>NC_089591.1:69590370-70190370 GCF_019320115.1 Miscanthus floridulus
GCTGGATGCGGAGCTCCAGCTCTGGAACCACACCTTCGGCTACGTCAAGTCCATGGCGCTCAAGGCTGCGCTGGACCTCGGCATACTGGACGCCGTCCACCAGTAAGGATGAAAACGGTCAAACTCGGTCGAAAAACTCCTCAACTGTTTTCTACTTTTACATTTAAAATACGAAAGCGAAAGCGAAAGCGGACAAGCCGGACACGAAAACGAACACGAACTTACGAAATATATAGAATTTCGAAAACGAACCAATTCGAGCGGAATTATGTCGAACACGGTCGGTATGCGAAAATTCAATACGAAATACCGACACACAGTGCATAGCATTAAACAAGTGCACGACCAAATACATAACAAGTTCACAACTAACAAGTGCATGATCTAGTTCAAGTGCATATCATTAAACAAGTGCACGACCAAATACATAATAAGAGAGATGAGGCTGGGTGCCGTCTATAAGAGAGGGCAGCTAACCACCGGTAGAAAGAACACAGTTGTATGGTGAGCAGCCTGTAATTGGGCTGTATGACCTGTGCAGTTGGCCAAATTCGGTTTAAACCGAATTTTGAATTCGGAATATTTCAAATTAAAAGTAGAAAAGTAGAAAACGGTCGAAAAATGTGTAAACCGTTTTCTACTTTTACATTCGAAATACGAAACATCTCAAATGCGAAAGCGAAAACGGTAAAGTCGGACAAGAAAATACAGATTCGATCGGATTAAATATAGAAAACGATGCGGTTCGGTTCGGGATATTTCCGTTCTGTTTTAGCACGGCAGCTCCGCCATATGCTCCCACAGATAGTCATCAGGGTCACACTCCACCCGTCCAAGACACCATGCCTGCGGGCTGCGGCGCATGATGCGCGTGCTCACCTCGGCTGCTGCGACGACGGCGAACTCATCTACAGCCTCACGCGCACGACGACGGCGGCGGCGGTGGCTACTGCTGCTCACCCCGGCTGACGCGCATGACGACAGCAGCAGCGGCGGCTGCTGCGACGATGAGCTCGTCTACGGCCTCACGCCAGCGTCCCGTCTCCTGGTGCGCTCGTTGGGGGCAGCAGAACGTGAGCCCTTTCACGCCGGCGTCCTGTCTCTTCGTGTCGTGCTTCCTTGACCTCCGCGTACGTCGTCGGTGGCGGCCCGCGGCCAAGATCATCTCCCTTGACGTCGACCTTCGGCGCGAAGGACGCCAGTCGCGGCAATCTCCCGCGCGAAGGAACTTGCGAGCGGGCTTCGTCCGCGTAAAGTTACGTAAGTCTTAAAAGATTAGGAGTAAATATTAGGAGTTGTTAGAGATGATTTTTTTTCTCATCTTTCTAAAAAACAAGGATTAAGAAGATGTTTAGGAAACTCTTGGAGATGCTCTGAGCACCTTAACGTTGACTATTGAAAAAGAGGAAGAACAGAACCACAAACGATCCGGTGCCCCTTACTGAGGCATGGTGGACTATCCTATAGTGATTTTGTCGGTAGTCTTTTTTTCCAACGATTAAGATCTTAATACTCCCTCAGTCTCAGAATACAGGTCGTTCTAGCATTTGAAAAAAATACGAGAAAGGAAGACGTTTTAGCTTCTGTAGCTCCTATAGCAGAGTACAACACCGGTCATCCATCACATCCTGTCGTTCACTATAAATAAAAAATGAAAAAAAAAACAGACGTGTGTGAGGAGGCTCCCAGCCAGAGCGCTGGTCCCAAGCAGCATGCTGCTGCAGACGTTCGGTCAGGTGCAAGATTCCATAGGAGTTTCAGAGTCTTTTTCCATTGACATTGGTCTCTTAGAGAAGTTTCAGGACGTCTTTTAATCCGGGACAGAGGGAGTATATGTGTATTCAACTCATTTTGAATTCTCTCTTACCCTAGACATTTATACACATATTAGAAGTTTTGTCAACAGTTTGAGGGCAGTTCAAATCAAGAGTAGTGTTTATGACTAGACCTGATCATGGGCCACCATCGGATCCAACTCGCTCGAAAAAAGGTAAAAAAAAAACAACAAAACAGTACGTCAGGTCAAGTTTGGATCATGATTTTCGAATCATGACTTGACCTAAAGTAGGGAAAAAAACCCAAAAAACTAGAAATACCTAACTTGCTAGTGCGACGGATTGGGCTTGGACAAAAAAAAAGTCGACCTGACATTTTTTTCTCGGTCAGACCCGAACTCAACCTAACCCCGCTCGTTTGATCAGGTCTCCTTATGGCTGAACTTAGTATGCATCTTGGTGCTCTTGATTTAGAGTTTGATAAGTGAAGATCAAATACCTCTAGCTCCTAGAAGGCCCAATGGAGGACTAGATGACCTTCGTTGTGGAGTTCTTGTTGGAGGCTGCTAGTTTTATGTTTGGTTTGAGGGCCGTCAATTTAGAATGGAGAAAGAAGACTTGTAGTGGGTGGCTCAAGTAAGCTCAGCCCTCAATGGTTGTTCCAACATGAAATAGGGATGGTGGAAGCTATTTGATAAATTTTTTTTGAAGCAAAAGAAGAATTATATTATATAATAGCTGGGTACATCAACACGTTATAAACACTCTGAAATACACTACATATATCCAAAAACTGATTTTCATCTAAATTGTACCCACGCTGTGAATAACTCCGGATCTCAAAATCAAACATGTATGACGCTTCATATGGATGACCGTACATGTAAACACTCGAGACAGAGGGTATTTTTTTATACCATGGAAAAAAAAACAGGTTGCATACGTGTAAAACATATCCAACTGCATGCCAAATGCACAAGTAACACGGTGGTCTGCAGCCAGCTGCCTACGGTCGTCAACACGACAACACTCAACACCTTCGCCCACGCGCAGCACCCCCACCGATGCCCGGCCACAGACCTGGGCTTCACAACGTGGGAAGGAACTCTGCGGTCTAGCCAGTGCGCTGCGCCTGCACCGCATAGTAATTCTGGTGTGGCTGTGGCAGATCCTGCATGTTCTTTTTTTGAGCGCAGATCCTGCATGTTCTGACTTCCGAGAATTCCCGGGCAAACGATCGCCCGCCAGATGTGCACTTGTACTTCCTGCTTCTGCAATTGAAGCAAGTAATGACGCGAGTATGCAGCGGCAAATTAAGAACATGGTCCACAACTGGAAGATGAAGAGGAACAATAGTACCGAGTAGCCATAGCCCATAGCCAGTAAAGGCGAGAACTCAAAGAGCACACTGCGTGCAGTTAGTGGACATGACGGCAAACACAACTGAAGAACCGGGAGATAGTGTTATTGTTACAGTGAACTAGTTGATGGGGAAGATTTAGAACACGGTCCAGTGATTTTGGAAAACATCAACTATTTGTTAATTTTCACTTGCCTGTTAGATTACACTATGGATCAGGTCCACTTCCTTTGATGAAAGTCACAAACCTGTTAGGCATGGTTCATGGACGGTGGTGCTTTGGCTGTTACTGATAGCGAGCAAGAACCATGACTACACTGAGAAACAGATCAGAGATGGATCCTACCCTATCACATGTACACAAACCATTTCCAAAATTCAAATAAGAAAGACATATTCAACTGTTGACAAAATGGTATTTCGATTCTACATAACTCTCAGCTTCCCACAGAAAGGAACCGAAAGCAACTGCCTCCAAGACCAGATGATTCAGCTCTGTAAATGTGATTGTTACCATTCTACCATCCTTTGCATTGACCGAACCATCGTCCAATACCTTGATGTCTGGCCGTCCAAACAATGCCTGGGTTTGCTTCTCAATCAGCGAGACGGCTTCCTTTGATCTGATAGTAGCGTATCTTTGCAATGTATCAGCATCCAGTTGTGAGACATAAGACTTCAACTTGTTTGGATTTGATTCTTCGTTTTCCAAACTTATCTCCTCCCCATCAGGTGTAATCTGTACTAAGGACTCCATATCCCAGAATGGATTAGGTTGTAGGTTTTCAAATACTATCTGCTGCTTGGGGTTTGGTGGGAGAGTCTTCATAGTTTTCTCAAGTTGGAATCTCTCATCCACCCTCTTCAGGAAGTAACCATACATGATGGATGCTGCATACAGCTTTCCAAGATTCAAGTTGCTGATTTCAACAACAGTATCCGGCGGTGCTGCTATCTTTTCTCCCATGATAAGATTGAGATGGTTTTGTATCATCTCAAAAGCGTCTGCGGAGTGTATGCTTTGCAATTTATCCTCTTGATTAGGCAACGCAGATATGTCACGCACAGGGACACCCCCCGGTGATAATGCAGATGTCATAGATATGTCATTATCCATGAACCTACATATAATCCAACAGTAGATAATCTCTTCCAAGGCATTCTGCCTTTCCTTCTCTTTGACTTCTGAAATTCTCCTGTAGTTCAATTAGCTTATCACCAATTAGTGAATTGTTAAGTGTAATAATTGACGTGACTGATTATATTTACATGATTCAATGGAGGGTAGAACAATAACATCAAAGCCTTCTGGTCCCAAGCAAGTAACGGCAGGTTATCATCTGAATCAGTCAATCCAGAATCTACTTAGCTGCACCTTGTTTTCTCCTATCTCTACTGCCAAAATTGTTTCTGTTCTTTTTAAATTATATACTGTCTGAACTGTAGCCTTTTGCATACAGAAACCATTTTTTTCAATGTTGTGAGACTAAATGTGTATCATTATTCATGGATAGTTGCCTTGCAGGTTACATCTTAACATAAAACATGGTGAACAAAATAGCAGATATGATGATTGAGTGCTTGCTGCTGATTTGAAGGAGACAGTTCTAAGGAAGTGAATGAACTTACTTGTAGAGGAGGTCCTGGGGAACTTTTGAGGCTTCTTTGCTTTGGGCAGCTTTCTCTGATTGAAGGTTTTCAAGTTGCTGATCAACTGTTGCAGGGATAAGGTGAGGGTGTGATTGTAGTATTTGAACCAGAAGCTGACCGCTTGGAGATTCAAATCTAAGTGGAGCAAGCCGTGTGTAGCCATCACCAGATTCTGCTTTTGCTTTAATCTTGAACGTCCTTGTACGGTAATTATGAATCTGGAATCCAGCTTTGGAACGAATGGTACAAGAGAACCCCTGCAGAACAACAAGCCATCATCACTTGACCCAGAATAAATTTTAAAAAAGTGGGATGTAGGTTGCTCGTATATAATACAGCATCATGACATAAACGGAGAATTGCATAGATAAATAGGGAAGGGCAGGCCTGGTGCAGTGGTGAGAGCTGTCTCACTGAGTCACCAGGTCGCGGGTTCGAAGCAGCCTCTCCGCATATTTTGCGGGGGGAAGGCTTGCCTCGGTTTTCCCCTTCCCCAGACCCCACTCATGTGGGAGCCTCCGGCACTGGGTTTGCCCCCCCCCCCCCCCCCTTGCATAGATAAATAGGGTCTTAATGAACATCTAGGTTCAGTAGAATAGTTCAAGCATAAGAAAGAATAAAATACAATGATTACCATCATATGTTAAGGAAGAGCCACACAACACTGAGAAAATCAACTACACAATGGGCACATCGGCACAACACAACCAACTTCAACAAATGCATCAAAATTTAGTAAAACCAAGTGATTCAAAACATTGATAGTGTAAGTACCATACATGTTTTCACAACTCAAGTCAGAAGGATCAGCATGCTATACCACTACATGATAAGCATCATGAACAGAAAGTCCTCAAAACGGAAATATCAAATGCTAAGATAGCATAGGCCTTTTTATCTATCTTTATGGTCTGAGGAACTTTCAGGGAAGGTTTGTATTCAGTTTTTAGCATTGCAAGACACTGCTATTTTTGTAGATTAAATCGAATTGCATACCAGTGTTAAATAAAGTGCAGATATCTTTTGTATGAATGGACAAAGCACACCCGGCACACCAATGTTGGCGAAGTTGTTGCAATAGTGGATGCATCACACGGTAGAGGAACAGCAAACAAAACCTCAAGCAACACTGCCCAGATTGGCACTAACAACAGGTACTCAAAGTTTACTCAATTTAAGTATAGCCAACCATGTTCCCACAAATTATGCTTCAAGCCTTATTCGGCAACCCGATCCACACAAATGCCAGTGGCAAACACATAAGAATTTAGTGAACTGTGAATAAGTGAGCCAAAAAAAAGTTGATATTGTAAGTACCAGACAGATGTTTTTACAACTCTACAAAGGGCTGGCATGCTATATCACTATATGGCAATCATCATGAACAGCCAAAATCCTCACAACCCGATCTACACAAACATCAGTGGCAAACACATAAGAATTTAGTGAACAAGTGAGCCAAAAAAAAAGTTGATACTGTAAGTACCAGACATATGTTTTTACAACTATACGAAGGTTTGGCATGCAGCATGCGCATGCTATATCACTATATGGCAATCATCATGAACAGCCAAACTCCTCACAACAGAAATATCAAATGCTAAGGCCTTTTAATCTATCTTTACGATTTGAGCTACTTTCAGTGACAAGTTCCATATTCAATTTTCAGCATCGCAAGACACTACCATTTGAGTAGGTTAGATTGTTTTGCATATCAGTTTGAATAAAGTGCAGTGCAGGTATCTTTTCTTTTAACGGACAAAGCACACCCAGTAGGCCATCACCCTAAACACTGTAGATTGTAGCTCCAGCGCTTTGAAAAAGAATGATTGAGAAGTTGTTGCAACAGTGGATGCATCGTGAGGCAGAGCAACAGCACACAAAACCTCATGCAACACAGACCACAGACCAGATTAGCACCAAGAGCAGCAGCTCAGAGGGTGCTCACTGCTCAATTTGAGTAGTTTCCACAAATTATGCTTCATTCAAACCTTATTCTGCAATCCGATCTATACAAATACAACGTCCAATTCGAGGAACCATACGCCCCTACCAAAACTCTAGCACAAAGAGGATAAATGGATAATATGCTGTTGCAAGGAATATCACACATACATGAAACAGCTAGCTAGTTAACTCACCTAGATGCCAGTACTAGTCTAAGCGCAGCAACCAACAAGTCAGCAGCAGCACATCTGCCGAGGAGCAGTACGCCGGTACCAATACCGTCGGAAGCCAAGCCATACACGCTCGCAATAGCTACTAGAGAGCACCAGTAAGCCCGCCCGACTCACTAGTAGCACGTCGTACAGAATAAGAAATGGCCGGAGGCAGGGGAAAGGGAGGAGCCACCTTGCAGAAGAACCTGCCAGACTCCACGCCGGCGCGCGGCCTGACGCCACATGACGAGGTGGTCGAGGAGGCGGTGGCAGGGGATGGAGAGGCGAGCACGAGCGCCGCTTCGGCCCACGCCGGCATCGCGGCGCGGGAGGGGGACGCGGAGGGCTCAGGGCAGCGAGAGCGACGGCCTGGGCTGAGGATCAGAGCAGGTGAGATTCCGTCGGCTGTTTGGGTTCCTGAGATTTTCTCCTCCGCGACAGCGTGCCTACTGAGAACGGGTTGATCTTTGTTTATCGGGAGCGCGTCAGCGCGTGCTCCGCCTCCGCTACCTCTACCTGCTTCCTGCCGCTGGTGTGCGCCGTCCAGGTCCAGGCTCAGTCGGGTGCGCACGGCACGGCACGGCACGGCCACGGCCTGCGACGCCGATGCGGCGATGCGATACTTGTGAGTTTGTGACTTGTGAGGCAGCCAGAGCCAGCCGTTTTGCCGTAAGCGTACGGGGCAGTGGCGCACTGAAGAAAAGTTGCGACGACACACGAGGTTGGGCTGGTGCAATGTGTGCCTGTAGGCTGTAGCCAGGGATGCACATGATTGCGTCTTCCCGTTGGCCTGCTACTGCAACCATTTACTATCATTATGCCTGATTGCGTCTTCCCGTTGGCCTGCTACTGCAACCATTTACTATCATTATGCCAGTTTGCTTTGGCCAAGTCGCCCGCAATTCCCTGTCGGATCTTCCATCATATGGCCACCGTTGCTTAAAACGGATTTTCACGGGAGCAGATTCTGGCGCTGCTTCTTCTCTTTTCCGTGCTTCCCTTTGCTGTTGTTCAGCTTTTACTTCGGAGCCAGCCCACCGAATATATACAGCGGCTTCCGATTCCCCTTCCCGGCTTCTCCCCCTTTCTTCCTCGATTTTTTTTAATTTTAACCATTTTTTAATATAATTTTAAATCTAACATTGTCGGGTTTTTTTAAAACTAAGGCGCGGCCAAATGCCTGTGCCGCGCTATGTATGGTGGCGCGGCACATGGCTGACGTGGTGTGGGGCGGCCGGGGGGGCCGTTGACGTGGCGGGTCCTGCCGCGCCACCGACCATGGCGCGGCAGTGCCGCGCCCTGTTGCGTGGCGCGGCTAGACCAAACATACCGCACGAGTAGCCACACCACCTGGCCGTTGCGCCTGTCGCCGGCCTGGGCTACCTGGATGGTAGAATCGAAACGCGTCGCGCTCGTATTTTGTTGAGTTTTTTTCACGGTCGAATAAAGAATTTGATAAGCCAATGATTAGTTTTTCGTCTTTTATAATACGGTTATGCACTATTTTAACTAATCAATTACGAAAAATTACCACCGGTGTCCAGATACGCCGGGACTACCGGTTTCCGAACGCATGGTACTTAATCTTGTCGGCAGTGCTGCCGCGACTCAACGAAACGAATAAGAAGCAAGTTGACATTCTGCCACATAACATATTCATTGTTTTGACATAAGTTTGACATAACATAACCAAATAACCCCGTAAGTTTTGAATGTCAATATTCGTTTGACCTAAACAAACTAAGACCCAGGAGTGTAAGGATTCCTCGGACGCCTCTGTCTCTTCAGATTTGTTGGCAACACATTGGAAGTGTAGCCAACGTCGGTATGGTCGCGTCGACGGTGCGTATGGCTCATACCCAGCAGGTATATGATACGCACGATTACTTATAATTCTTTATGATTGTTAGTTCATGGAGCCTACGTATTGAAACAAACTATCTTTGTTAGTATCTGTGAGGCTCCTTGGGTGCCAAACGGGGCACTACCTAGCTGAGACATGCCGATCTCGTCCTGCGGCCATTCGTCCCACTGGTCATGCTGTCCGCGGAAGCTCGAGGGTTCGTCGTCGTCGTCATCGTCCTCCTCCTTATCCTCGGTTGCAGAGTCCTTCCCAGCGCTATGATGTGGTGGTGTACGCACCGCAGAAGTGGCACCCTGCGTCATCGGCTGAGAAGAGCCGGCTAGTGTCCTCAAAGAGGCTGAAGACGTGCCACCCGACCGCGCGGGGAGTGGCGGTTCCTCATAAGGAGTGTCCATGCAGCTCAACTTCTGAGCTAGCTTCCTGCAGCTCTTCTTCACCTTCTGCATAAATAGACGTTAAAGTTAGTTCATTAGCCAAACGCATATACAATAAAGAAATATTTTTGAAACGGACAAGTTTATGTTTACCTCCACAAAAGCCGCGAGAACGCCTGGCCCCTGCCCTCTAGACTCGTGAAGCCGGAACGCTGCTTCGTTGGACAGCCTTGACAATTGTGTCGCCTGGATACAGAAACGCGGTTAGTAGTTTTAGTACATATACTTAATACCAAAAGGATAACAAATTGTACCATTTAAGTATCTTACCACGTATCTTTGAAGCGGGGCTCTCTGTAGCTGTGTGTCCTCCCTAGTTGTAACGTCGTACATATTTTCGATGACATCTTCATCCGAGTCCTCATCAATCGCCACGTCAGTGTACGGAGGCTTGATATGTGTCCTTGTAGACCTGTGAAACCACCGCAGGTACTCATCAAAGGTGTGCTGGTCGTGTGGAGGACCCACAAGGACCGCATGTGGTACCCTGGTCTACCACAAATGGATGTACGAGCTGTGTGTCATGCGCCAATCCTTGGTCTTGTACCTCTTCCTGCGGTCAAACCTACAACAAAACGATATTAGTTGTACCAAACACACCTCTAAATTATAGCATTGTTATTAATCGATAACGCACCCGTGCAATACTTGATTGGTGGAGTAAAGCGGTGGTGGACAGCCTATCATTCTTCTAAACTGTCTATAGACCCGGATGGGCAAGTGAATCTCGACCATATGGAAGAAAATAAGAGGGACGTCGCAGCGATACTCGTGTGACTCGTCCCTAGTGACAGGACTCAGATAGTCCTGGAGCTCCAGAGAATCCCAAGGACACCAAAACACCTAAAATTTCGTAATTGTGTTAGGTTGTGATATAGTGTACATTGAAGAAGACACTGCTACGATAGTATAGAGAGCGTAACCTGGTGCTGTGTCAGGACGTCGAGACCGTCCGTATACTCCCTGTACTTGCGCCACGCATTTCCTCTAACTAACTGTGCTTCCATCTAGATATATAGAGCTGTAGGGAGTGTATCATGCCCGTTCCATTGCTGCATTGAACACGATAATAAATTAGCAACAAATAATCTTATCATATCTAACTGCCTGGAAGAATATAATAAACCGAAGTACTTACCGGTAAACCATTATTAAGGGGCCTCCCAATGGGCAATCGTTCCCAACACCAAACCTGGAGTAGGTAGGAGCAACCCCCAAGGTTCGCATGTCCTAAGGTGCGACGGCAGGCAATGCATACCTCGGTGTTATGCCTGCATTTTGGCACTACAAATCTACATATCATGCATCATCAAGCATCCTAATCATACATGTCTAATCATGTATATAACAATTGAAACACTGCTTTGAAACATTTAAAACATGTTGTGAAATCTGAATGTTGCATACCTTTGTTAGAATTGTTTTGCCCTGATTTTGCTGGCTAGGTTAGTAAAATATGTTTGGCTACTATTGTAAATCATCTAGGATTATTTAGTTCAATTTTTGGAGCAAGGTTTGTATTCAAATTAATTCAAAATTTTGCTTCCAAAGTAATTTCCTAAAAATTAGGGTTTTGAGTTAAACATGGACTTTGAATTTACAATTCAAAATCTAGAAAGAATTTGGCTTTGGTCATAAAAGCAAAGTTGTAGAGAAGTAAATTCTAATCAACTTTCATTTTTGGTACATTTTCAAAAGATGTCATTTTCTTGCTCAAAATAATGTTTGAAAGTTGGCATTTAAAAATTCCTTGAAAATACAAATGGAAAAGGGCATTTCTCCTTCGTGGGTCGCCGCCTCGCTTCTGGCCCACGGACGAAGCCGGCCCAGCCAGCTTCTCGCCACACCGTGCGCCTTGCCTCGGCCCAGCCTAGGCCAGCGTCGCGCTGGCCTGCCTCCGCGCGCGCCTGCCCGTTGACGCGCCGCGCTGCGTGCCCGACCGCGGCAGAGCTTGCCCGCCGCGTGGCGGCCATGCGCCGTCGACGCCGCCGTGCGTCGCAGCTGGTCTGCGCCCGCGCACACGCGCCCGCCTATTCCTGCCGTAGCCGGTGCGCTCGCTCGCTCATTCCCGCGCTGCCTCTCCTCTCCGCCAGAGCCGAGCGCCCCCAGCTTTGCCTCTCGCCGCGCCACCGCACCTGCCGGCGAAATCCGCCGCGGCTCCTCCACCTCGGCCAGCAATCACGCGCCCGCAGCTCCGCCTTGCTCTCCTTCAAGTTGTGCTCGCGTTTGCACCGACTGCTGAGCTCAGGTAGAGCCGTCTCAAGCCTCGCCACCGCCGGCCATGGCGCCGCCGTGCTCGGCCGCCATGGAAGGCCCCTTCCTCCTCTTCTCCAACCCCGCCTAGCTACCCTACCGCATTCGCCAGCTTCTCACGCATCGCATGCGCCCGCTTGCTCGCCCTGTCTCGGCCGAGAATGGCCGCCGGCCTCGTGGCCGAGCCGCGCCGCCGCGACGTCGCAAGCGCCGACGTGGCCTCTGCCTCAGCCAAGCCAGGCGGAGCCAGACCATGGGCCGACGCCCTGCCGGGCCGTCTCCCCTTCCTTGCGCTCGGGCCGCACAGGCCAAAAGTGGTCGTGGGCCGATGAAATCCAGCGGGCTGGCCCAGTAGCCGTAGGATAAATGGTTTTCAATTTATTCTTTATTATTTAAAAATAGGAATGGTTTGAAAAATGTTTGGGTACTCAAATTTGCTCCAAATCTGTTGAAATAAATTTGTCTGGGTTACTTATCATCAGATCTACTTGGAAAAATTATTGCATGTCATTTTTTAGATACTTTGCTGTAGAATTTTATTTAATCATGTATATTGCTGATAACTTGAAAAATGTGTAGAAAAATCTATAGGTTTCAGAAAAATATGATTCCAAGTTTGTTAATCTTCTTATGTCATGTACTTCCTAGGGAAAATATGTTTCATGCATGTGTTGTGGGAAAATTTTGAGGTGTAGTTCAAGTACCTTTAATGGCTGATTTTTGTTATTTTAGCTAGAGAGCAAACTTTGTATAAAATATGCATGTGATAATTTTTGTACAGTCATTGTATGCTATGAAGAACCTAGGAAAAATACTAACTCTATTGTTTGACACTTTTCACAGTTCAAAGTATTTTTATGTTCATAATCCTGCCATGCCTTGTCATTTTTGTGTAGACTATTTTACTTATCCAAATGCCATAAAAATTTTATGGTAGTCTACTTAGAGTAGTACTATGCTACTGTAATTTTCTTAGATTTTTATAAGTACCAGAAATATAGGTTGTTGTTGTAGCCCTAGTTTAAAATGAAATAAAATAATCCTCTTTAATGCAAGTTAGTTAATAATGTTAGCTTTGGTATATCTTTGAAGCATTTAATAAGATGTGTTGACTTAACATATTAGTAGTAGAAGAGAATGCAGTAGATGACATGTGCTTGTAGTATATTTTCTTGGATGATGTTGACTACCTTGCATTTAAGCATATCCCTTGTATTCATCTCATCCGATGCACCGATTGCATAAGCACTTACGCATATTGCATCATACAGGATCGCAAACCAAGAACCCAGTTGTCATACCCGAGGAGCCCGAGGAGCAGTTAGAGGTGCAGCCGCAGGAAGTGCCAGAAGCCGACGAGGAGGACGTTGAGGAACTTCCGGAGTGCCCCGATCACCGTCCGAGCTCCTTCAAGAGAGGCAAGCCCCGGAGCATTTTCTCCCGGTTTACAATTATTAATTAAATGCTTTACTTTAATTGATGCATTACGTTTAGGAATTTTCTGCAACCGTTGCTGCATTATACCTTGTCTACCTTTGTTATACTATATCCTTGTTACCCGGGTATCCGCAGTCGAGTCAATGCTTAGCTGGCTTAGACCGATAGAAGTCGAGTGATTTCCTGTCACCTGCAAGCTATAGGTGGTTACCTGGATCTGCTTGGATGACTATGAAGTCATGGTATAACTAAGTGTTAAATGAAGTTGAGACCGGACGGAGACTTGCAGAGTTTTGGACTGTAGTGCTTTCCGTCTGTGTCGATTAAGGACCGATCGTTGTTGGGCCTCGAGTCATATTGAACGCATGCCTTATATTTAGCTGGCCAGATAAAGTACCTTCCGACCACGAAGCTGGGAGATTTTTTGGGCCGAGTAGATTGCCCGCAGCGTACTGTGCCGGAGCAGGTGTGGTAGGACACGGGGGCGAGATGATAAGACCAAAGTGCAGTCGGTCGGCCCCCGGGTACATGTGGTTCCTGGCAAACTCGAGATACCTGGAAAGTTGACTCGGTGATCAATATCTCACTTTAGCGGGTGAGTGAGGTTTGTGTAAGGAATAAATCACCAGCTGGTTAGGAATCGATTCGAATCGCCATCGCTCCTGGATAGTGAGCACTTGACTTGAGTGACTTCATCGTAGTAAATGTTTATGGAACACTTGGACAGTTATAATGAATATAATAGTATGGAAGTTGTTTAATGATCATTGGTTATCATTATCTGCTTAATCACATGTTTACTCTAGTATAGATGCAAATCTAGTCGATAAGTTAATAATAATTAACTTGGCAATCATGCTTTTAGAAAGGTTCTTGAAATGCTAAAAATGCTTCTTTTTGCAAATGAGTCAGCTACCCTACTATAAAGCCCTTCATAATCCTTGGTGTCACTTATTTTCGGTTATGTCGGGTAAGTCTAGCTGAGTACCTTCTTGTACTCAGGGTTTTATTCCCACTTGTTGCAGATGGGCAGATGTATTATGGCTACTGTATCAAATGCCTTTATCCTACGATGGGTGATGCTTAGGACCATGGGCATGGTCATTCCATACATCTCGTCTGATGCTTTTGTTGGAGATGATCATTCGCTGGCACTATATTTAAACTCAGCGTGAGTGTATGTGTGGTTTGAACAAATGACTTCTGCTACTTTTATCGAACTGGTTTTGTAATAACTATGTTGAAACTCTGATGTATCTGAGATTGTGAACTTTTATGTAATATGTGATGGTGACCGCTAAACTTATTACGATCTTGGTTGGAATAGAAGTTGGTTTGAAATCTTTCATGATTTCACGGCCTACCGGGTTATATGGGCTTAAGTTTGCTAAATCGTCTCCTATGACGGATGATTTTCTTACTTAATTTTGTATAATTGGTCGGTTCTGTGACAATGACTACCTACTGGCACTGTATCTGAACCAAAAGTGTGTGTGTGACTTTAAAACTATTTGCTGATTCAACTTGGTTTGTAATAACTTTATGTTCTAAACTCTGAGGTATCCACTGTCATTGCAAACTTTATGTAACATGTGACGGTGACTGCTAAACTTGTACGATCTTGGTTTGTATGTCGATTGGTTTGAAATCCTTTGTGGTTTCACGGACTACCGGGTTATACGGGCTTAAGTTTGCTAAATTATCTGCTTCGGCGGAAGATTTCCTTACTTAATCTCGTATAATTGGTCGGTTCTGTTACAGCTGGCATCAGAGCAAGGTTTAGCAAGTTACTGTTCATGCATGTATTTAAAACAAAAGGGTTTTGTGTTACAAAACTAATTCCGAACTTATAGTATATAGGTGTTTCAACCTCTAATTTAAAACTTAAGAGTGTGCCAGTGGTCATATCCTTTATACCTAGTTAAGGACTCTAGGTGGCTTATTTAAGTACTAACTTAGGGGGGTCTTTGCATCATATTTCTATTTCGCTTCTCATACGGTGTGCTATTGTATGAGTGCCATTCACTTGAGTGGTAATGTATGGATCCATTGCCTCTATGCCTCGGTAAGTGAGAGTTGTGAGAGCATGATCGGATACACTGCCGATCTAGGGAAGTGCTTATATGATGCCAGATTATTTACATGCCATACGCGTGTTTGTACGAAGGTATCCAATGTGTGGGGATTCCATCCTGTGGTGGCGATGCCGTCGATAGGATGATGGTTCGGGTAGTTGCTACTGTTATACGCGTATCTAGGGATGCGTGTAGAGCGAGTAGATTACCTTACTGCTTTCGTGCATATTTTTCATACTGTCAGGGTTTGGGTTGAAGTGGATCTTTTGTAGGTACATAACAGCGCTATCGTGTAGTATGTATTAACTACGTTTATCAGAGACCGTTGTATGCCATCGTCTATGCCGCTAGCAATTGTTATTTTTCCTAAGTTTGTGAGAACATACGGAACGTGCATGCATCATGTTGTTACATATCATTCATGGCATTGTTCCTCCCCTTATAAGTTGATTATCTCATTTTGATAAAAATGACAACTTAACCTTGATCTCACGTGGGTAATAAAACAAAATTTGCTACAGATGGCACGCACAAAGCAAACCGCTCGCAAGTCCATCGGAGGCAGAGCTCCCCGCCATCAACTTGCTCCACGTACCCATCAGCGCCACATGTTTCTTGGAGAGTTTGGGATGCCTACACTCTTATGGAGAGTGCTCAGCTATGTAGGCTATCCTGACGGAATGGAGCCCCGCTATTTCTGGACAAATGAGCAGTTGGGGGAAGGTCTCTTGGTTACTGTGGAGGCCGTTGTTTGTCCCCGAGGTGACGGTTCTGAGTGGACTAGTTGGTGTTATGAGTCAACTGGTAGGACTACTGAAGAAGTAGCTAACAGGGCAGCCTTTAGGATACTGAGGGATATCATGGATCATTTTCCTCAGGAGTTGGCAGCCGCTTTAGTTGGCGTCTTTCCGAGGGGCAACCCCTCCACTGACTCATGGAAACAAGCAAGAGGAAGATCTCTAGAGATTGGTTCAGCAGAAGGATAGAACAGTGATAACCCTACCATGAGCGCCATGTTTGTAGTGATGAAGGCTTTCGATGGAGTAGAAGGTAGCCTAAGACATGTGTCTGGTGCTCTTGGTCATGCCCGCGATGACAGACGTCAGCTTCAGAGGGATCACAACACCAAGATTGAGAGGCTTAGTGCAGAGATGGCTCAGTTGACTCATCAGAGGGATCAGGCGACCTAGAGGATTGGACTCTATGAGGGAGATGTACGTGCACTAAGAGAGCAGGTTGAGCATCTGACCACTACCAACAGGAACGCTGAACGCATGTTGATCCATGTGCTCCACTAGAGGAATGAAGCCTGGTCCGCAGAAGATGTTCTGAGAGCTCGACAGGTTGAGCTAGAGCAGCAGCTGGCCAATGCAAAAGAGTACAACGACAACCTACATGAGGAGGTTCATCAGCTGAATAACTAGCTCCACCCTTATGTTCTGCCTAGAGCCACAGAGATGGATCTAGATGAGGACGAGGATCCCGAAGAGCTTGAGGCACCAACTGATGATGACAACGATGATGTGGATGGTGACAATGTTGACATCTCCGACTTAGACAGTGACCACGATGAGTAGGCTAGTAGTTGTTGCGCTAGCTACTAGGGTTTCGTTTGCTATGACCTTTTGCATGGTTGTCATGTCTGGCATGTAATAATGAGTAGAAAGACTAAGACCTTGATGTAATGTCGGAAAACTTGGATGTGTTTGTGGCGAAATCTGAACGTCAAAAGTCCAGTGTATGTATGCTGGCAATTTGGTTGTATTGGACGCGATGTGTGCGCTTAAGTAATCTAATTAGTAATGTTGTGTTAATTGGAATGACTTATTATGCCCCTGTTTTATTGTATGAATTTATTCTCTCCAGTGAATTCAGTACGGCATAATTTTTCATTCACCTGCAATTTCTACAACATCGCCTAATAATTACTGTTGCTGAAATATGCATATGTCGAATACTCATCGTACCATGTATGACGCGACTAAGGCAGGTGGCAGTGCTGCTGGGAATGAGAACCGTGATCCACCACCACCTCCTCCTCCTCCACTGTACACTGCGGAACAGTTCTTCGCATAGTTCCTTGGAAGTCAACGCAACATGGAGGGCATGCAGCAGAACATGAAAGCTACATTGCACCATATTGCTGACAACACCCACCGTGGGTTAAACCTAGGTGGACTTGAAGCGAATCAGCATAGCAGTTTCAAGGACTTTATGGACACCAGACCACCAATTTTCAAAGAAGCGGCAGAGCCATTGGATGCGGAAGAGTGGATAAACACCATGGAAGATAAGTTTCGTGTTCTAAGGATGACAGAAGTGTTGAAAACTGAGTATGCAGCTCATTAGCTACAAGGTCCTGTAGGAATGTGGTGAAAGCACCATCGCACCACTTTTCCTCCCAATGCCCACATTACTTGGAGGGAATTCACTGAGGCTTTTCGTGGAGTTTACATTCCACCGGGTTTGACCGAAATGAAGTTTGGAGATTTTCTAGCACTGAACCAAGGCACCAAGACGGTGACCCAATATCTACATGCATTCAATAATCTAAGTCGCTATGCCTCTGACATGGTGAATACCGATGCCAAAAAGATCGCTAGTTTCAAGAGAGGTCTGAATCCCAAGATGATGAAGCACGTGGGTACCAACACAAGAACTAGTTTCAATGACTTTGTTAGTGACTGCTTAAAGCAAGAAAAGAACAACAATGTATATGCTACATCCAAGACTCACAAGAGGGCTTTTGAGTTAGGTCCGTCCTAGCCAAGGGCCCCGATGGCAAATCGTTCTACGTATCGTCCGCCTGCCCCTGGTGCAAGGTTCAGGCCACCCCAGCGGAGGAATCAGAATGCCCAGCAACCTCAGAGGAATTAGAAGCCATTCAAGATGGCGGTGCCACAAGCCAAGACTGGACAAGGTAGTTCATCTAGAGCTGCTACTTGGAAAGTGTCATTGGTGATCTAAGCGACCCTAACGGGGGAAGCGTGGTTTGTGTGAGGAATAAATCACCAGCTGGTTAGGAATCGATTTGAATCGTCATCGCTCCTGGATAGTGAGCACTTGACTCGAGCTATGGCATCGTAGTAATTATTATGGAACACTAATGATTATCTGGATGGTATGAGATATGCTAAATCTAAGTTGGTAACTGGATGTTATTGGTTAATCAAGTGATTGCTATAGTATAGGTGCTTACCTAGATGGATAGGTCATAATAAAGATGATGCAAAGTACTTAAAATGGATTCTTCATGATAGCTTATGCTTTTCGCAAACAAGTCAGCTAGCCCACTAAAGAAAGCCTTGTATAATCCTTGGTGTCGCTTTATTCTAGTTTAAGACGGGTAAGTCTAGCTGAGTACCTTCTCGTACTCAGGGCGTTGTTCCCATTGTTGCTGTAGATGGTCAAATGTACTACGGCTATTGCATTAACTGTCTGTACCCGGCGATGGGGGACAACTAGGACCAAGGGCAATGGTCACTCCGTATCTCTCATCTAATGCTTTTATTGGAGATAACTACCTACTGGCACTGTATCTGAACCAAAAGTGTGTGTGTGACTTTAAAATTATTTGCTTCCGCTATTTCAGATTCAACTTGGTTTGTAATAACTTTATGTTCTAAACTCTGAGGTATCCACTGTCATTGTGAACTTTATGTAACTTGGTTTGTATGTCGATTGGTTTGAAATCCTTCATGGTTTCACGGACTACCGGGTTATACGGGCTTAAGTTTGTTAAATTATCTGCTTCGGTGGAAGATTTCCTTACTTAATCTCGTATAATTGGTCGGTTCTGTTACACGTGGGAGGGGCTATCCTGTTACAAATTGATAAACAAAGCATTAGAGTATTTAAATTAACAAAATTCAAGTCAACATTAGTAAGTTCACAAACAAATTCACTAACCTAACTAGCCTAAATCTCTAAACCCAAAATCCTAACTATACTAGATAATAAATACATAATCAATCCATATAAAACTTTGGTTCTAAAATTACAAGTAATCTCTCTGTCTCAAAATAAATACACATCTTGCTTTTCGAGTAGTCAAATATGTTTAAGTTTGATCAAAACTAAAAAAATGGTATCAATATTTCTATCTCCTAATAAGTTTATTACGAAAGTATACTCCATGCTTAATGTAATACTACTTATTATGTATCATAAATATTAGTAAGCTATTATATAAATTTGGTCAAAGACACTAATAGTAGATACAAAAAATACTAACTATACTAGATAATAATAAAAAAAATGAAATCGAGAGGGAGGTACCTTAGGAGTGGGCAGCCTTGACGCGCCGGTGTTCGTGGAGCGGCCGGCTAGGGCGCTACGCGGCGGGAGTGGCCGGGCACGGCGTGGGCGAGCGGCCAAGGTTGGGCCGTGCGGGCGTGGGCGGGGCGAGGTGAGGCCAGGCAGGCGCGGGCGCGTGCGGCCGTAGGCAGGGCACTGGCGGTGGCGTTTGGGCGAGCGGGTAGGGCAGGGGTGTGTGCGGGCGGGGGGCTCGTGCACGGTATATATCTGGTCCTACCGCATCATAGATCAGGGCACGGCACTGCTGCGCCATGGTCGGTGGCGCGGTAGGACCCACCACGTCAGCGGCCCCCCGACCGCCCCACGCCACGTTAGCCCTGTGCCGTGCCACCATGCATGGCACGGCATAGGCATTTTACCACACCAGGGCAATAGGCGCGGCCAAAAGTGTTAGTTTAAAAAAACCGACAGTGTGAGATTTAAAATTATATTAAAAAAGGGTTAAAATTAAAAAAAAATCTCTTCCTCTCTCTTCGCCGCTCCCTCCCGCTCTCCCTCTCCATCCCAATCGTGCTGACGGCCGCGGCCACCGCCACCACCGGCCTACGCCTGCCCAGCAACGTATCCCGCACGGAGGATCCAGCTCAGTACAGCCCACCCTGCCATGGTGGGGGCCCTACCTTGCCGCTGTGGACCCCACCCTTGCAGCCAGCCAAACCCTAACTCCATCGCTTTCGTGTCCCTGCCGCTCCGCCGTCCGCCTCTGCCTGCGTTGGACTCCATTCATGGGCTACGCTCCTTCATGGGCTCGCACGGGAAGGAGCCCCCGCCAATCTCGGCCTCGGCGACTCCGCCCTCTCAAAGGGTCCCGTCCACTACGTCCTTGGGGGCTTAAGGCTGCTCTATCGTCTGTGACCTCTAGGCGGCTGCACGGCTATAGAGCTGCGTCCTCTCCGGAAGGTTCTAGGGCCTGTCCTTGTTCTTCCTTGCTGGTCCTCTTTCCCGTCCCTAGTAGTTTCCACGCTTGCGCCATTTCATTTTACCTTTAGTGCAAGGCGAGGGTGCCCTCTATGTGGCACCGCAGCAGCATAGGCGGGACCCGGCGGCTATCGGTGGCTGTTGGTGCGCTGCGAGCACGGCGCACCCGCGCGGTGAAAGCTCTAGTTTGGTTTTGGTGAATTGATGAAACCCTAAGTGCTAACCTAGTTTATCAAGTGATCATGAGATAGGTAGCATACTCCAAGTTACGAAGCAAACAAAGATCATATCATGATGATGATGACACCATGATAATGATCAAGTGCTTGGACTTGGAAAGAAGAAAGAGAAAAACAAAAAGCTCAAGGCAAAGATATAAACCATAGGAGCTATTTTGTTTTGGTGATTAAGACACTTAGAGAGTGTGATCACATTTAGGTTTGATAGTCGTACTATTAAGAGGTGTGAAACTCGTATCGGAGTGCGGTTATCAAAGTGCCACTAGATGATCTAACTCATTGCATATGCATTTAGGATCTAGTGGAGTGCTAACACCCTTGAAAATGTTTGTGAAAATATGCTAACACATGTGCACAAGGTGATACACTTGGTGGTTGGCACATTTGAGCAAGGGTGAAGAAGATAGAGTCGAAGAGGAGCTAGTCGCGCTGGTTACAGAGTGACCGGATACGTTCGGTATGGTGACCGGACACGTCCGGTATTTTGGCGACAAACTCAGCGACCGGACGCATCTGGTCGCCACACCGGACATGTCCGGTGTGAATCAGAAATAGCAGTATACGGAGGATAGCCGATCGGACGCTGGTAGCATCCGGTCTAGTATCACCGAACGTGTCTGGTCGAGCAAGGATGCTTACTGTACTCCACCGGACGCTGTGGCTCAGCGTCCGGTCATTTGTGACTCAGCGTCCAATGTGAGCATCCGATCGTCAGCAGAAGGGGCAGCAACAGCTAAGTTTGTTTGAACTAGACACGTGGCAGTCTAGGGACTACCGGACACGTCCGATATGCTGACCAGACACGTCCGGTATTCACGACCGGAGCGTCCGGTGCTGCGTCCGGTCAGTTGAACTGCAGCATCTGGTCAGCCCGTGTTATGCCCATTGAAGGGGTATAATGGCTCTATTTCGTGGGGGCTTCTATTTAAACCCCATGGCCGGCTGTAGCTCACAACCTTTGGCCATTTTCATTGACATAACAACCATGTGAGCTTAGCCAAAGCCCTCCCACTCATCTCCATCATTGATTCATCATCATAGTGAGATTGTGAGTGAATTCAAGTGCATTGCTTGAGTGTTTGCATCTAGAGGCACTTGGTATTCATGTTCCGCTGTGGATTTCACTTGTTACTCTTGGTGGTTGCCACCACCTAGATGGCTTGGAGCAGCGAGGATCATTGAGCGGAGGGTGGTGATTGTCTCCGGCTCCGATCGTCGTGATTGTGAGGGGTTCTTGACCTTTCCTCGGCAGAGAGCCAAAAGGTACTCTAGTGGATTGCTCATGGCTTGTGTGATCCTTATCTTGTGTTGGTTGTGCGGCACCCTATTAAGGGTTTGACGTGTGAAGCCAATTAGCGCGTGAACCTCCAAGTGAGTGAATCACCACAATGAGGACTAGCTTGTCGACAAGCAAGTGAACCTCGGTAAAAAATCATTGTGTTCATCATTGATTCTGAGGTGATTAGTCTTCCTTGTTATTCATCCTTGTGATTGATTGGTTCCTTCATCTACATGGCGATATAACCTTCTTGATCACTCTCTTTACTTTACCACAAACTAGTTGACAAGCTCTTTAGTGTAGCTAGTTGTAAGAGCTTGCTTGCTTGGTTAGTATGGCTCTTTAGTTAGCCTTTGAGAGCACACTAACATAGGGTAGTGTCATAGCTCTTGTGTGATTTGATACTACCTAAACTAGAATTGTGGTAGGTGGTTTGCATTTTGAGTAGGCTAGCGCAACACTTGCTTCGCCTCATAATTGTCTAACTATTTTGTTAAGTGTTGTTGTAGAAATTTTATTAGACTATTTACCCCTCCCCTCTAGCCATTAGGATCTTTCAAGTGGTATCAGAGCCAAAATCACCGTTATTTGAGGCTTAACAACCTTCGGTGTTAAAATGGCTCAAATCAACAACACCAAGAAGCCACCCCAATTTGATGGCTCAAATTATTCTTATTGGAAGTCAAAGATGACCACATATATCAAGTCAATCAATAGGAAGGTTTGGAAGGTGGTAGAAACAAAAATTGAGATTGATGATCTGGAGAATCCCACCGTGGCCAAAGAAGTGCTTCTCCAAAATAATGACATTGCTCTAAGTGCCATTCATGATGCAATTGATGTGAGAACATTTGAGCAAATCAAGAATATTGAGATGGCTCATGAAGCTTAGACGAAATTAGAAGAATCATTTGAGGGCACTCAAGCCGTGAAGGGTGCAAAGGCATATATCCTCAAAGAGAAGTTTGCAAGCTTCAAGATGAAGGAAGATTAGAGTGTGCCGGACATGTTCCATCGGATGGAAGTGATTGTCAATGATCTCAAAGCACTTGGTGAGAAGATAGAGGACAAGGACTTCTCCAATAAGTTCTTGAGATGTTTGTCCGCAAGATTTGGCATGTTGGTCACCTTACTAGTGAGGACCGGTTTAAACACAGTGACACCAAACCAAATCTTAGGAGATATCATGACCAATGATACTTATAGAGATGATGATGAGAAGGAAGAAAAGAAGAAGAAGAAAGATGACAAGAAGGATGACAAGAAGAAGAGCATGGCATTCAAAGCTACATCATCCAAGGGTAAAGCTAAACAAGAAACATCAAGTGAAGAGGATGAATCTTGGGATGATGATGATGATGAGAAGATGGCTCTCTTTGTCAAGAGATTTGGCAAGTTCATGGTGAAGAAGGGCTACCGTGCAAGAAGAAAGAAATCTTCATTCAAGAATAAAGAAGAGTCAAGAAGGTGCTTCAAGTGTGGAAGCAAAGATCATCTTATTGCTCAATGCCCATACAATAGCGACAATGATGATGACAACAAGAAGAATAAGAAGAAGGACAAGAAGGAAAAGAAAGAGAAGAAGGACAAGATGGCATTCAAGAAGAAGAAGGGTGGTTCATATGTAGTCACTTGGGATAGTGATGCTTCCTCAAGTGATGATGATGATGATAGTGATGATAACAAGACCACCAAGAAGAAGGTTCTTGCAAGCATTGCTATCAATGAGAAGCCTTCTCTCTTCGAATCTTCATCATGCTTCATGGCTAAGGCCACTAAGGTACAATCTTGTGATGATGAAAGTGATGAAGAACATGTTCATGATAATGAACATGAAAATAAAAATGATAGTGATAGTGATGATGATGAACCTACTAAGGATGAATTATTTGACATGTTAGAAGATGCTAAAGAACACTTTGACATTAAGAGAAGGGAATACAAGAGCTTGAATAAGGAGGTAAAAGCCCTTAAGCAAGCCTTTGATGAGCTCAAAGCAACTCATGAGAAGCTAGAGGTAGCCCATGAGAAGCTTGGCAAAGCTCACAAAAAGCTTGAAAAAGCTCATTCTTCTTCGCTTAAAGAGCAAAATAAAAAGAAGCATGTTGAAACTTGCAATGTAGGTTTAACTTATGATATAATTGATGAATCACTATCTATGCCTATCATTGTTGCTCCCACTAACCCTTCTTGTAGTACTTCCACTTCTACCTTGTCTAGTAGTGATGGTCTCACTTGTGATACCTCACTAGTGGTTGAGAATGATAACCTCAAGAAGGAGGTCACTAAGCTCACTCACACCTTAGCTAAGGCTTATGGTGGTGAGAACCGCTTGCTTATGTGTTTGGGTAGCCAAAGAGCTTCTCTCTACAAAGAGGGATTAGGCTATACCCCCAAGAAAAGTAAGGCGGCCTTTGCTCCTCACAAGACTAGTTTTATGAAGAACAATGATCGATTTTGTACTAGTTGTAAGCAAGTGGGTCACAAAGAGCAAGAATGCAAAAACAAGAGTAAAAATGCTAATGTATCTTCCATTAAGCTTGATTCATGCTATATGCTTACTAATGGTACAAATGGTGTGAAGGCTAAGTTCATTGGTAAATCATGGATGGGCTCAAAGAAGAAAGCCATTTGGGTTCCAAAGAGCTTAGTAACTAACCATCAAGGACCCAAGCAAGTTTGGAAAGCCATTTGGGTTCCAAAGAGCTTAGTAACTAACCGTCAAGGACCCAAGCAAGTTTGGGTACCTAAAAAGAATTTATCTTCTTTTGTAGGTCAATTACAAAGTCAGAGGAAGGCATTGGGTTCTTGATAGTGGGTGCACTCAACACATGACTGGTGATGCAAGAATGTTCAACTCAATCAACATCAATGGCAATGATGGTTATGATAGTATCACATTTGGTGACAATGGCAAAGGCAAGGTCAAAGGGCTTAGTAAGATTACAATATCCAATGACATGAGCATATCCAATATGTTGCTAGTAGAGAGCTTGAACTTCAATTTGCTATCCGTGGCTCAATTATGTGATCTTGGATTCAAATGCATATTTGGGGTAGATGATGTAGAGATCATAAGTGTAGATGGCTCTAATTTAATCTTCAAAGGTTTTAGATATGAGAATCTATACTTGGTTGATTTCAATGCTAGTGAAGCTAGATTATCTACATGCTTGTTCACTAAGTCTAGCATGGGTTGGTTATGGCATAGAAGGCTTGGTCATGTTGGAATGAAACAATTGAATAGATTGATTAAGCATGACTTAGTTAAAGGCTTGAAAGATGTGTTTGAAAAGGATAAGCTTTGTAGCTCTTGTCAAGCCAACAAACAAGTTGGAAACACCAATCCTAAGAAAAGCATGATGAGCACTAGTAAAGCATTTGAGTTATTGCACATGGATTTATTTGAGCCAACATAATACACTAGCATCGGTGGTAATAAATATGGCTTTGTGATAGTGGATGACTACACTAGATACACATGGGTATTCTTTCTAGTGGACAAAAGTGATGTGTTTGCAACATTCAAACCATTTGTCAAGGGCATTCACAATGAGTTTGAAACAACCATTAAGAAAGTTAGAAGTGACAATGGTAGTAAGTTCAAGAATACTAGAATTGATGAGTTATGTGATGAATTTGGAATTAGACATCAATTCTTGGCCAAGTACACTCCACAATCAAATGGCCTTGTTGAGAGAAAGAATAGAACACTCATTGATATGGCAAGGTCTATGCTTAGTGAGTACAATGTGAGTCAATTCTTTTGGGCCGAAGCTATCAACACGGCTTGCTATTGTAGCAACCGCCTCTATTGTCACCGATTAAAAGAAAAGACACCATATGAGCTCTTAAATAGTAGAAAGCCCAATATTGCATATTTTCGGATCTTTGGTTGCAAATGCTATATCTTGAAGAAAGGCACTAGATTGGGCAAATTTGACAAGAAATGTGATGAAGAATTCCTACTTGGTTACTCCACTACAAGCAAAGCATATAGAGTATGGAATTTGGATAGTGGTACTCTTGAGGAAGTTCATGATGTTGAATTTGATGAAACCAAGGGTTCACAAGTAGAGAATGAAAACTTGGAAGATGTTAGAGGCATTCAACTTTCAAATGCCATAAAGAACATGGATGTTGGTGAATTGAGGTCTAGGCAAGTGAGTGATGATGAAGATGATCAAGTGCAAGTGCTCTCCAACTCAAATGTGCAAGATGATATAAATCAAGTTAGTGCAAGTGGCTCTCATGACAATGAACAAGATCAAGTGGCTAGTACATCATCTCAACCAAATGATCAAGCAAGTGCAAGCAATCAAGTTCCAATCCTCCAACCAACCAATGTTGTAAGGGATTATCCATTGGACACTATCATTGGTGATATTTCAAGAGGTGTGCAAACTAGATCAAGATTGGTATCATTTTGTGAACACTTCTTATTTATGTCATCTATTGAATCAAAGAAGATAGATGAAGCATTGAAGGATGTTGATTGGGTGAATGCTATGCATGAAGAATTGAATAACTTCACAAGAAATCAAGTATGGGAATTAGTAGAAAGACCAAAGGGACACAATGTGACTGGAACCAAATGGGTCTTTAGAAACAAGCAAGATCAAGATGGGATAGTAGTAAGGAATAAAGCAAGATTGGTAGCACAAGGATATACACAAGTTGAAGGTCTTGACTTTAGAGAAACATATGCCCCAGTTGCTAGATTGGAAGCAATTAGAATCTTGCTAGCCTATGCTTGTGCCCACAACATCAAGCTCTATCAAATGGATGTCAAGAGTGCATTTCTCATTGGTTACATCAATGAAGAAGTATATGTTGAGCAACCTCCCGGTTTTGAAGATGCTAAGAAACCCAACCATGTATACAAAATGAAGAAGGCATTGTATGGCTTGAAGCAAGAACCTAGAGTATGGTATAAGAGATTGAGGGATTTCCTACTCTCTAAAGGGTTCACAATGGGCAAGGTTGACACCACTCTTTTCATCAAGAAGATTGGAAAAGATCTATTTGTATTGCAAATCTATATAGATGACATCATATTTGGATCAACAAATCAAGAATTTTGTGATGAGTTTGGAAAGATGATGGCTAATGAGTTTGAGATGTCCATGATTGGAGAATTGAGTTACTTCCTTGGTCTTCAAATCAAGCAATTAAAGAATGGTACATTTGTGAGTCAAGGTATGTACATCAAGGACATGATCAAGAAGTTTGGCATGATTGATAGCAAAGTCATTAGCACACCAATGGGAACAAATGGCAACTTGGATAGTGATGCCAGTGGAAACATGGTGGATTAAAAGTTGTATCAGTCTATGATTGGAAGCCTACTCTATGTGACCGCATCAAGGCCGGATGTCATGTTCAGTGTATGCATGTGTGCAAGATTTCAAGCCTCACCAAGAGAAAGTCATTTGAAGGCTACAAAGATGATATTAAGGTATTTGAAGCATACACCAAATGTTGGTTTGTGGTATCCCAAAGGAGCAAAGTTTGAGCTAGTTGGTTACTCCGACTCGGATTATGCGGGATGCAAGGTTGAAAGAAAGAGCACATCAGACACATGTCAATTATTGGGAAGATCACTTGTTTCATGGTCATTAAAGAAGCAAAATAGTGTTGTATTATCAACCGCTGAAGCCAAATACATATCTACCGGTAGTTGTTGTGCACAAATACTTTGGATGAAGGCCACTTTGTGTGACTTTGGAATCAAGTTCAAGAAAGTGCCATTGCTATGTGACAATGAGAGTGCAATCAAGCTAACCAATAATCTGGTTCAACATGCAAGAACAAAGCACATTGATGTCCGCCATCATTTCATAAGAGATCACCAACAAAAAGGGGACATTTGCATTGAGAGTGTAGGCATCAAAGATCAACTTGCCGATATATTCACCAAACCATTGGATGAGAAAAGGTTTTGCAAGTTAAGGAATGAGTTGAACATATTGGATTTCTCAAATATGTGTTGATGCACGCCCACTCATATGACATGCCTCTCCTTCGAGTAATCCAAGGTAAAAGTTGATTGGCATGACATACATCTTTGCTAAGGACATGATTAGTGCATCTAGTCACATTTTCAATTTTATTAGGATCTTTCAAGTGGTTCTATTTTATTAGGCTCATTCATGAAAATTAAATGAATTTGATGTTTATATGGTATCACTATTGCTTCTATGCTTGACATGATCTAGTGATAGCATATGACATGTTTGTGGGCTTGTAAACCTAGTGTTTAATCTAGAAAATGAACTATAAGTGTTTAACTCAACATGGTACAAGATAACCCTCATTTGGAGATGTGAAGAAGCTTGTCCTTGGATCAAACCGAGTTAAATATCTTTGGCATATATTCTAGTTTGAACCAAATTCAGAACCTTGATCCTCACCCCATTGATTGACATTGATAATCTCGACCCTACAAGTAATACTATCTATATTTTGAACCTTTGTGGTCATCAATGACAAAGGGGGAGAGAAACAAAGATATAGTGAAAAAGGGGGAGAAATATCATAAAGGGAGAGAAACATAAAGATATACTTGATATATGACATAGGGGGAGAGAAGTGAAAAAGGAAAGGGATAAATTAAAATTTTGAGCACACAAGTAGGGGGAGCAAGCTCATGAACTTGTATGGTGCATTTGAATGTGTATTTCATATGTTTGCTTGCATGGCACAAGTTTTAAAATTCAATATCCATGCTTGTGTGGTGTATGCTAGTTGTCGGTTTGAATGATGAAATGAAAACTAGCATGCATAGGATATCTAGTGCTTTCACTTCCAAATATTTCTAAAGTGGTATTAAGCTAACCATGGTGCTAAGGATGGTATATTGGTGCACTCCTATTGGTATCACGCTTCAAAGGTCCATCTTTTATACCTTAGCATCATGTGGTAGACATTGACTCCTACATTTCCTATCTAAGCATATGTGCAAGCTATAATCCAAACTCTTAGCACATATGTAAGGGGAGCAATTGCTACCATTTAGGGTTCATGAGACTTGTCCATATCCTTTTACACATAGTAAATATGCTTGGGCAAGCAACATGGATTCAATTGAATTTTAATTCATATCTTTGTATAAGGGTTGTCATCAATTACCAAAAAGAGGGAGATTGAAAGCTCTAGTTTGATTTTGGTGAATTGATGAAACCCTAAGTGCTAACCTAGTTTATCAAATGATCATGAGATAGGTAGCATACTCCAAGTTGTGAAGCAAACAAAGATCATAGCATGATGATGATGACACCATGATGATGATCAAGTGCTTGGACTTGGAAAGAAGAAAGAGAAAAACAAAAAGCTCAAGGCAAAGGTATAAACCATAGGAGCTATTTTGTTTTGGTGATCAAGACACTTAAAGAGTGTGATCACATTTAGGTTTGATAGTTGTACTATTAAGAGGGGTGAAATTCGTATCGGAATGTGGTTATCAAAGTGCCACTAGATGCTCTAACTCATTGCATATGCATTTAGGATCTAGTGGAGTGCTAACACCCTTGAAAATGTTTGTGAAAAATATGCTAACATATGTGCACAAGGTGATACACTTGGTGGTTGGCACATTTGAGCAAGGGTGAAGAAGATAGAGTCGAAGAGGAGCTAGTCACACTGGTTACAGAGTGACCGGACATGTCCGGTATGGTGACCGGACACGTCCGGTATTTTGGCGACAGACTCAGCGACCGGACGCGTCTAGTCGCCACACCGGACGCGTCTGGTGTGAATCAGAAACAGCAGTATATGGAGGACAGCCGATCGGACGCTGGCAGCGTCCGGTCTGGTATCACCGGACGCGTCCGGTCGAGTAAGGATGCTTACTGTACTCCACCGGACGCTGCGGCTCAGCGTCCGGTGTGAGCGTCCGGTCATCAGCAGAAGGGGCAGCAACGGCTAAGTTCGTTTGAACTAGACACGTGCCAGTCTGGGGGCTACCGAACACGTCCGGTATACCGACCAGACGCGTCCGGTATTCACGACCGGAGCGATCGGTGCTGCGTCCGGTCAGTTGGACTGCAGCGTCCGGTCAGCCCGTGTTATGCCCAGTGAAGGGGTATAACGGCTCTATTTCGTGGGAGCTTCTATTTAAGCCCCATGGCCAGCTGTAGCTCACAACCTTTGGCCATTTTCATTGACATAGCAACCTTGTGAGCTTAGCCAAAGCCCTCCCACTCATCTCCATCATTGATTCATCATCATAGTGAGATTGGGAGTGAATCCAAGTACATTGCTTAAGTGTTTGCATCTAGAGGCACTTGGTATTCGTGTTTCGCTGTGGATTTTGCTTGTTACTCTTGGTGGTTGCCGCCACCTAGACGGCTTGGAGCAGCGAGGATCGTTGAGCGGAGGGTGGTGATTGTCTCCGGCTCCGATCGTGGTAATTATGAGGGGTTCTTGACCTTTCCTCGGCGGAGAGCCAAAAGGTACTCTAGTGGATTGCTCGTGGCTTGTGTGATCCTCATCTTGTGTTGGTTGTGCGGCACCCTATTGAGGGTTTGGCGTGTGAAGCCAATTAGCGCGTGAACCTCCAAGTGAGTGAATCGCCACAATGAGGACTAGCTTGCCGGTAAGCAAGTGAACCTCGGTAAAAAATCATTGTGTTCATCATTGATTCCGAGGTGATTGGTCTTCCTTGTTATTTATCCTTGTGATTGATTGGTTCCTTCATCTACACGGCGGTATAACCTTCTTGATCACTCTCTTTACTTTACCGCAAACTAGTTGACAAGCTCTTTAGTGTAGCTAGTTGTGAGAGCTTGCTTGCTTGGTTGGTGTGGCTCTTTAGTTAGCCTTTGAGAGCACACTAACATAGGGTAGTGTCATAGCTCTTGTGTGATTCGACACTACCTAAACTAGAATTGTGGTAGGTGGCTTGTATTTTGAGTAGGCTAGCGCAACACTTGCTTCGTCTTATAATTGTCTAACTATTTTGTTAAGTGTTGTTGTAGAAATTTTATTAGGCTATTCACCCCCCTCTAGCCATTAGGACCTTTCACGTAGCCAGGACCCGGCGTTGGGCGCGGGTGCAGGGCGAGCACCCACTCCCCCGGCGCGTCGTCGCAGCGGCGCGGATGGATGTCACTCTGGTGAATCCCCGTCCTTGGGCGGGTCCGTCTGCTGGGTGGCCGGATCTGTCGCCTGGTTGGCCAGATCCGTCGCCTTCTGGGCCCGTCCGTCCGCCTCGGTCGTGGACAGCGACACGCGTGGGAGTGCTAGGGTTACCGCTTCCACGCCATCTCCGGTACCCACCGCCGGTGTTTCCAGTCTCTTTGTTCCATTCTGTTTCTACATTGATTCTGAAATGCTATATAAATTCTAATGATTTATTTATACATTGATGCTACATAAATCAACAACCTAGAAAAATATAATAGGCGTTACTGGCGAATTGTGCGTTAGTGATTAGTTAATTGTGTTGATGCACACTGCATTCCATTTCTTTGTTGAAAATCAGCTTTGTTACATTCTCAGAGCATAAGCTTTGTTTGGAACTTTGGATTCAACTCGATACACGAGGATTTCATGAAATGGCAGCGATGGACTTCCCTATTTTCCTGGTTTGTTTACCCTCCAGCATGAATGCTACGCATCACCTCTTATCTATTTTCCTTTTCTTTATCCTTACAGGTTCAGCAGTTATGGATATTGGCTCTTCATTTACATTGGTGTTACCCTTTTCAGCGAAAAAAAAGAATTGTTTGATGCACCTTTTATGCAACTCGCATAGCCCTCCAAAAGGTTACCCATACATAATTCCAATGAATTATTCTCAGATTAGTTAAATTCATGTTGCGTGATATTATGTGTGTGCATAGAATACCGCCGTTCCAGGATCCTCAACTCCACACTGCGCTATTGATTGGCAAACCACATCAACCCTTGCTTACAAGAAAAATAGAGCTGGCCTGTGCACTGCTGCACCCATCAGCGAATCTTCATCGGGTAACATTTCTTGGTTCCAAATATGCACGTTACAGCTCTAAATTAATTCTACGTATCCATTGACATGAAAATCATCTCAAACGCCGACTATGTTACCTATTATTATATGGATATTTCCTTCCTCATCTATCAAAATAATTGATGAACTGTGCGTTCTTTCCTTCTTCACCCCTTCTTTTTTCTTAATATTCAAACAGGAATCTAGGTCAGATTGTGGTGACTTAACTGTGATCCTTAGTGTTTGATATAGTAAATTGTCCTCTGACATTTTTCTGTCAATGTGTTTTCCAATCTAAACAGAGCAACTTTTTCTGTAACTTAGATACATGTATAGCGCCATGGAGCCAACATAGCTTATTGTTGTCTTCCTACATGCAGATTCCCAATTTCGGCTTACACTGACTATTTTCAGTGCAAGATAAAAATGAAAGGTATCTTCCTACTGCTCCGGCCTTCTGAAGGTAGGCTCAATGATGTTATGCAAGAGTTTTTTTTTTTCAGTTTACCTTTTCCCCTCCATATGTCTCATGTGTTACGGTTGCCAAATTCGAAAGCTTTTATTTGTGCATGACATATTTATATTAAACTCCTAATATTGTTTCCATGCAAAGATTAAATATATTTTTTTATATACGCCTTAACCAGATGATTTGCCGGCACGCGCGAGGACGAGCCTAATGGACTAATATCATATTCATTCGGTTGGCGCCGCTGCAAGGGTATCGTCTTCATGCGAAACGGTCCACTGCCAGTGGGAAAAAATAGCAGGCAATTGATCCATAGAATTAGCATGATCAGTTGAGCCGAGAAACCAAACTTGAAGGGAGATCATCACAATTTTCTTATGCAAACTAAGGGCATGCTATACAATAAAAAACATGCTAGAAACTCAGAAACTAAAACATTTCCGAGTATGGAAACAGAAACGACTCATGCTTTGAGGATTCTAGGGTTCTCCTACTAAGTTCAGTTGATTGTGTGGAGTACACAGCCACAAAATGGTGTGGCGCTGACAACGGTCTGAAAGCTACAGCACAAGAGCTGATTACATCTCCCTTTGCTCAGGGAGGTCACAAGCACCAAAAACGTCCAAAAAATGGCAACGATATATAATAGTAGCCGAAAGGGACGGAGAAAAAAAAATTTCATACACACGTCCTTTAAAGCCAAGGCATTTCAGCACTCGAAAGACAGGAGTAAAACTCCATAGGAAATAAGCTTGTGTGGCTTCTGAACATAAAACACCATGGCGCCCAGATATGGCCTCAATCAAATGTTGGTGATAAGCACTCTTCAACCATGTCCAGCAGGTTTGGGTTTTCCAATGCAGCCGCAACTCGTTCTTTGTCGTTCAGTTGCTTATTCACTGCAACAAAGAAATAATTTCTATGATGAGATATTCAGCCAAGCAATTGATGTGGTAACAACTATTGCAGAAGTTGTAGAACATATACCGGCAGCTTCAGTTGCGTGTGATCCAGGGGCAACCCTTATGTCCACCTATAAGATTCAGATGGCTATCTAAATTTTCTCACGGTATAACAAACGATAGAGAGAACGCACACACACAACAGATGAAGAAACATATCCCTAACATGTTGATGATTACAAAAAAAGGGGGGGAGGGAAGCTTCCAGATCTGTCTTATTAGATTGCAATTCCTGCCAGTAAAATCAAATATTTTCTTATGAAATGTAAAGCAGCTTACCAATTTTCTAACCATTTCAGTGACTAGGTTTTATGCGCAACAAAGGTGTAATCATTTTATAATTCAATCTAAAAGAGAAATTCCAGGCCCATGTACCACCTCTGAAAAAGTAGTTGGCAACAAAACTATCCCTTATGACAGCAGTATGCTAACATAAAAGAGGCTTTTACATGTGTGCCAATAAAAAGTTTGTAATTACACACAGGCCATTAAAAAAGTTGACCGCACACATATGCCACCGTTCTGAACTTCTTTGCTCTCCGAGCCATTCCATCCGCATTCCGTTCGTTTTTCACCGTTTGGGAGTCCTGACAAGTGGGTCAGGTCGGTCAAAACGTCCATAATACCCCTCTCATCCCTATCCTCTCTCTCTCTCTCTCTCAAACTCGACCTCATCTCTCTTCTCCGCGGCTGGCCGGGGCGGAGCTCGCCCGCGCCCGCGGCTGGCCGGGGCAGAGCTCCACCGCGCCTGCGCCCGCGGCGGCTGGCCGGGGCGGAACTCGCCCGCGCGCGCCCGCGGCGGCCGGAGCTCACCTCCTCGCGGCACCTCCAAGCGCGCTGCGGCAGATCCACGGCGAGGACCGGCTGCCGCAGCTCCACGCGGGCCGCCTCCTGGCTCTCGCCGCCGCCGTTGGGGACGAGGCCGCCTCCCTGCACACCGGGGCCCTCGCCGTCGCCGTCGGGGCTCGTGTCGGTGTGCGTGGGGGAGCTCCGCCCTCGGCTGCTGCAGCTCCCCTTTGCTCACCCTGTCCATCCCCGCCATCTCCTTCTTCTTGGCCGTGGCGGCGCGGGAGGCGCGCCTGCACCTCGCCTGAGCACAGAACGGAGGCGCAAGAGAAAGAGAGAGAAAAAAAGAGTTTGGGTGGCTGACAAACGGACCCCACCCTAGGGTAAAATGGTCATTTCACCTGTCTGTTTGACACCGTTAAGTAGAAAAGCAGACGGAATGGCTTAGAGAGCAAAGAAGTTCAGAACGGTGGCATATGTGTGCGGTCAACTTTTTTAATGGCCTGTGTGTAATTTCAAACTTTTTTATTGGGACACATGTAAAAGCCTCAACATAAAAACCATGCTTATCATGCTATCACAGATTTCTTGAACTTGCTAAAATGGGCATGATGGTAACATATCAAACCCTGATTGCTGTGGCAAAATAATATTGATAGTGTAAATCGTAACATAAGTACTTTGTCTCAAGCTCTACAATGACAACAAACCTTGTAACGAGGAGGGAGACTCCGTACAAGTTTCACACGTATGCAAAGGCCAATAATAGTTGCCATACTGCAGTGCTCCACTGTTGGGGTGAAAGTAACCCTGATGCAAAGCAAATATGAATCTCAAGAGATAGCTTCAGTAACAATCCTGAATTGTACATCCAAACCAAGGAACCTAGATATATGAGAACTTACCTGACATGATTACTTTCATCATTGAGTTCAACTGAATCTTCAGTTACCACATTCAGCTGTTCCAGTGAGTATGGGTGCTCTGGATCCTTTATATCTCTAATGTGATGTAAGAACATTAAGGACCACAACCAAATAGCTAGGATAGAGAGCTCACAGATAAATGGAAAAACAAGCTTCACTACATTTATATAAGGGAAATCATTAATAAGGATATCAAATATTTCCAGCTGGTCTATGGGCTCTGCCGCATTTTCATCTGTGGTCTCTGGTGCCGGTCGGACGCGCCTTTCTTTTTTCTCATGGATTATAGGATTAGCATTAATCAACCCCATAGCCATTTCTATGAAATGCAATGCAGCAGCTTTAGATGAGGAAGACAAATTCCTGAAAATCGAAACAAATGAAAATTTGTTGGCAACAGTGTTTTGTTCAAATTGCACAACTAAATTATACCATAAAATGCTTTTCAAAGAATATTTATTTTGCGGGCTGCACTATGAACTCAACCATTTGTGGCAGTTATGCAAACCAATCGCTTGCTTGCTAAGACGCTGGAGTGCAAACTAGGTCCTTGGAGGTTATTTACAATCAAATGTCCCCTTGCTTATTGAAAAAAAGAAAATTCATGTTGAGTCGACCAAACATAAAAAAGCCTAAAAAAGAAGAACAACAGAATTCATCCTAAATTTCAGTTGAATCCCAGCACCACCAAGCGCACAAGTCAATAACTTGGGAAAACACCACCCAACATCCGCAAATGGAACAAGGGGCTTGAAAACATTCACAATATTCCACAGTTGCTTTGCTTCACCCCATCCACTTCTGATTATCCTCATTCAAACAACTCAATAAATGCCAATTCCCAAGACAAAGTACCCTAAGTGGACAGTGGTGTCACCCAACGAAATTGCAGGTAGAAGAGCAACCAAAGAACCATCCCTCAAACTTGTGGAGCCAGGCAAAAGGGTCCAGCTGAGATAGAAGCTATTGTTTCTGCTCTGTACATCAAGAAAATCTCAATTCATGACATGCTACTCCAAGAAAATTCAGAAGATGCTAGAAGGTACTCATACTTGTTTCCAGTGGCAGACCTAGCCAGAAAATATAGGTAGGGCGAACAAGGCACATATGTCATATAACTATTATAGTCTAAAACAGTAAATGGACGGTATAGACAAAGATTCATTCAAGTGTTGTCTCTCACATGAAAAGCACACAGGAATTTTGTTCTATCATCCATATAACTCACCTTACATTGAATGATCAAAACACCAGAAGATAGACAACCTGTATTTATTAGTCAGAGAAATAAATCTTCGTTTGAAGGTGTTCATTTCACGAAATATTTTATTCCCTAAGTAGATAATTAGGGCCCTGTTTGGCAGGATTTCTTGAGGGGCTTCAAGTGTGGCTTCTCTAACTTCTTGGGTTAAGTTCTTCAAACACTAACTTAAGAAACAGCTTCACTAGAGGAACTCCAGAAGGGAGAAGGTTCTTTTTTTTTCTTACAAGGTTGAAGCCACATAAGCGTGGCTTCTCTGGCTTCTTGATGAGTCTGGATAAAGAAACCTTACCAAATAGGACCTAAGTGAATACTCCCTCCGTTCCAAATTGTAAGTCGCATTGACTTTTTTGGTACATCCACATAGCAAAATGGATGTACCAAAAAAGTCAAAGCGACTTATAATTTGGAATGGAGGGAGTATGTAACAAAAAATATTTGAACATGGGGCTTAACAAGAGAATATTCCCCTTCCACTTCTCCCTCAAAAACAACAGCATCAGCATTAAACTTTGTTAGGTACTTGGGTCCGAGCAACTCTACGAATTGGTACTAAAGATGCTCTTTAAATCTATAAAATTATGCAACTGGCTGATGAGCAATCTAATTTTGTACCCACTTTTTCCAAGAACCCAACATAATTTGAGTATTCAACAAATTGAAGTTCCAACTAGCAAGTAGCAACTACGGAATGTAGGGATCAGACGTGTTTTCTATACTGTTTCTTTGTAAAGCATGAGACAGCCATACGTGCTGTTGTGCCAGCTCTAGCTGTCGCTGATGCTGGCACCTCTCGGTCCTCACCTCCTAGGCCATGCTCATGCCCGGCTCCAGTACGCCCACGCAGCCCGCGCCTGGTGCATGCCCTCAATGAGCCAGCTCAACACCCTCTATGCTTTCCCTTTCCCACCCCCAATGGCTGAAGCCGGCGGCCAGAATTCATGTTCACCAATCGCTGTGGTGGCACTTGAACGGTAAGAAGTGATCGGTGGGAGGTGCTCACACTGGATAACACAAACCGAAAGGGCTGAAGAGAACCGATCTCTCTCCAGCTTGGGCTATTTCGCAGTTCGGCCATTGCCATCAGCCAAGTCAAGTTAAATTGGGCTGACTTAATACAGCAATACACCTAGTTTGGCCTCGCGTGTTCATCTTCCCACAGCGCTCACGCCAGGATTCGGGAGAAAAATTGAAGGGAAATCTGTAGCTGTTTCTACTCTGGAGAATTGTACATCAACTAGCCATCTGTTCCTACAGCTACTGAGGGGACTGGAGACAGGAGACAGAGAGGACACTCACGGCCACGGCTCACCTATGCGGTTCGGCGGACGGCGATTGGCGGGGCGGCTCGGCCTGGAGCTGAAGCCTTGGATGGAGGAGCACACCGGCGAAGGTCTGGCCGGCCCGTGCGCGTGCGGGGTCGCCGTCCCGGCGTCGCCCAGTCGGTGGAGAACGGGTGAGGGCTGGCCGCCGACTCGATTTCACGCCCTCCTAGCGCCCCGATGACCTGGCTCCAAACCTAAGACGGCAGCGAGCGAGCGGAGAAGGCGGACGCGTCGGGGAAGACGACTTGGCTGTGTCTCTCTCTCTGGAGGCTTTTACAGGTATGCCATTAAAAGAATGTGTAATTGCATATAAGTCATTCAAAAAATTAACCGCACACGAGTGTCCTCATTCTAAACTTTTTTTTTTACTTTCCGAGCCATTCCGTCGGTGTTCTGTTCGTTTTTCACCGTTTGAGAGTCCTGACAAGTGGGTTCGGTCAGTCAAAACGTCCATAATACCCCTCTCATCCCTATCCTCTCTCTCAGACTCGACCTCATCTCTCTTCTCCGCGTGTGCCCCCGGCAGAGCTCGCCCGCGCCCGCGCCCGCGGCGGGGCGACGGCGGGGCATCGTTTTGTGGGAGGGGCAGGGACGCGTGTCCTCGTTCCTCACATCCGTGGCGGCGGCAGCGAGTGGGAGGGTGAGGGAGCAGGCGAGGAGGAGAGGCGGGCACCGGAGCGTCCTCGCTCCTCACGTCCGCGGCGGCGGTGAGGGCGAACGGGATGACGAGGGGGCAGGCGAGGAGACGGAGGGGCACTAGCGCGTCCGTGGCTTTGGGGCGAGGGCTAGGTCGTACCTCGTGCGTCCTCGATGGCATTTGGCATGGAGTCGGCATCTTCGAATTTCCCCCGTCGTTCGCGTACCAGCAAAGGAGAGAGAGAGAGAGAGAGAGAGAGCGCAGAGGGCGTTGGGGAGCAACAGCGAGACGGCGGGTGGCGGTGGCACGTGGCAGCCTCGGCGCCGGCGGGGAGCTGACCGAGCTGCAGGGCGGAGCAGAGCAGGATGCGCCATTCGGGGATGGAAAGAGCGAGAGCGCGTGGAACTGGGCGGCTTCGGCGACTCAAGTGTTCTAATGCGGATGCGGGCGGCTGGCCAGAGGCGGTTGTCCGGGGCGGAGCTCGCCCGCGGCGGCCGGGGCGGAGCTCACCCGCACCCGTGGCGGCTGTCCGAGGCCGAGCTCGCCCGCGCGCGCCCGAGGACCGGCTGTCCGAGGCCGAGATGGCCGGAGCGGACCTCCTCGCGTCACCTCCACGCGCGCTGCGTCAGATCCACGATGAGGACCGGCTGCGGCAGCTCCACGCGCGTCGCCTCGTGGCTCTCGCCGCCGCCGTTGGGGACGAGGCCGCCTCCCTGCACGCTGGGGCCCTCGACGTCGTTGTTGGGGCTCGTGCCGCTGCTACAGCTCCCCGCCATCTCCTTCTTCTTGGTCGCGGCGGCGCGGGAGGCGTGCCTGCACCTCGCCCGAGCGCGTGGCTGACAAACGGAGCCCGCAGTAGGGTAAAACGGCCATTTCACCTGTCTGTTTGACACCGTTAAGTAGAAAAGCGGACGAAATGGCTTGGAGAGCAAAGAAGTTCAGAACGATGACACTCGTGTACGGTCAATTTTTTTAATAACTTATGTGCATTTATAAATTTTTTTAATGGCATACGTGTAAAAGCCTCCCCTTTCTAGTGCTACTAGTGATCCATTCCAACTTCGCTACAGCCTCTTGCGGGCCTTATGGGCCATGTTGGGCCTCCTCACATACAAGTATATGTATACAGGCTCGGTGACGAGCTGCGAGCCCGACCGCGACCGAGCAGATCGATCCATCGTTCTTCGGTTCTTCCAGCTCCTGCAGTGCTCGTCTCTTCTTGGCCGGGAAGAAAGAAAAGGGGGGCTTCGCTGGCGATGGCTGCGGCGATGGAGTTCCTGGAGGCGCAGGGCGCGACCCGGCCCGAGCTCGCGGAGTGGTACGCGGCGCTCGCCGACCTGTACCAGCGAAAGCTATGGCACCAGCTCACCCTCAAGCTGGATCAGTTCCTCGCGGTGGCCGTCGTCCAGGTCCGCATGATTCCATCATTAATGATGTCTCGTTTTGTTTACCTACCCTAGTCGGTTGTCTTCTGGCGTGCAGCGTGCGGCTTGATCTGTTTAGGGTTAAACTTTAAAGGGGGCGCATTTTTACTTGTGGCCGTTAGCTTTTAAGTTCAATGCTGTGCGCTGCAGCGCGCGGAGTAGATGGTAATCTCACATGGGTGAGGTGTTTGTGTGGGTTAATTATGTTAAGAGAACACCATCATGCAATAGTGTCTATCAGTATAGGTTCGAGTTTGATCATAGGAGCGTGCATACCTAAGTTTGGATTCTGTGTAACTAGAAAGCGACGCGAGGCCTTGCCGCGCGGTCCCGTGGGATGCTTGCATCATAGAGCTAGTTGTATAGAACTGGCAGTCAAAGAGTTATATTGCAGTAGTACAAGATAATTAATATAAAAAAACAAATACGAACAGTGCTACTAATGTTTTTGCCTGAATATGCTGATTTTGTTTTTGAATGGACCTGAATTCACCGCTTGGGCTCTTAGGTACTTTATACAAGATGAGATAACGTTTTTAAGGCGCTAATGGAAAGCATTTCTGCAAATCAATAGAAGTGCACGCAATTCCGGAAAATGTAGGAGTTGAGAAGGATATGATGAAGCATGTCGAAATAAATCCATTTATTATTTAGTACTAAGTTGTTTTGTGCAGTGCCACTATAGTTGCAAAATTTGAATAAGGTAGATATATAACACGGCTGCTTACCTCCAAAGTTGAATAGGTAGTTACCTAATAATATATATAATGTATTAGTATGCGTTTTTTTTCCTTTGCATATCTCTCAAACTTTCTTGCCATTATTGGAAAATGTCTTGAGTACTGATGTCTATCCTTTCTAAATGTCCCTACAAGAAATACATGTTTTTTTTAGAATTAGTTTATGGAAGAATAGCGAGGATACATTCATAATATAATATATCATACTTGAACCAATACATAATATATCATTATACATTTTGTTTGATGGCAAAAAAAAAAACTATTTTGTGAGTTGAAAACCGGAATGCAAATCCATGGTCAGACTTGAACCAATACATAATATATCATTATACATTTTGTTTCATGGCATAAATTTTTTTTGTTAGTTGAAAACTGGAATGCAAATCCATGGTTAAACAAACTTCTTCGAATAAATTGACTAATATAGTAAGGAAACCTGTTGTATCGGTTTCCTCTTGATTTGCCCTTGTAGATGCGGGAAGCCCCTGTGAGCTACTTGGGCTAGCAACTGATGTTTGAGTACCTAGTCTTGCTGATTCCATATGTTTCTGAAACTCGATTTCCTCTATCGATAGTGAGTGAGCATTGATATCTATTATAAACATCTTTGCTGAAATGAGGTTTGTCTGATAATATTCGACTTCCCAAATTTGTTAGTCGCTGAATTCTCACTCTTGGAAGTAGCAGAATTCTTACTCTCATCGAGAGAGGATGACACTAGGAATTGGGACAATTTTCTGGTTTATTTCTCAATGCCATACCAACCCGAGGGGTTGGGGATACATATTTATAGGCTGCTAGCCAGCCAAGCATATGCCAAGATGCGAGTCTAAGATGTTGTCCTAGATGCTAAGATGCTGTCCTCTAGATGCTAGCTAAGATGTTGTCCTAGATGTTGTCCTCTAGTCTAAGATGTTGTCCTAAAAAACATAAAGACCACAGTAGCCCAACAAAGACCACAACAACCCCACAAAGACCACAGCAGCCAGACTTATCCATCGTTCTCTCCCTAAGTCTTGTGCGTCGTCTTGTGGGAAAGTTGAACCATCCCGGTCCTGGAGCAGAGCTCAAGGAACTTGATCCTCCCAAGGGGCTTGGTGAGCAGGTCCGCAAGCTGGTCCTTGGTGTTTATGTAGCTCGCCTTGATGCTCCCTTCCTCAAGATAGCCTCGGATGAAGTGGTACCTCACCCGAATGTGCTTGCTGCGTTCATGGAAGACGGGGTTCTTTGCCAGGGCCAGAGCGGACTTGCTGTCCACCCTGAGCTCCACCGCTCTAGTGTCTCTGCCGAGGAGATCACCAAGCAGTCGAGCGAGCCAGAGCGCCTGAGTCGAAGCGGTGGAGGCCGCTATGTACTCGGCTTCGCAGCTGGACAGGGCCACCACCTGCTGCTTGACCGACTGCCAGCTAACGAGGCACTTGCCGAGGAAGAAGAGGATCCTGCTCGTGCTCTTGCTGGTGTCGATATCGTCGGCGTGGTCGCTGTCGCTGTACCCGACGAAGTGTGCCGCCCCAGGGCACCTAGGGTAGTAGAGGCCGTGGTCGAGAGTCCCCGCAACGTAGCGGACGATCCTCTTCATAGCCTGCTGGTGCTCCATTGTCGGTCGCTGCATGAACCGACTAAAATAGCCGACGGAGAATGCTAGGTCCGTCCGTGTGTGGGCGAGGTAGCGAAGGCTCTCCACAAGACGTCGGTACTGCGTAGCGTCCACCTCCTCCGTCGTGCTGTCGCGGCTCAGCTTCAGCCTCTCCTCCATCGGAGTGAGCTGGGTTGCAGTCGGTGAGCCCAGCTAGCTCAACGACGCGCTTGGCGTAGGCGGTCTGTCGAAGCGTGATCCCGGAGTCATCCTGGTGCACCTCGATTCCCAGGTAGAAGGAGAGAGGCCCCGTCACTCATCTGGAAGGTGGCCTTCATCTCTTCCTTGAATGCCGCCACCTCCGCATCCTTGGTGCCGGTGATCACCAAGTCGTCGACGTAGACACCCACCAGTAGAGCATTACCTCCACTGCCCCGTCGATAGATGGCCGCCTCGTGCAGGCTTTGCTCGAAGCCCATCCCCTTTAGCGTGGAGTCCAACTTAGCATTCCACGCCCTCGGTGCCTGCCGCAAGCCATAGAGGGCCTTGCGCAGGCGGAGCACCTTGCCCTCCTTGCCGGGGATCGCAAATCCCGGCGGCTGGTGCACGTAGACCTCCTTCTTCAAGTCGCCGTTAAGGAACGCCAACTTGACGTCCATGTGATGAACACGCCAGCCCTCCTGGGCAGGTAGCGCAAGGAGGAGTCGCACGGACTCCATCCATGCCACGGGAGCAAAGGCGTCGTCGAAGTCGACCCCCTCCTGCTACACGAAACCTCGTGCCACCAAGCGAGCCTTGTGCTTGACGATGGCACCGGTTTCATCCCTCTTCAGCTTGTACACCCACTTAAGGGTGATCGCGCAGTGACCACGAGGAAGGTCAGCAAGCTCCCAGGTGCGGTTCTTCTCAACCGCATCCATCTCCAACTGCATCGTGGCGCGCCATGCCGCGTGTCTCTCGGCCTCTGCAAACGACCGAGGCTCGCCGTCGTCACACGCAAGGTGCAACTGCGCCTCTAGGTCGTGAGGCACCGGTCCTGGCACCGGCTGGTCGCCGAGAAGGTTCTCCATCGTACGGTACCGCAACGGCTCGCCGTCGTGGTACGCGTCGTGAGAGAGCGGAGTAGCGAGCTCAACCGGACTGTGCTCGACACGAGCTGGTGGTGGAGTAGACGTGCCCGGAGTGGTGCCTGTCGATGCTGGAGTGCGTGGCGTTGCCGGCTGTGGTGGAGCCGGCGAAGAACTCATCGTAGCCGAGGTCCTGGCTGGAGAGCGTGGTGCTGTCGGAGTAGCAGGCGCCGGGGTCGGTGGAGGCAAGGGGACTGGGGTAGACGCGCTCGCCGAAGAAGACCCGCCTACTCCCCAGCTCCCTCGAAGTGGACGTACTCGACAGTGAAGTCGTCGTACGTCGGAGCCGAGCCGTCGTCCACCGCCTTGTCCCACGCCCATCATCGCCCTTCGTTGAAAACAACGTCGCGCGCCGTGCGCACACGCTGTGTCTTCAGGTCGAGGATGCGGTAGGCCTTCGAGCCCTCCGCGTAGCCGATGAATACTCCCGGAGTGCTCCTGTCGTCGAGCTTGCTGGTGTGACCAAGCTCCTTGGCGAACGCGAGGCAACCGAAGACCCACAAGTGGGAGACCGCCGGCTTGCGCCCATGCCAAGCCTCGTACGGCGTCCTGCCGTCGAGCGCCTTGGTAGGCGAGCGGTTGAGGATGTAGACGGCCGTCACCACCGCCTCTCCCCAGAAGACAGCCGGCATCCCCCTCTGCTTGAGGAGGGCCCGAGCCATCCCCACAACCGTCTGGTTGCGCCGCTTGACGACGCCGTTCTGCTGTGGGCTGTACGGCGCGGAGTAGTGGCGCTGAATGCCCTCGTCAGCGCAGTACGACGCGAATTCAGCCGCCGTGAATTCGCCGCCGTTGTCGGTGCGCAGCACGCGCAGCTTGTGGCCGCACTCCGCCTCCGCAGCAGCCTGCGCGCGCCTGATGGCGTCCGCAGCCTCTCCCTTGCTGCCGAGGACCATCACCCACATGTAGCGGGAGAGGTCATCAGCGAGCAACAGGAAGTAGCGTCGTCCTCCCGGTGTGGCCGGTGTCACCGGGCCACACAAGTCCCCGTGCACAAGCTCGAGCCTCTCCTTGGCTCGAAAGCTAGCCCGCTGTGGAAAGGGGAGTCGCCTCTGCTTCGTCAACACGCAGACGTCGCAGAGCTGCTCCACATGGTTGAGGCACGGCAGGCCTCGCACCATCTCCGTGGCACTGAGCCGCTTCAGGGCCTCAAAGTGAAGGTGCCCGAAACGCTCGTGCCACTGCCACGCCTCGTCGTCCCAACGAGTAGCGAGACAGAGTGGTTGTGCCACCTACACGTTAAGGACGTAGAGTCGATTTGCGCTTCTGGATACCTTGGCAAGAAGGCGACGACGACGATCCCAAATCCTCATGACTCCGTCCTCAACCACCACGCGCGAACCGTTCTCATCCAGCTGTCCCAAGCTGATGATGGAGTTCCTCAACGCGGGGATGTAGTAGACTCCGGTGAGCAGCCTGTGCTCACCAGACACGGTGGTGAAGATGACGGAGCCGACGCCCTTGATCTCCACGCCGGAGGCATCCCCAAACTTGACGGAGCCTCGGACGCTAGTGTCAAGCTCGGTGAAGAACTCCCGTCGACCGGTCATGTGATGGGTGGCGCCGGTGTCGAGGCACCACCCGTCAGTCTTGTCGTTGCCGGAGCTGTCGCCGAGGAGGGCGTGTGCTTTTGGCTCGTCGAGGTGGAGGAGAACCGCTGCGGCCGGTGCCGCTGGAGGTAGCTCAATGCTTGCATGTGCCATGAACAGAGCCGGCTCCTCCTCCACCTGTGCGACGTGGGCCTGGCCGTGTCGTGGCTGTCGGTAGTCCTTGGCCCAATGGCCGAGCTGGCCGCAGTTGCGGCAGGCATCGTCTCGTGCCGGCTTGTGCCTGCCGGCGGCGCCGCCCTGGGCGCCTCTGCGGGCATCACCCTCGGCACGTCCTCGCGCCCCGGCCTGGGCGTCTCTGCGCGCCTTGCGTGGCTTGCCACGCTTGCGGCCGCCTGTCGCGGAAGAAGGCTCCCCCTTCTTCCGGTCACCTTGGCTGGCAAGCCACTGCTCCCGAGTGAGAAGGAGCTTCCCGCCAGTGGTGATGGGCCCCGAGAGAGACTGTAGCTCATCGCTGTCGACGACCTTGAGGCGACCTATCGCCTCCTCGATCGACATCTTGGAGAGATCCAGCAAGAACTCGATCGAGCGAGCCATCTGCTTGTACTTCTCGGGGACGCAGCGAAAGAGCTTTTCGACAGCTCTCTCCTCGCCGTAGGTGTCATCGCCGAACTGCACCATCTTCTACAACAGAGTGTTGAGACGGAGAGCAAAGTCATCAACGTCCTCACCTGGCTTGAAGGCCAGGTTCTCCCACTCCTTGCGAAGTGCCTGCAGTGTGGACTTGCGGGCGCGGTCGCTGCCGATGCGTGCCGCAGCGATGGCGTCCCAAGCCTCCTTGGCGTCCGCTTGTTGGTAAGCGAGAACTGCATCTCGGGCAAGACTGCAGCGATGAGGGCATCCAGCGCCCGTCGATCTAGGTCGTAGTCGACGTCGCCGTATCGGACTCCCTCCCACATGTGCCGCACCTGGAGCTTTACCCTCATCACCGCAGCCCACTCGACGTAGTTGGTCTTGGTGAGGGTAGGCCACCCACCGCCGGGACCGACGTCCCTGACAACAGCCTGGAGCCCGTGGTAACCACGGTACCAATCCGGGGAGAGAGAGCCACGCTGCCTGTGAAGGCCGCGCTCTCCATCGACCCGTCGGTACCGATCCCGGGAGAGAGAGCCACGCTGCCTGTGAAGGCCGCGCTCTCCATCGACCCGTCGGTACCGATCCCGGGAGAGAGAGCCACGCTGCCTGTGAAGGCCGCGCTCTCCATCGACCCGTCCGCCACCGTTGCCATGCGCGCCTCCTCCAGGAGCGCCACCGGCGCGTCCGCGCCTGTCTGGGTTGCCGCCGCGCTCGTGGGCGTGCGCGGCTGCCCCAGGAGCGCCACCGCCGGCGCGCCTCCTCCAGGAGCGCCGCTAGCGCGTCCGCGCCTGTCTGGGCTGCCGCCACGCTCGTGGGCGTGCGCGGCTGCCCACTGCGCCGCCCGCGCTCGCGCTGCCTCCCTCTCCAGCAGCTCGAGGTCCGCGTCAGCGGTGTCGTCAGTGAAATGGAGCTGCCGATGCTGCCGCGCAGAGCCTTGACCTCCGCTGCCGCCGCACGCGCTGCATTCGCCGCCGCCGCTGCTTCCGCCGCCGCAGCGGTCTCTGCCTCCGCTCGCTCGCGTTCCTCTGCCGCGGCAAGTTCGGCCTCCTGCCGACGCCGCGTGCTCGAGGCGACCAAGCGCTGAGACTGCCCTGCGGACATGACACGCTACCGGAGGGCTGCTGCGTGGGGAGAGGGCTGCTTCAGACGAGCCGGAGCTGCTGCTCGCAGCTGGGGCTGTTGTGTGGCTGGGAGAGGAGATGAGTAGGAGATGCTTAGGCTACAGGATAGTACAGCTCTGATACCACTTGTTAGTCGCTGAATTCTCACTCTTAGAAGTAGCAGAATTCTTACTCTCATCGAGAGAGAATGACACTAGGAGTTGGGACAATTTTCTGGTTTATTTCTCAATGCCATACCAACCCGAGGGGTTGGGGATACATATTTATAGGCTGCTAGCCAGCCAAGCATATGCCAAGATGCTAGTCTAAGATGTTGTCCTAGATGCTAAGATGCTGTCCTCTAGATGCTAGTCTAAGATGTTGTCCTAGATGCTGTCCTCTAGTCTAAAATGTTGTCCTATGCTGTCCTAAAAAACATAAAGACCACAACAGCTACACAAAGACCACAACAGCCCCACAAAGACCACAGCAGCCAGACTTATCCATCAAAATTAACTTTGTTTCTCTTCTAAAGAGCTGAACAAACTTCAGATTTGAGTGCAGCTGAGGATTGACCATGTCTTGATAATAATATAGATAATGTTCGATCATTTGACATTAATATGTTCAGAAGCAAGTTATTGATGATTTCAAATTTGGATATTACATGATTAAAACCAGCAACTCTTGAATATACGACAGTACAATGACAACATAATTGATAACAGAAAAAAAAAAACCTCATCAGGGCGTCTGAAACATAAACGTGTGAATGAAGACGAAAAACAATGATCAGTGTGGCAGGGCTTCAACTTGAGCGCGTGGTCGATCTCCTGATGGTCCCTGATGGCGCTCTCCATCTCCGCGAGGAAGGCCTAGACCTTGCTGCTGTCCTCCTTGGCGTTGGGCTCGTGGAAGGAGAAGAGCCATCTAGATTAGATTGACCAATTGATTCAAGGCCGAAGCACAGGGCGGGTTGCTGACTTGCTGGTGACTGACATCTTTATGGAACGGTCTTTATGGAGCGGAAGAGGTCGGCGGCGGCGGGCTCCCCAACGCGACGCGGTGGCCATGTCAGGACGAGGCGCCCTCGGCCACCGGCGCGGCGGCGAGGTGCCAACGGCGCGGGCGTGGCCGGCTCCAGGCGCACATGACTCCCCCACAGCTCGTCCAGGGTGGCACGGCCCCCGCTCCCTCTCAACGGTTAAGGGCGGCCGAGGTTGGGAACAGGCGTTTATCGGCCGAGGTTGGGGACAGGTGTTTATCCGGCGCCGGTGTGGGGCTGCGGGTAGAGGGTCGGAGGCTATAGCGCGGCATAGCAGGGCAGGCAAAGAAGCGGAGGGGGCCGGTGGCCCGCGCGGTTACCCGTGCTGCCGCCTTACTCATCAAGCCGAGCGAGCGGACGCGTCGAGAAGATTCCCGAGGTTCTCGGCTTCTCGCACTGCGATGAAACGGGCCGCGTTTGGGCGCAGACACGTGGCAAGATAGTAAGCTGGGTTGGTTGGTGCAGATTTCGTCTTTTAAAGATATGTTTCTACTACACTCCTAGAGTTAAATGCTTGAGTTTTTGTTGCTTTTAGTTTACTACTACTACTTAACAGATGCTCTTGCCTAACTTGCTATGGTTTTGATTGTCTACACACCTATTACATTTCCTATCCTAGGTGTAAACATGTCATAGCTGTTGTAATGTGATGTATCTTTAATTTATCTCCTGGGCTTAAGAAATAATTACCCATTGTGAATACATACTGGTTGTTTGTGCTCAGAATTTTGATTGTTAACTCTATTAATCTGTGGAAATTGTGACCCTTTGGAAATTGTTTCTTATGTAAACTAGCTCACTTGTGTCGGTACAGAATCATAGTTCATTGGACTTAATTGTTATTAATATATAATATATATTATGCAATATGGAATGACTTCCCTTCAAGCACCAATTACGTATGGTATTATTAATCAACATTGTGCAAATAGGTAGTTTTCTTCCTGAAAGCAATACAACAACAACAACAACAAAGCCTTTAAGTCCCAAACAAGTTGGGGTAGGCTAGAGTTGAAACCCAGCAGAAGCAATCAAGGTTCAGGCACGTGAATAGCTGTTTTCCAAGCACACCTATCTAAGGCTAAGTCTTTGGGTATATTCCATCCTTTCAAGTCTCCTTTTATTGCCTCTACCCAAGTCAACTTCGGTCTTCCTCTATCTCTCTTCACGTTACTATCCTGGCTTAGGATTCCACTACACACCGGTGCCTCTGGAGGTCTCCGTTGGACATGTCCAAACCATCTTCAATTGGTGCTACCCCTAATCTATCATGTATATCATCGTTCCGAACTCGATCCCTTCTTGTATGACCGCAAATCCAACGCAACATACGCATTTCCGCGACACTTATCTGTTGAACATGTCGTATTTTCGTAGGCCAACATTCTGCACCATACAACATAGCAGGTCTAATCGCCGTCCTATAAAACTTGCCTTTTAACTTCTGTGGTACCCTTTTGTCACATAGGACACCAGATGCTTGGCGCCACTTCATCCACTCTGCTTTGATTCTATGGCTAACATCTTCATCAATATCCCCGTCTCTCTGTAATTGCATCATGGCTACCACATCTATGTTGTGAAATTATAAAGTACTCTTATCACATTCACATGTAGATTCATTCTTCCACAGATACTTCGAGACCTTTTTATCAACAGTTTGATTGCCCTTTTACCGTCTTTACCACTGCGCTGATCGCTTTGTGTGTGTGTTTTTCTTTTCATTCAGGCGGGCGATGCTCTGATTCAGCTTTATAATCATTTCATCTCTGATTTTGAGACAAAGATCAATCTTCTTAAATTTGCTCACTTCACAGTTGTAGTTTCACTCCAGTATTTGGACAAGGATGCTGGTATAAACTATCTTGAAGGCGTAATTTCAAAACTGCGTGATACCCGGGAATCGCTGGTTGAAGAGCCCATTCTGTATGTAAAGATGCAGATTGCAACATTTCTTCTTGAGAAAGGGAATCAAAAGGATTGTAAGAAGCTGCTAGAAGAGGGCAAAACCACTTTGGACAGCATGGTTGATGTTGATCCTTCTGTGCATGCTACCTATTACTGGGTGTGTTCTCAGTATCATAAGTCCCGTCAAGACTACTCAGAATTCTACAAAAGTGCTCTTCTTTATCTTGCATACACAACAGTCGAGTCACTTTCAGAACCATTCAAACAGGTTTTACATATTACTCCCTGCTTATATTTTGATCAATAGATTGGGCTTATTCTTACAGTTTCTGATAGGGTTTATATATGAGTTTCAGAACCTGGCATTTGACCTCACACTTGCTGCTTTATTGGGTGAAAACATTTACAACTTCGGGGAGCTACTTGCCCATCCAATCGTAAGTACAAGTTTTGCACTCGATTGTTCGTGATGTCTTCTTTAGAACTGAGTCCTTGATTTTGAACTGTCTTGTCTAGGACTTTAATTTTGTCCATACGGAAGATTTTAGAATGCCATTGCTATAATCAAATGCAAATTTGCTAAGTTGGATCAATGTGTTTTTCTTATATATGGCATATGAATCATTGACTTCACTTGACATGAAAATACAGCCTGATAAATAAACTTTGCTGTATTCATGAACCAAACTCGTGGCATAGTCAAATTTATCTTCACTATAGTGCAATTGTTTTGAGAATTCGAACTGATTTCCATTGTTGACATCATGTAGATCCATAGCCTCTTGGGAACTCAGGCTGAGTGGATATTTCATATGTTGCAAGCTTTCAACTCTGGGAATCTAGCCTTGTACCAAGAAATCTGCAAAGTTCATAACACCGCTTTGAGTGCACAGCTTGCATTGGTGCAAAACGAGAGGAATCTACTTGAAAAGATCAACATTCTTTGCTTGATGGAAATCATTTTCAGGTAATTCTCGTGGGCATCTGGTGCTATCATGAGCGAAGCTTAGTTCAGTAACAGCTTTGTCTACTTGCAGTCGATCGTCTGAAAACCGCATGATCCCAATGCGGGATATAGCAGAACAGACCAAGCTCTCTGTTGAAGATGTGGAGTATTTACTAATGAAGTGCCTCTCTGTAAGACCTACCCTCCAAAAACCGTGCTTGGCCCTTTTTGTTCTTGTGGCAGTATCATCATGGTCTTTTGACATTACTATGTTTTTTTTCTTCAGGCTCGTCTTATAGAAGGCATAATTGATCAGGTTGATGGAGTTGTCCATGTTTCATGGGTTCAACCAAGGGTGTTGGGCATAGACCAAGTGAAATCCTTGCGTGACCGCTTGGATACATGGATTGGGAAGGTCAATACGACCTTGCTTTCTGTTGAAGCCGAGACACCAGATTTGGTATCTTCGTGATGTTCTACTCCTCTCGAACGATCACTGTGATATAATCTGATGTGAACGAAGTCATTAGATATTTATTGTGTTGTCCCCCTGTAACGATTGCTCTAACAGTGTAACCTCGTTGCTTCAGTTTTACGGTGTACATTCTTAAGGAACCGTTGCTTCGCAGAATGCTTCAGCTGACTCAGCTCAAGGTGTGATCTTATTTTTTAAACAATAAGACACCGAACCTAAACAAGCATTCAGCCATTCACCTACGTCTACACTCGACGAATAAGTGGTCTCAAATCACAAGGAGTCAGCACATATGACTTAAGATTTCGAGGGAATTCCATAGCACTTTTCCAAAAGCCAAGGATTAGAAATCAAAACTTAACTGTAACCATCTTACATGCATCTCAATACAATGAGAATGGCGATATGCAAATGCTAAACAAAATTTGCCAACATCGTGTTGCTAGTGTCCACTACTATATATATATCCATATGAACCATAACGAATCAGTGGTCACAAATCACACTAGTCAGCATATATGACTTCCAGCATTTTCAAGGAATCCATAGCATTTTTGCAAAAGCCGGGGGGTAGAACACGACTCAGCTGTGACTACTATCTTACACCTATATCTCAATACAATGGAATGGCGATAAGCAACTGCTAAACAAAATTTGCCAGCATCATGTTGCTAGGGCCTAGTACATAGAGTATAACCGTAAGAACGACAAGAATTTGGTTCAGATTCGAGAAGTGTGGGTCTTCTAGTTCTGATCTTGGACAATTATCTGATTAATCACGCCAACAGCAATCGTGCGCCCAGATGACCTCAAGTATGCCCTCCCAAGAGCTCGGCTCTTAGAGAATTCCTGAACACAGACAGCTCCATCTAGTGTGACCTGAAAATTGCAAGAAAAACAGTACACTGGTATGTGAATAATGTATGATCGTTGGGTAGTCTAAAAGAAAGCCATTCACAATGATCCATTTCATTTATTACCTGTATAAGAGCATTCTGCTTGGATTTAAGAAATCGAGGTGCCGATTTACTTGGTTTGCCAGTCTTGTCAAGTAATGCAATGATTTTTGTTACTCTTGCGGCCTCCTTCACATGATGTATGTGAAATTCCACCTAGGTCCAGTCGTCCAGAACATTGTTATGATATGCTGGTAAAAGCTAATCAAGCAGAATTTGTCATAATTTTACCTGAGAGCCGACAAGAATAGGAGTAGTGATGTCCAGGACTAGAACCTTCAGCTCCAAGTGGTTAGCTACAGCCACAGGGAAACCAGGGTGGCAAAGAACCCCGCCAGGTATTAGTTGACTTCCATCAATACCCTGTAAACAAATCGCCACATTATCACCAGCTCTCGCTATGGTGCATGAATTGGAGTCCCTCTCAATGGTTTTCACAGTCGCCTCTTGCCCAGAAGGTAGAACTAACACCTGCAACAGGAAATAAAGGATGTCACAGAAAAATATAAGCATCGTCATATAATACACGACCATTCAACTGAACAGTAAAGAAAGAATGGGAAAGGAAAAAATTTCCCCAGGACATACTATTAAACAACTTAGATGCAGCTAAATTCCCGTATCTTGATACTGAAAGGTCAAGGATTAGCAGCACGTGGCCAAGATCATGGTTTTAAACTTTTAATAAATATACTGGAACCTTATCCACTTCATATCAAATTCTCAATGCAATAGTGGATCATTTAACGCATCTGCAAGGATGAGAAGCTGCATAGGAACATACCTTAGAACCATTTTGAATGGCTCCAGTTTCCAATTTTCCATAAGCTGCCCACTGTCCTGTTGACTGAGACTTTATAACATCACAGATTGGAAGAATCAAGGGCTTCGAAACATCCCGAGAAGGAAGCTGCAGGGAATCTATAGCATCCAAGAGGCAAAACCCGTGATACCTAACAGGATATCTCCATTTTAGATACACAAAAGAAACAGCATACTCCTAGTCACATAGAAACCCCCTCATCCCCACCCCACCCCTCGTGACCAACAAAAAAAAAATTATAACGTTCTTCCATGCATGTTCAAGGTCCACACTCTCAAATTTTACCAAATAGGCGCTGTGAAAATATATGATTGAAAAAGGCTACTGAGTAGTAGAAACCAATTTTTCTATTAAAAAACAACATTGAACATTTAACTGCAGGCATAGTTCATTTAAGAGTAGTGAGAAGCTGTTCTCCAAAACATTGAAAGGTTTTAGTATGAAATTAACCAAACAACATTGACACGAAAATCCATAGCAGCATAGCTGTTAACAACCATTTGCTCCAAATATGGATAAGCAAATTGCCAGCTAACTACAGTCTCTTTTACTTGTAGTTAAAGAGATGGACAATCTCCAAACAATTCCACCTTTTTCCTGATTACATGTAGAAAAAATATATAAACAGCGTTCAATTCTCTCCAGACAACATCAGTCGTCATTTGATATTTGTAGTTCAACTTCTTAAATTTAATTACTTAGATCAAACTGATGAAAGTGACATGTAGATATGTCTTGAAAAACAAATGACAATATTACATATTTACATATATAACCAATATATTACAATGGAATTCAGCATCACAGTTCACATTTTAGAGATTGTATTGATGCTCAAAACGACATTGACCGAAGCGAGTATAACTACTGTTAGTGATAATCACCTAAGATAGTTTCATGCAAGACAGCAAGAGGAACTATTATACATTGCTATACAGTCCATACAATGTCTATTTTGGACTGTGGTAGTATTAGAGATATGAGCACCACAAAACATGTATACTCTGAAGCAATTTTTACAACACTATTCAATCCATGAGATGATATAGATTTAAGGTCCATTTGCAACAATAGGTTTGAACTTTGAAGCGCCTTCTAAACAGAAAGGAATGAAAACTTCAAGTCATAAATTTCAGACTACTCGTAAGAGGTCATAAGCTAGATAACCTCATCATTGTATGTAATTATCCACATGGGACAAAAGTTCACCTGATATCGAACTTACCAGGAGGTTAAACGAGCATCTGAAGGAGCATTGATCAAATTTTGGTTTTCTACAGCACTAAGAGGAATCCAGGTAATAGCTGAGTCCTTGAAGTTGCATGACCGCAGGAAACTACCAAGTTGTAGTTTGATGAAATCAAACCTTTCTTTTGCGTACGCAACAGCATCCATCTTGTTGACTGCAACAACAAGCTGTTCGACACCAAAGCTTCTAACAAGCTGAGCATGCTCTTTAGTCTGGCCAACACCTTTTCCTCCTTCACCGTCCATGCCAGCTTCAAAAGAACCAGTGGAAGCATCGACGACAAGAATAGCTGCATCAGCTTGTGTTGCACCAGATATCATATTTGGCACAAAATCTTTGTGGCCAGGTGAGTCAAGTAAAACTACACGGAATTTCTTAGTCTCCAAATAAGCCACAGCCACAGTCATTGTCACACCCCGTTCCCTTTCTTCACTGCTCTCATCCATGGCCCATGCAAAAGCAAATGACCCCTTCCCCTAAAAAAATGCAATATAAAACACAGACAGTTATTACACACATTAAGAAATAGAGTGGCTTATATGAAAGAGGGACCAACATACTTTCTCTTTCGACTCCTTTTCATTCTTGTGCATATCTTTTCTTGATATCCTTCCTAAGAGATGCAGTAATCTCCCAGATAGTGTCGACTTGCCGGAATCAACATGACCAACCTGTCCACATTGTTCAAAGTCACTTCCCTTCAGACATCGTACATGTAGAAGAACAACAATGCCAAATAATAGATACTGTATTTACAACAGAAGTTGGGTGATGACCTACTATTGCAAGGTTTAGTTGGCTCAGCACCCCTGACTCCGGATCAGCTAACATCCACTTCTCAGGCTTATACTCTTCAGACAAACAAGGTTTTGTAACATTCACATTGTTCTTGTCTACATTTAGCTGGCCTAGGTCAGAAGAGAGTTTCTGGATCACATTGTCATTCTGTGAAGAACTGCTAGCCCCGCCACTCTGGTTACCCTTCGGCTGAAAACCATCGGAAGCCAACAGAGCTATCCTCTCCACAGGTACTTCAGAAAGTACAGGTGTTTTCTTCTTTTTTTCAGCACCTAGTGAGCTTCCAGCAGATGTTAACTGCATGGAATTGGCTGTTGAGATGCATAAAACAATTAGAATTGAGGAAACAGGAAAAACGATAACTACCTGTTAATAGAATATGCAGCATATCAACTTTTGTTTGGCACATCAATCAATCTTAACACAAGAACAACTCAATTCAGAAAGCGTGCCAAGCAAGATATTGACTGCAAAGCCATTGAACAAGCAAACCATTTCTTTAGTGTATATAGACACTAGCAATTAGCATCCAAAAATACTTATGGATAGCCCAATGCTATGGACCGCAATAGCAACAAAGGTCTTCAACTAGATTGGGATTGACAGGAAAAAAAAAAGTCCACAAAGCCATGGGAACATCAAACGTCGGTCCGTAGTGGGAAAAAAGAAAGCCAAGATCCTTTTCGGCACATACGAGAAGCAAATGTGCATGGTTATACTGCTAGCCATTATTTTTCCCTTCCATTTTTCCCATTTATTTGGATGATTAGGAAGAAGAAACCAACTCGATAGTACATACCAACTGAGTCCTTAGTTAGACATATGAACAATCTATACAAATGGTGCAAATTTATATCAATAATACCTTTATCATAAGACATACTAGCATGCTTTCTCGCAGAATCTAGAGCACGAATCTTCACTGGCGTCTTGGCAGAATCGGTTTTTGACGCATCAGATGTCCTTGGCTCAGTTGACACTGCAACGGCTGCATCTGACAGAACAATGATAACATGTAAGGAAACATTACGATTCCTTGTATACTTATAAACAGAATCGGAATTGTTGAAGCATGTGTGACTCTGATACCTTTTAACAGACCATCCTTCGCAGATTTGACAAAGGTCTCGCGGAAAACCCCACACATCTCACAGTACACCATGCTTTCATGATTACTGAACGTGCACATGGAACACGTCCAATGAACCGGCACTGTACTTGAGGACTTCTTCAATGATTCTATGAAAGATATTGGCAACAAATATTAGAGATCAATGAGCCATATACTCATATTACAGTCAATTGGGTTGTACTAGCAGAGAAACTCCTCGAAACTAAACCATGCAATAAGGACATAAAGTGCAACACATGTAAAGCATAGACGTTTGCAGACCCAAAGGATACCAATCAAATCAATTAGCTGGATGACGCCAAAAAATCATTTCTGTAGCTCAGGATGTTAAAACAATACTATGCATGTTCACCACATGCCCACAATCCCGCAAACAATCAGCAGCAATACCTGCTAGATGAGTGGTAACCTGCTAAGCCCCATACATTTTCATACTGCACAAGGTTTTTGTTTAAATTTTGATTGCTGACTCGATGTGTGAAAATTGACCTCAGAATGCAAATATGCATGATGCCTTCAGGCAATGAATATGCAACACAACATCTCCATAGCACAGCATAAGAGGATGAAAATTTTGCATGTAATAAATCACTGTTTCACTTTCACATACAGAATGCTACATCTACAATAAAACTGGGCACAATTACATGCAACCCACATCAAGCAGTTGAGTCTATCAGCAGTTGGTGACCAAAATAGGCAGTACAAATTAATGCAAGACAACGGAATAAACACTAATCAGCTGGGCAGCCATTGATTTGAGCAATAGAACAGCTGTTGTGAAAAAAATAGGCACATTTCCGATTGTCTGAATCAGACAATAAAGTAGCTCTAGTAACCATTGCCACCTCTTTAGAGATGATATGGATAAAGCCAGAAGATTCAGAAGTATACCTTTCCCCATGTTAACAGGATGGTTGTTGCCGTATTCGGTTTCATCATAGTCATCATCATCATACTCATCATAGTCATCGTACTCATCATCGTAGTCGGGTCCAGATACAATCTTGCGAGGCATTTTCCTGGCATAAGGAGATTCCAACAAGGAAAGCACTGTGATCCATGCACATAGCTAGTAAAGTCAAATCAGGAATGTCTCAACTCAATAAGAATTCCTAGAATCCCATTCACAACAGCCAGTTGCCAGTGGCATATGAAGTACCAAATGCAGCACCAGAACAGAGGGGTTCCTAGGGAAATACTACGTAAGACTAACATAAGCATCGGCTCCAACCAATTGTCATCCCTGACCCAGGCACACATCCATACTTAATAGATGCAACCGAAATTCATAGTTTGAAAAAGCCTAATAGTCTGATGCCAACTAAGTAACTAACTCAATTGCCTAATATAACCTCTCTCATCTCACCCGCAATCTAGCAAATATTTCATGCTAATAGTTGACAAGACTTTCTTTCCCCAAACAAACTGAGTTATCATCAAGTTCATGTCTCTTTCTCCAGAAAATCCACAATTCTACTGACAAATTACAGCACATCAAACAGAGCAAGCTATAGAGATTCCAGAGAACGAGAGACAGATGATAACTCACCGCGTATCTAATCTACTTACTTCGCACCCACAAAACTTCAGTCCTCTCTGCAGCCGTATCTACAGCTGCTGCACTACACCCACTCCCTCCTCTCCCCAAGTCCCTAAACCCTAATACCGCTTTCGCATCGAACGCCGTCGCTGTCCTCTCCGGACTGTACTAGTACCACCCGCCCAGCCCGCTACTGCCGCGTACAATCACTGCGGTTCCGGAGTCGACTGCAACTGGCAACCGCGCGCGCCCACGAATGTGGGAACAGACAGGTTGGGGCACCCTCACAACTGAAGCGGAAGCGGAAGCGCAGCAGCGCCAGACCCAAAAGCGCAGCGGAAAATGCCAGAAAACCACTGGTTGAGACGCGGAGAGAGCCGGTGTACCTCGACGCCGGCTAGATGTGATCGGGGGCTTAGGCTTGAACTCTCTCGCCGCTCTCCGGAGCTCGCTTCTCTGGACTGGAGTCGCGAGGAGGTTGAGGATCGTGTCGGGGAACGGCCGGTCGGGGCAAGTCGAGCAGGCGCGGCCGCGGCTCGGTGCGGTATGGGAGAAGAAGGGGAGAAGCGAAGGAAACGGGAGGCGACGGGACTTCTTCGGCCCCGCTGGGCTGCGTGGGCCAACTTGTTGGCGGTTCTTACATGGGCCTTGGGCCGACCGACCTTATTTAATCTTGTGTCGCGTGTCGCGTGTCTCCACCGCCGCCGAGGGAGAAGGAAAGAGATGGAGCGCGAATGCGCGATGCAGAGCAGATGCGGAAGAGAGAGCGGAGGAGTATCGCCGTCGGGGCAGATCCGTCCGACGCTTCCTCACCTGCCGACTGTCGATCGGCTCATCCCCTGTCAACCGGGTGCATCAGCAGACCGGGAGTCCACCGCCGATTCGTCGCATCTGCTCGTTACCCCGGCACGAGTGAAGTTTGAGGTCAAATTGGCTGAAGGGCTTGTACTGAACAAGAAGTGGGACGAGCTTGAAGAGTATTTGTTCAGGTTCCTGACCGATGTTGAGGGTGACAGAAAGCACTCCCATCCTGGGCTTTTCTATCCATTGTATGAAGCTTATGTTTCAGATTTAATTGTGAAAGGTGAGGTAGAGAAAGCAAAGCAGGTTTTCAAAGACAAGGCTGAGCCCCAGTCTCGCGCTGAGGATTATCTGTATAAGCCAACCGATATAGAACTCCGTGTTCAGAAGCTAAAGGACATTGTCAGCAGTGGTCTCTTAACTCCTGATTTTGTTCGAGGAAGTGTCAGAACGGCTGTTGTTGATAATAGAGAAAATTCCTTCATTGCCATCGAAAACTATAACATTCTCTTCATTGCCATTCAAAATTATATGTTCTCTTCGTTGCCATCAGTTTTAGATTTTCCGTTCCTTCGTTGCCACTGCTGTTACAGAGGAGAGTTACGGCGTGACTTGCTCCCATACCCGACGTCTCAGACACCATCGCAGGGCTGGCTTGGGGTCATGGGCTCGACGTCGCAGGGTTGGAGCAGGGTGGCGTGGCGAGGTCGGTGGAGGCTCGACATCATGGCACGGCGTCGAGGTGGTCGGGGATGTCGAGCGCGTCTGCGTGGTTGGCTCCGAGGCGGACGCGACGAGTGCGGTGGCGTTGCGATGCCGGGGTGGATTGCAGTGCCGACGGGGCTCCCGTGACGCGACGGCTCCGGGTCAGGCGGCTCGAGGCGAGGAAGATGTGACGGTGGTGCTGGAGCTCGGAGCTGCTCGGCGTACAGACATCGACGGCAGCTCGGTGCAAGGGACGCCGGTGCTCGTCGACGTGGAAGATGATGAGGCCGACGGTGGTGGCGTCTTCCACGAAGAGCAGCAGGGCGGCGGCTGGAGGTGATGGCGTGCCCGGCGGAGAGCAGCAGGGTGGCGGGGTGGAGCTCAGCGTCACGGAGAAGGCTCGGACGCTGCTCGAGGATGGTTGCGCTCGCGTCAGCGTGGCCCACGACGTCGCGGCGGCATCGAGGCAGAGGCACGACGAGGCTCGACGGCGTCACGGGCTCAGGATAACGGACAGAGCACCGGGTGGCGGGGTTCCTGGCCGTCGCGCTGGCGAGCGGCTCCAGGAGGTGCCTGCCCGCCGGCGTTCTCTTCCTCCTTCCTCGGCCGCGGCAACTCCAGCTTGCAGCCCCACCCTAGACCCGCATCCTGCTTGCCCCGCGCAGGCCAGGCCAGCGCAGCCCCGCTAAGCGCACAGCACGCAGCTCCACCGGCCACCTGCCCCCGTTCGGCTAGCCGGAGCTCCTTCGCCCGGCCGAGCACCGCGCCTAGCTCCCCCCTTCGTAGACCGCCCACGCGCTCGCCAGCGGCGGCGTGGCTGGCTCGTCGTGGACGCCTGCCCACGCGCTCGGCCGGCGGCGGCGTGTCGCGGAACGCCCGCCCGCGTGCTCAGCCAGCGGCGGCGTGGCTGCTTGTCGCGGACGCCCGCCTGCGCGCTCGGCCGGCGGCAGAACGGCTCGCTCGACGCTGTCGCTCTCCCGCGTGCTCGCCCGGCGGCAGCACGGCTAGCTCGACGCGGTCGCCCGCCCGCGTGCTCGGCCAGCGGCGGCGCGGCTCGCTCGACGCGGTCGCCCGCCCACGTGCACGGCCGGCGGCGCACGGCCAGGCCGCCCCACCCGCGTTCTTGTCTAGCGTCGGAGCGGCTGGCTCAGCGCGCGCGGCTGCCCTCCCGTGCTCGAACTTGCTCGCTCGGCGCTAGAGATGGAGAAGAGAGAGAGGAAGAGGATGGGGGCAATCTTGCGGCTCCTGGTATGGACGCCGAGGCATGGATGGGACAGCAGCTAACAGGCGGCGGCGACTGCATCGGGAGCAGGGCGACGGGGGCGGCGACGCCTGTACGCGCTCGCCATGGTGCAGTTCAACGGCAGCGGCGGCGACAAGGCGGACAAGGACCCGTGCGTGGGGGTGGCGCTGTGCGCGCGCGCCGCATGGCTCGGCCACGTCCTGGCGCTCCGCGAGCTCGGCCACTGCCTCCAGGACGGCTACGGCGCGCGCCGCGACGCCGCGGCCGGACGCCACTTCCTGCTCCACGCCGTCGCGCGCGAGCTCGTCTCATCCTCACTGCACCACCTTCCTCCCTTCCACCACCATGAGTCCACCACCTCCTTCCTCACCTCGACCTCGACCTCCTCGGCAAGCGCCGGCCTGGGCTGCGGCGCGGGCACGGCGGCCGTGAGCGTGCGGAGGCGGGGCCACGGCGTCGACGGTGGCCGCGAGCGCACGGAGGCGGAGCCGCAGCGCCGCGACCTCCGCGAGCAGGGCCTCGCGCTCGGCGCGCCACCGGGACCCCTCCCGCTGCCATCGCTGCTCCACGTGGAGCCACTGCGCCTCCTCACGCTCCTCCCAGGATGACGACGACGACGAGCCGGTGCCGTGGGCAAGGAGGACGGAGGCGCGCGCGGCGCGGCGCGGGCATGGAGGACGGAGGCGGCTCGGAGCGGGAAGGGACGGACGGAGGTGGCGCGGGCAGGGACTGGAGGACGGAGGTGGCGCGGGCAGGGACGCAGGAGACGGACAGGATCACGGGAAGGTGTGGGAGGTCGCGGCCGATTTGTGGAAGAAAGGAAGATGGTATAAAGATAACGGCGTCACATACGGTCCGTGAGATAAAGATGACGGGAATGGCAAGTAGGAGATGAAGTTAAATTTCTAGTGGCTATGAGGGGGATGGACTAATTTTTTATGGCACGTAAGGGATGAGTTAAATTTGGCATACAGGGAATTTGCTCGTGATAATATTGGGTGTTACTTTCCCGAATCTTTAACGATGAAGTTTGATGTGCAGACTTTTGAAGAGCTTGTACTCGGTCTAAGGATGGCAACGGATCGGGTTTGGTGTGGATATCCGCGGATTTCGGGTTCTGCGGGTTTGGGTTTGGAGATGGTTTTTCACCCACGGTTTTCGGGTTCGGGGCCCCGAAACCAATCGGGTTCGGTTTTGGGTTCGGTTTTCCACCCGTGGATATCCAATGGATATCTGAAATAAATCATTTGGAATTAAAACTCATATTTTATAATATACTAATAATAATTTGTTTACTTAGATTATTAAATTTATTTAAAGTTGACTCATGAAAATATTTATTATTTGTTGCCTCTTGTTTATACATGTGAATATGTGTATATATATCCGCGGGTTTCGGGTATCCATTCGGGTTTCGGGTATCCGTTCGGGTTTCGGGTATCCGCGGGTTTGGTTTTGGTGATGGATTTCCACCCGAATCGGTTTTCGGGGCGGATTCGGGTTTCGATTTCGGGTTTCGGTTTTGGGTGCACGGAGACTCCACCCGATCCGAACCCGACCCGTTGCCATCCTTAACTCGGTCAGAAGTGGGAAGGGATTGAAGATTACATGTTAGAGTTCCTGGTCAATGTTCAGGGTGATAATGTGCATTCTCATCCAGGACTCTTTTATTCTCTCCATGAAGCTCGTATCTCAGATTTAATTGGGAAAGGTGAATTTGAGCAAGCAAAACAAATTTTCAGAGATAAGGTTGAGCCCGTGTCTTGCGATGAGGATTGTCTGTACAGACCAATCGATCTTGAGCTCCGTGTTGATAAGCTTGAGGTCATCCTGAACAATGGCATTATACCTCCTGATTTTGTTAAGGAAGATGTCAGAGGGGCTGTTCTCGACAATCTCCAACTTTACTTTGCTGAATCCTTAGGTGGAAAAGATCTGGACACAAGCATATCTGCGAAATGTTTTCTAAAGTCTTCCATGGTTGGGACGGTGAGGCGATATAGCTGCTTAGCTTGTGGATGGGTTCTGTCAGTTGGCCGGGTCGCTGCAGCTGCAGATATATCGGTCACATCAAGCATTCTTCTGCTTCATGTAGACGTTGTCCGAGAGTCACAGAGCAGATGCTAAAACGTCTTGCATACTTCCTCGATCTCATTGAAAGCGTCGTTTTTTATTTTCGACTTCTTGTTTGACTGTTTATCTTATTTAATTTTTTTATATAAATAATAAAATAAATAAATTATTATTAAAGTATCTCTAATGATAAAATAAGTTATAATAAAATAAATAATATTTATAAAAAAAATTGAATAAGACAAACGGTTAAACAAGAAGTTTAAAAATAAAAAACGACATTTTCAGTGGGACAAAGGGAGTACATTGAGGGGGTCAAGAGCTCTGACATAAAGGTGATTGCAGAAGTCTACTTGAAGAGCTCATCAAAGAAGAAAATGGCAGCATCTCAGGCCCCCTTTGGTGCAGCTCCGGACGGCTCCGGCTCCTCCTCTCATTTCCTGTAGCATCACTGTTTGCACTGTAGCAAGGAGACATTTCGTTTTCCGAGAAGAAAAATGAACTACAAAGAGGAGGAGCCGGAGAAACCACGATTTACAGCTTCATCGGCTCCATGCTACAGTGTCGCTGCAGTGTTGTACAGTGGAGGAGCCGAATCTATAAGGAGTTGTGCCAAACAGCCCCTCAGTCTGCATCGGCATCAAACAAGAGGAAGGCACCTGATGATATTTCTTGCCATCAATCTCTTGTGCCTGTTGATCCGGTACTTGCCATAACTATTTGGCATTGAAATTTGAAACTTTCTTATCTAGCATCAACTTAAAAAAATTTTCGTATATGACATTTTCGTCCATTTTAGACATCCATCCGTTTATTTATTAACTTCCTTACCGTGTCACTTTTTCTTGATAAGTACCAAGATACCCCTCGGTCGCTCACACCTGCTCGGCAGTCGCTACGGCCGAAACTCGCACGCTCGCTCCCCTTCTTCCCCGTCAATCTTCTCTTCCTATGAAAAAAAACAAAACCCTAGATGGAAGCCGGAGGAGATGAGGATGGGGCAGGGAGCCGTCGGCCGCCGGCGCCCAGGAAATCACGGCGCCCTTCCTTCAGCTAGAGGCGCCGGTTCCTCAGCCGAGGTCTCCCATGGTGGCAGATCGACGCGCGGGTCCAGCAGGTCAAGAAGCGGCTCCAATCAAGAAGCACAAATTTAGTCACCGTGCACGTCGTTCGTTCCCCCACTGAATCTAGCCTGGTCGTGTCCTCTCGTAGCGTCTGGCCGGATCGAGCTGCACGCCGACGGATATTTAGGCAGCGTATATTTAGGCAGCGTATGGATAATGAAATATCGTATTGCAATTTGTTGGCCACTGAAGAGTTACTTTTCAGTTCATTTTACTTTTGTCGTGAGTGAATTTGATGTGTAACGGTCTCCCAAAGCAGCAACCTGTGATACGTTAGATTTGCTTAAGAGAATCAGGTTTGTCGCGCAGCCTGACAAATGCAGCGAGGTAGCTGGACTTCTCCATTTCATCATGCATTTGGTACCACATTTCTTGGTCTTGCCTTTAACGACAATTTTGTGCGCAAGGAAGGTGGATAGCTTTCCGCTTTGTCTATTTGTACTAAATTTGTGCTGCCTCAAGAAGCGGTTCGAATCAACCCGAGCCAATTTTCATCGAGTTTCGTTCTCCAACAAAAGAGAAGGTTAAAAGGACCGAGAAACAGCTTGCTTCAAACCTGAAAAAAAATCCTATGTTGCCACTTGACAGCCCTGCAATGACCACCAGAAACAAAATAGCTAAGCTTGCTAGTCTTGCAAATAGCACAAGAAGTAAGAGAAGGTTGAGCTTGTGATTCTCTATGTAGATGTGCTTGGCAATGTGTAAGGTATATGCTCTATGAACTATAATGTAGTGCAACTGATGTGTGTATGATAAACCTGTCATTCTGTAATGTGAACTTAGACCTCTATGTATGAACCTTCGTGTGTTTATGTTTATAAATTTGGTAATGTATGCATATTTATCAATCTGGACATGTGAACTTAGACTCCTATTGTATGGATTTGTTGAGCTAATGTGAGGTGTGCAAGGTGTTTATTTTTTTTATTTTTTAAGTATGCTGACAATGTGGTTAGATTTGCGAAGCTTATGCATCAAATTTATTGATTATTATTGCCACTCTTCAATTATCAAAATGCTATGTTTTATTCACAAGTATATTTGTGATGTCTGTGCTTTTCTTATTTAATATTATGTTCATTTATTCTTTTCTTATCTAGCACTACATGTTGTTGGTACATAGAAGGACATATATGTCATTTTAGGTGGCACTTGACACCGTTACTGCATCAAATGGATGGAAGTGCCATATACGGAAGGAATTTTAAAGTTAATGCTAGATAAGGAAGTTCAAAAATTCCAGTGCCAAATACGGAAGAGTGATTTGTTTCGATGCCAAATACAAAATTCTCTCTTCTAATTTTGCGTGGAATTAAATGGTTCGCTTTTTGTTCTTTTACATGACAGTTCCCTGTCTTCGTTTCCGCGCACACCGGGTGCTAAGCCTTGCTTTTGGCCGAAAACAACTTGAGAGGCGAGCCGCGAGCGCCAAGCCCTGTATTAATATATACAGTAGCATTGCAATCCCCCGTGGGCATTTGTTTTAGATCAGAAAAAATATGAAACTAGTACTCTTTCTAAAAAAAGTTCTCTACTTGTTTATGGTCTATATATAGGTATTTGAAATTGGTTTGTTTATGTTTCTATTGCTTTATTGCTCGTTGTCACGCTTGTTTTATTTAAAATAAGTAAGATCTAAACAATTTTAGATATAGCATCAACGTATATATAACATTTTTAGAAGAAGACATAAACTAGTTTCATATTTTTATAAATTAAAATAGATTAATTATGAACTTTTCGAGATCGGATCAGTTTTTTATTGTTATTAGAAAATAAAAAACTGTTTTTGAAACCAATCGAGGATTAAATTTGTCCGGTCTTAATAGTTGAAGGGTGTATGTTACTCGGTTTCATAGTTGAAGGTTGAAAATCGAACTTCGATGCGAGTTGGAGGTTGAAAAATGTACTTTACCTTTATTTTATTGACCTGTGAAAGAACAAGAAACTGTGCCCTTAACTGCACTGAAAATCTGATTAAGGTCACATGATGCATTACAGGCTGGTTGAAATTCAGTTGTATATTTTGCAGAGCATTCAGTTCAGTAATGGAATATTTGTCCTGACATCCATTTAATTGCTCTTTATTGGCTTCACATCTAATATCATGGATATGACCATAAAAATTTCAGATCAAGTAAGATCGAAAGTTTGTATTCAGTACAAGACACTGTATTGGTTTGCCAAAGTATCAAGTGGAGCTACTGAAACACATTTGTGGGACTACGGAAGGCAGAGAACCGCACCTCTTGTATCTGTACTTTTATCATTTTGTTTAATTTAATTTGCAGTAGGGGTGCGCCCCTCCTGTTTTACTCAAAAAAGGTTCTACCATATTACTGTATTTAATAATAAGCAAAAGGTAATAATATTTTATATTGTTAATACTATGTTTCTGATCTATAATCACAAAAGCCAACAAATTGGTGTGCGAATGACACACAAAGCTGACCACATGGAGGATGGAGACAAATGGAACTTCAAAGTCAATAAAATGAGGAATTTAAATGTGCAGGTGCTATTCCCATCTTCTCACCAGTACTAAAAGAAAGGAAAAGTGCAGGCAGCAGTTTCAATTGTCATGTAAGTAAAAGAAATGCAGCTAGAATAGATGAATGCTAAAATGAACCTTTTCCATAAATATTCGGTGAGTCCAGAAAATGAAATCAGCATAGGTATTTCTCCCGAAGTAGTCCAAGTGCGCGAGTCATTGATATACAGTAGCTAGCTTTGCAGATAATATAGGAGATGCTAACACTTTAATTTACAAAGAGAAGAATTTGAAAAAACTATTTTAATAGAGTCAGAGCATAATATACACTAAATTGAAGAATTCTTTCTAAACACGTTGACAAGAGACGCGAAAGTGAAATTCCATCTCGTGTGGACATGCAGATAGGGTGTTTGGTTCTGACCCTGCTGAAGGCGCCTGGGCCAGGCAGCTTCCCAGGCCGTCGATTTTGAGCGCTTGGCGGCCGGATCGAGCTGCCTGGGCGAGCACCCCCAAGCCACGCTGTGAACCAAACAGGCCATAAAGCACCGCTCACGACACTGTCCCTGCAGCATCTCCTATGTATTATCTACAAAACTAGCTACTGTGTACTAGTAGTGCAAGGCAACCATCAGCCATACTGTTTCAACGAAATAAAAGTATTTTTCTCTCACAACAAATCAGCGTTAGCATCAGCATCAACCATTTTTCTAGCCAGCCGAACAGGCCGCTTCATGGATAGCGTTGGCCGTCATGGCGGCCCTCTGATCAGCGACGTGCGACGATCTGCTCGTAGAGGTCCCTGATCTTGAGCCCGACGATGGTCTGGAAGAGCCCCGTGCCGTTGTTGCTGCCCGGGAAGTCGGCGTGCTTGAGCATCTGCTGCGCCACCTCCCCGTAGAACTTGGTTGACAGATTGCTCAGGTGGGTCTCCACGTAGATGAGCTCGTCAAGCTTGTCGAACTGCCCGTCCATCTCCACCACCGACACCTTCAGTTCAGGCAGGAATTAATACCATCATCCAAAGGTTTATGAGAGTGCATGAAACGCTGTTAGTGAGCTGAAACGGAGATCGAGACAGTGATGAGTGAGTGATTATATTGTCAGTTTATCACCTCGTACCCGAAGTAGGTGCCGAAGCCGTAGGCGAACCTAATGCCAGGGTAGGAGCAGGAGAGCTTCCGGCCGAAGGGGATCCAGTTGACGGTGGATCCTTCGTCGAAGAGGTACACCGGGGCGAAGTGCTCCACGCCTTCCTTCATGATCAGCTTCACGCGCAGCACCTTGCCCTCGTCCTCGCCCGGGCCCGGGATCAGCTGCGTCGGCAGGACCTCGATCACGGCGTCCGCGTACTGCTTCTGCGGCTCTGCAGCAGCAGCAGGAAGAAGAAGAGGAGGGATATGAATGAATTACTCTCAGCTCTGCACTGTGACTTGTGAATTTTTCGCGTGCAAGCGCAATGCAAGGTTGCCGGCAGGCTTCACCAATGTAAGCATCGAAGTCGGGCTTCCTTGCCACGATGCTGGCCCTGATGCTCTCAAGGCTGTGCCCACGCTCTGCCATGTCTCTCTGCAGAACGGATCGGAAGCTCAAAATAAATGGTCGTGAAATCGAGGCAGACAACGTCCTGAACTCCTGATGATGAGCAGTATCGATACACAACGGACCTGAACTTTCCATGCAAACTTCACCTCGTTGCTGATGTCCAGGTAGACGCTCAAGTCTAGCAGGTCCCTCACGCGCTCATCGTACCTGACACAGGCAACAACAGATGGTAGATTATTGAGCAGCGCATCGCATTGCATTAATGAAAAAAAATGACGAAACAAAATGAGGCAAGCTAGGGATGCCTCAGTAGTCTCACATTGGGTGCAGCCCCTTGATGACGAGGATCTCGGGCGGGGTGATGAGCTCAGGCGGGTCGAGGAGGCCGGTGACGTGGTTATAAACGGGCTTCTCGACGGCGCGGCCCTCCTTGATGGCCCTCACCTGGTCGTACATGAGGTCGAAGTCGTGGGCCCTCGGGTCCAGCGCCGTGACGCCCTTCGCCTTCCGCCCGGCCCGGTCCAGCGAGTGGTAGTCGTCCAGGCAGATCACCGTGGTGGTGTCGCTCACCAGCGTGTTGGAGTTCGGGTTCCCGCCCCTCGGCGGCTCCGCCCCGCCGCCCAATACGCTCGTCAGCCGCCGCATGAACCTGCTCTTCCCGCACCCGGAGTCCGCCGCCACCGATCACCACCGTCTTCGAGCAAGACACGCGGATGGTGGTGGTGGGGTAGTAGGCTCGACTCCGGCTTCGGAGAAGGATGGCCGTGCCCGCCGGCGAGTAGAGCGAGGTGGCGGCGCTCGTGTGCACCGTGAAGGCCGCCATGGATCAACCGTGCGTCCTTGTCTTGCCCAGTTGCCTTGGCACCGTAGATATATCATATATGGTCAGCAGCAGACGAAAGCGGAAAGCGGAAAGCGACGACCATGAAAAAGCTTGGCGGTGGTTTTGTGGACAACGATATGGTGGGCCCCGCGTGGCTTACGTGGTACCATGTGGGTAACCTGCTGCGGATGGGAGAACCAGCACTGGAAACGGATCGGGTGGAAACGGATCGGGGCCCGGGGGCGGTCATTTCGGTTGGCTGGTTCGTTTCATTGGTTTGTGAAGAAGTACCGTATTGGCTGGTTTGTGTGAGAGAAAAATACTGTTCCGGCTGGAAATTTATCATCACTTACGACAAGCCACAGCCAAACAAACAGGCCGCATGTCCCTACAGGCGCTAGGGACAATTCCAATACTGGAGTATTCTCTCCGTCTAAAAAAAATAATGTAATTCTCACTTCCAAAAAAATTAAATAATTTTTATATTTAACCAAATATATATGAAAAATTACTAACATTTATGATACTATAAATAAACATTATTAAATTATAGTTAAAAATATATTTTCATAATGAACCTATTTAGAAATATAGATGTTGATATAACTTTCTAAACTTGGTCGAACTTAAAAATGTTTGACATTTTTGGGCAGAGGAAGTACCATATATGTCATATGTGAGTTGTTGGCCATAGACGTAAAACCCGATAATATTTACGTTTTGCTTCAGCTACTTCCTCTGTTCCAAAATAAATAGTTGCACATCTTTCGAGTAAATTTAACTAAATTTATATAAAATAGACTAATATTTATAATGTGTAATAAATATTATTACATTAATAGTGGAACATGTTTTTTCTAATAAACACATTAGGAGATGCAAATGTTGATAATATTTTCTATATCTAGTTATAATTTTAAAAATAAGCTCTAAAAATCATATGAGCAGCTAGAGACGAAAGGAGTATATATATAAAGAAAAGTGCTTAGTTACTCCCCACAGCTACATATGACAAAAATGCCACTGCTTGAATGGGTAATGATCAATTCTTAGGGCCACAGGGCCACAGGTCGACAAATTTGTCTTTCCAGTTTCAACTATAGCTGGTTGAAATGGACTTGAAATTTATACGCCTTGTACCAGCAGCACAACTGCATGTGCAACGAGAGAGCCCAAGGTATTCGACCGGCCGCAAGGGACCAAACCAAACCACATGGACGCGAGGCTAATGTTTCAACAGCCATAGCGCCAGGCGCAAAAAAAAAAAAACAGCCATAGCGCCGCGAGTGCAATGAAAGCTGGGAAAAGACGAACGGTTCTCATACCAAACTTTCGACTAATATCGCCTTGTACTCCATAAATTGACCGTTACGCAAATGTTTCAGAAGAGCTACCCTCCTACTTCCATACCATCTTAAAAAGCAATTCCCAGGGCCACTGACATAAGAAAAGATAGACTCAAGGTGTACTGACAGGTATGCACAAAACCATCGAGTGAACATGTGCTACGTAGCCACAAGTAACTCCCCATTTTCTCAAAAAATATAATTTCCATCATGACTGGTTTCACTTGTTCCCTCTGAAGTACATGTACACTTTCTGCAAACATTAAGACACAGATAGCAAATGTTATGCTTTAGAATTCTGTATTATTATTAAGAAATACTTCAAGAAAGGTCATCTGAAACATGGAGCAATGTAGAAACAAAAAAAGTAGACAAACATCACACCATACATAATGGTGTTATATCGGATGCAACAAAATTGTAAGACCAATTCTTATGCTGAGTCCCTACAGATTAAGAAAACTGTATTTGTTCATCCAAATGACAAACTAAATAAAATAGCAAGACAACCAAATATATCATTTGGTAAATCAGACATTAAGAAATTGGTAACAGTTATGTTTCTCAATAAAGTACCCCCACCGTATTCTTCTAAGGTAAACATATTTTACTCAATTGTACATTAAGGAAAAAGTCTACATAATCCCCTGACGAAACAGGTATCTTACACACTAGACTATTTTACTCAACGGGTGTCATCAATTCCTGGGAGAGGTCAGCCTCCTTGACCCCTGAACGTGGGCCAAGTCCAGAACATCCTGGAAGTTTGGTAGCAGGGACTGCCGCTATTACATCCCTCTCTGCCCAATCGACGCCACCTCTAAGGCAAACCCCCCCCCCCCCCCCCCCCCCCCCCCCACCCCCCCACTCAACAATGTTGTGGCCCACCTCCTTCCGCGGGGTCAAGGCCCATCGCTGGTCCGAGGCTGTTCGTGCAGGTCCACCATGTGGACGGCACAGAGAAGTGGAACGGGATAGGGTGAGTAGCTCTATCGGTGTAGGGGCATCATGTGGTGGCCAAAAAATCACTACAGCGACTGGCACGGAGCAGAGCGAGGGAGGGATGAGCGGCAGCAACATACGTGGAGAGCTGGTAAGGGTTGATGCAGGGACAACTAAAGCACGTCAGTTGCACCCTGACAAGTGGCCCAGGCATCACGGCATGCCACTGGCAAAACCACCTCAGGTGGTCATTTAAATGGTATTGCATAGTTTAGTGTGTGGAATACCACGTTTTATAGGTTGAGGGGGTGAAGTAAGCACCCTAGGATACCTCAGGGTGTATGTAGACTTTTTCCTAACATTAACGTCCATAAAATCTTTATATCAACGCGAACTTCAGACTTCAGTACCAAAAAAGGACTGCTCATCTAGTATGTTGTTACACAATGGAACATCCACTACTTTGCAGAAACATTGAAATGTCAAGGTAGCAGAGTGATGACTGCTGAGGGGAAAAAACTTTCATACCTGAAGAACCCCAATGCTCAGCAGTGTCTCCAGACAAAACAGTGCAAACCCCACAAAGTAAAAGATCTGCAACAGGGAAGTATTGATTCTTATTATCGCCCCAAGATTTGGGAGATATCACGTATCTGACGCATTGAAAAAGGCACGAAAAGTGTGTCCACCACTTAGCTTACCCCAATTATCACATGCTCAGAGAAGGTGTCAATCGCAGCCAGAATACCACTGACAAGAATTAAAAAAAAAAGTTCTGCATCAGACTAAGCATAATACATTGATGTTAAAAAATAGGTCAGCTATGAATAACATTTTCACACCATCCACTCAAGCCAATACGTTTAAGAGCAAATTTACAGACCCAATAAAGCATATAGCAATGAACAGTTCAGCTGCTAAATTTGAGACATTGAACTGGCACATGGCCAGCCATATTCTTTTAAAAGAGCATAAAATTAATCAAATTTTTGACATATTTCAGATTCAGACCTTACAGAGGAAATTTGAGAGGTTTAACTGGCACATGACCGACCATATCTTTTAAAAGAGCATAAAATTAATCAGCTTACTGAGTTATTTCAGATTCGGACCTTGCATAGGAATATGGAAGAACTTATTTCTGACCTTTCACAGAAAATTCTCAACTATAAGCACCAAGTAATTGAAACTAACTGTACTCATAATATGGCCATGGGCAGCCATCCAACAAGGCGGCACACACACGTCCAATTATCATTAATTGTTGTTTGTTTGGAACCCTATATTTGAAAATTTAGGGAATTATCTCTTGCAATACATAGTGACATTGTTTATTATGACGGTAGAAATCCATATAAAAGGGTTAGCCATCTATGGGTTATGATCAAGCAAGAATCAACCTAGTTTCTCCTCCGATATCTGTGATCCCAATCTATGATTTATTGATTTCTCCTTTCCCAGCAGCCAACATCACTGGCTATCTACGCAATGGTGCTTAACCACATTACCCAAGCCCATAACAACTGATGGCTTTGATTACTTTAGATAAAAGGAGTGGCAAACTTACGTTAATGATTTCCCATGAAATAAAATTGGTGGAGCAATGGCAGCAATTATGCAAAAACCAATGTGGATCTGCACCAGACATAATTGCAAAAAATGACCTCATCTGTGCTAAATGAAAAGTGACAACTACTAAAGTAGTTGAACTGAAATGTTAATCATGCAAAATAAACTTGCAAATTAGATCTTACCAGGTAACACAGGAAAAACCATCCAAAACTGAAAGCACTGTTAGTCCTGTTTAACAAGTTAATGAGAGTGTCAAATACAAAGCATCATGCAGCGCAAAGACTTATAAATATAAGCATCTTGGTTCCAGAAATGTATATCATAACTATAGTAGAGTTCCACTTAACAATCTTATACTAGAATTCGAGCCACATCAATGATTGGTGCCTAAATATAATAGGGACAAATATACCGTGCCTCACTAATTGGTACATGAAATTAGTCACTACACTTCCCAAGTTCGCATATACTATATTTACACAAGAACTTGCGTTGCAATACTCACTGATGGAACACTTCCCAAGTCTGCATATACTATATTTACACAAGGACTTGCTTTGCAATATGCACTGATGCAAAAGGCTCTAGGATGGGCACATATTAATTTACACAAGAACTTGCTTTACAATATGCACTGATGGAAAACGCTCTAGGATGGGCTCATATAAAATGTACTACAACGTGAAATTTATCCATAGTAAGGAGTTCCAAAAATGATCACGCATACCTCATTGCACGGTAGAGTGGCCTATACCATATCAAATATGACAGAGGAATTCCAAGCAAAGCATAGATTGTTGCAAGGAAAAACAACTTTGAATCTGCAAGCATAAGATATGCCAACTATTTAATGCAAGTGCAATGTATAGAGTACACCAGCATTTACAGACAACCATGAAACCCACCTCCCTCCTTGATCCAGCAGACTATGACAGCAATGAAGTTCCAGGACAGGCAAAGCACAATTCCTGCAATTTAATATTAACACAAATCAAAAGCATGAACAATCACTGCTAGCCACCTTTCAAATACACCATATCTAGTAGACTTGTACCCCTAATAGCCTGCATCTGCAACCCCACTTAGATAAGAAAATGACTTGCTACTACTAATCACAGTGCAACAAAATGGTCCATGCCAACATACCAAGCCAGCTTGCAAATGCGAGATACTGCAACTTCTGCACATTGGCTGGTATCTCATTGGCAATGTCATGGTGGATGATGGGGAAGAATGGTGGCCAGTTCTTCTCCTCCATCGGCACGCCAGCTGCACCAAGCAAAATGGGGGGAAATGCCAACGATCATATTTAAGTTGAAACAAGTGACAACTCAAACACCACTGACTGTCTGAAACTAGAAAGAAAAAAAATAGTGACGCACCATTCTTCAGCGCCTCCTCCCTCCTCTTGATATCCTACAGCCACAAAACAGAAGCCATGAGAACACCACCGATCAAACAGCCAACTAAAAGTTCGAAAGTGGAAATGGAGGGCAAATAAACCCCACCGCCTCTCGCCGCTTCAGATCTGATTCCCACGACGAGAGCTCCCTCGCCTTGCTCTTAGAGTCCTGCATTGCGTGCCGACACCGACCCCAAAACACTGGGATTAGCACGCGAATAGCAACCGAGGAAAAAGGGGGAGCAACGTGTGGATGAAGCGCCTTATTTACCCCCATGGTCTCGAGCGGGACGTCGACGACGGCGTCGCCCCTGCCGGCGCCGCCGAACCCGACGGGCTCAGTCGGCCGGAACCCGTACTGCTGCTTGCCGCCTCCACCTCCTCCATTCTAGGACGCAACAGCGACGGTTGATCAGATATTCGACCAAAATCTCCAGATCTATCGAACCACCTAGGTAGGCAGCAAAATTTTCGAACGAGGGGGAAAGGGTTTTGGGCTCACGGAGAAGGGGTTGTCGTCGGCGCTGCCCTCGTCGAAGGGGTTGGGGTCGTGATGCATGCTCGCCTTCGCTTCGGGCTCAACACCGGCGCGAGAGGAGCGCGAGGAGCGGAGGTGGCGCGGCGCGGCGGGGGTCGGTGCGGTGGTTTTGGACTAGGGTCGCTTCCAGTTCAAGCAGTTTCTCCGCCCTTTTTCCGCCTCGCGTTGCGCTTGCGCCTGCGCTGCTTTTCACGTGAAGCTGCGGAGCGGCGGATGGCGACACGACTGGGAGCGGGGGTGGTGAGGGTTCGGTCCGTCTCAACACCAACACGCGTCGTGGCGGCGCCCACCGCGAGGAAGATACCACACGGCCCAGGGCCCGCCTTCATGCCCGTTTACCTGCGAGAAAACAACGGCCACCTAGTGGCCCATTCAGATAGAGCCCGCAAGAGAATTCGTTCGGCCCTATTTAACTTTGGTGCTTTTCTGACAACTTGGGCCTTACATAGGCCCCCGAGAGAATTTCCTCTAGAAAATCGGCCGTGTCCGCGCGGAGTCAAAGAAAGAGATTTGGGAGGTGACGAACGCGTAGGATTGCTCACTCCAAGGAGCAGAAATCCGGGAGGGGATCCATGGAATGGAACCGAATGAATGCCTCTCAACCGAAGCAAAGGTTCGTCGTCCCTATCTTCTTCCTCTGGCTAACCCCCGTCATCAGTCTCATTTAATTTGAGCCATGTGCGAGCTCCACATGCGTCTCACGCGTCCCCAAGCTTATCTATCATCTATCCCGGACGCGATCGGCAGGAGCTCAAATCTTAGCCATGAGCACTTGTGTTTAGTGTTGTTTACGCTAACCGCAGGCGCTCAGTATGCAACTTGAAAGGATAGAGTACAGAGAAAATGTTGCATATGGGCTTTAAAAACGGCTGGTTCCACGCACGACAGCATAGGTGGTTGTTTCTTCCTTTCTTCAGTTTTTGTGTTTTGGCTTAATATATTTGGCATTTAACCGTTTATGAAGTATGGACCATTTGTGGACATGAGGTGTGCGAGTGAGTGAGGTTTGTGGTTTGTAGGAGCTCGATATCTGTGGTGGTGAACGTTGATCTATACTGGTAGACACATGCTTTACTGCCTCTTGGTAGAGAGCCCCCTTGTGTGGAGCGAGATCCAAATAAAGCTATCTACTAGTCTCGAAACAACAAGGCCAGAGATCGAATTGCCAAGTGGCCCCAAACGTGTTTTGGCAGTGGCGTAGGGACCTAAATAACATAGTGTCACTAGCAGAGAAAACGACCTTTGATCCCACCTCGAAATTTAGCTTTAGTCCCGGTATTTTTCACGCCCGGAACTAGAGATACTTTTAGTCTCGGTTTGTAGCTCCAACCGGGACTAAAGGACCCTGTCCAACGGCTACTGCGGCAGGTTTTTGCTACAGGGGACCATTAGTCCCGGTTGAAGCTACCAACCGGGACTAAAGGTTAACTTTTACTCCCGGTTGGTCCCTCCAACCGGGAGTAAAAGTCTACTCCCGACTGGAGGCTCTGTCCGGGACTAGGAAGGGACCTTTAGTCCCGGTTTCTGTCTCCAACCGGGACTAAAGGTCCCCTCCTATATAGCCCTTGTTCCTCTCCGAGCCCGAGCCACTTCGAGCTCAGTGTTCTTGCTTCATCGCCGTTCTCTCTTCTTCCTCATCACTGGTGTATCACAAGATTTCTTCCATTCCTCCATCGATTTTTCGGTTCTGAAGGTTACCAACTTTATACTCTTATGTTTTATCAGTAGCTTATTTCATTTTGTGGACTAGATATATGTGGTTTTTTTATATTAGATTTTTTTATTTGTAAGCCAATTAAGCTCAAAATCACTTTAAAGTTTGCGTATTTGGACGAAGGAAGGTTAAAGTAGTTATTCAAAATTAGTATTGAGTTTTCAATTCTAGCATGCATAGCACACTTCATGGTTTGGAGATATAGAGAATTTTAGAGTTTTTTTAATTTTATTTGTTTATAAAATGAGAATTTTATATTATATTAAAAATGAGTATAGAGAGTAGATGGCAACTGCTTCTGGGTTCTCGGCCTCTCATCGGGTTCCAAAGCGACTGAGGCCGGACCTTCCTCTCATTGCATGCGGCAAGTGTGAGGAGAAGATTATGATTGAGTACCGGGTGAGGAAGGAGTGTCCCAACAAGGGCCGTATCTTCTACAAGTGTCTGGATCGCAATGTGAGTTATTTTGTCGCATTTGATGATTATGGTTAATTTATACTTATTTTCATGATGATTATGATTAAAGTTCTAATTTTTTGTTTTAATTTCAGTGGGATGGCACTGGATGTTCAGGCTGGTACTGGGAGGAAGAGTATGTTGAACACGTGCAAAACTCTCTTGCACAGGCGGCTACGGCGGCTGATGAGGCAGTGATCCTGCGGAAGAAGCCCATAGATGTTGAACAAACGCATGATCTGTCTGCTTTAGTTGGGATTGGTCGCGAAATCCTTATGCTGCTGAAGTGCATTTTAGTTTTAGTTTTTTTAGTGGTAGTTGGGATTGTCTACATTGTAGCGAGACTTTCATAAATTAATACCTTGTGTGGTGGCATGCATGTCGTATAATTAACTGATTATGTTCTAGGTTTTAATATGGTATGTATGTCATGTAATGCAGATGAGCCGGCATTGGATGTACAATGCTGATCGCCGCTCCCAAGAGTTCATTGAAGGCGTGCATTCTTTCTTACGTGTGGCCGAGGCAAACAAACGCGATGGTTTCATGTGCTACTCATGTGTCATATGTAAGAATTTGAAGGAATATGCTAGCTCAAGGAGTCTTCATTCACACTTGTTGAAGTCGAGTTTCATGCCAAACTATATTTGTTGGACGAAGCACGGAGAAACCGGGATTGTAATGGAAGAAGGTGAAGAAGAACAATGGGACAACTATGACATTATTGCTGAATATGGTGCCTTCAATGATACTGCAATGGGGGAAGCTGAAGAAGAGGTAGTGGCAGAAGATGAGCCCGCTGATGATCTTGGTCAAGCCATTCGTGACGCACAAAGAGAATGCAAAAGTGAAAAGGAGAAGATCAAGTTCGAGCGCATGCTAGAGAATCACAAGAAATTGCTATACCCAACTTATGATGCGGGACAGAAAAAGTTGGGTACCACATTGAAATTGCTACAATGGAAGGCAAAGAATGGTGTATCTGACAAGGGATTTGAGGAGTTACTGAAAATCCAAAAGAAGATGCTTCCAAAGGATAATAAATTGCCCGTCACTACGTACGAAGCAAAACAGGTAGTCTACCCTTTGGGATTAGAAATCTAGAAGATACATGCATGTCCTAATGACTGCATCCTCTACTGTGGCGAGGAGTACAAGAAGTTAGATGCATGCCCGGTATGTCATGCATCGCAGTATAAGATCAGGCGAGATGACCCTGGTGATGTTGAGGGCGAACGTCCCACGAAGAAAATCCCTGCCAAGATTATGTGGTATGCTCCTATAATACCACGCTTGAAACGTCTGTTCAGAAATAAAGACCATGCAAAGTTATTGCGATGGCACAAAGAAGACCGTAAGGTAGACAATATGTTGAGACACCCTGCTGATGGGTCCCAGTGGAGAACAATCGATAGAGAATTCCAGGAGTTTGCAAATGACGCAAGAAACTTAAGGTTTGCTTTAAGTACGGATGGTATGAATCCTTTCGGAGAGCAGAGCAGTAGTCATAGCACTTGGCCTGTTACTCTATGTATCTACAACCTACCTCCCTGGTCATGCATGAAGCGTAAGTTTATTATGATGCTAGTGCTCATCCAAGGTCTAAGGCAACCTGGCAACGACATCCAAGGAGGTCTCCAACGCCTCCAAGGAGGTCTCCAATGCCTCCAACGGCTGCCTCACCTCCCTTGATGACTAAGAGGAAGTCAGCTCCTAAGAGGTCCGCCCCGCAAACAAAGTTGTTGTCCCACCAGCCGGCAAAGAAGAAAGCCTCATCTAATCTAGTTATTTCCCAAAAACTATCTTTCGAGAAAAGTGAAAAGGAATTAAAAGCTGTAGTAAAAAAAGATGTGGACAGTTTCTTCGAAAAAGTAAAAAAGCAATGAGAAGAGAGGGAGAACCCGGAGAAATCATACTTCTACCTACCTCCAGATCTTCTAAGAAAGAAGGTGGACCAAAAAAAGCGGGAATCTCAAAAGACCCGGCCAAAATCGGACTACGACTGCTCTCTCACCAAGTCATTTGAGGCGGCACAGAAAAAGACTAGACCAGGGAAAGGTGTTGCACAACTCGGACAACAATCGCAACAATCAGTCCCCCCTCTTGTCGTTCATAATCAATATGGTTCGAACTTAGACTTAGACGTCGATTTTAAGGAGCTGGCTCGGTTTTACGAGAAAACTGGTTTGGACTTTGCCTAAGTGCTCGCTGAAGGACCATCTGCTCCGAAAGTGGATCATTGGAAGAAATTTGAATGTGGAAAGAGTCTATACAACCCTGAGGCCTTAGGTGAACTGGATACGCAAATGTACCTGCTAAACAAGTGGTACATGACGGCGTGTGAACAGGGAGAGGCCTTTGTTACTGTCAGAGTTAGAAACCAACATTACTTCCGTGGCGATGACGTGATATATGTCGAGTTTGAAGAATTACACCAACTATGCCACCTGGACTCTCTCGACAAAAGTCTCATTAGCTGCTATTGTCTGTAAGTGTGATTATTTTCTACTATTAAAGTGTGTATATATAAAGCTACATGTATATATACATTATATATCCTCACACTATATTTTTATATATGTAGATATGAGATGACAGAACTCAAAAAGAGAAAGGATAATGATATTGGTTTCGTTGATCCAAATGTTGTATTCAAATGCCCTAATCCCCCGCCTCAATGGAAAGCTGAACTTGAGAAAAATCTCATGAGGTTCTTAGTGAACCAACAAAACAAGGACATACTCTTCCCCTACAACTTCAAGTGAGTGTTAAATAATTAATGTCGATCATATGGACATTTGTTCAATTATTTGCTTACTAGCTAAGCTATCTCCCATATATATACATATATGTTGACTCTAGTTAATGTCGATCATATTTGTGTATAAAACATATGCAGCAATCACTGGATATTGATGGTCATCGATATGGCCAATAGTCGGTTGAGAATCTTAGACTCGTTAAGAAAAGAGCAAACAGAGTACCAAGACATGATAGATATTATCCAAGGGTAATATGGTCTCTCTAGCAACTATATATACCCCGATCTTTTAACTACAACAATTATTAAAGACCAAATTAATGTTTTATTTTATTGGGCGCAGTGTTTGGAAAAGTTTCATTAAGAATCACCACATGAAACATTGCAAAGCGCCACTAGATGTAATCGCACACAAAGTAAGTACTATCTACATTTATATATATATATATATATATATATATATATATATATATATATATATATATATATATATATATAATTCAATTAACACCATGCATGATTACAATTCACCGGATCTTTTTTCTCGTAAAAGTGGGTTCTGAGGCAAGAACAGGGGAACAACTACTACGGATACTATGTTTGCGAGTTTATCGAAGCGTACACAAAAAGAACTCCTGAAGAGATCCTCAAAGTATGTTATATAAATATATTCATATATTCACAATTTCTTTTGTTGCTCATATATATAAGTAATCAAGTGACCAACACACACATATATATATTAATACTTTTCCTTTAACTTTTATTGAAGACTCTATGGTTGAAGAAAAAAGTCATACGACGTGACCAACTGAAAGCAATTCAAGAGACCATAGCAGGATTTCTTAATGACCAGATCCTCAACCCCGCCGACGAGTTCTACAATGACGTCAACGAAACATGGAAGTCAAACTAGATAGAGTGATTTTGTTATCCCAAGGATATGATAGAATATACAATGCAACCTTTATTTGTAATATATATATATATACACACACACACATACATATTATATGTACATAAAATAACGTACAATATATGTATATGCATGTAATATATACGTTAGTTTCATACTTTAGTTTGTACAAAATGTTTGAACATTATAAACGTGTAGAATACGTATATTATTAGCAGCGTAGAATGCGTATTCGAAAACATATTCGAAAACCAAAACGAATCATCAATTGAAAATAGAAACAAAAAAAAAGAAACCTTTAGTCCCGGTTGGTAATACCAACCGGGACTAAAGGGCCGCCCCACGTGGCTAGGCCGGGAGGCCCTTTAGTCCCGGGCGCGAAACCGAGACTAAAGAAGAGGACCTTTAGTCCCGATTTTGTACTCCTGATTTTAAAACCGGGACCGAAGACGGTTGAGAACCGAGAGTACAGCCCGTTTCTCCACTAGTGTGTTGAATTGATAGAGTGGCGTCACTAAAAACATTGGATCCCACTGCACAGCTAGGTGTACACGGTGTACTTATGCTTCCTCTAGGCTGTAGCAGCGTGTGTAGAGGTAGAGTGTGTACGGAGTAGAAGCTAGCTAGTTGCAGTTGTAGGTCGATCGATCAATCGATCTGTAGCTATGATCGATACGCATAAAAGCTGAGCCTAGTAGATAGTAAACTAAACCGGTCGAGCACGTAACTTGACTGGAAGTTGTTCTAGCTAAGCAATATAATGCCATGCTAGTCACATCAGCTCGATCGGCTTAGTTTTATGGAAAGGTCGTTATTACTAGCATATTCGGAGTACGTATTTGTTCAAAGATCCATCCCCTGAGTTTGACCTCATTGTGCCAACGGCCCAGCCATAGCACTAGGGACGATCAAGATGAGATGAAAGGCAAAGATCTCTGGTGCTCCGTACAACATACCTCATTGTGCCAACGGCCCAGCCATAGCACTAGAGTATTCAATGTTTTCGTAGTGGATTTATGGAGTTGTACGTGGCTCTCTTTTTTTTGGGACCTGAACCCGTGGGCAAATCAAAGATAGTTTTTTTTTTGCGGGAGGGATTTTTTTTTGTGGGCATGTATATGCATGTGTGGATGCACGCTATAGCTCAATTTGTCGACAAAACGGCACCAATGCAACTTTGTCAAACTCAGAGATCATGTTAATTGTAACTCTCGATGCGTACGTTCATATCTAGGCCCGTGCGGGTGCACGGAAAGCTCTGCAATTATGGTCTTATTATTGAGCACGGCACGCACGCATCCCGTACATGCCACGCAGTCCTACACACAGTACACACACTGCATGTAAGGGACCCCATATGTCAGTCATCAGATCGACGGATTAGCTAGTTAAACATGTGCAAGTGCAGGAAGTGTCACTGCACTCTCTTCTCGATCGGATCATATTGTTTTTCTGGCACTGCTGCCTTGGTTAGTTCTAAAATTTTTTTCCAAAAAGTGCTACAGTAGTCACCACATCGAATCATGCAATATGTGTATGGAGTATTAAATGTAGACGAAAAAAATTAATTGCACAGTTTGGTTGGAAATCGCGAGACGAACGTTTTGAATCTAATTAGTCCATGATTGAATACTAATTGCTAAATAAAAACAAAAGTACTATGGTAGTTAAATTTTCAAATTTCACCCAACTAAACACAGCCTGCATGCATGGAACTCTCCAAAAACGGCAAGCAGAAAGGGTACTACTAGACCCATATATATTGCCCTATCCTCGTCCTGGTCAGTCGCAGGAGTATTTTAATAAGCACGTGAACTTAAAACACACAAAGGGTACTCGTACTCCTCGTCCTTCTTTGTGTAATGTAGCAGTATAGTTACTCCAGTCGTTAGCCCTCCTGGTTATTATGTCACAGATTTTGTACTTGTACACAACTTGTATGAGGTACTTCTCGTTCATGGCTTATTAGTAGTATTTATAGGTTCATGGCTTCGCATCGATCTTATTATGGTTATTAGAGTAATTCCACCAGATCTCTTTTCCTCTTTTCCATCAAATCTACGGTGGTATAGGAGATTGAGAAAACCAAATTACGGAGTGTACGGGATATCTACTCCAGCAGATTGAGAAAATCACATCCCCTTTATATGTGGGACCCACGTGTCAATCACAAAAATGTCTTTCTTCCCCCTCTTTTCTTTTCTCTCGCTCCCATTTGTGCGTGCGGCGACTCACCGGCCCGGGCACGGACACGGCGGTGGCGGCTCGTAGCCCTAGCACGGACGCGCGAAGGCACTACTTGCTGCCCGGGGCATGGATGCGCGGTGCGGTGCAATGCAACGTGGGGCCCATATGCCATTGAGAGAGAAGGTAAAAAAGGGGATTGAGAAAAAAATGCTATCAGACCCCCTCCATTTGAGAGAGAGAGAGAGAGGAGATTTTGAGGGAGTGAAAAAACTTTTAGGAAAGGGTTAATTGGATCTGTGCCATTATAACTTTGTCGTTTCTGAAGAACACCATTACTATTGCCCTATTTTGAAGCATGCCATTACAATTCTTCGTTTCCCATAAATATGCCACTGAATACGTATGGACACAGTCTGGTCCCAGCTACAAGCATATACGAAGACATATACTTCATCTCCCCTATCACTGACACGTGGGCCCCACATGTCATCTTCTTCTTCCCCCTCTCCTCGTCACCTTCCTCTTGCTCCCACCTTCCATCCATGGCTGTCGTGAGATGCTGGCATGGCGCTCCAGCGACCGTGGAGGGCTAGTGGACGACGGAGGAGGTCGAGGGTGGCCCTACAAACACACCGAGGGTGCCCTCGTCGGTGAGAGTGGATCAGGTGAGGCCGGCATCAGTGAGGATGGCCCAAGGTCCGCCGGCGTCCATGGGAGACGAGGTTTCCAGCTCAGGTTAGCCACGAGATGTAGCGAGATGGCCTCCTCATGCGCTTGCGAAGCCGATGGAAGCAGCGGAAGGGCGCAAGATGGCTTGTGCGAGGAGATCGACGAGCTCGGGTCGACCCCGACAATGGCGGCGGCGGTGCTTGGTGGAGGCGCTGGAGCAAGGAGGGCTTGTGCTGCTGCTGCTGCTGCTCGTGACTTGGAGATGCCCATCTCCCCGAGCGCGGCCATCACCTCCTCCGTGAGGCCGAGCTCCTCGAAGCTCTCGGCGGCCTCGACCCTCTTCCCCTTCCCCTGCTGCGAGCTTCGCTCCGCGGCCCTCTAAAAGCTCTAGTTTGGTTTTGGTTAATTGATGAAACCCTAAGTGCTAACCTAGTTTATCAAAGTGATTATAAGATAGGTAGCACTACTCCAAGTGATGAAGCAATGACGAAGATCATGACAATGGTGATAGCATGGTGATGATCAAATGCTTGAACTTGGAAAAGAAGAAAGAGAAAAACAAAAGGCTCAAGGCAAAGGTATAAAATGTAGGAGCCATTTTGTTTTAGTGATCAAGACACTTAGTGAGTGTGATCACATTTAGAATAGATAGCCGTACTATTAAGAGGAGTGAAACTCGTATCGGAATGCGGTTATCAAAGTGCCACTAGATGCTCTAACTCATTGCATATGCATTTAGGATCTAGTGGAGTGCTAACACCCTTGATAATATTTGTGAAAATATGCTAACACATGTGCACAAGGTATTTGCAGGGTTGAGATGGGTTTGGGTCCCTCTCTCCCTCCCGCCGAGCTTGCGAGGCGGGATTCGGCGCTTTCGGGAAAATGAAATGTCTATTTTCTATTGCGTCGGATGCAAAATTCTTGGTGGTTGGCACATTTGAGTAAGGGTGAAGAAGTTAGAGTTGAAATGGAGTTGGTCGAAATGATGCTGGCGTCGGTCTACTGACCGGACGCTGGGTCACTCAGCAACCGGACGCTGAAAGGCTGCGTCCGATCGAGCTGGCAGAGAAGTCGCCAGTTTCGATGTTGCACCGGACGCTGGACCTGTGATGCACCGGACGCTGGTTTCTGCGTCCGGTCAAACTGACTGGTCTGTACAGTGGCTAAGGGTTGAGCACCGGACGCTGGCTGCGTCCGGTCAAGGTGGACCAGACGCGTCCGGTCGAAAAAACATGCCTCGGGGAGCTTACTGGAAACGACCGGACGTTGGGGCTTCAGCGTCCGGTCAGTATGACTGGAGCGTCCGGTCAGAGCGCGTTTTGCCCAGTGAAGGGGTATAACGGCTCTATTTGATGGGGGCTCTATTTATAGCCCCATGGCCAGCTCAAAGGATAACTCTTGCACATTTTCATTGGCATAGCAACCTTGTGAGCTTAGCCAAAGCCCTCCCACTCATCTCCATCATTGATCCATCATCATTGTGAGATTGGGAGAGAATCCAAGTGCATTGCTTGAGTGATTGCATCTAGCGGCACTTGGTATTCGTGTTGCGCTGCGGATTTCGCTTGTTTCTCTTGGTGGTTGCCACCACCTAGACGGTTGGAGCAGCGGTGAAGGATCGGCACGAGTTGGTGATTGTTTGTGGCCGCCTTCGGTGATTGTGAGGGGAGTTGTACCTTCCCCAGCGGAGTGCCGAAAGGTAACTCTAGTAAATTGCTCGTGTCATTGAGTTACCTCACTTGTGGGTCGGTTCTTGCGGTGTCCTATCGTGTGGACGAGGTTTGTGAAACACCTCTTAGCCGCCGAACCACCAAGTGTTGGTCGATACAACGGGGACTAGCGTGTTGGCAAGCACGTGAACCTCGGGAGAAAAATCGGTTGTCTCTTGTCATTTGCATTCTCCCGGTGATTGGCTTGATCTTCATCTTGTGATTGGTTCATCCCCTACACGGCGGTATAATCACCCTACTTACTTATTTACATTCTTGTAAACTAGTTGATACAAGCTCTTTAGTGTAATTAGAATTGAGAGCTTGCTTTATTATTTACATTCATCTAGTTGAGCTCTTTGGAGTAGCAAGTTTGTGTGCCTAAGTAATCATTGCAACTAGAATTGTTGGATAGGTGGCTTGCAACCCTTGTAGAGCTAGAGCAAGTTTGCATTACGCTATTTGTCATACTAATCAAATTGCTCTAGTTAATTTGTAGATTTTTAAATAGGCTATTCACCCCCCCTCTAGCCATATTAGGACCTTTCACCCTCAAGGCGGTGAAAGGGTCGAGATGGCGACTAGAGAGGGGGTGAATAGTCATTTTTGAAACTTAATCACGTTGGCTAACCGAAACAAGTGCGGAATTAAAACTATAGGTCTAGCCAAGACTACACCCCTCTATATATGTTCACTAGCACCTTGCAAAGATACTAATCATGCAACTAAGGTGCCGGGCTAGCTAGAGCTCTCCTAAACAATTCTAGGAGCAATGTTACACAAACCTATGCCACTAGTACTTTAAGCAACAAGGGAGCTCTTACACATGCTAGTAAGCAAAAGCAAAAGGCTAACTAAGCTCACTAGCAATGCTCAATAACAAGGCAACCAATGCCTAATTAGAGAGCGCAAATACTTAGCTACACAAACTAAGCAATGTGACTAACAAGGTTACTAAAACCAAATTAGCCACGCAAGGGAGCTACTTCTATGCTACACAAGCAAGAAGGTAATTAGCAAGCTACACAAGCTATCTAATTACAGGAGCAACTACACAAGCTTAATATGTATAAAAGTAATTACAAGCTTGTGTAATGGGGATGCAAACCAACGGGAAGAACAAGGTTGACACGATGATTTTTCTCCCGAGGTTCACGTGTCACTTGACCTGACTGGACGCAGCAGCTTCAACTGATCGGACGCAGAATCCTCAGCGTCTGGTCGTTTCTAGTAAGCTCCCCAAGGCGTATTTCTTCGACCGGACGCGTCCAGTCCACCTTGACCAGACATAGACCAGTGTCTGGTGCAATACCCTCTGTAAGGAAAATGGACCCTAAGCCCATTTACTTTGGATTTTGGTGTTTGATGACCAACACAACCAAATTGGACCAATGAATTTGTAAGTGTTTGTTCTGTAGTCCAATAGGGTGCAAGACGTGACTTGGACAAAGGCGACGTGATGATCCGATGATCAACACCTTAAGCAAGACCTTAGGAGCACAAGAAAAGACCCAAGATATCAAGCAAAGTCCAAGCATGAAGATAGAAACCAAGCCGTACGCAAGATCACAAAGAAACGAGCTCGTAGATGCGGCCGGACGCAAGGACTGGACGCTAGAAGCGCGACCCGGACACTGGACTGGTGGCTCGGTAGACAGGCGACCGGACGCAAGGACCGAACGCTAGCGGCAACCGACCGGACACAGGAACGCAGCGTCCGATCGAGTACAGAAAGGTTCTAGAGTGGCATGTCTGCGACCGGACGTGTCCGATGGCAGGCGACCGAATGCTGGCCAGCGTCCGATTAGCATTCTGCTGGCTCAATGGTTGGGACGACCGGACGCATCTGGTCAGGACGATTCGGCGCCTGGTCAGTAGCAAAATTGCGGGAGTTCGACCCCAACGGCTACTTTCTCAGTGGGGCTTATAAATACAACCCCCAACCGGCCATTTGAGAAGTGTGGAGCTGAGGAAACATACCAAGAGTGTTGATACACCATTTGAGTGATCTCCACATGCATAGTGCTTAGTGTTTTATTAGGTGATTAGCATAAGTGCTTTGCGAAGTGCTTAGGTTGATTAGACCACCGCTTATGCGCTTGCTCTAGGTGTTTGCCTAGTGTTTAAGTGAGGTTTGCATACCTCTTGCCACCTTGTGCTTGTGAGCATAAGTGTTGTACATCGGAGGGGCTTGAAGTCTTGCGAGATCACACCAACCACGTTTGTGGTGTGGCCGCCACTGTGTACCGGAGGGAACAAGGCCCGCGGCGTTTTGGCCAGAAGCTTGATAGTGAAGACGGCAGGGAGCATCCGGGAGAGGCTTATCGGAAGGCACGTCAGAGACCCACTTGCGCATGGGGAATGCCCGAGGCTATCCATGGAGTTACCCGACCAGGAGCTTGGCCCTTGCGAGGGATTCCTTGCGAGGGGCTCCAATGAGGACTAGGGAGAAGCTTGTGCGCTTCTCGATACCTCGGTAAAAATACCGGAGTCGTCAATGGGAGTTTGCATATCTCTACCTTACTCTTTAGCTTCCGCATTTACATTGCTTACTTTACTATGTTTGCGGTAGAGATAGCAACACACTAGCAAAACCATAGTTGCACATCTAGATAGCTTATCTATTGCATATGTTTTGCTAGGGTTAGAAAAAGAGGCCATAGATTTGAGTTAGTATTTTAAGTTGCCTAATTCACCCCCCCTCTTAGGCGTCACGGTCCCTTCAATTGGTATCAGAGCCGGTGGGCTTATATTTGGACCCTTGGCTTAACCGCCGTTGAGCCGACGCTATTGTAGAGTGGTTGGGATGGATACCGCTAGGCCTCCACAATTTGATGGCACTAACTTCCCATACTATAAAGCTAGAATGGCTTGCCATCTTGAGGCGATTGATTTGGGTGTATGGAGAGTCACTTGTGACGGGATGAAACCCATCAAGAATCCCAAAAAACCCACAAAGAGTGACAAAAAAGAAATGCATTTCAATGCTAGAGTTAAAAATTGCTTATTTGAATCATTTAGCATGGATATGTTTAACCAAGTGTTCACCTTAAATACGACACATGAAATTTGGTTAAAACTCCAAGAGCTCCATGACAGCACAAGTAATGTCCGTGAGCAAAAACATTGTCTAGCTAAGCAAAATTATGATTCCTTTGCTATGAATGATGATGAGCTTGTTCGCGATATGTATTCTCGATTGAATCTAATTATCAATGAGCTCCATTCAATAGGATTATTAAAGCTAGATGATGCGGACATCGTGAGGAAGATCATCTCCATTCTACCACAAAAGAAATATGCAAGCATCATCACCATCCTTCACAACATGGAGAACTTGAGCACCATGACCCCAGGCATTGTCAGTGGCAAGCTAGTGGCATTTGAAATGTCACGTAAGATGGGTCAAGGAGAAGCATCCTCATCAAGCAAAGGCAAAGCTCTCGCTTGTAGCGAGAAGAAAAAGATGAAGGGCAAGAAAGTTGAGTCAAGCTCAAGCTCAAGCTCCTCAAGTGAAGAAGAAGAAGAAGATGAGGATGATGATGATGATGAACAAGAATCAAGTGATGATGATCAATCTTCCTCCTCCACCTCCGACCTTGATGAAAAATCAATCAAACTTATCAAAAAGGTGAAGAAGATGATTGTAAGGCTCAATGTCAAGGGTGTGCCCATCCAAATTCAAGACCTCGTTTTCACTAATCAAAGAAACGAGCAAAGAAAGAGAGGATGCTATGGATGCGGTGAGTTGGGGCACTTTGTGGAAGTTTGTCCAAACAAGCCCACACCCAAGGCAAAGAAGAAGGCATGCAAGAACAAAGCCCTCACATCAATAAGGTCTTGGGATGATTCTTCAAGTGAAGAAGATCCTCACAAGAGGCAAGGGCGCAAGCACTCATCATCAAGCTCTTCTCATGTGTGCCTTATGGCACGAGGTAATGAAAGCTCATCCTCTAGTGAGAGCGATAGTGATGATGATTTGCCTTCTTATAATACAATTGTGCAACAAAATCTTAAATATGCTAAAGTTTGCACTAGTCAACAAAAGAAGCTCAAAAAATTAAAAGAAGAGCTAGGTAGTTCACAAGAAGCATACAAAAATTTGCTTGAATAATATGAAAACTTTGCAAATCTCAATGTTGAACTATCCACTAAAATTGAGCAACTTGAGGCTAGTGCAACAACAAATGCATGCATAATCAAGGATGAGCAACTTTTAAAGAAAAATGAAAAATTAAAAGAAAAGTTAGCTAGCTCACAAGAAGCTTATAATAGTTTGCTTGCTAAAATAGAAATCATGTGCAAACATTGTGATAAGCTAACTAATAAAGTTGCTAACCTTCAAGCCGTTAGCACAAACCCCACTAAGGCATCTAAAAAGAAAAGTTCTATCTTTAACATGTCAAAAAGGGATGCCTCTACTTCTTATAATAATTTATGTTTAGACTCACCTTTGTGCAACCAAATTTGTGTTGAGAAAGTTATTGTAGATACATGCACACAAGAGGTTGCAAAGGAGAATGAGCAACTCAAGCAAGAAGTAGCTCGCCTCACCAAGGACTTGACTCAAGTAAAAGGCAAGGCGAAGCAAACCCAACCTCATCAAGATAATACTGTCAAGGGAGTGAAGAAGCTTGATGACGGACAAACCGTAGTTTGTTACGTGTGCCACAAGGAAGGTCACAAGTCCTATGAGTGCAAGGTGAAGAATGGGAGAGGAGCAAAGAAGAAGGAGAAAAAGCAAACAAGCAAGCTCTCCAATACCTACACCAACAAGGTGGACAAGAAGGCCTCCACACCTTATCTCTTAAAGAAGAGGAAAAATGACAAGGTGGTGGCCATCAAAGTGAACAAGCAAGCCAACAATGGGGTCAAACGCTTTTGGGTGCCAAAGGAAATTGAAGGGTCGAGATGGCGACTAGAGGGGGGGTGAATAGTCTTTTCTAAAACTTAATCGCGTCGGCTAACCGATACAAATGCGGAAATGAAACTATCGGTCTAGCCAAGACTATATCCCGCTATATATATGTTCACTAGCACCTTGCAAAGATAACAATTATGCAACAAAGGTGCCGGACTAGCTAGAGCTCTCCTAAACAATTCTAGGAGCAAGGTTACACAAACCTATGCCACTAGTACTTTAAGCGACAAGGGAGCTCCTACACATGCTAGTAAGCAAAAGCACAAAGCTAACTAAGCTCACTAGCAATGCTCAATAACAAGGCAACCAATGCCTAATTAGAGAGCGCAAATACTTAGCTACACAAACTAAGCAATGTGACTAACAAGGTTACTAAAACCAAATTAGCCACGCAAGGGAGCTACTTCTATGCTACACAAGCAAGAAGGTAATTAGCAAGCTACACAAGCTATCTAATTACAAGAGCAACTACACAAGCTTAATATGTATAAAAGTAATTGCAAGCTTGTGTAATGGGGATGCAAACCAACGGGAAGAACAAGGTTGACACGATGATTTTTCTCCCGAGGTTCACGTGTTTGCCAACACGCTAGTCCCCGTTGTGTCGACCGCTCACTTGGTGGTTCGGTGGCTAATTAGCATCACCCGCTAAGCCCGCACGTCGGGCGCCGTAAGAACCTACCCCTTGAGTGAGGGTAGCTCAATGACACGCTTTACTAGAGTTGCTCTTCGCGGCTCCCGCGGGGCGAGCACAATGCCCCTCACAAGCACTTCTCCGGAGCGCCGCACAAGCTTCTTGCGGGCTTCCACAGAGACCACCACCAAGCCGTCTAGGAGGTGGCAACCTCCAAGAGTAACAAGCACCACCGGCTTGCAACTCGATCACCTAGTGCCACTCGATGCAACCTCACGATGCAATCACACTAGAATCGCTCACTCACACAATCGAATGATCACTATCAAGTATATGTGTGATGGAGGGCTCCCAAGCACTCACAAGCATGGACACTAAGTCCCCCAAGGTGCTCAGCACCAGCCATGGCCGAGGGCCACTTCTATTTATAGCCCCAAGGGCTAAACTAGCCGTTACCCCTTCACTGGGCAACGGTCGGGACGACCGGACGCTCCGGTCGTGTTGACCGGACGCTGGACCTCAGCGTCCGGTCGCCCACAGACGACCACGTGTCCCGGTTCCAACGGTCACTTGACCTGACCGGACGCTCCAGCTTCAACTGACCGGACGCTGAACCCCAGCGTCCGGTCGTTTCCAGTAAGCTCCCGAGCATGACCGGACGCGTCCGGTCGAACGCGATCGGACGCAGCCAGCGTCCGGTCACACTCCAGCGACTGCTACACTCCATGTCAGCGTGACCGGACGCAGCCTGCCAGCGTCCGGTGCATTTAGATCCAGCATCCGGTCAGTTGACCGACGCCAGCATCTTCTCCATTTTCTTCACCCTTGCTCAAGTGTGCTAACCACAAGAATTTGCATTCGGCGCAATAGAAAATAGACATTCCATTTTCCCGAAAGCGCAATAGAAAATAGACATTCCATTTTCCACGATCAACAATGATATGATCCACTCTATATCATCACATGATCATATTGGTTCATCGATCTTGACTCTACTTGCTCTTCACCGTTGCCATCGTCCATCGGCGCCAAGTCTCGCTCAAGCTTCACCGCCACGCGGTCCATCACTCCAAAGCCTTCGACTTGCCCTTCACGCTTGCAACCGGTCCATCAAGCCAAGTCTTGTCTTGATCTTCTCCACCTTGATCACACAACTCAATGTCATGTCTCATGTGCAATAAGCTCCTTCATCATCACATGTGTGAGCTTTGCAACATCTCCAAGCCATTTTCACCTTCATGGCATATGTTGCTCACACACATGTACCTGTGGACTAATCACCTGTGTATCTCACATAAACACAATTAGTCCACCTAAGTTGTCACTCAATTACCAAAACTAAACAAGGACCTTTCAGAAATCATTTCAAATATGAAGAGCACCAAAAAGGTTTGGATCCCGAAAGGGAAGTGAGAAGTTCGTTGGACATCGGGGAATTTGGAGACTTGGCAAAGTTTGGGTGCATTACATGGGGTGCATCATGATGGACAAAGTCATTGCCAAGTAGGTTAGTGAATACTATGGACCAAAATTCCCCTTCCTATGTTAGGTAACTAGATGTCATTACTTTCAATTAGCATTTGTTTCAATTGGTATTGTCTTTCAATTGGTATACTCTTAAAGCATCTAGTTATCTTTTATGCCTAATGCTTGCATTTACATGCTTAAATATTTTGTCATACATTCAATAGGTATATCATATGGTAGGCTTGCTCGGTTTCATTATCAACCCTTGGAGCAAACCTACATGGTTTAAAATTGTTTAGGAGCACGGCACATAGCTTGTTTTACAATTAACTATCTAATATGTACCAAAGTCCAAAATTGTAGATAATCTCTCCCAAATATCATTTTTCAAGTGGTATTTTGATACTTAAATCAATGTGCACAAATTTTACAAGTATTCAACACTTGTGTGCACAAATTTAGGGGGAGCTTAATCTACAACTTGGATGCTTTGAGACTAACACTTTTTCAAATGCTATCAAATTTTTTTAAACTTATCTCATGTGTAGTAGTCTCATTGTAAGGAAATTGGAGTCCCTAGAGTTAAGCATCATTCTTTAATTGGCATTATCATGTTGTTTTCATTTCATATTTATATACTTTCTCCATGCATTATATAGTTTAAACTCTCTTGTGCAATAAATTGCTAATTATGCATATGCTTTGCTTTCTACTATATATATGCATACATTTAGGGGGAGCTTAGTCTATATAATGTGAGAGTCAAATTTTGTGATCCATTTCATTCTATACACAAAGGATCATGAAATTTGACCCTCCCTTGTGCTACTAATGTCTTCCTTTTCGGTGTTTGATGCCAAAGGGGGAGAATTTGAAGGACCAAAGGCAAGCATCAAGTTGATGTCTACAAGTGGTAATGGTTCAAGAAAGGGAGGAAAGTGGATTATGGATTAGACTAAGTAATGATTAAATTTGTAGGAATCCATAATGACACATAGGGACTTTTGTAAGGGCAAGATGGTCTTCGTTTGGTATCTGAGTAGGATTTTCTAGCATCATATAACCTTGCTCTTTGCATTGCATCCTAGCAAGTAGGTAGTTTTTTAAATTTCAAAATCTCTATCATTTGATTGCTTTGGTCGTGTTGTCATCAATCACCAAAAAGGGGGAGATTGTAAGGAAAATGGACCCTAAGCCCATTTACTTTGGATTTTGGTATTTTATGACCAACACAACCAAATTGGACTAATGAATTTGCAAGTGTTTGTTCTATAGTCCAACAGGGTGCAAGACGTGACTTGGATGAAGGCGATGTGATGATCCGATGATCAACACCTTAAGCAAGACCTTAGGAGCACAAGAAAAGACCCAAGATATCAAGCAAAGTCCAAGCATGAAGATAGGAACCAAGGCGTACGCAAGATCATGAAGAAACGAGCTCGCAGATACGGCCAGACGCAAGGACCGGACGCTAGAAGCGCGACCGGACGCTGGACCGGTGGCTCGGCAGACAGGTGACCAGACGCGAGGACCAGACACTGGCGGCAACCGACCGGACGCATGAACATAGTGTCCGATCGAGTACAGAAAGGTTCTAGAGTGGCATGTCTGTGACCGGACACGTCTGGTGGCAGGCGACCGGGCGCTGGCCAGCGTTCGATCAGCATACTGTCGGCTCAACAGTCGGGACGACCGGACGCGTCCGGTCAGGACAATTTAGTGTCTGGTCAGTAGCAGAATTGCAGGAGTTCGACCCCAACAGCTACTTTCTCAGTGAGGCTTATAAATACAACCCCAACCAGCCATTTGAGAAGTGTGGAGCTGAGGAAACATACCAAGAGTGTTGATACACCATTTGAGTGATCTCCATATGCATAGTGCTTAGTGTTTTATTAGGTGATTAGCATAAGTGCTTTGCGAAGTGCTTAGGTTGATTAGATCACTGCTTATGCGCTTGCTCTAGGTATTTGCCTAGTGTTTAAGTGAGGTTTGCATACCTCTTGCCACCTTGTGCTTGCGAGCACAAGTGTTGTACATTGGAGGGGCTTGAAGTCTTGCGAGATCACACCAACCGCGTTTGTGGTGTGGCCGCCACCGTGTACCGGAGGGAACAAGGCCCGCGGCGTTTCGACCGGAAGCTTGATAGTGAAGACGGCGGGGAGCATCCAGGAGAGGCTTGCCGGAAGACACGTCGAAGACCCACTTGCGCGTGGGGAAGGCTCGAGGCTATCCACGGAGTTACCCGACCAGGAGCTTGGCCCTTGCGAGGGATTCCTTGCGAGGGGCTCCAATGAGGACTAGGGGGAAGCTTGCGCACTTCTCGATACCTCGGTAAAAATACCGGAGTCATCGACGGGAGTTTGCATATCTCTACCTTACTCTTTAGCTTCCGCATTTACATTGCTTACTTTACTACGTTTGCGGTAGGGATAGCAACACACTAGCAAAACCATAGTTGCACATCTAGATAGCTTATCTATTGCATAGGTTTTGCTAGGGTTAGAAAAAGAGGCCATAGATTTGAGTTAGTATTTTATGTTGCCTAATTCACCCCCCCCCCTCTTAGGCGTCACAGTCCCTTCACCCTCGGTACTGTGCAGACCCGTCAGTTTGACCGAACGCACGCTGCCAGGGTTCGGTGCTTTCAGACCCAGCGTCCGGTCAGTTGACCGACGCCAGCGTCTTCGCGATCAACTCGTTTTCACTTCTAACTTCTTCACCCTTGCTCCAATGTGCCAACCACAAGAATTTGCATCCGGTGCAATAGAAAATAGGCATTCCATTTTCCCAAAAGCACCGAATCGGGACCCAAACCCATCTCAACCCTACAAACACCACCTCCTTTGTAGATGTGCCAACACCACCAAGTGTACACCACCATGTGTATGTGTGTTAGCTTTTCACAATCATTTCCCAAAGGATGTTAGCCACTCAACTTGCCACGTCACTCGATCCTAGCGACGATGCAAAGTTAGATCACTCGAGTGGCACTAGATGACCGATATGCAAACAAGTTTGCTCCTCTTGATAGTACGGCCATCTATCCTAAACCCGGTCATATACTTCTCTACACACCTATGACCGGTGAAATGAAATGCCCTAGGTTATACCTTTGCCTTGCGCATTCCATTCCATCTCCTCCAATGTTGATGCAACACATGCACGAACACGATCAACAATGATATGATCCACTTCATATCATCACGTGATCATATTGGTTCATCGATCTTGACTTTACTTGCTCTTCATCGTTGCCATCGTCCATTGGCGCCAAGTCTTGCTCAAGCTTCACCGCCACGCGGTCCATCACTCCAAAGCCTTCGACTTGCCCTTCACGCTTGCAACCGGTCCATCAAGCCAAGTCTTGTCTTGATCTTCTCCACCTTGATCACATGACTCAATGTCATGTCTCATGTGCATTTAAGCTCCTTCATCATCACATGTGTGAGCTTTGCAACATTTCCAAGCCATTTTCACCTTCATGGCATATGTTGCTCACACACATGTACCTGTGGACTAATCACCTGTGTATCTCACATAAACACAATTAGTCCACCTAGGTTGTCACTCAATTACCAAAACCAAACAAGGACCTTTCAGCGGGCCTCGGGACGCCAGGGGACGAGTCATCCTTGAGGTGGCAGAGGCGAAGGCGCTCGAGGAGGAGCTCGTGCCGCGGAGGGGGAGCGGGAGTGGAGGTGGGGCCAAGGGTGGGGGCGGCGGTGGAGAGGGCGGCGCGGAGGAGGCGGAGCGGGAAAGCAGACGGGCGGGATAGGAGGAGGCAGCGACCCGCAGCGGCGGCGCCGGACATCGCCATGGCACGACCCGCGGCGGCCTGGCACTCGGGATGAAGAGAGAGAACCGGAGAGAGAGATTCGGAGAAGAGGAGGAAGAAGATGACATATAGGGCCCGCGTGTCAGTGATAGGGGAGATGAAGTATACGTCTTCGTATACGCCTGCAGCTGGGCTCATGTTGTGTCCATACGTATTCGGTGGCATATTTGTGGAAAACAAAGAGTTGTAATGGCATGCTTCAAAATAGACGAATAGTAATTGCGTTCTTCAGAAACGACAAAGTTATAATGGCACAGATCCAATTAACCCTTTAGCTAGGAAAAGGGGGATGAGAAAGTGGAACTGTGTTTTTGCACCTCAATCCCCTTTATGCAAGAATGTATGGGGAAAGAGGATCTATTTTCTCAATCTGGTGGAGTTGCTCTATAGCTCATCGTCTATCTACACAGGAATGGAGAATGTGAGTGAGGGTGATACATGGAGGTTCTTGATACATATTGGCTTGTTGCACTAGAATATATATGCTCGGGCGTCACGTCACATGGCCGGATGCTTCTCATTCTCTCGAATGTGAGTGAGAGTGATACATGGAGGTTCTTGATACATATTGGCTTGTTGCACTAGAATATATATGCTCGGGCGTCACGTCACATGGCCGGATGCTTCTCATTCTCTCTTACACTAGCCCATATCCTATGCATGCATTGGACGCGCAAGCATGGCTAGCTACTATAGCAGCAGAGAATCCCCAGCATGCAGCACATACATATGCATGCCATATATGCGTATGCACGCATCAGAGATCGAGGTCGAGAGATGCGATGCAGTCTTGCAGAGAGAGAAGTGTGTGGGGATACTGGTACTGGAGCAGCTGCTAGGGCGCCCTCGTTTTGTGCCCCAAGAACAAGAGAGATGCTCAGATCGATTTGATAGTGGTCGCCAATTTTTAAATCCCGGCTCACGGGCGAACGTGGGAGTTGGAGGAGGTAACGAATTGATGGCCTGAGCTGGACAAAATCCAAAATCATACGATGATGTGAAGGTTGGTGGGGATCACTCAAATTTCTGTAGCACTCGACGTTTATGTAACTAGGCCTCGTTTAGATTGCGAAAAAATTTCAATCCGATGAATAGTACCACTTTTGTCTTATTTGGCAAATATTGTCCAATCGTGGACCAACTAGCCTCAAAAAATTCATCTCGTGATTTCCAACTAAACTATGTAATTAGTTTTTTTTTACCTACATTTAATACTCCATACAAGCGGCTAAAAATTGATGTGATAGAGAGAGAGTGAAAAAACTTAGAATTTGGATGACATCTAAACAAGGCCCTAGTAACGAGCATCAAAATTATGGCACCATCGGTTACCGTACCAGGAATACTAGAATATGGGATTCGCGAGTGAATGCTGCATCAATATTGGCCCTCTGTTTGTTGTTTTAAAAATACAAGTTTCTGAATAGGCCACGTAATGTGATTTGCCAAGCAGAGGGGAGTGCAAATTAGGTTTACACATTCAGCCTGTTCGCTTGTTGGTTTCAGTCAGGACTTATCAGTCAGCCAACAGTATTTTTCTCTCACAACAAATCATCACCAGCCGGGCTTATTAGCCCAGAAACCAACCAGCGAACAGGCCGATTAGCATCTGATTTAACTTTTTAGAAAACTCACATGCTTACACAGTGACAACAATGGTTGTTAACTTTCTCTTTGCAGTCCAAATCACATGTTAGTAACAACAAATCTTAATCTTTACTTCAATAGGGGTATGTGGCCTCCATGTTAATTCTTATGAATCGTGCTAGAAAAAAGGATAAATAAATAAATAATCTTAATTTGTTCAACCATACATGTCTCTCTTGTAGACCTTACATCACTACTCAAAATAATACCCATGTTCCAAACTATAAGTCGCTTTGACTTCTCTAGTGCACAATAAAAACTATATATCTAGACATAACGTATATTTAGATACGTAGCAAAAAAAATATATACTTAGAAAAGCCAAAATGGTGTATAATTTGGAATGAAAGGAATAGGTTACATGTCCAACAACAGCAAAAGGTTCCCAATTGTTTTTAAATACAAATGAAGTTCAGCCATATAATAATACAAGCTTGCATGCTGACATTCTTCAATTACTATGAGATACTTAATTATCTAGCTAATAAAATAAGCCCACTCCTTGAAAGGAAGATTCTCTAGCCTTTGTTAAAGCAAACATATCGCCTTAATCACAGCATGACACACAAAGGACAAATCCATATCATCTAGAATGCCACCTAATCCCATTTGTTTAAGATAATAGCCGTGTACCTCTAAACAATTGTGAACGGGTCAGTACGTGTATTTTATAATGTCCTCATCATGACAGGCTGCCCTCAAATTCCAATTCAGAGACAGTTCTCCGTTACTAATTAACTCCAAACAATTCCTCTTAGTGCTCTGTGGAGTAGAGATCAGGCATTAATCGCCTTTTGGACAGTATCGCGAGTCAAGAAGTCAATCCAGTTCCAAAGTGTGGTAATATAAGGGAGAGACCAGTGGGGACTGCAGTTTCGAATCCAGAGAGAGGGCCGGAGAGAAAAATATGAAGGAATTGAACCCTACCTAACTGGCCCAATGTGCAGTTGTCAGTAGAAAAGAAACAAGGTGCACACACACCAAAAAATACTCCATGCTTGGAGAGTGGTTAAGTGATGACAAGACTCTTTGTCTTGACTCAACTCCATGTTGCTAAGTCAAACTGATCAGACAATAAGTTCATATAGTTTCTTAATTAGTCTATGAAGCTATGCATCTGATGCCTACGTGTGAAATAGATTCCGCTCTGAGTAAAAGATTAGAAGCCGCAGGTTGAATATGGTTTGACCAGTACGTTGGCTACGAGAAGCTAGACAGCTAGTAAAATTCACACATGCATTTTTAAAAAAAAAAAAATAATCACTGTTTTTTATAAGTTCTGTAACTCGAGCATCATGTCACATGTTTATTGATGTCATAAGAATGTTGATGAGTTGCACTATGTTTCATCAAAATGGAGTTTATTTCGAACAATACCGTAGTATATCATACTACCCGGAGGGATCGATCGCAGTAGTATCCTAGTATAGTCACTAGTAGAGAACAGACCTTTGATCCTCGGCCAAAATGGGCTCTAGTCCCGGAATTTTTTGCCCCCGGGACTAGAAATACCTTTAGTCCCGGTTGGTGGCTCCAACCGGGACTAAAGGTCCCTGCCCAACGGCTACTGCGCCAGACAGAGGTGGCAGGGACCTTTAGTCCCGGTTGGAGCCACCAACCGGGACTAAAGGTATACGTTTACTCCCGGTTGGTGGCTCCAACCGGGAGTAAAGGTCTACTCCCGGGCCGTGGCTGCGCCCGGGGTTGGAAAGTTACCTTTAGTCCCGATTGGATCTATCAACCGGGACTAAATGTTCTCCCTTTATAAATCGGCCGTCTCCTCCTTCCTCCCCGAGCCCGAGCTCAGCACATTTTGAAGCTCACTGCAGTAGTGTTCTTGCTTCCTCCCTCCCTCCATTGTTCCTCCATCCATTCTTCGATTCCTCCGTCGATTCTTCAGTTGTAAAGGTTACCAATCTCATACTCTCATTTTTTACCATTTTCTTATGCCATTTTATTCACTATATATATTTATGGTTCTTTATTGTGGTTTTTTTTCATTTGTAAGCAATTTGAGCTCAAAATCACTTTAAGCTTGCATATTTACATGAAAGAAGGTTAAAGTATATATAAATATAAAGTTAGAAAATAGTTAGAAAATTATAGCAAATCCTTACTAGTTGAACTTGCGGACCGTGTTCAGGTCGGCGAGGATGTTCTCTGCCGAGCGGTAACGGACGTCAAGGAGGAGCTTTGATTCTACGAGGGAGAGCGATAACGGTCGTGGAAGACCGTGTTCCCTTCCTCGTAGAATCGGAGCTCTTCCTTGACCAAGTACGGTGCCGTCCGGTGGAGAAATCCTCGCCGAGCTGATCACGTAAGCAAGGTCAACTAGTACGGATGGTTATTTATTCACATGTCCCGATATCGTCGTAGTAGTCTGTCAATCACCGTACCTAAACGTAGTATATATAAATAAAAACTTAGAAAATAGTTAGAAAATTATAGAAAATCCGTACTAGTTGAACTTGCGGACCGTGTTCAGCTCGGCAAGCATGTTCTTTGTCGAGCGGTAACGGACATCAAGGAGGAGCTTTGATTCTACGAGGGAGAGCGACAACGGTCATGGGAGACCGTGTTCCCTTCCTCATAGAATCGGAGCTCTTCCTTGACCAAGTACGGTGCTGTTCGGTGGAGAAATGCTCGCCGAGATGATCACGTAAGCAAGGTCAACTAGTACGGATGGTTATTTATTCACACGTCCCGATATCGTCGTAGTAGTCTGTTATGTGTGTACATTCCCATTCTTCTGTTAATTTGCGGAAATATCATATGAATTACTTACCTGCCGCAGTAAAAGACGAGAACACAATGACCATTAAAAATATCATTGTTTAGAGATCTAGATAATTTTATAGTTTGTTAATTTTATTTGTTTATAAAAGAAGAAATTTATAGTGTATTAAAAAATGAGTATAGAGAGTAGATGGCAACTGCTTCCGGGTCCTCGGCCTCTCATGGGTTTCCAAAGCGACTTAGGCCGGGCCTTCCTCTCATTCCATGCGGCAAGTGTCGTGATGAGATGAAGATTGTGATGGAGTACCGAGTGAAGGAGGGTCCCAACAAGGATCGTATCTTCTACAAGTGTCCGGATCGTATCTTCTACAATTATCCTAACAAGTACTATATATATGCAGATTTACAATGACAGAGCTCAGAAAGGAAGGCTGCAATGAAATTGGTTTTGTTGATCCCCATATAGTATTCAAAGACCCAATTACTCCAATGACTAATTGGAAGTCTGAGTCAGAGAGTAACCTCATGAACTTCTTAGTGAACCAACGCCACAAGAAGGATATACTCTTTCCCTATAACTTCAAGTGAGTGTTAATCATGTCGATCATAGCCTTAATGGCTCATATGTTGATTCTAGTTAATTAATGAGTGTTATGCGTTATATCCTATAAACACATGCAGCAATCACTGAATATTGATGGACATCGATCTGGTGAAAAGTCACTTGATAATCTATGACTCGATGAGAAAACCACAACAAGACTACCAAGATATGATAGATATTATCCAGAGGTAATTTCGGGATCTCTAGCAACTATATATACACACAAACATGATGATTAACTATATCTGATGACGTGGCAAATTTTTTATTGGGCAGTGTTTGGAAAACCTTTATTGAGAAGCAACACATGGAAAAATGCAAAGCGCCACTGAATGTAATCCCATTGAAAGTAAGTCCCCTGAATCGCATCATCTTTATTAATTAAACATATAGCTTTCACCGGATCACCAGATTGGATGACAAATCTTTTTCTCGTAAAGTGGTGTCTGAGGCAGGAACAGGGGAACAACTACTGTGGTTACTATGTTTGCAAGTTTATCAAGGTGCTCTCCCAAAGAACTCCTACAGAGAGACTCAAAGTACGTTAAAAATACACTATATATTCATTTAATTATTATTATTGATTGTGTTACTATGTCTTTATATATATATATGTACATATATTAATTTATTTTCCTTTAATTCAAACCTGTAGACTCGATGGTTGGAGGAAAAGGTCATACGGCAAGACCAAATCAAAGCAATTCAAGAGTCTATAGCCGGATTTTTTAATGAGCAGGTCATCGATTCCAAGGGCGAGTTCTACTTCGACCCAACACTGCCATTGAAGCCAAGCTAGAGGATGAGAAGAAACTTGTTATGTCACAACAACTATAATGCAATCTTTTGTAATATATGCACATGAAATAATATAATGTAAAATACACATATGCATGCATGCATGTAAATATATATATGATGCATGCATATATATATATATATATATATATATATATATATATATATATATATATATATATATATATATTTCTATGCTTGAATTGTGTGATTTAATACGTTCATTGTGCTTGAACCGAAACATACTATATGCGCGTATAAATGTATAATTAGCAGCGTACAATACGACTTCGAAAACCTATTTTGAAAAGAAAACAAAAAAATGAAAAGAAAACAAAAAAGAAAAAAACCTTTAGTCCCGGTTCGTATTACCAACCGGGACTAAAGGTGCCGGCCATCGTGGCATGTCAGGAGGCACCTTTAGTCCCGGTTGGTGTTACCCACCGGGACTAAAAGTCCTCCTTTAGTCCTGGTTCCTGACCCGGGACTAAAGGACCCCCCCTTTAGTCCCGGATGCTTGCTCCCGGGTGGGGAACCGGGACTAGAGGGGGTTCCCCACCGGGAGTAAAGCTCGGTTCTCTACCAGTGAGTAGTATGTAGTCCAAGATGCATAGTCGTCGTCATACTTTTCTGGGGAGGACATAAGCTAGCCCTTTCATTCATTTACCACTCTCACAAAAAATTAAGTACTTTGCCATCAGGTAGCAATAAACAACAAGGCAATAAGAGGCACATCAAAGTATATGCCTTAATTGTACATTTTATATTCCCACAGAACTATCTAAAAATGCATGCATAAGACAATTTTGACAGACAGCTTTTTTTAGGAAAATTTTGACTGACACATTATTCTGGTATATATATACCAAAGAAATTAAATGGACAAATAATTAATAACAAGAGTAGTAGTACTCTACATGATTACATATATCTGAAAGATACTGTTCCCATATCTCTAAACCTGGACCATGTTATATGCACAGGTTCGATTAAAATTATTAGATCAACTGACAGCGTGTTTAGTTGGTTGAAGTTTGGAATCTGGGTTACTGTAGCACTTTCGTTTTTATTTGGCAATTAGTGTTCAATCATAGACTAATTAGACTCAAAACGTTCGTCTCGCAATTTCCAACCAAACTGTGCAATTAGTTTTTTTCGTCTACATTTAATGCTCCATACACGTATCGCAAGATTCGATGTGATGAGTATTGTAGCACTTTTTAGAAATTTGGATGGGAACTAAACACGGCTGAACAAACTGCTATTTCAGCTAGCTGCAGCCTGCAGGGGCTACACTTTGGACAGCAATATATGCGGAATCACAAAGGCGGAGGAGTACTATATATTTTTAACTATTCAAACGTACACGACTGTGATGACGAACGATCGATTGCATGCTAATTTTTTAGGCTCCCTTCGGTTGTGGACCAACCTGGCCTGGATTCAATCCTGGCATGCCGTTTCTTCAGCATTTTCTATAACGCCCGAACTATTCCTGGCCGTTCCTGGCCGGGAATGGCGTAAACCAACGGAGCCTTAAGCTGATGAATCGGCATCAGTGGCTGCTGCTGGGCTGATATTGTATTGTTATTAGTTGCAGGAAGAGATAATATCGAGAAACCCTATCACCCGAAGCATGTCCTGTGCGCCGAAAACGCCTTCAAAAACGCGGGGCCAGGATCTTCTGCGCGCTGAGTCCAAGCTTCACAGCACAAGGCTACAGGATTCTCGTCACATGAGATCCCCGCTCATGGATGTCATTGGATTCAAAGAAGCTTCCAGAAGAAAGCGACTCGCCTTTTGTTTAATCCCTTGCAGCGTCACCTTCAAGAACCACCTCCCCTTTGATGCATAAATATAATTGTGGACAGCAAGCGCTATCTGTGAAAATCAACTCCAAAATGACCATTTTATGTCACGAAATCTTTGTGCGTGATCATAGTGAGATATGTGTCTCGAGTTGCTAAACCAAAGGAATTTGCATACGACTGACTGTTGCATTATCGTTGCCGCCGTTTGTGTCATTTACTTGAGCCACTTTGCTAAACCAAATGTATAATAATATACTTCCTGTAATATATATATCTAATGAGTTCATGTGGTGCATACGCCTTGTTTAACTAGTCTCTGATGAGATATTACTGTCATTTTCAGTCTCATTGGCTAGATCTTTTGTCCATTCGGAAACAGTTTATAATTTATCATGCATGGCATCATATATAAGATAGTTTTGCGTGTATATGTGATAAACCTGCAGTAGGCCAGCTAGCTGCCGGTGCCTGCAGGCCGGCCGGATCTTATTTTTCTGCAGGCAATCATCACGTTGTTATGCTTTACATGTTTGAAATCCAACCAGCGCGTCCATATATATGTACCTGATCTCAAACGATAAGGAGATAGAGATGATAAAGTTAAATAAAAGAGATTCCATTTATTTTTAAGAAAACACACATCGCATGCATCTCTCCCACTTTCAAATATCTCCTAGCTAGCTGGGACAGGTAGTAGTTTTTTCATATAAAATTTTGAAACTTCAAGCAGAGATAAAAAAACGAACGGGATCGGTCGTGATAAACTCTCGTCTGTTTTCGCTTTTATATTTTATTAGGGAAACGAAACCGAAATTGAAATGGCAAAAAAATGGGAATGAAAAATGAGATTCACTAGAAATAAAAAATGGATCAATTCGAAAGGAAACATGTCGATAATGGTCGAGGTGCGCGCGAAAAAATAAACAGGAACATCAATGCATAGAACTATAAGAGACGTGACTTCATATATACTAACCTAATTGACTTGGCATGACGACATTGCCAACATATAAATAATTCTAACTCATGCGATAAGGTTCATAAGATGACAAGTATATAATAAAGAGTACAGGACCATTACTCTGTAACAAATTAAGCAAGAGTCTACCATGAACAGAGCTACTATGGTGTGGCATGGCCCGCAACAACATTATTGCACTACCTAAAACAAGATATCCTATGTGGGTAAAAACGGTATAACCCAGACCAAAAAAAAGAGAGAAAAGGCAAAAATAGCCAAAAAAAAAACCATATATAGTGTTTTCGTCCCGTTTCATATTTACTAAAACAAAAAAAAAAAGAAAACAATTGGGACGATTATCAACATGGACTTGAATGGGTTAGATGTAAAAATCATCGGGACAGGATGGGATTTATCCCTACCATTTTCAACCCCTACCTACAAAACACAGATATATACTGAACGCGCTAAGCTAGCAATGCAAAGAGCCGACCTTTGTTCCATTATCTAAAAACAATATCCATGATCGGTTTGGGGCGCTGCAATTATTCACAAGCACTCACGGTATCATTAGGCATATATATTAGTACCACACCCGGCTGGGCGCCTCGGTTCATAGAAGACAAAGCCATGCCATTTCAGATATCATAGTACTCGATCGGCACACATGCATGCGCTGGTATATGTGCGGTGAAACGACCAAAAGTACACACGACTATGCGCCACACTGTAGCCGCCGCATATGGCACGCATTTCGTCCAGTAATTAATTAACTCATACACCCGGCCGGCGTCCCGGCCCTGATGCTGATGCTGATAGACACAATGACGCACAACCATGCATATAATCATGGACTATTTACACATGAATAAACAGGAGTAAGTAACTGCTCTATTGATGGTATACATGGTACAGGCACATAACGTAAATATGATGTAAATTCTTGCATGTGTGCAGAGATCGATCCAGAGAGAGCGTCGTGACGATCAAATCGATCGGGTCGCCATGAAGAAGGCCTGCCTGAGCCTGAGCCTGAATAACGAAGTGGTGCAAGTATGTTGCGTGTGCGGCGGACTCGGTCACATTCCGTCTGTCAGTGGGTTAATAAGGAAGAAGAGGAGACAGAGACGACAGGCGTCCGACGAGCGAGGGAAGGCCGGGGGCCGGCTAGGGCCGGTTCCAGTTTTTTCACCGTGCATGGTAGCATTGCATGCGGACGCACTACGCAGTGGCACTACTCCCTTTTTACCAGGCGGCAGGCAGACAAGAGCCCGACGCGGCCATGCCGCCTTGCGTATGGAGGTGGCACACCGGCCGCGGCCTCCCCCACCTCGCCCGCGCCCGCCCCCTGCCGTCTGGCCGTCTGCCCTTGAAAAGGTCAGCCTCCATCCGTCCGTCCGTCGATCAATCGTCCGCCGCAGGAGGAGGGCGAGGGCCAGCATATGCATATGCATGCACACACACATCGGCAGAAGAAAACAATACAAAAACCACACAACCCATCACTCTCGCCCTCCTGTCCCTCTCTTGATATGCCTGTCTCTCTCCCTCTCTCTCATCTGCCTTCACATACTTCTTTATTGTCCTCTGTTGGAAGCCAACTCAAGTTACCCATCTCTCTCCTCTCCTCTCCTCTCCTCTCCTTGTGTATTCTCTCCTCTCCTCTCCTGTTGCTTGCTTGGTGTAAAGAAAAGATAGCTCACTTTCCACAGCCCCATCTCTCACATCCTGCTTCCCCTCCACCCTACCTCCTTTTCTGCCCCCACAAAAGCAAAACAAGCTTGCTGGATTGCTTGCTACTAGCTTACTACCTCCAAGCAGATCGAGCCAACCTGCAACTTCAAGAGATCGCTGTCCTGCTGCCCTAGCAAGCCTCCTTCTTCGTTCTCCTTCGTGCCAACACATGCATGCACCCAAGCTGCTGCTTCCTGTGCATCACACGGCTCTTCTTGGCTAGCTAGCCTTATTAGCTTGGTTCCAGTTGATTGCAAAGGAGCGAGACCAGAGAATTATTGAGCTAGCGGTTGGCATCAGCCGCGCGCTTGCGCGCATCCACTATAGAGCGAGGCAGGCAGCGACTAGCGGGAGCGAGGGATCGGCAAAGGGCGCCCTCTAGCTACCTCTAGCTGCCCCTCGGTACAGCCATGTGCGACTACTTCCTTCCGAGGATGGAGGGCGACCAGGCCGGCGGCGGCGACCTTACCGACATCGTGCGGTCCGGCGGAGCCATCCCTGGCAACGCCGCCGAGATGCCGTCCACGGCCGCCGCGGAAGAGTGGCAGCTCCAGGGGGACCCGATGCTCTTCCCGCCGCTTCCCTCGTCGACGACATCGGAAGCAGCCTGCTCCGCCGGGGGCACCGGCGCCGACGTCTTCGTCGGCGCCGACCCTTTCTCCGGCCTCGTGGACCCGTTCAGTACCGACTACTCCTCAGGCGCTGACTTCTTGGACGCCATGCCGGACGCGATGGCCAAGGTCGGCTTCGACACGGCTATCGGTGGCGGCAGCGGAGGAGGGGGAGGAGGCGGAGGCCAGCTGATAGACATGAGCCGGAAGCAGCCCCTCTTGCCGCGGGGGATGCAGATGCCGGCGGTTGGGGTGCTGTCGCCGAGGCTGGTGTTGCCGTCGCCGTTGTCGCCGAGAGAGATACGATCGTACCCCCCGTTAACCGGCGACATGGTCAAGCTCGGAATCACGGCCGGGCAGGTGGCCGGGTGCGCCATCGACGCCGCCGTCGTCGGCATGCAGATGTCTTCACCTCGCGCCGCGGGCGGGGTCAAGCGCAGGTTGGGCAGATCCGCGTGGATCCAACACATCTGCTAGCTTCGTTTCATCATCTTATCTTGCATGTACATACTTATCCTTACATACAAGGTGTGTGTTTGCTAGCTATATCTCGTCATGATTTTTAGGGAAGGTTCTGCGATCTCTTTTTTTTTCTGTTCCTTTTGCTTCTCCTCCTTTTGTGCTCTGCAGTCTGCACTGCACATCCATCCATGGAAAAAAAGTTAAGAATTGAGGGAGGATTCCAAGGATTCCTCGGGCTGTGCCAGGAATTGGCAAGGTCGTAAGTGTTGCCTACAGCTCGAAATTTTAGGCAAGAGAGTCATCATGAACACATGGAGTGATCGGTGGGGATATTTCTGAATCGGAAAACGATGTGCCTACACATAGGGTTATGTGCATCTAGACCTAGCTGGTTTTCTCCCCCGGAAAGGCCGGCTTTTGAATCTTCCAAAGCTGATTTGTGAAACCCTAGTAATAAGCTTCAATTAGTTAAAAAACCAATAACTTTGTATTATGAGATTATAGCCCCGTTCGCTGGTCTGAATCTTGGCTGAAACTGGATGAAAAACACGGTTCCAGCTGAATTGTTGTGAGAGAAAAATACTGTTCTGGCTGAAAAAAAACAAGCCAAACAAGCCGAATATGGGGTAAGCCGAACGGGGCCTATGCGTGCACTTGCAGTTCTGTAAATTATCACGTGATTACAGCTGTTCATCATCAAATATTAACACTTGCCAAAAATTCATCTGCTGCACAGGAAGAACCAAGCAAGGAAGGTGGTATGCATCCCGGCGCCGACAGCAGCAGGGGGGAGACCAACTGGAGAGGTGGTTCCTTCTGATCTCTGGGCCTGGAGGAAGTACGGCCAGAAGCCTATCAAGGGTTCTCCTTATCCAAGGTACTACTATGTGTTAATTTAGCACATCCACTAATTAGCTGGGATTATGTTTCAAGAGAAATGGTTAATGTGGCTCTATTAAGCTTATTAAGCTGAACAATCTGCTGGTGACAAATTGGAGGTGCAGCTAGCTTTACCAATTGCAAAGAGTAAACAAAACTATCTTCTCTATATATGGTCCATAACTATAGAATTCTCAGCTCCACGATTCTTAATTTGTGTCTGCATGATCGATGCAGTTTGAATTAATTAGCTGAAAGATAATTTAATGGTTACCTAGCTATCTAGGTAGCAAGACTTATGGGGGGATGCTTGTGATTCCTCATGTGTCCAATATAATTACTAGTTTTTTATCACTCTATATATGATACATTTTGGCATTTTTTTGGAATGCACAGCGTCATCCTAATTACAGATATGGTTACATTATCAGCAACAGATAACTGTTATGTAACTAAAATATTCCTGGGTTAATGTAGGATCCATGTTCCAAGGCATATACACATTATCAATACAATTGTTCATATTTCCAGATTTTAATTCTGTTCTATGCCGAGTGTAGGTTGCTCATTACACCCAGCTGGATTGATTTTTAGGATCTCTTTGCACAGTTTTTATATACATGTGATATGTCAAGATTATTAAAGTGGAAACAATGTAAAACTATGGTTTTTATTTAGCAAATAAAGCATATATAAACTGAACCAAGATATATGTATATATATCGGCATATGAAGTGCGATTTACCTTACATACGCTGGTTGCAATATATCACAGCAAGTGATGAAAAGGTGCATGCTTGCTAACTTTAATAATGTTCTTGTCCATGAAATGCACGATATCCAGAGGGTACTACAGATGCAGCAGCTCAAAAGGATGCTCAGCACGGAAGCAAGTGGAGCGCAGTCGGAATGACCCCAACATGCTCGTCATCACCTACACCTCTGAGCACAACCATCCATGGCCGACTCAGCGCAACGCCCTGGCCGGGTCAACTCGGAATCACTACGGCAAGAACAGCGGCGGCAGCTCAGGTTCCAAGAGCTCACAGAACGAGAAGCAACAGCAACAGCAACAGCAATCGAACAACGTCAAGGAAGAGCCCAAGGATCCGGCGGCCATGACGACAACCATTAGCACGATTACTACAACTACTAGTAATTCTCCGGCAGCGGTTGTGAAAGAGGAGACGCTGGCAGCTGGATCTTCAGAAGCATTGGGGCAAGTCATGGATACAGCAGCAGTAGACCACAACATTGAACTCATGGACCAGTTCTTCATCGAGAGCTACAAGCCGATGATACCGGCAGCCGGCCACTCTGACGACTTCTTCTCCGACCTCGCGGAGCTGGAGTCAGATCCCATGAGCCTAATCTTCTCCAAAGAGTACATGGAAGCGAAACCAAGCGGTGGTGATCGTGGCCACCATCAGGAGAAAGCAATGTCCAAGGACTTGGATCCCTTGTTTGACATGCTAGATTGGTCTACTAATTCTTCATCAGCAGGGAGCTCATTTGAGCAAGGGAAGAGAGGCTAATCCATTGGCATATGTGCACACATACATTTGATCAGCAGCTAATAATGATAACCAGAAATTAAGATTACCACAAGGTCAGCAAGGAAATTAAGATGAGAGAGTTTTCCTTTTTTTCGCTTTCTTTTCCTCTTTGGTTCTTTGCTTCTTATTATCATTGTGTGAGAGCGATTGGAATTTTTTGTTCTTAAGGTTTGTGTCAGCTTGGTGTACTTATATGCATGAGATGAATAGCCCACTGAGGATTCTTCTCTCTCTCGAGTCTCGAGTGTGTGCACTCTCCATTATTGGCATGGCATGGAGAGTTTATGAACGTTAACATTCTATGTGCTTCAAGAAGAGGACATAAAAAAAATGGAGGATAGATTGGAGCCGGGCCAGGGGTGATGTGAATGTGATAGATGGAGGAATAGAAGAAAAGGAGACCCACATCTTGAAGGTGATGTGACAGAAAGCAGGGCAGGGCGCCGTTGCAACGGAAGATGTTGTTACAAAGAGCTGGCCTCTTGCTTTTTCAGCTTTTGCATGCAGCTGGAGCTGGGGCCTGCTGGGCGCCTATGTTCGGATTCTGTGAACGGTACATATTTAATATTTTTGTCTGTGCACCAAGGAAAATGCACGAACCCTTCTTTATACCTGCCCCTGATCTAAACACCAGCCACTGCTCCAAGGCAGGAGTATTACTCAGGTCCCCTGTACATTAGTACATGTGATATACAGCGCAGCGCATCGATCTGTTCAGCATCTATCTCTGTACGTGCCCTAGCTAGAGCTAGCTCTGCCGCTGTGCCTGACAGGTAACGGCGTCTGTGTATATAAGTAGTGAAGTGAGTACAAGGTGTGTGCCGCGTCGCACGTACGTATGCAGCGTCCTGCAGCTTGTGTCGTCTATGTATACCTGCAGTGTGTACAGCAAGTATGCAGGGACGGTCGTCTGCATATGTATCTAGCTTGTGTCGTCGCAGCGCAGCGCTGATGCATGTACACGTATGCGTGCACAATGATGCGTTCAATAAGGAGCAATGCGTGCATGCGTGCGTGAGCGGTGAGTAGTGCCTCTGTCGTTGTAGCAGCATTGGCCACGTGCACGTGTCTCACGGCGGCCAGCCAGAGATCGATGCATCGTATCAACACAGTGCATAACTGTAAGTTTTTGTCAGTCGTGTAGTCCTCTTCAGTGCTATGCACCATGATTATGTTTGTTTACACACACATATATTTATGTACGTGCATCCATCAACGAACACAGAACACTACTCTGCCGGCCGGCCGTCTAAAAGTACAACGCACTTTTCCGGCCGGACAATGCATATTTTTTTCTTCCATGAAAAGGTAAAAAATTGTAGCGTGCATGATGAACGAGCGAGCAGGTTTGTCAATAAGACAGGTCGAGGAGCGAATGAATCCCAGATTCCCAAATGATCGAGCTGACGTTTTTTTTTTTGCTGCTGTTGATTATTGGAGGACACAATATATAAGTACGGAGTACTAATATATAAGCCGGCGGCTATCAGTTGGGCATTTATTATGTTAAGCAACGACCGTCATCTCCTCACTGGTAGGTGCAAGGCTGCCGCCTCGCGCGCACGGCGCACCACACCACTCGCGCCAGGCCTCCGATCCAGCTGCAGAGATCGAGGTCGTCGTCGGTGGCGCTCGGCCGCTCAGCGACTTCGTTCGTGCGTCGCACGCGCCCGCGCCCGCGCGGCTGCCGGCTTGCCGCGTGAGCGATCGCTGATGATCGGGCTGCTGGCAAGTCTCCGCACGCAAACCGATCACGTACGCATCGCAAGATGATGCAAAGCACCCGGCCGGACGGTGTATGTGGCCGCCGTACGCGGAGCTCCTGTGCGATCCTCACAGCGTCCACGACGACTGGAGATTGGGTGGTGATGGGCCCAATAATTAGGCATTCAAGCGGCTGGGGCATACCTGTCCGGCCGGGCGTCCGTCGTCCGATGGCCCTGGCCGGCACGCACTGTACATAGGAGAGAGATCGATCGAGCCATGGTGGGCGACGACGACGGACCGAGGGGTGGTCACCGTGGTCACGCTCGCTCGCGCGTGCGTGCGTGTCACTATTCCACTATTTGCCTATTGGGAGCTACCGCCAGGCAGGCAGGCAGGCCCGGAATTGAATGTTTAGTCCAAGGATGGAGCCGGGCGCGCGCGGCCCCCTGTACCGGCACATTTGAATGTTCAGAGGTGGCGCATGCATGCATGCCGTTCGCAGATGCAGAGTTGTTGCAGTGCGTCTTTCTTCGCTGGCTAAGCCCTGTGACGTGTTTAACGCAGGTGCTGTGCCGTGGGATCCCGCCGCAGGGGCGTGGCAGAGGCATTTCCCGGGACATCCCTTTTATGCTCTCCTTTTACGGTCAGTGAGCACAATTACCTTGTCCTAAATTAAATGAACGAACAAAGAAAAAGAAGAGGTGAGCACAATTACCTGCCGAGGCACAATTACCGTGCTGCCCGCCACCCTGGTCCAATAAAAGCGAGAAGGGCTACTGATTCCTTTGCCTCCGGCCCAAAGAATGGATTGGCGTTAGACCAACGGGGACCCAGCCAACCTTTGTTTTGTTGGGCCCCTCCGAAAGCCCAGCGCAGCTGGAATCGGATTCTCCAATCTTGACTGCTGTTACTAGTCCTGTTCCTGTTGTTTTACTCGCGCCTGCATCTCACACCCTCATCAGTGCCTAGGAGACGTGCTATTTTTGAGAGGCAATGTAGCCGCGGCCACTTCCAACTGTTCCTCAAATCTTGCCCAGTGTAGCCGCGATGCCATCTGCTCACGCTTACCAGCCTGTCATCGCTGCGTGGCGCTCGGACCTCGCCTAAACTGCTGTGTTCCATGTTGAGACTAGCGGTCTCAGACAGTGCGGGGGAGGCAGGGGCCTCCGCCTGTCAGACGTTGCCCTCAGACGAAGGCTCGGGGAATAGGTACGACGGGTGGGCGTGTAGGAAAATGACACGGAAAACTAGGGTTTTATTAATTCATGCTCCAACCTCCCGTACTGTTACAAGTGTTCCCTATTTATAGGACTCAACTACCTATTGACATATTTTATTATAATGCTCTTCAACTGCTACAGTACATTTTTGGAATATTCCGCCACCAGTTCTCTCGTTTGCGGGACAATCTTGCCACACCGTCTTCAAGTAATGGGCCTCCATAAGCGGCCGGCCCACCGTGCTTCGGTCTTCGGCCCAGAGGCCTGGGTTCCCGACGCTAGCCTCCGTCTTCAGGGGCGCACAACTGCCTACGCAAGTCTCCGCCGGTCCTGGTCGGAGACCTCGTCCGTAAGTCTTCGCCCGGCCGCGCAGGGGCTAAGCTGGCACGCTCGCGCGGACCACGGGCGCCTGCGCTTAGGTACCTGCACACACTTAGGCAAGGTTGCTTGTATGATTAGTTCGGGGATAGGGCGGCCTCCGCCTTCCTCGCCGGAGACGCCCGTCAGCCGAAGCGGGGCGGCGTCCGCCTGAGCGGCCGGAGATGTCCGCGCTCTGAGCCTCGTGCAGCGCCCTGCGAGCATAGTTAGGAAAGTTCCTTTAGTCAGTGCCAGGTCTCCGCCCTAAGACGGTCGAAGACGCCTTGGTGACACCACGCCGTCGAAGGCCTTCGCCACCCGCCGAGGCCGTGTTACAACAGTTCCCCCTTTTGAGACCACGGTTCGCCTGAGCGTGCCGTGAGCTCAAAACGCCTTGACCAAAGGCGTCCGCAGGGGTGGAGGCCACACGCATTGGCGTCTCCAAGCGAGGCCCCGCTACTTCCCCCCTGGCCCGCTCTAGCGCGGCCGTTGGTCTCATTGAGAGTAGCCGTTGGACAGCAAATCTAGCTGTTGTCCTACGCTGTGGACGTTTACGCCGTATCGCTTTCCATTGTATTCCTTGCGACTCCTTCGGAGATGACCGTTGTGCGGCAGGCGAACTTTCCGGAGATGACCGTTGTGCGGCAGGCGAATTTTTCAGAGATGACCGTTGTATGGTGGGAGCCGGACCGCCTGCCCACGGCCTATATAAGGGCGGGGTTGGTGGCGGGGTCCCCCACCGCATTGTGCATTGCGCATTCGCTTTCCTTGCCTCTAAGAAATCGCTCTCAGCTCTCTTCGCTTTCGCCTTTGCTGTCTTCGCGCGTTCTGTCTTTTCGCCTGCGTCTTGCGCCTAGGCTGCCGCCGTGGTGGCTTTCTTTTCCGCCTCCGCCCATACTCGCCGGCCCGCCTTCTCCGGACCCTATCGCCTCCTTCTCGGCGTTAGGGTCACCGGCTAGGGTGTGCATTTTGTGGAGTGGATGCTTGCCTCTGCCTCCGCGTTGGAGTTTGAAAAGCTAGTGGAGGAGGATTTGGGGAGTGTCTCTGCGTCCGTCGGAGACTTGATCGCTACGGATTCCAAGGACATGGCGATAAAGTCGTGGGATTTCGGCCCCTCCTCCATTACTGAAGAGGCAGTCGTGGAGATGTTGAAGGAATCATGTTTTCCTTCTTCGAGGGTAAAAATCCCTCCGCCCGGCCAGACCGTTCCGGAACCGGAGGAGGGATATGCGGTGGTATTTTAGGGACTTCTTCACCTGCGGCCTCCGCCTTCCTTACATCCCCTTCCTTCACCAGGTGTTGGAGACCTTCAATGTCTAGCTCCATCATCTGACTCCTACTGCCTTCCTCACGCTTAGCAAATTCTGCTGGGCGTGTGTTTCTTATGGTGTCGAGCCAGATGTGGACACCTTCTGCGCGTACTACGAGCTGCAGAAGTAGCCGAAGAAGAAGAAGGAGGTGCGGGAGGGCAAGGAGGTGGAGGTGACCTACCAGTATGGTAGTTGCACCTTTATATCGAAGAGGAACCAAGGTGTAGACCGCCTAGAGATTTCTTTTTGTCAGAAGGGCAAGTGGGACCACGGCTGGCTTGAGCAATGGTTCTACGTGAAGACCTATGGGGTCCGCGGCACTACCGAGGATGGTGTGGAGGTCACGGAGTATCCACTGACTTCAAGAATGGAGGAAATGGCGCCGCATACGCGCATGGATCCGCCAGAGGAGATGTCTCCAGCGAGGAAAGCTTGCAACAGGGATTTTGCGGCAGCGTGCCGCTACTCTGGGGGCTGCGACCTGGTGGAGAAGATTATGGCCTCCAACTACTGGCCCCTGGGCAGAGACAACCCAACCTTTCGGCTGGAACAGGTAAAGGTTCCTGTTTTTGGGCCGGAGGCTGGGATTCCATTCCTCCGGTTCGGGCAGTCTTTGGGGGAGGCGGTGACGGAGGACAGTTTCATCTCCGAGGTTGAGGAAGCCACCATCGGGTTGGTTGGCATAATGTCCGAGCGTGAGTACGCATCTCGAAGAGCCGTGGCAGGCACCATGCTGCGGCTCAACCGAGTTTTTGAGGAGGTTGGGATCGTCTACCGGGAGCGCGAGGTTCCTGCTGAGGTCCTGGCTTCAATTGAGAAGAAGAAGAAGAAGGCCATCACGAAGAATGTTATAGCAGAGGCCGAGTCCAAGAAGAGGAAGGGCACCGCTGTTGCTCGGGCGCCTGTGAAAAAGAAGAAGAGCGGCGCTCTGGTGATCGCGCCGGCCGCGTCTTTGGCCGGTAGTGCAGGCGTTGCCTCCGCCGGCAGTGAAGACGTTCAGAGCTCCTCCGTCCCATCAGTGGACGTGTGGGTCGCGAGTGGAGAGGATCGCGACTCTCCTGGAGCTCTGGTGTGCCCTTTGAGCGGCGCCGTAAGCGGTGCTGGGCATCCAGAGGACAGCACCGCTCTGGCGTGCACCTCGCATGGTGCTCCGAACATCGTCGAACAGCCGGAGGCTAGCGTCGCCGATCCAATGCCCGACATTTTTGGTGGGCTGTATTCAAGTTCTGAAGAGGGCAGCGGAGGCCGCCTTGCAGCACGCTTCTTCGTCTCCTGCTGTTGTCGCGCCTTCGCCCACGCCAGCGACCGACGTCGGGTAGCCGGAGGCCGTGCTTGCTGAGCAGGCCCCGGCGGCTCAATCTTCTTTGAGCCCTCCGTCCACCAGGCCGTTGGCTGAGGAGGTCCGACCCTTTGGTCCTTCGCCGCATGGTATGGCAGAGACTTCTGCCCAGGGGGCTCGGCAGGTAGCCCAGCCTGGGCTTTTTATGAGTAAGTTTGTTTGGTGCCCATTTTTATGTTTACTGTCTTCGCCCAGTTTGTTTGTTTATGTATTGTACCAAGTGCTGATACCGTGTAGTTGTTGCTTTGTAGGTGATGTAATGGCTGGGCTCCTCACCTCGGAGGAGCGGGCGGCCGTTGCCGGCGTCAGGTTTGGTCCAAGGCAGCTAATGGCGCCGGGTCCAAGTGAGTATAGAGTGTTTTTATCTTACTCATCTTTTGGCATGTTGTTATTGTCTATTTCTGATCGGCTCTCTGACCTGAGTTGTTGTTGTTGTTATTTTTTTTACGCAGGCTCCTCCAACACTTCTATCTTAGGTTGGGAAGAGTGCTATCTTGGGGTTCTTGGAGACGTCGGAGGTGGTCTCTAGCAGTTGGTGTATGTATTGTGAGATTTGATTTTCTCACCTTATGGTCTTGTGTTTGTTTGTTCTTCTTTGAACAGATTGCTACAAACAGCGTCTGAGGGACATGGATTTCTTCCAACTTCTCCTTGTTCATCTGGAACACCAGAGCTTGGTGCGTTTTTGGCGGTTTGCCTTTTTTTGGTGTACATTCGCCTTTGGACTTGGTTTTGTTTCTATTGCTGATCGCCTTGGTCTTCTTCTTTTATAATCGCAGGGGTATCACATGGCCGTTGTTATGGAAGAGCGCTGCACTCACGAGGTCTCTGACCGAGTACTATGATTGAAGCACTGAAGGCGGAGATCGAGCGCCTGGAAGGTGAAAAAGGGGGTTTGTCCAACTCCCTCGCAGCTCTCCGCCTTTCTCTGGTGGAGAAAGAACAAGAAAAGGAGGCTTTGAGGGCCGATCTCGCCAAGGCCCGGGATATGAAAGCCTTGTCCACCGAGCAGGCCTGCAAGGTGAACGAGTTGACTGAGGGTCTCCGGCGAGAGCTGGCCTCTGAGAAGGAATCCGCGGCTGTGGTGGGGGAGCAACTGTCTTTGACGATGAGGCATTTGGACTCGGTCAAAGGGGTCCTTGCTTCAACCGTTGGCCAATACCGGGCCATCGTCACCGAGTTTGGAGGTGAAACCTCCGCTCCTCCAGAGGAGGACAACGTCTACGCCCTCGCCTCCTGGCTAAAGCGTCACCTTGTGATGCTCCCCGGTCTGATCAATGGCTGCACGGACTATGGGGCGCTAGCGGGAGTAGCGAATTACGCCAAGCTTTTGGTGCGCGGCGGGTGTACGCATACCGAAAGTATTCCGGAGGGAGCGTTGCCGGGTCCGGAGGAGCTTGGTGAGACTTCTCTTGGTTTGCAAAAAGCCTTGAGAAATTTCATTAGGTACTTTTGGGCTCCATTTGGGAGACCTGCCGTCCGAAAACTGGCGGAGAAAAAGAGGGCGAAGGTATTTCTATTCTTTGTAGCCGTTATTTTTGTCTCCTTGCTTTTTGCGAAGCTACGAAGGCTTTTGTTGCCTGTGCCCTTGATACTTTAGCCTTTGCTATAGGATGCGTAGAAGAGTCTTGCGGGTAGGCCTCCATCAGTTCCATGCTCGGCGACCGCGGGTGGTGCCTCCACCACTGTTGGCGCTCCATTGGGAGCTACGATCGGTGGTGGTGATGGTCGGAGACCGCAGGCACCGTGCCCACCCATAGTTGATGTGGGCTTTGTTCTAGGGACTTCTGCTATGGCCGATGCGCCAGAGGTCTAGGCTCTTTGTAGCACTTAGTTGTTTTGACTTGTGTATTGTAGTCCAGTTGGACTCTTGTAAATAAAGTTTCTTTTATTCTGAATTGTTTTGTGGGAAATTTTAACCTTGCGCAGGTTCCGAATCGGGAGCCTGCGCAAGATGTTGCGCCTTTGACTCTCTACAACGACGGTATTTATGTGAGCGAAGAGCTTTGGGAGTATTGGCGTTTGGCCTTTCACCGCAGTGTTGCGCGCGACGTGTTTGAGTCAGTTAAGTTTGACATAGACAACGAGCGTGCTGGGTTTACTCGTGCGCTTGCTTGGCGCGGACCTCCGCCACAATAGTTAGGATTTTATTATAAGTCTGTGTCCTGTAAGAAGGCCGCTTGACATTTTATGGAATACAAAGCAGGTTCACTTTCTTGATTGTTTGTGCGGGGGCTTATGTCTATTGTTCTAGTTCACATATCTCGTCTAGTCCTGAGCTGGAGCACCGTTGTCCTTTGATTGGGTGAACGTGCGTGATACAGAGGTGGTAAAAGAGCTTGTACTCTTTTCCTCACAGGGGAACTCCAAGCGGGGGTGAGGTTTTTAACGAGGCAGGCTCAATGTAAAAATCCTCTAGAAGTATAAGGAGGTAATTCCCCAAAAGAACGCTAGAAAAGTTCAAAACCGAAAGCGGCCAGCTCTGGCGCCGCAATATTCGGTGAACAAAAATAAACATAGGTCCTTTCAAAGCGCCAGCCATAGGCATTGGCAATTTGAAATGACCTCTATGGCCAAATAAGCCTCTGACCTTAACAAAGACCTACCCAAATTTAGGCATCAAGGCAAAAACAACCTTGACCAAATAGGCCTCTGACCTTAACAAAGACCTATCCAAATTCAGGCATCAAGGCACAAAAGAACTTGGCCAAACAGGCCTCTGACCTCGACGAAGACCTGAGCAAATTCAGGCATCAAGGCAAAAACAACCTTGGCCAAACAGGCCTCCAACCCTAAAAAAACCCAAGCATCAGGGGCAACACCATTATGGCGCTAGAACTAGAAAGAAGGTCTCCGCCATCGAAAACAACAAAATGAGGAAAAGGTCTGACAAAACCCTGTCACTTAGGCACTAGGCCTATTTACTTCAAAAGATCTCAAAAGACACGAATAATTCAAGCAAGATATAGGCCATTAAAGCCAAGATACGTTCCAACAAACAACGTACCAAAAATTTAATAACCAAAAGCCACAACCCCGCTATAAAACGGGTTCCCCCCACACCCTTAAAACCTCAGTCAGCACAAGGCACAAGGGGGGAAGAAGGCAGAGCACAAGCACAAGCCACAACAACGGCCATGGAGGCAGGGGTCTCCTTAGATATCTAAGTCGGTCGTAGATATTATACGAAAACTCATAAAGTCGGAGGGATCAGTAGATGGTCGGAGACAGTGGGAAAAGAGACAGGAGCCACATCACGGTGATGATCAGCGCAGGCCTACGGAAGAAGGGGGATATCGCACGAAATCTCATAACATCCCCCTGACGCCGGAGACCTAACCTGCCATCTCCACAAATGAAACATGTCCCACGGGTGTGCAGCATCGGAGGCCCATACAACCACACAGCTAAAACACCTAGCTAAAGAAATACCAAAAGTCTCCGCTATCTGTACAAGCTACGCTAAACCTCCTATCGGTTCACACACTGATTCAGCAAGCCTCGCTAGGCGGACTTCAAGTACGCCTCCGCCGGCCAAAAAACTGCCAACACTTCTACCCCGGCCATCAAGCAAGCACAGAAAAGGAGAGAACATGGGGCGAAGGTCCTGGCCACCACCTCTGTATCGCGCACGTTCACCCAATCAAAGGACAACGGTGCGCCAGCTCGGGACTAGATGAGATATGTGAACTAGAACAACAGACATAAGCCCCCGCACAAACAATCAAGAAACTGAACCTGCTTTGTATTCCATAAAATGTCAAGTAGCCTTCTTACAGGACACAAACTTACAATAAAATCCTAACTATTGTGGCGGAGGTCCGCGCCAAGCAAGCGCACGAGTAAACCCAGCACGCTTGTCGTTTATGTCAAACTTAACTGACTCAAACACGTTGCGCGCAACACTGCCGAGGAAAGGCCGAACGCCAATACTCCCAAAGCTCTCCGCTCACATAAATACCTGTCATTGTAGAGAGTCAAAGGCACAATATCTTGTGCAGGCTCCTAATTCGAAACCTGCGCAAGGTTAAAATTTCCCACAAAACAATTCAGAATAAAAGAAACTTTATTTACAAGAGTCCAAGTGGACTACAATACACAAGTCAAAACAACTAAGTGCTACAAAGAGCCTAGACCTCTGGCGCATCGGCCACAGCAGAAGTCCCTGGAATGGAGCCCGCATCAACTGTGGGCGGGCACGGCGCCTGTGGCCTCAGACCATCACCACCACCAATCAGTAGCGCCCACCGGAGCGCCAATGGTGGCAGAGGCACCGCCCGCGGTCGTCGAGCGCGGAACTGACGGAGGCCTGCCCGTAAAACTCTTCTGCACATCCTATAGCAAAGGCTAAAGTATCAGGGGCACAGGCAACGAAAGCCTTCGCAGCTTCACAAAAAGCAAGGAGACAAAAATAGCGGCTACAAAGAATAGAAATACCTTTGCCCTCTTTTCCTCCACCAGTTCCAAGAGAAGTCTCACCAAGCTCCTCTGGACCCGGCAACACTCCCTTCGGAATACTTTCGGTATGTGTACACCCGCCGCGCACCAAAAGCTTGGCGTAATTCACTACTCCCGCCAGCACCCCGAAGTCCATGCAGCCATTGATCAAACTAGGGAGCTTCACAAGGTGATGCTTCAGCCAGGAGGCGAGGGCGTAGACGCTGTCCTCCTCCGGAGGAGCAGAGGTTTCACCTCCGAACTCGGCGACGATGGCCCGGTATTGGCCAACGGTTGAAGCAAGGACCCCTTTGACCGAGTCCAAATGCCTCGTCGTCAAAGACAGCTGCTCCCCCACCATAGCCGTGGATTCCTTCTCAGAGGCCAGCTCTCACCGGAGACCCTCGACCAACTTGTTCGCCTTGCGGGCTTGCTCGGCAGACAAGGCTTCCGCATCCCGGGCCTTGGCGAGATCATCCCTCAAAGCCTCCTTTTCTTATTCCTTCTCCGCCAGAGAAAGGTGGAGAGCTACGAGGGAGTTGGACAAACCCCCTTTTTCCCCTTCCAGGTGGTCGATCTCCGCCTTCAGCGCTTCAATCGCAGTATCTCGGTCGGAGACCTCACGAGTGAAGCGCTCTTCCATAACAATAGCCGTGTGATACCCCTGTGATTATAAAAGAAGAAAACCAAGGCGATCAGCAATAGAAACAAAAACAAGTCCAAAGGTGAACGTACACCAAAAAAAGGCAAACCGCCGAAAATGCACCAAGCTCTAGTGTTCCAGATGAACACAGAGAAGTTGGAAGAAATCCATGTCCCTCAAACGCTGTTTGAAGTGATTTGTTCAAAGAAGAACAAACAAACACAAGACCATAAGGTGAGAAAATCAAATCTCAGAATACAAACACCAACTGCCAGAGACCACCTCCGACGTCTCCAAGAATCCCAAGATAGCACTCTTCCCAACCTGAGCTTGGAGGAGCCTACGTAAAAAAACACACAACAACAACAACAACTCAGGTCAGAGAGCTGATCAGAAATAGACAATAACAACAGGCCAAAAGACATGTAAGATAAAAACACTCTATACTCACTCGGACCCGGCGCCATCAGCACCGGCTGCCCTGGACCAAACCTGACGCCGGCAGCGGCCGCCTGCTCCTCCGAGGTAAGGAGCTCGACCATTACATCACCTACAAAGCAACAAGTACACGGTATCAGCACTTGGTACAATACATAAACAAACAAACTAGGCGAAGATAGTAAACATAAAAATGGGCACCAAACAAACTTACTCATAAAAAGCCTAGGCTGGGCTACCTGCTGAGCCCCCTAGGCAGAAGTCTCCACCATACCATGCGGCAAAGGACCAAAGGGTCGGACCTCCTCAGCTAATGGCCTCGCAGACGAAGGGCTCAAAGAAGACCGAGCCGTCGAGGCCTACTCAGCCAGCACGGCCTCCGGCTACCCGACGTCGGCCGCTAGCGCAGGGCGAAGGCGCAACACCGGCGGGAGACGAAGAAGCATGCTGCAAGGCAGCCTCCGCGCCCTCTTCAGAACTTGAATATAGCCTACCAAAAATGTCAGGCATTGGATCGGCGGCGCTAGCCTCCGGCTGTTTGGCGACGTTCAGAGCACCATGCGAGGTGCGCGCCGGAGCGGCGCTGCCCTCCGGACGCCCAGCACCGCTTACGGCGCCGCTCAAAGGGCACACCGGAGCTCTAGGAGAGTCGCGATCCTCTCCGCTCATGACCCGCACGTCTATTGATGGGATGGAGGAGCTCTGAACGTCTTCACTATCGGTGGAGCCAACGCCTGCACTACCGGCCGAAGACGTGACCGGCGCGATCACCAGAGCGCCGCTCTTCTTCTTCTTTTTTGCAGGCGCCCAAGCAATAGCGACACCCTTCCTCTTCTTGGACTCGGTCACTGCCGTAACATTCTTCGTGAAGGCCTTCTTCTTCTTCTTCTCAATTGAAGCCAGGACCTCGGCAGGAACCTCGTGCTCCCGGTAGACGATCCCGACATCCTCAAAAACTCGGTTGAGCCACGGCATGGTGCCTGCCACGGCTCTCCGAGACATGTACTCACGCTCGGAAATTTTGCCAACCAACCCGACGGTGGCTTCCTCAACCTCGGAGATGAAACTGTCCTCCATCACCCCCTCCCCCAAAGACTGCCCGAACCGAGGGAACGGAATCCCAGCCTCCGGCCCAAAAACGGGAACCTTTACCTGTTCTAGCCAAAAGGTTGGATTGTCTCTGCCTAGGGGCTAGTAGTTGGAGGCCATAATCTCCTCCACCAGGTTGTGGCCCCTAGGAGTGGCGGCACGCTGCCACAAAAGCCCGGTCGCAAGCTTTCCTCGCCGAAGACATCTCCTCTGGCGGATCCACGCGCGTATGCGGCGCCATTTCCTCCATTCTTGAAGTCAGTGGATACTCTGCGACCTCCACACCATCCTCGGTAGTGCCGCGGATCCCATAGGTCTTCACGTAGAACCATTGCTCAACCCAGCCACGGTCCCACTTGCCCTTCTGGCAAAAAGAAATCTCTAGGCGCAATACGCCTTGGTTCCTCTTCGACATAAAGGTGCAACTACCATACTAGTAGGTCACCTCCACCTCCTTGCCCTCCCGCACCTCCTTCTTCTTCTTCGGCTGCTTCTGTAGCTCATAGTACGCACAGAAGGTGTCCACATCTGGCTCGGCACCATAAGAAACACACACCCAGCAGAATTTGCTAAGCATGAGGAAGGCAGTAGGAGTCAGATGATGGAGCTAGACATTGAAGGTCTCCAACAACCGGTGAAGGAAGGGGATGTAAGGAAGGTGGAGGCCGTAGGTGAAGAAGTCCCAAAACACCACCGCATATCCCTCCTCCGGTTCCGGAATGGTCTGGCCGGGCGGAGGGATTTTTACCCTCGAAGAAGGAAAACATGATTCCTTCGACATCTCTATGATTGCCTCTTCAGTAATGGAGGAGGGGCCAAAATCCCATGACTTTATCGCCATGTCTCTAGAATCCGCAGCGATCAGGTCTCTGACGGACACAGAGACACTCCCCAAATCCTCCTCCACTAGCTTTTCAAACTCCAACGCGGAGGTAGAGGCAAGCATGCACTCCTCAAAACGTGCACCCCAGCCAGTGGCCCTAATGCCGAGAAGGAGGCGATAGGGTCCAAAGAAGGCAGGCCAGCGAGTATGGGTGGAGGCAGAAAAGAAAGCCACCGCGGCGGCAGCCTAGGCGCAAGACGCAGGTGAAAAGATGGAACGCGCGAAGGTAGCAAAGGCGAAAGCGAAGAGAGCAGAGAGCGATTTCTCAGAGGCAAGGAAAGCGAATGCGCAATGTGGTGGGGGACCCCGCCACCAACCCCGCCCTTATATAGGCCTCGGGCAGGCGGTCCAGCTCCCACCATACAATGGTCATCTCTTGAAAATTCGCTTGCCGCACAACGGTCATCTCCAGAAAATTCGCCTACCGCACAACGGTCATCTCTGAAGGAGTCGCAAGGAATACAACGGCAAGCAATACAGCGTAAACGGCCACAGCGTAGGACAATGGCTAGATTTGCTGTCGAACTGGCTACTCTCAACGAGACCAACGGCCACGCTAGAGCGGGTCAGGGGGGAAGTAGCAGGGCCTCGCTCGGAGATGCCAATGCGTGTGGCCTCCGCCCCCACGAACGCCTTTGGTCAAGGCATTTTGAGCTCATGGCATGCTCAGGCGAACCATGGTCTCAAAAGGGTGGAACTGTTGTAACTCGGCCTCGGCGGGTGGCGAAGGCCTCCGATGGCGTAGTGTCACCAAGGCATCTTTGACCGTCTTAGGGTGGAGACCTGGCACTGACTAAAGGAACTTTCCTGGCTATGCTCACAGGGCACTACACGAGGCTTAGAGCGTGGACATCTCCAGCCGCTCAGGCGGACGCCGCCCCGCTTCGACTGTTGGGCGTCTCTGGCGAGGAAGGCGGAGGCCGCCCTATCCCCGAACTAATCAAACAAGCAACCTTGCCTAAGTGTGTGCATGTACCTAAGTGCAGGTGCCCGTGGTCCGTGCAAGCGTGCCAGCTTAGCCCCCGCGCGTCCGAGCGGAGACTTACAGACAAGGTCTCCGACCAGGACCGGCGGAGACTCGCGTAGGCAGCTGTGCACCCTGAAGACGGAGGCCAGCGTCGGGAACCCAGGCCTCTAGGCCAAAGACCGAAGCATGGTGGGCCGGCCAGTTATGGAGGCCCATTACTTGAAGACGATGTGGCAAGATTGCCCCATAAATGAGAGAACTGGTGGCGGAATATTCTAGGAATGTACTGTAGCAGTTGAGGGGTATTGTAATAAATTTTGTCAAGAGGTAGTTGAGTCCTATAAATAGTGAACACTTATAACAGTACGGGAGGTTGGAGCATTAATTTATAAAACCTTAGTTTTCCGTGCCATTTCCCTACATGCCCACCTATCGTGCCTATCCCCCGAGCCTTCGCCTAAGGGCGACGCCTGGCGGGTGGAGGCCCCTGTCTCCCTCGCACTGTCTGAGACCGCTAGTCTCAACATTTGCGCCCACCATGGTTTGGCCAAGGCAAACCAACGATGGTAGGGAAAAGAAAAACCACCACTAGAGCAGCAACGACCACGGGCCAGAGAGGAAGGCCTAGGCGCATCGCTCGTAGCACTTACGCAACCTTGCCAGCGAAGGATGACACTAGAGCAGACACCCAGGGTCAACCGCCGGAGCCCAAAGAACCAAAGATTCAAGATCGAGAGGCCCAACCAAATGTAGGCACAACACTCAAGCAAGAACTGCAACAGCTGCAAGCATAGCTGCAAAGAGCGCAATAAGAGAGGGATAGGATGGCAGCAGCATTTGTAGCTAATCAGCAAGCTACTCAAGCGTCAGCCCAAGTAGCAGAAATAAGGCAGCGGTTGGTAGTCCTACATGCTGAGATGCTAAGTATGCAGCATGCAGTACCAGCATCAACCTCCGCAATCCTAGCCTCCGCAGCAACAACTCCGCCAACGATCAAAGGTGATGCCATCTCAGGTGATGCAGAGGTCTATCGATCCCAAGTCCCCACTCTGTGAAGGCATACAACAGTAGCCATGGCCAACGGCGTACAAGCCAATCGCACTACCAAAGTTCAATGGCAAGACAGACCCCCATCATTTTATTATGAGTTACGAGGTAGCAGTAGCCTCCACCGGTGGAGACGACGCCATCTTGGCAAAGTCATTTGTCATTGCAGCCGAAGGCGATGCGTTGGCTTGGTATTCTATGCTAAAACCAAGCACAGTCTACTCTTAGGAAAACCTCTGGGACAAGATATTGGCAAATTTCAAGGGGCTAACAGCACTGTCGCTGACTTCCACAGATCTATTCTAGTGCAAGCAAATGTAGGGAGAGACACTACGCGACTACTTCTAGAAATTTGTGCAACTAAAGGCAAAGGCACCAGATGTCCTAGACGAGATCGCCATCAAAGCAGCGATCAAAGGCCTCCGAATCGGGCCATTTGCAGCACACCTAGCAAGAAAGAAACCAACTTCCATACAATAGTTATATGACAAGTTCGAGAAATACTGCAGATCAGACAATGACCTTCGAAAAAGGCTGGAGGAGCAGGGTCTTAACAGATAGCAAAACAGCAGCAAAAACACCCAGTAAACCTATAATAACCAGAATGCATCAGATCAAAAACCAAGCCAGGGGCAAGTGCCCAACATCGAGGGTCAACCTCACCCCGAGCAAGGGCAACTGGAAGCGCCAGCATGGCCGGTGACCCAGACCACGAACCAAGGTCGGCAAGGTTACCAAGGCAAAAACTGGAACAAAAACCATAGCCAGAAACAACATAGGCCATATTGCGTTTTTCACGACGAAAATGCAGGGCACAGCACCAAAGATTGTCTGGAGACAAAAGAGACACAAGAAAGGATGAAGAACAAGCAGACTGCCCAACCTCCGACACAGCAGAGCGCAAGAGAGGTCAACACCACCTACACAACTGGCCACCAGTAGTACTGCCCAATGTACCCATCGCTAAACGCAACCCAAATACATCCCTCCACACTAGCCTCTACCTATTACCCAAACTTCCTGCCAGCATGGCGATCAGCGCCTTCGCAGCAGCCTTCGGTGGGTAACTACAGGTCGGAGGCAAGCCTGACCTATATAAACCCAAAATCTCCCCATATAACCTACCTCGAAACAAACCCACCAGCACAAAACCAAATCAGGTTCAAGCCTCAGCCGCAATAGCACCACATGCAGCAACTGCCTCCACCGCCACCTCATAACCAACCACCAGCACCAAAAAATGAGCCAAACCCAGAAAACCAAGTCAACCTCCATGGACCGCTACCAACAATAGGCATGATACTACCAATCACTGAAGGATCATCAATGGAGTTTCAAACAAAAAAACAGAAAAAGGATCACCTCCGCCTGGTAAAGAACATAGCAGTCCAAGGCCCAACGAAATACATAAATTGGTCCAGAGTCCCAATCATCTTCATAGAAGAAGATCTCTAGCTAGAGAGCTACCCTCACATAGACACAATGGTAATCAAGACCAATATAGCAGCATGGGAGAAAAGCAGAGTACTGATTGACACTGGCAGTTCAGCAGATATCATCTTCGCAAATACCTTCGACCAAATGAAGCTCAGTAGAAATCAACTATAGCCCTTCGAATCCTCTTTGATAGGATTCAGAGGCAAGCAGATACAAGCATTAGAAAAAATCTCACTCCCAGTGTCATTTGGAACCCAAGCAAACGCTAGAACCGAGTACATAACCTTCGACGTCGTCAATCTGTATTACCCATACAATGCTATCTTGGGCAGAGGATTCATAACCAAATTTAATGCAGCCCTACATATGGCCTACCTGTGCATGAAAATACCAGCACTCCATGGTATTATCACAGTCTGAGGCAGCCAGAAAGAAGCAAGAAACATAGAAAAAGCAATCTATAGAGCACAAAGAAACATCAATGCAGTCGACTCGGCACACAAAGAACTAGAGCCTCTGGATATGCCCAGAGGAAAAACAGATATGGTAGGTCAAGAAGAGACAAAGGTGACCCCTCTAGAAAAGAAGTTACCAGATAGAAAAGTAATAATCAGCTTAGAGTTGAGCAAAACAGAGGAGGAAGAGCTCATGGAAACTCTAGTAAAAAACAAAGACATCTTTGCCTGGTCAGCCTCTGACCTACAGGGAGGCAGTAGGGACATCATACAGCATGAACTGAATATCAATCAAAACATGAGGCCAAGAAAGCAGAAACAGAGAATAATGTCGAAGGACAGAATCCTAGCAGCAAAGGCGAAGGTGCAAACGTTGCTAGACGCAAAAGTCATCAGAGAAGTAAAGTATTCAGAATGACTCGCAAACGTAGTACTGGTGCCAAAGAAGAATGGCAAAATGAGAATGTGCATAGATTTCACAGATCTGAATAATGCTTGCAAAAAAGACCCTTTCCCATTGCCAAGAATAGATGTCTTCGTCGACCAGGCAGCCAGATGCCAGAGGTTCTCTCTCCTCGACTATTTCTTTGGGTATCACCAAATCTGGATGAAAAAAGAAGACGAAGACAAGACAAGTTTCACCACTCCATTTGGGACATATTGCTACACCAGAATGCCGGAGGGCCTCAAGAATGTTGGAGCAACCTTTGCTAGAATGACAAAGGAAGTTTTGGGCTCACAACTAGATAGAAACACCATAGCCTACGTCGACGACATAGTGGTCATGAGCAAGAATAAGGATGATCTTGTCTCTGACTTACAGGAAACCTTCGCCAACCTCAGGACAGCTGGCCTCCGCCTCAACCCAGAAAAATGTATATTTGGAGTCACAAAAGGGAAGATGCTCGGATACATCATAAGCACCAAAGGCATCAAAGTGAACCCAGACAAAACCAGAGCAATAATGATAATGGCAGAACCCAAAAACAAGAAAGAAGTGCAAAAGCTAATGGGAAGAATAGCAGTGCTCAACAGATTCATCTCAAAATCAGCAGAACGCAACCTACCCTTTTTCCAAGCCTTGAGGGTCGGCGACAACTTCGAGTGGGGGTCCAAGCAGTCGGAGGCATTTCAAAAATTGAAAGAGTATCTGGCAAACTCACTAGTGGTCTCCGTCCCAGAATCAGACAGCCACCTATTGCTATATGTGGCGGCCTCCGACCATGCAGTCAGCACAGTCTTAGTTCATGAGCTGGAAAAAGAATCAGGCAAAACTCAAAAGCTAGTTTATTTTATCTTAGAAGCACTGTCCGGAGCCAAGCTAAACTACACTAAGGTAGAAAAAGTTGCCTACGTAGTACTGACGGCATCAAGAAAACTAAAGCATTATTTCCAAGCCCACAAAATCTCAGTTCCAACATTGCTGCCACTACAAGACTTGCTCAGAAACAAAGAAGCTTTCTATAGAATAGGCAAATGGGCTACAGAGCTATCACAGTTTGGTATCTCGTATGTCCCCAGAACATCAATCAAATCACAAGCACTAGCCGATTTTGTAGCAGATTAGACACCTCTGACAGAGCCAAAGGTACAACCAACTTGTCAAGGCTGGATAGCATTCACGGATGGAGCCTAGGGCCAAGCCAGAGTAGGAGCCTCCACCATCCTAACGGCACCCTCCAGCGTCAGACTGAAATACACGGCAAGGCTAGAATTCAAATCAACAAACAACATAGTAGAATATGAAGGCCTGATCCTAGCGCTTAGTAAAGCAAAGGCCCTAAGGGCAAAAACATTGACAGTCAAAATAGATTCTCAAGTGGTTACTGGCCAAGTAGAAAAAGAATAAATGGCAAGAGAGCCAGAACTCATCAAATACCTATCCATTGTCAGAAATTTGGAGCAGAGATTCGAGGGCTTCACCCTGAAGCACATCCCAAGATCAGAAAATGTAGAGGCAGATAAACTACCAAAAGCTACAGCAAACAACCTGCCACTGCCACCAAACACTTTTTACTAGATCTTGAAGTCTCTGGCAACCGCGGAGACATCTAAGGCACGTAAGCCCATACTACACCTGCAAAATGAAGATTGGAGAAAGGCGATAATAGAATTCTTGGAAGGCAAAACCACCGAAGAAGATGAAGCAAAAGCAGTAAGAATATAGGCCAGGGCAAGAAATTACATAATCATAGATGGTGTACTATACAAGAAAGGAGTAGTCTAGCCTCTCCTCAAATGCATATCGCAGAGCGAAGGCATAGAGTTGCTTCAAGAAATACACTCAGGAATTTACGGGGCGCACATTGGCTCTAGAGCATTATCAGCAAAGGCAATAAGGCAAGGCTTTTATTGGCCAACACACATACAAGATGCAGAGCAGACAGTTAGAACATGCAAAGCGTGCTAAACATTCTCTCCTAGGTAGTCAATACCATCGTCGAAGACCCAGCTTATACCTCCAACATGGCCGCTACAAAGATGGGGTATGGACCTGGTCAGCCCATTACCACCATCCCAAGGAGGAAACAGATTCACAGTAGTGGCAATAGAATATTTTACAAGATGGATAGAAGCAAAGCCGCTGATGAAGATAACCTCAGAAACTATCAGAAAATTCTTCTGGCAAAACATCATTTGCAGATTCGGTGTATCGAGGATTCTGACAGTGGACAATGGAAAATAATTCGATTCAGAGAACTTCAAAGAATTCTACAAAAGCATTAGGACAAAACTAGCCTTCACCTTAGTATACCACCCAGAGTCCAATGGTGCTGTGGAAAGAGTAAACAGAATAGTGTTTTCAGTAATATCAAAAACATTGCTGGGCCTACACAAAGGAAAATGAGTAGATGAATTACCTAGAGTGATTTGGTCATACAATACATCTATCTCAAGAACAATAGGATTCACACCATTCAAACTGCTCTATGGAGAAGAGGCCATGATGCCAGAAGAAATCAAGCACGAAAGCCTCCGCACAACGAGACAGCTAATGTTACAAGATGAAGAATATGCAAAAGAAACAATAGAAGCAATAAGACTGGAAGCAGTAAAAAACATTGCAAAATATCAGTCCCAAACCAAGAAGTGGAGAGACTCTTAGGTGTTAAGGAAAGACATAAAACATGGAGACCTCGTACTCAGAAGAAAACCCAACGCACAACTTGTTGGCAAACTACAACCGAAATGGGAAGGCCCATACACAGCAACGGCAGTAGGCCGCCCTGGTTCTTTCCACTTGATCGACAGCGAAGGTGTCACGACAACCCACACATGGAATATTGATAGCCTCTACAGATACTACATCTAGGTAATGTACCAAAGGGCAACCTCTGCAAATAATAAGCGGAGGCCCCAACGTTCATTTACCTTTTAGTTTTTTCCTTAAACCTAAAAAATGTAAAAGAGCTTGTACTCTTTTCCTCACAGGGGAACTCCAAGCGGGATTGAGGTTTTTAATGAGGGAGGCTCAATGTAAAAATCCTCTAGAAGTATAAGGAGGTAATTCCCCAAAAGAACGCTAGAAAAGTTCAAAACCGAAAGCGGCCAGCTCTGGCGCCGCAATATTCGATGAACAAAAATAAACATAGGTCCTTTCAGAGCGCCGGCCACAGGCATTGGCAATTTAAAATGACCTCTATGGCCAAATAGGCCTCCGACCTTGACAAAGACCTGCCCAAATTCAGGCATCAAGGCACAAAAAACATGGCCAAACTGGCCTTCGACCTTGACAAAGACCTGCCCAAATTCAGGCATCAAGGCACAAAAAAACATGGCCAAACTAGCCTTCAACCTTGACAAAGACTTGAACAAATCTAGAGGGTCACCTTTGTCTCTTCTTGACCTACCATATCTGTTTTTCCTCTGGGCATATCCGAAGGCTCTAGTTCTTTGTGTGCCGAGTCGACTGCATTGATGTTTCTTTGTGCTCTGTAGATTGCTTTTTCTATGTTTCTTGCTTCTTTCTGGCTGCCTTAGACTATGATAATACCATGGAGTGCTGGTATTTTCATGCACAGGTAGGCCATATGCAGGGCTACATTGAATTTGGTTGTGAATCCTCTGCCCAAGATAGCATTGTATGGGTAATACAGATCGACAACGTCAAAGGTTATGTACTCGGTTCTAGTGTTTGCTTGGGTTCCAAACGACACTGGGAGTGAGATTTTTCCTAATGCTTATGTCTGCTTACCTCTGAATCCTATCAAAGGGGATTCAGAGGGCTGTAGTTGATTTCTGCTGAGCTTCATTTGGTTAAAGGTATTTACAAAGATGATATCTGCTGAACTACCAGTGTCAATCAGTACTCTGCTTATCTCCCATGCTACTATATTGGTCTTGATTACCATTGCATCTGTGTGAGGGTAGCTCTCTAGCTGGAGATCTTCTTTTGTGAAGGTGATTGGGACTCTGGACCAATCTGTGTATTTCGCTGGGCCTTGGACTGCTACGTTGTTTACCAGGCGGAGGTGATCCTTTTTCTATTTTTTTGATTTGATGCATTCTGGTTATTATAGGTTTACTGGGTGTTTTTGCTGCTGTTTTGCTGTCTGTTAAGACCCTGCTCCTCTAGCCTTTTCCGGAGGTCATTGTCTGATCTGTAGTATTTCTTGAACTCGTCATATAACTGTTGTATGGAAGTTGGTTTCTTTCTTGCTAGGTGTGCTGCGAATGGCCCAATTCGGAGGCCTTTGATCACTGCTTCGATGGTAATCTTGTCTGGGACATCTGGTGCCTTCGTCTTTAGTTGCACGAATTTCTAGAAGTAGTCATGTAGTGTCTTTCCCTACATTTACTTGCACTAGAACAGATCTATGGAAGTCAACGACTGTGCTGTTAGCCCCTTAAAATTTGCCAATATCTTGTCCTAGAGGTTTTCCCAAGAGTAGACTATGCTTGGTTTTAGCATAGAATACCAAGCCAACACATCGCCTTCGGCTACAATGACAAATGACTTTGCCAAGATGGCGTCGTCTCCGTCGGCGGAGGCTACTGCTGCCTCGTAACTCATAATAAACTGATGGGGGTCTGTCTTGCCGTTAAACTTTGGTAGTGTGATTGGCTTGTACGCCGTTGGCCATGGCGACTGTTGTATGCCTTCAGAGAGTGGGGACTTGGGATTGATAGGCCTCTACATCACTTGAGATGGCATCATGGTCGAGCTGATCGCTAGCGGAGTTGTTGCTGCGGAGGCTGGGATTGCGGAGGTTGACGCTCGTACTGCATGCTGCATACTTAGCATCTCAGAATGTAGGACTGCCAACTGCTACCTTATTTCTGCTGCTTGGGCTGACGCTTGAGTAGTTTGCTGATTAGCTGTGAATGCTGCTGCCATCCTGTCCCTCTCTTGTTGTGCTCTTTGCAACTGTGCTCGCAGCTATTGTAGTTCTTGCTTGAGTGTTGTGCCTGAATTTGGTTGGGCCTCCGGATCTTGAATCTCTGGTTCTTGGGGCTCCGGTGGTTGACCCTAGGTGTCTGCTCTGATGTCATCCTCTGCTGGCGAGGTTGCGTAAGTGCTACGAGTGGTGCGCCTAGGCCTTCCTCTCTAACCTGTGGTCGTTGCTGCTTTGGTGGTGGTTTTTCTTTTCCCTGCCATCGTTGGTTTGCCTTGGCAAAACCACGGTGGGTGCCAATGTTGAGACTAGCGGTTTCAGACAGTGCGGGGGAGATAGGGGCCTCCACCCGCTAGGCATCACCCTCAGGCGAAGGCTCGGGGGATAGGCATGATAGGTGGGCGTGTAGGGAAATGACACGGAAAACTAGGGTTTCATTAATTCATGCTCCAACCTCCCGTACTGTTACAAGTGTTCCCTATTTATAGGACTCAACTACTGTCAATGTTTCATACAAGCACCGGCAAGTAAATTTATAGTAATGCGCGTTAGGCTCGGATGGTGCGCTAAAGGACACAAGATTTATACTGGTTCGGGCTGAATATCCCTACGTCTAGTTTGTTGCTGCTCGTGTTATTAGCACCATGAATGGTTCATAGTAGGGGATACAAACGATCGAGAGAGGGACAGGTCACAAGTCTCTGATGGAAGGGTCGAAAGGAGGCCAAGAGCTTGGTAGCAGCTTGACTCTATGTGTGTCTCCTGTCATTCGGTCTCTCCTTGTTGGAGGAAGCGCATCCCCTTTTATAGATGAAGGGGACGGCTTTACAAGGGTGAGGACTTAGGATGCGTACTCCACCTAGCCTTGTGGCTCACATCTACCTAGCTCGGTTACCCATTCTAATGGGTGTGAAAGGATGATAAGCGCCTACAATACTGTTGATGCCCCTATAGAATGTCAGGATGTTTGCAGAATACTGCCCTACTCAGGGTATGGGTTACAGTACTAGTGGTTTTGACTTATGAACCGTGCCCAGCCTTGCTTCGCACGCCATCTAGCTCCTATGAGTCTCTATCGAAGGGACATGGGGTCAGGGTCTGGAGTAGCGCTGTGGGCAAGGTCCTTTGATTGGGTGCACCCGAGGGGTCGGGAAGCGGGTGCCACTCCCTTAGGGTCCATAACGTGGTGACGGCATGTCCGTCCTTTGTGGAGATCACAAATCCTTTTCTAGAGCATAGCGGTTGTCGTATATCTTCATTGGGTTCCGTGTCCCAGAGCTGAAGGCGGCGCCTACAACTCTATAGGGGGAGGAGCACGTGCCTGCAATACCTTTTGGGCTCTGCGGTGCCTAGAAGGGTCTAAAGCACCCATCCAGTCGCTCCCTGGCAGTACCTTTCCTACCGGGGTGTAGGGTATGGTCCTTGAAGCCGTGGTTGACCCAAACGTCTTGTCTTGCTCTGTACCCATCATCATGAGGGGACGAGGGAGAGTTTATCAGGTAAGATGAAACCAGTCTTTGGACATCGAATGGGGCGAGGTTCGTCCTCGGTCGTTAGGCGAGACAGAGTCCAGTCCTTATCCCTTGGGCGTGACCGAGCCCACCTCCTAGGGGTTGGGTGAGGCGGAATCTATCCCTCAACCCTTGGGCGAGGCGGAGCTGTCCCAAAGGTGTCGGGTAAGGCGAAGACTGGCCTTCAGCCATCGAGCGAGGCGGAGCTGTCCCAAAGGCGTCGGGTGGAATGGAGGCTAGCCCTTAGCCCTCGGGCGAGGCAAGGCTGGCCTAAAGATGTCGAGTGAGGCAGGAGACTAGCCCTTAGCCCTTAGGCGAGGCAGGGCTGGCCCAAAGGCGTCGGGCGAGACGGGACCAAACCTCCATCATTCGGGCAAGGAACATAGCGGCATCCTTGTCCGTCCAGAAGTTTTTAACATTCGATGGTTATTGGTTCCACCTCCTGGGGTACCCCAGTATTAGGTCTCCCAATAGTAGCCCCTGAGCCTCTAGGTGATTCGGATAGAACCGCCTAGAGTGTGTTTTTGATTTCGTCGGAGTTACTTTGCCAGAGGGTGTGCGCGAGCGCACCCGATGGGTGTTGCCCCCGAGCCCTTGGGTGATTTGAGTAGGGTCGCCCGGGGGGTTGTATTGGACCCTTCATGGGTAAGGCTGAAGGACTTAGTTTTTCGTCAACTGGATATTTTTTTGAGGGGGTCGTGGTATCTTGTTCGCGGGGATCTCATTCAGGGCTGACCTAACTAGGGCTTGACCGTGGACCGAGATCCTAGTAATACTTGCGCCCTTGATTTCGGATCATTCATGGACCCATCCTCAGTTGGGCTGGTCACCAAGCTTCTAGGCCCTAGGTGGGCCAAAGAGAAAAAAATCTTTGTGACCTACGTTTCCCAAGTGGGTAGAGAGTCCGAATTCGCCTGGGGAAGGCGAATCGTCCACCGTGATTTTTGGTGGGAGAGGATAGGGACTATGGGCGTGTGTCCCACGACATGACGCGGCGGTGCGCGTGGCTGGCTCAGAGATCGAGGCGAATGGTTGCCCTTCTCGCGTCTGTCGCCCCTATAAAACCACGGGGTTCGCCCCCAAGGTTCCATACTTTGCTCCCTTGCCTTTGCGTCTAAAACACCCACCGCCAATCGCCCTAGCCTCCTGTGCCCGCACCGCCTCCATCGACCGGCTTGCATCCGTGTTGCAACCACCGTCAAGCTTGTGCCTGCCTTGTAGCCGCCGTCGAGCTCGCGCCCACCTTTCTCCCCAATCGCTTTAATAGAGTTGTGGGGCAGATCTAGCATCACCTCTCAGCATTTGGAGGGCCTCGTCTGCCATGGCCTTCTCCATCCACTATCTACTATCCAGGAGTGGCTGCTACCTAGTAACGAGGGTGAGCCGGCACCGCCCGAAGGGTATGTCGTATCTTTCGCCATCTTCCATGAGCGGGGATTTGCGATACCCGCGCATAGATTCCTTCGGGGGCTACTGGATTATTATGAGGTGGAGCTGCAGCATCTAACTCCCAACAGGGTTCAACATATGGTGGCGTTTGTTGCCCTGTGTGAGGGTTTCCTGGGGATCGATCCCCATTTTGATCTATGGCGGTATTTCTTTACCGTCAGTTTGTCGAAGAGGTGGATCAGGGGGAAGGAGGTGAATGTGCCGATGGGATGTGCCAGCATTTATCTACGCCATACCTACTCGAGGGGCTACCCATTCATGCATCTGGTGACCCCTAACAAGGGATGGCACTCACAGTGGTTTTATGTCAGGGATGATGTGAGTGCCACCCTGCCGAGGTACACCGGGTGCCTTATTGAAGAGGCTTCGGAGTCATGGGCTTGGGGCATCCAGTTCAAAGACAAGAAACACCTTTCCGACCTTCTTTCCACCCTCCAAGTCCTGAAGGAATGGGGCGTAAAGGGGGTGAGGATTATCGGCGCCTATCATGCGAGGAGGGTGGCGCTGCTGATGGCGCGTGCGCTACCCCTGCATCGGATGATGCCCGGGATGTCGTTCGAGGGGATGGTGCTTGTTGACGAGGTGCTCCCTTTCTCGGAAGTGGCACGGCGCATTAAGGAGGCGATGGAGCTGATGAAGGATTCCGCAAGCGGTGTCCTCAACATTATGTATCCAGTGCCCGGACATCTCCCAATGCGGCTGGAACCTGGGTTCTTTGAATTCATAAGCCTTCTTCTCCCGTGCTCTTTCTTTTTCCTGAATCTCCATTTTTATACTCGTTTTTACGACATCAGTACCAGCTAGGGGGGCTAGTCTTCAAAGACAGTCTGGTTCCGCTGCCAAAGGACAAGGCCATGGCGGCGCCGAATTGACTCACGGCCGAGCAGGACAAGAATGCAAGGGAGCAGATGAAGAAGAAGAGACTACTGAAGTAGGAAACATGGGATCGGAGAGAGGACGTGAGCAGTGATGATGACAACGACGATGATGACGAGGTAGCCGTCGATGTGGATTGGGACATTCTGGAGGATGAGGACACGCTGACGAGTGCCCACCCGTCCATGCAGGGACCCTTCCTGTTCCACGCGAAGGGCAGTGAGTCGGTGAGGTCGGTGGAGGCCGGAGAGTCTGCCGCTTCGCATGGCGTGCTGGCCGAGGATCGGTGGATGGGGGAAGGTAGGCCTACCGCCGTCGACCCCGAGGTGGTGGTGGAGGGAAGTGGCTCTGGTGCCACGCCCCATGAGATGGTGGAGGGGAGTGGCTCTGGTGCCACACCCCATGAGGTAAGGGAGATGAGCCCCCCTGCCTCAGAGCAGGGGGCAGGCTCGAAACGGTCCCGCCCAGACAAGTCGGGGCAGGGATCTAGGGGTCCGTCCCCAAAATGCTTCCACCGACCGAAGGCATCAGCGTAAGCCGCTGATTCCCCTATTTTCATCTTTTTTTCCTTTCTATTTTGACCTAATGGCTTTTACCTTTGTGTAGGTTCTTGCGGACGGGTCACTCCCTGGGGCTGGCGCCTAAGAAGAGCCTCACCATTCAAGTGGGACGGATGGCGCCACCTGGCGTCGCCCCTGTTTCGGGTAGGAGTGGTGCCGATGTTGGAGCTGTGTTGGCCGATCCGATGGCACCTATGGTGGCGCCCGCGCCCTCAGTGGTTGCCAAGCAGGCGGCATCCTCTGTGGCAGGCGTGGTATAGTCGATCGAGGGTCGCATATCGCCGGTGGAGGTGGTCATGACCGCGCTAAGCCAGGATCAGCCGGGCATAGCCACGGTGGCGCTCGAGGGCGTAGTGCAATCTGCGCCATCGGGGGCCCATGTGGATCCGCCCGTGGCGCTCGAAGCGGCCTAGGAGGAGGATCCAATCGGAGGGCCCTCAGGCGTCATGGCGGTGGTGCGAAGGACCAGGAGGGAGTTACCTCTAGCCCCTTTGTCGGGAGGCAGCCGCACCCTATGTGGGGCGAGCCGCTGCTTCAGTGGATGGACGCTCAGAACCCAACGTCGGCCCTTTTCACGCTCGACAACCATTCCGAGAGCATGGAGCGGGAAAGTCTCGACTTTGGGTTTTTGACAATGATGAATGCCCTGGACCAGGATAGAGGGGCCCTGCGTGAAATTGTCGTTCCTACTAGCCAGGTATCTGCTTGTTCTTCCTTGTTTTCCTCCTTCAAGTACTTTTGTGTTTTCGTATTTTTATACTAGTCTTCTTTTTAGGTCATCGTTGCTCGTAGTCGGAGCAAATCCCAGTTCCTTCGTGAACAGAAGGTGGAATGGGATCGCCTTGCCAAGGAGGCTTAGCTGCGAGGAGATGTGGGTGCGCAGCTTGCTGCCGCCCAGCAGCGGGAGGTCCAGGCGTGTTAGGATGTGGAGGATGCCCACGGGATGTTTGAGGACTTGTCGGCGAGGACAAAGCTGGATGAGGAGGAGATCGCTAGGCTCCAAAAGGAGTGAGACGAGCTGCTGCAGAAGAATGCCGTGGCTAGTGAGAAAGCCAGCGAGCTCCTAGCAGAGCTACAGATAGAGCGGGACCTCAAGCTAAAGGCTGAGGAGAGGTCCACGATGTTGCAGGAGAAGGCAAACCAGGATGCCGCAGTGATTGAGCGGACGACCCAAGAGTGCGACGAAGCATGTCGGGAGTCCAAGGCATGCCACACGGATCTTGGAGTCGAGGTGACCCGACGGTTGGATGCTGAAGAGGTTTCTACCAGTTTGCGCACCAATCTTGCCAAGGCGCGGCAGCTTCTTCAAGTCAAAGGTGATGAATATGATCTCCTGTCCCTCGCCGTTCTGGCGGTCTACGACAACCTACAGGTGGCACAAGAGGAGGGGACCAGCTCGCTTGCGACCCATGCCGCTAGTATCATGGATCGGGTGGGCCAGCTTGAGGAAAGTGCTTTTCACGCCGGGATCACCTAGGCCTTCACCGTCGCCCATGCTCATTACGAGAAGGAGATCAACCTAGAGGTGATGAGCGAAGGTTTCCCGCCTACCTATGAGGATGATGAGCTAGAGGCAATTGAGAAGGTGGTGGCTGCCCTTGCGAAAAACCTAGCAGATAATCTGAAAGAAATGGTTCTCCCTTTGTGAGAGTAGTTAGTCGAATAATTTTGAGCACAACTTATATGTAATATGTGAACAAGTGTCGGTATTTTCGAATCTAGACGCAGTTTCGTGATTTTGCTTCGTAATTTAATTTTGTTTGATTTCACCTTCTCGTAGCCGTCTAGTCGTTTGGTTTTTGCGGTCTTACCAATCTGTTCCTCCAAATCTTGCCGCTGGTCTTGACGCAAGGAGGGAATCTGATGTAATGATTGTTTCGAAAAGAGGAAGGGAGGTAGTCGTACCTTAACCAGCCCCCGAGTAAGGTCCGACCCCCTGCATTTGCTGGGGTCGGGTGTTACTAGAGACCAGAACATTCAGATGGAATCCCATTCCGTGGTTTTTGTGATAGGGTCAGCGAAGTCCTTGGATGGTGTCACACTATTCCCCGCCCTGCCTTCCAATAGAACTCCCCAAATGGGATTCTATGGGCTCAGCAAGGGAGGGCCTTCGAACCTGTGTCCCTGTATTGAGCAGCTCGAGCCCCCGAGCCTTGTCAGGGTCTGATAGGGGTCGACCACAATTTGCGTTACCTCATCCTCGATTTTCACAATTAAAGGGGCTGAGTAAGCGACACTTGCCTCGACGGCTCGAGTATCGCGCTCAATGAGCTCGCTAATGGGTACGTTCATGTGGAATCTGGGTCCATCAATTACTGATGGGGTCGGCATAGCCTTCTGGTGGCAGTCCACAACTTCTTAACCCGCCTCCCGGCAGATGCCTGAGCCGTTCGATAGGCTCAGGTGGCCCGATGGCCTCTACTCGATGGAGATTCTGTGGGTTTGGCTCGGGGTTAGAATCGAATGAGAAAAGGTTGAGACGTCCCTGTCCGCTTCTAAGCGGGGTCGGGTAGGGCCGCTGGGCTCATCTCAGTTATTTCTCCTTAGCTCTGTTTGGCATGAGGCGGCCTCGAGCCCTTCGCGGGCCAGCCTTCAAACCTCGACCTGTTGCCACCCATATCGAATGAGGCGACGGCTGTTTCATGACGTGACATGAAGCATTGGGATGCAACGTTTTGCATATGTAATGTTTGAATGTATAATTTAATCGAAATAAAGGCAGGGTCAGTAACGTTACCTTGGTAGCACGAGTGATGGGAAGCTCCTACCAGATGTGTTCGACACAGGTTTCTGGGTCTGATGTTTCCGACGAGGCCGGCATAAACTACATAAGTACTACTAGTTCTGTTTTTGCGATTGATTTTTAAGTGACCTACCAGCTTCCCCTGAAGGAAGGGACTCTACAGGTGGACCCCTCTAGAGTCCTTTTGGGAAGGTGGGAGCCAAAGCTAGCAGTATGTGGAACTATGAACGCGATTATGCTAGTGAACCAAAAAGACTCTACAGCCAACGGAGCGTAGGGCCTAGTGGTTTGCCCAGTTGCATTCACCATTAAATTCCCACACACCATGCCCCATTGATTTCCCAAATGTAAGGAGAGATCGGGCTAAGAGGGTGTTTAAACAAACATGCACCCTCGACAGCCCCCGAGCGATGTCCGTGTCCCTGCCATTGCTAGGGTCAGAAGCTTGGCAAAAAATTCAATACTCAAAGTAAATAAACAAGGGTGCTTATCTTACGGCTGGTCGTTCGTTGTTTTGTTTGGGCCGACCGATCGACCCAGGGGGGCCGTTGGGCCTCCCTCTGGATGGAGGTTCCATTGTTGGATCGTCCCTAGTCCTGCCTGGGGAAGCGGAGAGTCGCTTATAGGTGAGTGTGCCCCAGCTCTTGCGTCCAGGGCACGTTAGTGGTGGGCCATGCCCGGGTGATGTTCTGGCTTACCAGGCGGCATCCCATCGATCTGAGCGTGTCCCGTCGTTTCTAGCGCGTCACCTCAGATTCCTGTCGGCATTGATTTCACATTTGTATTGAATAGGGGAAGGCAGAGATCTTTTCGGCCGAACCTTTTGCCTTTCCTCAGCTGCTGAGCCCCTTCTTTAAATAGGGGGGGAGAGTTTTCATCCCACCTCCTTGCCAACCTCTGAGCCGCCACCCCTTTTCCTCGTTCCTTTCCACCAAATGCCTCGGTTCCTAAGTAAGAGAGGGTGATGCCAGGGGGAGAGAAAACTCATAGATCTGCTCATGAATCTGGAGCGTGATGTTGAGCCGAAGGTCATCCAACGTAGATGAGATGGTGCGAGCTGCCCTTGCTGAGGAGTCACTGCTACCGAAGGAGAGGGAGCGCTGGAGGGCGCCGTACGTCATTGACTTTGCCATCGTTCGCTGTGTCCCTCCTTTGGTAGGAGGCGTTTCCTACCCTGACGCCGTTGTCAGGGTTGTGGCTGACGATGATGGCGTAGTCCCTAGATGCCCCGGTGGAGGCGTCGCTATTGGGGTTGCAGCTGACAACGATGTCGTAGTCCCTGGACGCCCCAGTGGAGGTGTCACTGTCGAGGTTGCGGCTGACAATGATGTCGTGGTCCCTGGACGCCCTGGTGGAGGCGCTGCATTTGCCTGTGTGGAGCTCGACACTGTAGGTGATGGCACCTTCGAGGACCCCGCAAAGTGGTAGGATGCCGCCGATGGAGAGCGTGGTGCGGCGGCCACAGTAGACGCACTGGCCCATGTACATGCCCCGGGCGTTGCCGATGGAGAGCATGGCGCGACGACCGCAGCAATACTTGTAGTAAAGCTAGGCAGAGACTGTAATTGAATGAATTTGTGGTGGAGCCCCTAAGTAAATAGTCCTCTGAATTTACAAGTATATTAGTCCTTTTTGTAATGAAATCACTTTGTAAGTGGCGAATTTGTGCAAAAATGAATAAATTTTCATCTTTTGTTACGGCAAACAGCCTTTCCTCTTTCTGTAAAAAAGGTTTTCGTGTCCTCCGACCCTTCCCATGGTTTAAGTCGTAAGAAACTAGGAGTGCGGGCGAATTAATTCTGATCGCGCTGGTGAGCAAAGAGGTCGCAGCCTCTGGGGCATGGATCTCCCGCAGTCCTACCAGTTATATTCAGAATTTGTTCCTAAAATCTTAGTCCTTAGGACTTTTTTACGAGAAGAATGGAAAACTTAGAGAATGTTTGCAAATACAACACATGAAGTTTTTGCAAGCATACTTGTATTATTCATGTCAGCCCCCGAGTGAGGCCTGACCCCTCGCAATCTGCAGGGGTCGGATGTCACTAAGGATCGAGGTTTCGTAATGACAAAAACTGATAAGGAAGAAACATGCGTTTAATTAAGGGAAAAACGACGTAGCTGCTCAATGTTCCAGGCGTTGGTGAAGACCTCGCTGTTGATGGTTTTCAACCTGTAGGCGCCCGGGTGAAGTACTTCCGCGACGATGTAGGGCCCCTCCTAGGGCGGTGAGAGTTTGTGGCGGTCCTTGTTGCTCTATACAAGGCGGAGGATGAGGTCCCTGACGTTGAAGGCTCTACCCCGCACCCGTCAGCTGTGGTACCATCGCAACGCCTGCTGGTACTTAGCCGAATGGAGGAGGGCGATGTCATGGGCTTCATCTAGCTGGTCCATGGCATCTTGGTGGGATGCCTCAGCCCCCTATTCGTCATACGCTCTGAATCTTGGTGCTCCATAGTCAAGGTCCGTTGGAAGAACAGCCTCGGAACCGAAGACCATGAAGAAGGGTGTGTAGCCGGTGGCCTGGCTAGGAGTTGTCCTTAGGCTCTAGAGCACGGCTAGAAGCTCAGCGAGCCAACGCGCGTCGAACTTGTTCAACCGGTTGAAAATTCTTGGCTTAAGGCCTTACAGGAGCATGCCGTTTGCGCGCTCGACCTGCCCGTTCGTTCGGGGGTGCGCGACGGCTGCCCAATCGATCCGGATGTGTTGTTCATTGCAGAATCAAATGAATTTCCTACCAGTGAACTGCGTGCCATTGTCTGTGATGATGGAGTTTAGTACTCCAAAGCGATGGATGATGTCGAGGAAGAATAACACAGCTTGCTCAGATTTGATCGTGGAGATCGGTCGAGCTTCAATCCATTTTGTAAATTTGTCTATGGTGACAAGTAGGTGGGTGAAGCCCCCGGGCGCCTTTTTGAGTGGCCCAACTAGGTCAAGCCCCCAGACCACAAAGGGCCACGTGATGGGGATCATCTAGAGTGCCTGGGCCGGGAGGTGAGTTTGCCGAGCGTAGTACTAACACCCTTCGTAGGTGCGTACAATTTGCTCAGCATCGGCTACTACGGTGGGCCAGTAGAAGCCTTGTCGGAATGCATTCCCAACCAAGGTCCTTGGTGCAGCATGATGACCGCAGACTCCACCGTGGATATCGCTTAGCAGAAGTTTTCCCTATTCTCTAGGGACATAGAGTTGCAGGATCCTAATATGACTTCGTTTGTAGAGTTCGCCCTCTACAAGAACGAAGGACTTGGCACAGCGCGCGAGCCATTGGGCTTCTGTCTTGTCCGCTGGTAGTATGTCGTGGAGGAGGTAGTCGAGGTAAAGTGTTCTCCAGTCATCGGGAGGGTCAGACTCCGCTGTTGGGTCCTCTTCAAGCTCCATAACCTTGAGGTCGGGCGAAGCAGTTGGTGGATCGGCCCCTAGGGTCGGACTAGATGGGCCATCGTTGGCTTGTTTTGACCCTACGTAGCATACCGAGGGTTTGTGTTGATCGCTGGAAAAGACGCCTACCAGGACTGGCTCTCGGCCAAATGCTGCTTTCGCGAGCGTGTCGGCTGCTTCGTTGAGGCGCCTTGGGATGTGATTGAGTTTGAGGCCGTCGAATCTGTCCTCCAGCCGTCGGACTTCTTGACAGTATGCCTCCATCTTGGCGTCGTGGCAGCATGACTCCTTCATGACCTGGTTGACGACCAGCTGGGAGTCACCCCTGACGTCGAGGCATCAGATGCCCAACTCGATGGTGATTCATAGGCCATTGATGAGCGCTTCATATTCTATAGTATTGTTTGATGAGGGAAAATGGAGCCAAACCATGTACCTCATGCGGACCACGAGGGGAGATACGAAGACTAGTCCCACGTCGGCGCCTTTCTTCATTAGTCATCCATCGAAGTACATCATCCAGTACTCTTGATCGACGATTGCTGGTGGCATCTGGACCTTGATCCATTCCGCGATGAAGTCAGCCAACACATAGGATTTGATCGCTATTCGGGGGGCATAAGTAATGCCTTGATCCATTAGCTCGAGCACCCACTTTGCGGTTCTTCCTGTTGCATCCTGGCTATGGATGACCTCACCAAGGGGGAAAGATGTCACGACTGTCACAAGGTGTGACTCAAAGTAGTGGCGTAGCTTTCTCTTGGTGATGAGGATGGTGTAGAGGAGTTTCTAGATTTGGGAGTAACGGGTTTTGGAGTCAGATAGCACCTCGCTAATAAAATACACAGGGCGCTGTACCCTGAAGGCGTGCCCCTCTTCCTCTCGCTCTACCACTAAGGTGGAGCTGACCACTTGCGTGGTGGCTGATATATACAGTAGGAGGGATTCTCCGTTGCATGGAGGAACTAGGACCAGAGGTTTAGTTAAAAATTGCTTAACCATGTCAAGCGCCTCCTGAGCCTCGGCTGTCCAATCAAAGCGGTCAGATTTCTTTAGGAGTCGATAAAGGGGGAGTCCTCATTCGCCGAGGCGCAAAATGAATCGACTGAGGGCGGCAAGGCACCCTGTGATCCGCTGAACGCCCTTTATGTTTTGGATCGGGCCCATCTTTGTGATGGCTGATATCTTCTCTGGGTTGGCTTTGATGCCGTGCTCGGAGATGATAAAGCCGAGCAGCATGCCCCTCAGGACCCCGAAAACACATTTTTCGGGATTGAGTTTGATGTCGTTTGCCCGGAGTTTCGCAAAGGTTTGTTCAAGGTCGGCGACAAGGTGGTCAGCTCACTTGGACTTGACTACGATGTCGTCGACATAGGCCTCAATGGCCCGCCCGATGAGGTCCCTGAAGCAACTGAGCATACAACACTGGTAAGTTGCCCCAGCGTTCTTTAGACCGAACGGCATTGAAATGTAGTAGAACGATCCGAAGGGGGTGATAAAAGACATCGCGAGCTGGTCGGACTCCTTCATCGCGATCTGGTGGTAACCAGAGTATGCGTCAAAGAAGCAAAGGGTTTCGCATCCTAAGGTGGAATCAACTATTTGGTCTATTCGTGGCAAAGGAAATAGATCTTTTGGACACGCCTTGTTGAGGCCTGTATAATTGACACACATTCTCCATTTCCCGCTCTTTTTTCGTACAAGAACAGGGTTTGCTAACCACTCTGGGTGGTATACTTCCTTAACGAATCTTGCGGCCAACAGTTTGGCTATCTCCTCGTTGATGGCCCTGTGTTTCTCCTCATCGAAGCGGCGCAGGCGTTGCTTCACCGGCTTGGAGCCCGAGTGAATTTTTAAGGTATGCTCGGCGACCTCCCTCAGGATGCCCGGCATATCCGAGGGTTTCCATGCAAAGATGTCTTTGTTATCACGGAGGAAGTCGACGAGCGTGCTTTCCTATTCGGAGGAGAGTGTGGTCCTGATATGGACTTTTTTGCCCTCGGAGTTGCTGGGGTCCAAGAGGACCTCCTTGGAGCCTTCTGCCGATTCGAACGACCTAGTTGATTTCTTGGCGTCGGGCGTTTTTTCGGCAACCTCCTCCCTGAGGGTGGTGAGTTCCTTGGAGGCGATGACTGCGAATGCGTGACCGCAGCATTCGACTTCGCACTCGTAAACACACTAGAAGGAGGTGCCGATGGTGATGACCCCACGGGGGCCTGGCATCTTTAGCTTAAGGTATGTATAGTTAGGGACGGCCATGAACTTCACGTAGCATGGTCGTCCCAGGATGGCGTGGAAAGTCCCCAGGAACCCCACTATGTCGAAGGTGAGGGTCTCGGTCCGGTAATTGGACCGATCCCCGAAAGTGATGGGCAGATTGATCTGCCCTAGTGGCGCGGCTTGCCTACCAGGCACAATGCCATGGAAAGGTGCTCGGATGGGACAGAGGTTCGTTCGGTTGACACCCATCTCATCGAGCGTCTTGGCGTACATGATGTTGAGGCCGCTGCCTCCGTCCATCAGTACTTTCGTGAGCCGCTTTGGACCGGCAATCGGATCAACAACAAGCAGGTACCTTCTTGGGTGTGGGACGGCATCCGGATGGTCGGTCTAGTCGAAGGTTATGGTGGATTCTAACCACTGGAGGAAGGCAGGCATGGCCGGTCCAGCTGTATAGACCTCGCGGCACGCGACCTTCTGGTGACGCTTGGAGTCATAGGCCGTCGATCCTCCAAAGATCATGAGGGCGCCGATTAGTGTTGGGAAGGCGTCATCCTTCTCTTCTGTGTTGTCTGTGGCGGGAATAGGTTCCTTCCCCTGCCCGCCTTTGTTAAGGCCCTCGGACAAGTATTTGCGCATGAGGCCGCAATCCTTGTATAGATGCTTGGCCGGGAAGGTGTGGTTTGAACATGGCCCCTCGAGCATTTTCTTGAAGTGGTTCGGAGTGCCCTCCGCGGGCTTTCGGCCACCTTTGCGGTTGGCAGCAGCCACGAGCGAGTTGTCGCGCCGTTGCTTCTTATTTTTCCTTTTGGCGAGACGGTTGGAGGCGCCCTCACCGACGTCCTCGTCCCGCCTCGTCTTTGCGTCGGAGCGGTCAAAGATGGCTCCGACCGCCTCGTCTCTAGAGGCGTGACTGGTGGCGATGTCCAGGAGTTCCTTGGTAGTCCACAGGCCCCTACGTCCTAGCTTGTGGACTAGAGATTCGTAGGTTGTCCCAGATAGGAAGGCTCCTATTATGTCGGCGTCGGCGACATTAGGGAGCTCAATTGCACTGCCGAGAGAAGTGCCGAATGTACCCGCGGAGGGTTTCATCGGCCTTCTGGCGATAGTTCTTGAGATCCCATGGGTTTCTAGGGCGTTTGTACGTGCCCTGGAAGTTGCCTACGAAGATCTCCGTCAGATCCGCCCAACTTTGAATGGCGTTGGACGGTAGGTGCTCCAGCCATGCTCGTGCCGAATCGGCCAAGAATAGCGGGAGATTACGAATAATGAAATCATCATCACTCGCACCACCGGCCTGACATGCAAGCCAATAGTCTTTGAGCCAAAGCCCAGGATTTGTTTCGCCAGAATATTTAGGGATGTTGGTAGGCGGTCGATACCTTGGGGGGAACGCAGCATTGAGGATGTGTCGGCCGAAGGCCTGAGGGCCTGGCAGGCCAAGGCTCGGGCTTCAGTCCTCGTTGCTATCGTAGCGTCCGCCACGTCGAGGATGGTAGCCGCGGCGTGCTGCCTCTCCATCGTCGCGATGGGCGCGTTTGCAAGCGTCGATGGTGCTGCGTACGTCGCGGTCATGGCCGAGGCATTGATGCACCGGGACAGCAGAGGGTGGCCTGCCGCCTGGCGGTGTTTGGTGAATGGATGCGTCCTTGGTGGGGCGCACCGAGGGCGTTCGTTGGCTGGCGTCGGGCTTGCATCGTCAGGACAACAAACTTTCTGCTTGCTGCACCATCGCATGCTCGAGCAACGTGCAGATTTCTCGGTGGGCACGATGATCCTTGGATGTCACGGCCTCCGGTAGGCCATGCAGCAAGGCGATTGCTGCGGCGATGTTTTGGCTTGCCTAGGCAAAGTGAGGAAGGGTCCCATCGTTGGTGAGGATCCTTTGGTGTATGGTGCGGGCCGTGGCGCGCGCACGCCCCCTGTGTTTGCGGCGTTCAATCTCGCGATTGATGTCCGCGTACTCCCGGACGAGCCCTTGCCCGACCTCATCGATCTCTAGCTGACGGGCCCTCAGCTGCTCCATCCTTAGGCGAGATGGGGCTGTCGTCTCTTCCCTGGATCTACCGTGAGGGTTATTTGTCGGGGTGACCTCTTCCCTAGAGACACTTTCGACGTGCCCCTCGGGGGTCTACGCCATGAAGCATTCCCGAGGAAGGGTGGTGGCTCCCCCTACTGGAGTCCGAGCTGGAGAATGATCCGTATCATGCTCAATCGTCCCCATGAACTCGCTGTCCATGGGTAGCTGAACCATACGTAGTGCTAGAAGGTGGCCAGCGGTCACCACAGCGTTGCGGAGACCGAACGGAAATGCTGTTGGGGCGCTCCATACGGGGCCTTCTGGAAATAGGGCGACATTGCGTGAGGCCTCCCTGGATAATTGGGGTCAAAGGGAGTTGCTCGGCAGGCCCTCAAGCCTCAAACGGCTAAGGTTGATGGAAGAGAGAGACTGGGCGGCCATGTGGGTCAGCGTCAGTTCTCCTCCTAGTGTGACGATGAAATCTAGGTCGCCGAAATGCACATGTGCGCCCGGGGCCCAGCTGATTGCGTGGGTGGCCATCCAAGGCCTGATTTAGAATGCACAAGCACCCCTACCTAGCGCGCCAACTGTCGGTGTTTTGTACAAGCACCGGCAAGTAAATTTATAGTAATGCGCGTTAGGCTCGGATGGTGCGCTAAAGGACACAAGATTTATACTGGTTCGGGCTGAATATCCCTACGTCCAGTTTGTTGCTACTCGTGTTATTAGCACCGTGAATGGTTTGTAGTAGGGGATACAAACAATCGAGAGAGGGACAGGTCCCAAGTCTCTGATGGAAGGGTCGAAAGGAGACCAAGAGCTTGGTAGCAGCTTAACTGTGTGTGTGTGTGTGTGTCTCGTGTCGTTCGGTCTCTCCTTGTTGGAGGAAGCGCATCCCCTTTTATAGATGAAGGGGACGGACTTTACAAGGGTGAGGACTTAGGATGCGTACTCCACCTAGCCTTGTGGCTCATGTCTACCTAGCTCGGTTACCCATTCTGATGGGTGTGAAAGGATGATAAGCGCCTACAATACTGTCGATGCCCCTGTAAAATGTCAGGATGTTTGTAGAATACTGCCCTGTGCAGGGTATGGGCTGCAGTACAGTGGTTTTGACTTATGAACCTTGCCCAGCCTTGCTCCGCACGCCTTCTGGCTCCTATGAGTCTCTGTCGGAGGGACGCGGGGCCGGGGTCTAGAGTAGCGCTGTGGGCAAGGTCCTTTGATTGGGTGGACCGAGGGGTCAGGAAGCGGGCGCCACTCCCTTGGGTCCATAACGTGGTGACAGCATGCCCGTCCTTTGTGGAGATCACAAATCCTTTTCTGGAGTGTAGCGGTTGTCGTATATCTTTGTTGGGTTTCGTGTCCCAGAGCTGAAGGCGGCGCCTACAACTCTACAGGGCGAGGAGCACGTGCCTGCAATACCTTTTGGGCTCTGCGGCGCCCGGAAGGGTCTAAAGCACCCGTCTAGTCGCTCCCTGGCAGTACCTTTCCTATCGAGGCACAGGGTATGGTCCTTGAAGCCGTGGTTGACCCGAACGTCTTGTCTTGCTCTGTACCCATCATCATGAGGGAACGAGGGAGAGTTTATTAGGTAAGATGAAACCAATCTTTGGACATCGAATGGGGCGAGGTTCGTCCTCGGTCGTCGGGCGAGACAGAGTCCAGTCCTTATCCCTTGGGCGTGATCCGAGCCCACCTCCCGGGGGTCGGGTGAGGCGGAGTCTATCCCTCAACCCTCGGGCGAGGCGGAGCTGTCCCGAAGGCGTCGGGTGAGGCGGAGACTAGCCTTTAGCCGTCGGGCGAGGCGGAGCTGTCCCGAAGGTGTCGGGCGGAACGGAGGTCAGCCCTTAGCCCTCGGGCGAGGCGAGGCTAGGCCCAAAGACGTTGGGTGAGGCGGAGACTAGCCCTTAGCCCTCGGGTGAGGCGGGGCTGGCCCAAAGGCGTCGGGCGAGACGGGACCAACCTTCCGTCATTCGGGCAAGGAACGTAGCGGCGTCCTTGTCCATCCAGAAGTTTTTAACGTTCGATGGTTATTGGTTCCACCTCCTGGGGTACCCCAGTATTAGGTCCCCGACAACTACCTCTTGACAGAATTTATTACAATGCCCCTCAGCTGCTACAGTACATTCCTGGAATATTCCGCCACCAGTTCTCTCATTTGCGGGGCAATCTTGCCACACCGTCTTCAAGTAATGGGCCTCCATAAGCGGTCGGCCCACCGTGCTTCGGTCTTCGGCCCAGAGGCCTGGGTTCCCGACGCTGGCCTCCGTCTTCAGGGGCGCACAGCTGCCTACGCGAGTCTCCGCCGGTCCTGGTCGGAGACCTCGTCCGTAAGTCTCCGCCCGGCCGCGCGTGGGCTAAGCTAGCACGCTCGCGCGGACCACGGGCGCCTGCGCTTAGGTACATGCACACACTTAGGCAAGGTTGCTTGTATGATTAGTTCGGGGATAGGGCGGCCTCCGCCTTCCTCGCCGGAGACGCCCGTCAGCCAAAGTGGGGCGGCGTCCGCCTGAGCGGCCGGAGATGTCCGCGCTCTGAGCCTCGTGCAGCGTCCTGCGAGTATAGCCAGGAAAGTTTCTTTAGTCAGTGCCAGGTCTCCGCCCTAAGACGGTCGAAGACGCCTTGGTGACACCACGCCGTCGAAGGCCTTCGCGCACTGGCCGAGGCCGTGTTACAACATTCCACTTAAGCAGCAGCTTGCTGTTACACTGTTAGACACTGGCTGACATGCCCTTAGCCAAGTAATCCTCATGACGTCACGCGGCACCGCGGGACTGTCAGCTTTAGTCATTCGGAGGAGCTCTTGGAGCCTTAGAACGTCAGACTGGAGCACTTGGGCGTTATCTCAGCCGTTTGATCGAATTCACCTTTGCGGTTGTTCACCTGCAGCTGTAGGAGGAGTGTAGGACCTCTTTCGCCGGCAAATAAAGGCTCAAACCCAAAACAGCGAAGGGGTTGGCAATTGCCATTGTGACCTCAGCACTATTCCGTCTATTATATTCTTGGCTTTTTCATTATTTTTTTCTTTATTAATCTACTCGTTTTACTCTTGTGTACTATTGACAAGTCTGTTTGAAACAAGTTATAACAAAACTTGTGCTAAATATATTGTATATTTTTTCAAAACATATTGAAAAACAAAAACTTATGTGCATAATGTATTCGTAGGATTTGTAACGTAAAAGTTGTGCTAGAGCATTTATATTGAGAAATTATTATGATAACTTTATCAACTAACACATATGAACAATAGTTAGGTTGAAAACGTCACTTGTTTGTGTTGAGCAACTTGTTGCTCATGATTGTAGCAGTATGAGTAATTTATGAGCTCTCCCTTTCCATAAAAAAAAGGTCACGCCAAAAAATGTATTGAAAAAAACTTACAATAAAAGGTACTGTAACACCCGAGGCCCGACACACGGCACAGGCCCACTCTACCGAGAGGTGGGCCTCACCTACGTAGCAACCCACTTGCGCTTTTATCCTCGCTTTGCACAAAACGGTTAACTAAATATTACTACGCGTCCTTGGCCTAGCTATTTAAGTCGGTCTGGCCGTTCTAGGATTCATAGGGAGGCTAGATGCACAGTGGTTTCTGATAATACAGTAAATCACGTGAATAGTGACTGAACAACGGTGCTATGTCGCTACAGTACCGAATTTTGGCCCAGCCCACCTTGGCGCCCCGCAGCTACAGCTCAGACCACAGCTCACACGTGCAGTTACAGTGCCTCCAAATGTAGGACCAAAAATCTTTCTTAAAACTAAGGGGACCGAGTATAGAGGATCAAACATCTCCGGTAACAATTGATCAAAGGGTTGAACTGGCAGAGAAAGATGAAACAGGTTGTGAAAAGGCAGTGTTGTCTTAGCCAGTTTGTTGATAATATAAGCTTGAATTGATGCATGGAAATGTTAAAAAATTCGGCGAAATTTTGCTAAAATTTCATGAATTTCGGTAATTTTAGGGGTGGCCAAAAGGGGAAAAATCCAAAATTTCATATTACACAAATACATATGCTTTATTATAAATATATATAACTCTCGACTCATATTTTCTATTGTTTATGTCGTATATTCTTCTAATGTGTAGTCAAAATTCATGTTAATATTTTTATTTAGAAAATTACACTTCATGTTTAAGTCTCTAAAAATTTTTGGCAAAATTTTATATCAAACTTCGTGAAGTTTGCTAATTTCGGTGGTGGTCGAAAAATTTCTAGTGCTGAAATTGAAAACCCTGCATGGTTGAACTGAATTTGATTTGAAAGACAATCTCATTGACAATGTTTATTGGCTGGAGCCTAGCACGTTCAGCCCATAGACGAAACAGGAATATTATACCATGGCATATCTGAAACAAGTATAATTTGAGTTTTACTAATTTATGGAAGAGAGAGGGAGATTTTGGTTTGACCAAGATTTTAACAGTGAGGATTTGTTTTGAATTGGATTTTTGGTAGGCTTCTTGGGATAACTCGATTATGAGAAGAAATGGATTTAACACTGAATTGAAGTTTAGCAAAAGGAGGACGTTGGCCCTGTTCGCTTGTCTTATAGTCCGTACTTTTCAGCTTATTTTTTCAGCCGGAACCGTGTTTTTCTCTCACAATAAATCAGTCGGAACAATATTTCGGCTTGTTTTTTCAGCAAAGTGAACGGAGCCGTTAACACGCGACGGATCGCGCGTTTGGGGAACACGTCTTCCTCGTGACGGCGGCTTCTCCCCCGCGACCAGTCGGCTCCACCTCCATCTCCTCTGCCGCCCTCTCCCTCGCGCACCCACCGCCCCACGGCCGGCGGCTCCCGCCGCCTCGCCACCCCACCCACGTCCCACAGCTGCCGCCTATCGACACCGCCCACCCCTAAACACAGGGAATTAAAAGCTCGTTGGCGTCTCGTCCTCGTCCTTACCCCCACCCCGCCCCTGCCCTCGGCTTCCACCATTGGCGACCAGCGGCTCCCGGTGCCTTGCCGCATCACCCACCTCCCGCCCTTGCTCCTCGACCCCGCCCACCCTAATCCTAGGGCAGCTCGCCGACGAGCTCCACCGCGATGCCAACCCCGCCCAACCGCCGTATCCTGCCGCCTGCCCCGCCGATGTCTCGCCCACCTTCACATCTGTGTCACGGCCGCCAATCCCTAAACCCTCTTCAAAGACCGCCAGCGAACAGACCCCCTACCGCCGACGACCTCCTTGTCGGAACCCTAGCCGCCTTCTTCTCTCTTCGGCGCGGCGGCAGGTGCGGGCACGGACGCGTGAGTTGCGCGCTCGGTGCGTCCCGTGACCGGTCGCATAGAAGCGTTTCCGCTAGCAAAAAGTCACAGAATACCTCCCAGCGGCATAGGCTACTTATAACAGCCCCTGATGTCTTAGCCACGCATGTTCCTTCAGGCCCATATGACCCAAAAAGTATTGGGCTAGATTGATTTGATTCCTTTAGGCTGGGCTGATTCGGTCATGTCTTCTACTCTGATGATAGGCCAAAAGCAACAGTAAGATATTTCATTATTAGTGCTCTGCTTCTATTGTTAACACTGTAATAAATACACTCCATCATTTCACATTACATTTATTTTGGTTTTATTACTTTGATCAATGATCATGTACCAAAATATGTTTTCTGAATCAAATTTGATGTCATGTTTGTATTCAATTTATTTATATTTATATTTTTTGTATTTTTTAGATAATTACTTTCATATTGTACTAGAAACACAGACGCGGTCTTGCCGCGCCATACTGGATCTGGCCAGTTCATTTCTTGTAGCGCATGTTATGGCGTCACTTTATTAAAAACAATCTATTTATATGCCAACATATAGTTTGAAGTATAACTAAGCAGAGGCTGCGACGTATAATAATGCCAGTTTTATATTCAAAATATGACTAACCTTATAGTCACAACTCTTTTTTTTTGCAAAACATATTAAATAGACACTAAGGATAATAAATGTGATTTAGTTCTGTTGAAATGATAGATAGCATTAGTTGCAGCAAAAGTGATTGTAATTCAAGTGCTTTAGAATACTTGCGCTTATCACATTGAAATTAAACGTGTTCAGCAAAGATTCCTGTCGGTTGATTCAGATAATAGTTTCTTTGAAATGCAAATGAGTGTCAAAACATTAGTAGAGTTGAGATTACCTACTCATCTTTTACACACTCAAATCTAGCTAGTTAAAACACGACTCTGCTAACCACAGGACGCTGCTACATGGCTCAGCCATGAATTATGGTTCTTCAATCTCAAACATATTGCAGGAAGCCAGGAATACATAGGACATGCAACTTTTTCAAGAAAAAATGTTAAAAAGTAGGAGCAATATAGAGAAGAAATACAATGCAATCTATCTGGAAATTTCAGTACCGCCATATTCCCATTTTCTTTGATAGTCATCACTTGGAGATAATCATCAGAACATTAGAAGAAATTTTCTTATGTTCCACATCTCTGTTTGCCATACTAACTTAGCTACATGCTAATATTTTTCGCTGCAGTCGTTCTCTAAGCAAAGATTTAATTTTAACATATCCAGCATTGCTGCGGCGTTTGGATGACTCAGTGTGATCATTCCCGTGCTGTTTTGGTCTATGGCCCGAAATGTACACATGTATGAGGCAAAAAGGTTATCTCTGACCACTAATGCCACCGGGTATCATGTTATCAAGAAAATTTTGATTAGTATGCTTGCTAGTACAATAATTATTGAAAGAATACAAAGAAGGGTACCTTTGTCTCACCAACCCAGCCTGACGGTGAATCCATCTGAAGTGTGTTGCCCAGTTTGCGCACACCACGTTGGAGCAAACCGGCCCATGGATCTTTGTCTGATGATGTTAATGTTATTAACGGAAATGGAAATTTTGCCCATGCTACTTCAATGCAGTATCGTTAGCTGTTCTAGCTATTCACATATCTGATAGTACAACTATCCCTAGTTTTCAGTTCTATTTTTAGCTATATATAGTGCTAATTTGAATATGAAACTTTGACAATTGCTATTCAAACATACAGTTATTCAGACTTTTTACAAATCATTGTATTTTTGTATGGATGGTGTAGTTAGAGATAGCTGAGACTTAAGACGACAGCATAAAAATATATAAAGATGAAACCATGCTTGAATATATACTTATTTCAGCATGCAAGTATTGGGTTTAACCTATAGTGAAGGCCAGGCGGTTAGATGAGTCATTCATACTCCACCAAATAGTTATCTTTTTAGTTCTCAGAACAACTAAAAATTTAAGATATAAATAATTTTAAAAAAATGAATCCAGCTTGCAAGATTGCAGAGTAGGTTTGCCTTGCCTAAATGGTAACTTATGACTTATGAGCATCATAAAACTTAATAAACAGATCTCACCTATGATCCAATAAGCAACTTACTCTGCTGTAATTTATAACCCTTATTTATGTTACGAGCTCATTGATTACTCCTAATGGGAATATTAGTAACATCATTAAAGGGCGTACCCAGTGCAGAGAGCTCCCGCTCTGTGCGGGGTCTGGGGAAGGGTGTCAGTGGCAAGCCTTACCCTCGCCTGTGCAATGCGAGGAGATCGCGACTTGAACCAGGAACCTTCCGGTCACAGACGGTAAGACTCTACCGCTTGCACCAGGCCCGCCCTTCAATATTAGTAACATCATTAGATCACTAAAATGGATATGTAATCAGCTTAGCTTTCTCTCCCCAATGGAACAAAGTTGGGAAGTATGGTGTACAACATAATTGAGGAGAGGTGCATTTACACCTGAAAAAAGAAGGGAAAAACAAAATGGTGAGCAGACCATTTCTGGATTGAGGAACGAGACACTATGAGAAGCGGTGCATGGTGCGTGAAGAGACTGTCTGTGCATCAGCTTCCATATAACCTCCATGTCCAGCCGCATCCGCTTGGCTGATAGTCACCGTCCCATCAATTGCACTGAAATTACTGAACTCATGTCAATCTTTGTACAACTGATAGAGATGGAGACTAAAAAGAATCAGCAACCAAATATTGAAAGGGAAAAAAAGAAGAAGAGAAAAAGACGCATACATTGTGCCCATTTCACCGAACACGTTGAGGACATCATCCACGAAAGCATCGACGCCGGCAACGAGGTCGACGGTAGCCGACAATGGGGAGCACACGGGAGCAAGAGCAGGCACAGAGGCCGGAGATGCCGTTGCTATCGGATTTCAGGCTTTGGCAATCCTTTCCACGTGATGCAGGCGGGATGCGCGAGGAGCCTGCCCTCCAGCACCGAAAGCAGGGGCGTCCGCGGCGCAACGCCCGCGGGAGGAGTCAGCGACTGCTAGACGTGGTCGGAGCTTGGGGATGAGGCCGGCAGTGGTGCGGCTGGACTGCTGGAGTCGGAGAGGCAGCGGTCGTCGAGGTTGGCCCAACTGGAAGGCCAGCAGGAAGAGGTGGTGGACTGGTGGAGGTACGCCTCCATCTCCATCTTGCTGGATAACTGCAGTCCACCGTCCGCAGCAGTCTTTAAGCTCCGCCGCCGCCGGCAGGCGTCGGGAGGCCTTGGTGGCGGGCAGGGATTGACGGCAGGGGGAGCTGTTGCAGGAGCACGGCGGCATGAGGTGGAGGGGATGAGTCATCCGCTGAGGGTTCGCGACTCGCGAGGATATCAAAGCGTCTGGTTTCGCGGCGAGTCGCAGGGGAAGGGGGCGGGCGCAGAGAAGAGCGACGAGCGCAGCGGCTGGCGGCGCATGAGCACGAGCGAGTGCAGCAGTCCGAGGCGGAGGGGACGAGTCCTCCGTCCAACGGGTTCGCAAGCATTCGCGATGGCCCGATTTTGCAGCGTAACGGGTAGAGACCCGGAAACCCCGATCTAACGGTCGATCTCGGTTGTTTGCCAGATCGAACGGTTGATGGATTAGCGGGTGACATGGCTGTGTCCGCTTTGGTGCTCGAATCGTAGATAGAGATAACTGGTATATAAATTTTTAGGTGTGTGTGTATATATATATAGGGAGAGTATATTCAGTAGCCAGCTACAAAAATAAGTTATTTCGTAGCCACATCCATTTACGATAATTTTATATACTAATTTACGATAATGTTAATACATATTTACGATAGTTGGGTTACTATAACACATGGAGATATTTACCATAACGTTATAGTAAACCACCTAGTATGAAGTTACTATAATCTCGTAAATTAACATAGTAATTATCGTAACTCAAAGTGGCTACAGAATAAGTTATTTTATAGCCAGCTACAGGATAGTAGTTATATATATATATATATATATATATATATATATATATATATATATATATATATATATAAGCGGCTGCTGCGGCGGCAGAGGAGAAGCCACCACGAAGGGCCACGAGGAGGGTGCGATGATGAGGACCCTAAGAGGAACCACGAGGTGAGAACTGAGGAGTGATTTTATTTCAATTAATGTGCACACTGAGGTTTTGTTTGGCAGGGCTTCACTTCACTAGTGAAGCCATTTTTTTGCTTCAGCTTCACGAACAGTTCCACCGGTGGAGCTGAAGCGGTTTTGGTAAACCGTTTGGCAAAATAGCTTTCCTGTGCGAGCATATTTTTAGGGGCCTGGAGGAGGAGCCGGGAGAAGCCACTTTTTTGGCTCCATCCCACCCCAAATCACTGTGAGAGCATGTTTTTAGGGGCTTCACGAGTGAAGCTATTTTACTTTACCCCGTTTGGTAGAAAACGGCTCCAAACGGCTCCTAAAGCCGGTAGAAAAGCTCTGCCAAACGGGGCCTGAGATGCTGCTTCTTTTGATGCTAATTTTGATTGATGAGTCTGTAGGTGGACTAGATGTAGGCTGAGGATGTTTTCATCCCAATCAATGTGCACCAACTGAGGTGCTGCATTTGTTGATGCCAAATTTGATTGTTGAACCAAGTGTGAGACGGATCTAGTGGTGGGTCGGGGGGCTCAACCTCCCTACCGCTACTGATCCCATGGAACCCTAGAATCCCTCCAAGAATTTTAGCCATGACTGCTATGAGGAGGAGAGACTGGAGGTTGTTTAGCCCTATCTTACCCAAACTTCCATCCAAGATCTGTCCTTGATATACATGTTTGTGGCCAATAGTTATCACAAATAGATGCAACCACAACAAAAGCAAATGTCCATGGTTTTTTATAGTGGAGTAGGGCACTATAGCACTGCTATAGTTGACATCTAAAACTTAGGGTTAGCAATAAGAAACCACAAAGGGGCAATTCATGAAAAAGTGATTGCATACCATGTGAAAATCTTTTTTCTTTTCTTTTCTAGAACACGACTTCACGTGTATTTCATTAAGAAGAAGTAAGAGTGTCGAAAGAACGGCGTACACGACGCAACTATGGGATAACCCATAGAGCAGGATACAAAACCACAGAGCGAGTGGTTTATGACGAAAAACACAATTGAAAGCAAGAAGCGCGGCAGGGGAGGGCCCTCCGCCACAACCAAACTGACTTGACCTGCAAGAAAATTACGACGCGAAGGCTGCCAACAAGGGAGATGAAGATGCGGTGGCAAAGCATCCACCGAGAAGAGGCGACTACGGCGGCAAAGCATCCACCCGAACAAGAACCACGGCGACAAAGTATTCGTCAGAGACAACGCGGCAAAGTATCCGCAAGCACAACACGACAAAGCATCCGTCCAGACAGAGAGCGGCAAAGTATCCGCAAGCTGTGGGGGGGGGGGGCATCACGCACTCAGCAGCAAAGCATCTGCATGAGGGGAGACCGGAATGACATCGGCGACAAAGTATCCACCCAAACAGTAACGACGGTAAAGCATCTGCCAAAGATATCGCTAGCAGCAAAGCATCCACTAGGGAGAAGCAATAGCTACGGCAACATCATCCAACGCAGTTGAACAGACCAAAGAGTAGAGTAACTTGAAGCACATGCAGGCGTAGTACAGCAAGGAGCAACTCTAGCCAGGAAGCGGGAGATGGATCGGCACGACAGCAGGAGTGCTTCAACAAAGCCTTCATGAAGAGACTGACATCCGCAGACGCCATCATCGTTGAAAGAGGCACACAGTAAGATTTTCATCCTAGAACCTGGCCCGCCGACTTGCGCGACGCATAGAAGATTCGACGACGCCTCCAAGAAGGTGAGTGAGGCATGCTGCACCACCGCCGCCGGCCCAAGCAAGAAGCAGGGCAGGGCTTTCGCCCAAGGTTTATTCGTAGAACGCGCAGGTCCGAGGCAAGTCCACCTGTGGCACCCGAAGCGCGAGCAGCAAGCAGCCAGCGCATAAGGGATGAAAACGGAACGGAAATACCCCGAACCGAACTGTATCGTTTTCTATATTTAATCCGATCGAATCCGCATTTTCTTGTCTGACTTTACCATTTTCGCTTTCACATTTCAGATGTTTCGTATTTCAAATGTAAAAGTAGAAAACAGGTTTAGACATTTTTCGATCGTTTTCTACTTTTCTACTTTTAATTTGAAATATTCCGAATTGAAAATTCGGTTTAAACCGAATTTGGCCAACTGCACAGGTCATACAGCCCAATTACAGGTTGTTCATCACACAGCTGCGTTCTTTCTACTGGTGGTCAGCTGTCCTCTCTTATAGACGGCGTCCAGCCTCATCTCTCTTCACCTCACGAGATGGTGCCAAATATCAGGAAACCAGCAGCATCTACACGAAAGCTCACCTGGGCCATAGCCCATCAAGCTCATCGGTTTAACCCCCACCTGCAAAGTCAATCATTTGATAGTTTTTACATCAGCCGAATAAATCTTTATTACTCAAAAGAAAAATATGAATAAATCTTTAAAATAAAATACTACATCTATTCTAAAAAGATTAATAAAATTATTCTGACTCAGTTCGAGTTCATGTTTATATAATATGCACTTGTTAATTATTATATGCACTTGAACTTAATCATGTATGCACTTATTCAAGCACTTGGTCTATGGGTCGGTATTTCGTATTGAGTTTTCGTATATCGACCGTGTTCGACCTAAATCCGCTCGAATTGGTTCATTTTCAAAATTCTCGATAATTTGTAAGTTCGCGTTCATTTTCGTGTCCGGTTTTACCGTTTTTGCTTTCGTTTTAGTATTTCAAATATAAAAGTAGAAAACAATTTAGGAGTTTTTCGACCGTTTCCGACTGTTTTCATCCTCAGCGCACCAGCACCACCTGCATAGGGCCCAAGCCACCAGCATGGAGACTGGAGCACCGCCGCAACGACCACCAGTCGTGGGCCCACCAAGCCGGCTGGCGTCAGGCCACCACCGCTGTGCTACACCCTCTAACCCAGGGATCGAGCAGCGCCGTCAGCCCCCACGCACGGAGCCACAGCGCTAAATCCGATGACGTGGCCCTAGTGCGGCCACCGGTGACCCATGGCTCGACGCGAGCTCGGCCAATGCCACGAACGTAGGAAGCAGGCATGGAGCGGACGCTACCACAGCACCCACACGCCCACCCGCGGCCACCGGTAACCCACAGCCCCACCGGGCTAGGTCCACAATGCCAATGCGGGACGCAGGCGAGGCACGGACGCCAGCACAACACCCATGCAGCCACCCACGCACACAGAAGGGAGGGGGAGTGTAACAGAACCGACCAATTATACGAGATTAAGTAAGGAAAACTTCCGCCGAAGCAGATAATTTAGCAAACTTAAGCCCGTATAACCCGGTAGTCCGTGAAACCACGAAGGATTTTAAACCAATCGACATACAAACCAAGATCGTACAAGTTTAGCAAGTACCGTCACATATTACATAAAGTTTGCAATGACAGTTGGATACATCAGAGTTTAGAACATAGAGTTATTACAACCCAAGTTTAAACTGAAATAGCGGAAGCAAATAGTTTTAAAGCCACACACACACTTTTGGTTCAGATATAGTGCCAGTAGGTAGTCATCTCCAACAAAAGCATCAGATGAGAGATACAGAATGACCATTGCCCTTGGTCCTAGTTGTCACCCATCGCCTTGTAAAGGCAGTTAATGCAATAGCCATAGTATATTTGACCATCTGCAACAACAATGGGAACAATGCCCTGAGTACGAGAAGGTACTCAGCTAGACTTACCCATCTTAAACCAAAATAAAGCGACACCAAGGATTATGCAAGGCTTTCTTTAGTGGGCTAGCTAACTTATTTGCGAAAAGCATAAGCTATCATGAAGAAACCATTTTAAGTACTTTGCATCATCTTTATTATGACATATCCATCTAGGTCAGCACCTATACTATAGCAATCACTTGATTAACCAATAACATCTAGTTACCAACTTAGATTTAGCATATCTCATACCATCCAGATAACCATCAATGTTCCATCATAATTACTATAATGCTGTAGCTCGAGTCAAGTGCTCACTATCCAGGAGCGATGGCGATTTGAATCGATTCCTAACCAGCTGGTGATTTATTCCTCACACAAACTACACTCACCGATCAAGTGAGCTACAGATCACCAATGACACTTTCTAAGTAGCTGCGGGATAACAGTCAGGGACCACACTACCCAGGGATCGCCCGACAGCCAGGACGCACCTTGGGCTCACTCTTCGCGTCCCCGTCATACCCCCTTTAGCACCAGTCTACCAATCCAAGTTTATCCCGGCTCAAATAGTGTCACTAGCTTCACGGTCAAAAGGTACTTTATTTGGCCAGCTAAATGTGAGGCATGCGTTCAACATGATAAGAGGGACGAGCAACGATCGGTCCTTAATCGACACAGACAGAAAACTAACAGCACCCTGGAACCCTGTCTGGTTGCCTCCAACTTTTCCGTTCGGTCTCCAATTATCCATCACACATGGTAAATTCCAGGATATCATTCTTTCCGTAGCTAAATTCTTTCAGAAACCACCTATAAATGTCGGTGACCGGAAATCACCGATCGCTACTGGTCTAAGCAAGCCTAAGCAATTATTCGATTCCGACCTAATAGGGTAAAAAGGTAATAAGGTAGGCAAGGATAGTAATAAATGCATCAATGATTTCAATCAACTCCTACAACTTAATGCAATAATATATAAACTCGTATATAGAAAGAATTGCTTTTATAAAGTAGGAGACTTAGAATACTCTGGGGCTTGCCTCATTCGAACGAACTAGGTTGATGATCCACGCACTCGGGCAAGTCCTCTCCTTGCTCCTCTTCTTCTAGCACCTCCTGTGCCTAGACTTCTTATGGATCTGTCCCGGTCTGCTCTTCCTGAACTGCTACTAGCAACTCCTCCTACGATCCTATATGATGCAGATGTATAAGTGCTCATGCATAGGTGCATCGGAGAGATGACATGTAATGATCATGATGCATGGAATGTAGATGAACATGTTTACCTTTATTGGACATAGTAGAAGTAAAGCTCTTCTACAAGGTAGCCAACATCATCCAAGAACATATACTACTATACTACTACTACAACCACTGTACTAACATGCCAAGTCACCACAGCAAGCTAAGATGCTTTAAAGATACACCAAAGCAAACATTATTAACTAGACATGCATTAAAGAAGATTATTTTATTTTATTTTAAACTAGGGCTACAACAGCAACATATATTTTTGGTGCTCATAAAAATCTGAGAAAATTACAATAGCAGAGTACTACTCTAAGTAGACTACCATAAAACTTTCATGGCATTTGGATGAGTAAAATAGCCTACACAAAAATGACAAGCTATGGCATAAATATTAGCATGAAAATACTTTGTACTATGAAAAGTGTCAAATAATAGATTTGGTATTTTTTCTATGTTCTACACAGTAAACAATCACTGCACAAAAATTATCATACACATGTTTTATACAATTTTTGCTCTCTATTAAAATAACAAAAATCATCAATTAAAGGCACTTGAACTACACATCAATATTGCTCTACAGAACATGCATGACATCAATTTTTCCTGCAAAGTACATCACTAAAGGAGATTAAGCAAAACTAGAACATATTTTTCTGATGTATATTCTATTTATTAGACATTTTCTAAGAAATCAACATTTATTCAATTTAAATAAAGCTACACAGAAAAGTATCACAAATTTGAAATGCAATATTTTTAACAGATGGATCTAGTCACAAGAAACCTAGCAAAACTTATTTCAACAAATTTGGAGCTATTTTGAGCAAGTTATGAATTTCCAAAGCATTTAAACAAAATATGTAAATCATTGCTTTTATTCTTTCTAAAAATTCCGGTTCAAAAATGCTAGATCCACCCGGATCTGAACATGCGCGTACACACACAGGGGGGACCCCAGCCGTCAGTCAAACCGAAACAGAGGAGATCACCGATGGTGAGAGCTCGCCGACGGTGAGGTCTCCGGGCCAGTGAAGGTGACCTACGTGCTCTACGGCTCAAGGCGAACTCAGCTGTGCAATGGGCACGGCCAGAGGTGCACGGAGGCGACCTCGCCGGTGTGCATGGCAGCACGGTGGCTCGGCTCTCCGGCAGGAGCGTGTCTCCGACCATGGGGTGGCGCAGGGAGCGGCGTGGGAGCTCCACCGAGCCTGGGCGGTGCTAGCGCACTGAGAAAAGAGAGCGAGAAGGAGGACAGAGGGGCGAGGTCCACGGAGCGGAGCACTCTAGCGAGGAGGAGCTCACTCCGGTGAGCGATTCACATCCGGTGGAAGCTTACCAAGGTGAACCAATGCGAGCACGGTGTGCGCGAGGTGGAGGCGGAGCTACTGGCGAGATGGAGCAGTCGACGACGAGCTATGGTGGTCGGGCGAGCCAACTCCGGTGAGGGAGCGCGGCGGTGGCGGAGGCGAGCGCGTGCTCTGCTGCTGGTGGGTGAGAGGAAACTGGGAGAAAGCGCGAGAAAGGAGAGGGAGGCTCGGACAGGGGTCTTGAAGGCGGGGACAGAGCCAGTCAGAACGAGGTAGGCTGGTGGTGCCATGCGGCGATCTTGCCGGCGCATGCCGCCACGTGGCTTGCGCGCTCTAGCACGGGCGTGGGCGAGCGGGAGGCGCGGCGTGGGCCTGGGCCGGCAAAGCTGCTGCTGGGCCAGAGCAAAGAGCGTGGCGCGGGAGCGGGAGTGTGGGCGCTGCGGGCCAGATTGCGCGAGCGGGCCAGAAGCGGAGCGGCGGCCCGGTAAGAAGCAATTTGAATTTGTTTTCAAATTATTTTCTATTCCTATTACATTCAAATGCAAATTGTGAGCAATTTCAATCAGTTTCAAACTTTGGCCCAAAAGTAAAAGTTGCTCTAAAATTTATTCTCTACAACTTTGTCAAAAGGAGCTAGGGCTAATTCCCACTAGATTTTGAATTACAAAATTAAGGTCAATTTAATTTTAAAACTGTATTTTGGAAGATTATTTTCAAAAGCAAAATTTGAGAAAACTTTGAATATACACCTTGCTCCAAAATGCATGTGAAACATTTCTAAGTCATTTGTACTCCCAAACAATCATGTTAAACATCATTACAAGCACAAACACGACCCAGGTTCATTTAAACAGTAATGCAATATACATGTTTCACGAGCATGTTTGATATGTTTCAAAGCATTGTTTCAGTTATTATTTAACATGATTATGCATGTATGATTATGATGCTTGATGATGCATTATGTTCATGATTTGCAGTGCCTAAATGCTTGCATAACACCGGGGTGTTACAGCCCTCCCCCCTTATAAGAATCTCATCCTAAGATTTTGAGTTATGAACCATTTGTTATAAAAATCCTTATAAGCGTTTTGTAGATATTCTCCTATTTTCCACGTCGCATCACCATCATTGTGATGACTCCACTGTATCTTATATGTTCTCACCACTTTATTCCGAGTGACTCGGTCCTTAGTGTCCAAAACTCGAACCGGTTGCTCATGGTATTCCAAGTCTAATTTGATTCGAATTCCCTGAGGTTCTATTCTTTCTTCCGGAACACGCAAGCACTTCTTCAACTATGATACATGAAAGACTAGAAAGATCGAACCCATCGCTTCTGGTAATTATAACTTATAAGCCACGGGACCCTTCTTCTCTATGATCTTGTACTGGTCCTACAAACCTAGGAGCAAGTTTCTTCTTGATTCCAAATCGTTTCTTCTTCATTGGGGTAACATTCAAATAGACATAGTCACCAACTTGAAATTCTAGCGGTCTCCTTCTCTTATCTACATAACTCTTCTAGCGTGACTGTGCTGCTTTCATGTTTTATTAGATAATACGGACCTTTTTCTTAGCCTCGTCAACAAAATCGATTCCATAAAACCTTCTCTCTCTGGGCTCAACCCAATTCAATGGTGTCCTACATTTTTTGCCATACAATGCTTTAAATGGAGCCATCTTGATACTCTCTTAGTAACTATTGTTGTAAGCGAACTCTACCAAAGGTAACCATGATTCCCATGAACCCTTAGACGATAACACACAAGCTCTAGGCATATCTTCAAGAACAGCATTAACTCGCTCTGTCTGCCTATCTGTCTGTGGGTGGTAAGCTATACTACTGAACCAAGCTAGTACCCAAACCTTTATGAAGATTCTCCCAAAAATGAGCGGTAAACTATGACCCACGGTTAGACATGATAGTCTTTGGTATACCATGTAATTGGACAATCTCTGCAATGTACTTCTCAGCATACTGAGGGGGTCGAAAAGCAATCTTGACTGGTAAAAAGTGAGCTGATTTGGTAAGGCGATCTACAATCACCCAAATCGAATCATTCCCCTTTGGTGTGGTGGGAAGACTGGTGATAAAATCCATACTTATATCATCCCATTTCCAATCTGGTACTAACAAAGGTTGCAACATTCCTGCGGGTCTCATGTGAAGAGCTTTCACTCTACAACACATGTCGCAACGAGCAACATACGCTGCAATCTCCTTCATCTTCGTCCACCAATAACGAGGTCACAATTCTTGGTATATTTTGTTACTTCTAGGATGGATAGACAACTTAGAGTGATGAGCTTCATCCATCAATTTGTTCTTGAGCTCTCGATCTTTAGGTACAACCAGACGGTCCTTAAACCATAACACTCCTTGTTCATCCACTCTAAAGTGCTTGGTCAGTTCTTTCTTCATTTTCTCCTTGATATGGAATATTCCCTTATCTGTTTTCTGACCCTCAATGATCTTGCTCTCCAAGGTACAAGTAACCTGAATATTATGCAACACAGCAGGATGCAATAAATTGAACCCATCTTCAAACAATGGTTGCACAGCAAGAGAATATGACTTCCTACTTAAGGCATCTGCTACTACATTTGCCTTTTCTGGATGATAGTGCACATTCAGATTATAATCCTTTATCAGCTCTAACCATCTTCTCTGTCGTATATTCAACTCAGACTGAGTAAATATGTACTTGAGACTCTTATGATCTGTAAAGATATTGCATACATTCCCAAGCAAGTAGTGTCTTCAAATCTTTAGAGCATGCACAATGGCCACAAGCTCTAAATCATGCATAGGATAGTTAGCCTCATGCTTCCTCAACTGACGTGAGGCATAAGCAATGACCCTTCCATCTTGCATCAGAATACATCCTAAACCATTCTTTGATGCATCACAAAACACATCAAACAGCTTTTCTATATCTGGTTGTGCCAGAATAGGAGCAGTGGTTAGCAAATTCCACAAGGTGCAGAAAGCTGCCTCACACTCCTCTGTCCAAACAAACTTATCATCCTTCTGTAGCAAACTTGTCATTGGCTTGGCAATCTTCAAGAAGTCCGATATAAAACGACGATAGTAACCGGCTAATCCAAGAAAACTCCGAACCTCATGAACTGTGCTTGGTGCCTTCTAGTCCATAACCTCTTGTACCTTACTAGGATCCACTGAGATTCCATTCTCAGATAACACATGACCGAGAAAAGGAACTGTCTTCAGCCAGAACTCATATTTACTAAACTTAGCATACAGCTGGTGATCTCTGAGTCTAGTCAAGACAATTCTTAGATGTTCTACATGATCCTATTCATTCTCTAAGTATACTAGAATGTCATCAATGAACACAATCACAAACTTATCTAACTCCTGGCATAAATACCAAATTCATCAGATACATAAAGTATGCAGGAGCATTTGTCAAACCAAAGGACATGACAAAATACTCGTACAAACCATATCTGGTGGAGAATGCAGTTTTGGGTATATCTTGTGGTCTAATCTTGATCTGATGGTACCCTGATCTCAAATCTATATTGGAGAACACCTTGGCTTTTGACAATTGATCAAACAAGATATCAATCCGAGGTAGAGGATACTTGTTTTTAATTGTCACTACATTCAGTCGCTGGTAGTCCACTCACATCCGTAAGGAGTTATCCTTCTTCTTCTTCATGAACAGTGCGAGACATCCCCATTCTGATGAACTTGGATGAATTAAACCCTTAGTTAACAGATCTTGGAGTTGTTTCTTCAACTCGGCTAATTCATTTGGAGGTATCTGATAAGGCCTTCTTGAGATCGGTGGTGTTCCTAGGATTAACTCAATGGCAAACTCAACATTTCTGTCCGGTGGGAGACCGGGTAACTCATCTGGAAACACGTCCGGAAACTCGCACACTACTAGAATCTTGGCTAGAAGAGTAGTTTGGACTGCATAAGTTGTACTGGTCAGATCTATTCTCTGAGGTAAGGTTACTTGAAATATACCTTCTCCAACAGGTTCCTTGAGAGAAATGCTTCTTCCTCCAACATCAATTACTACTCCCATCGTATTCATCCAGTTCATTCCCATAATCACATCCAAAACTAGCCCTAGCATAACTATCAAGTTAAGCTTATAATGCCTGTTTACTATACATAGGGTTACCCCCCTAGATTATTTGATTAGTTAACATGATCAGCCCTAGCTGAACTTATCCGATAAGCACATTCTAATTCAATTATCTTTTGCTCATACTTTCTTGCAAATGCTTGACTTATGAATGAATGAGATGATCCAGAATCAAACAAAATGACTGTAGGATGATTGTTGATAGAAAACATACCGGCTGTCATGGGCTCTCCTTCCGAGATGTCATCAATGGTGGTGTGGTGCACACGAGCTTGGTACTGATTTTGCTGCTTCTTGGGATATGGGCAAAACTTCGCAAAGTGCCTAGGTTGATTGTAGTTGAAACACGGTCCTCTTACTTGAGTAGCAGCTCCAGATGAACTACCTTGTCCTGGTCTTGGCTTGTGGCACTGCCATCTTGAATGGCTTCTGATTCCTCTGAGGTTACTGGGCATTCTAATTCCTCCGCTGAGGTGGCCTGAACCTTGCACCAGGGGCAGGCGGACGATACGTAGAACGATTTGCCATCGGGGCCCTTAGCTAGGACGGACCTGACTCAAAAGCTCTCTTGCGAGTCTTGGATGTAGCATATACATTGTTGTTCTTTTCTTGCTTTAAGCAGTCACTAACAAAGTCATTGAAACCAGTTCTTGTATTGGTACCCACGTGCTTCATCATTTTTGGGATTCAGACATCTCTTGAAACTAGCGATCTTTTTGGCATCGGTATTCACCATGTCAAAGGCATAGCGACTTAGATTGTTGAATGCATGTAGATACTGTGCCATAGTCTTGGTGCCTTGATTCAATGCTAGAAATTCTCCAAACTTCATTTCTGTCAAACCAGGTGGAATGTAAACTCCACGAAAAGCCTTAGTGAATTCCCTCCAAGTAATGTGGGCATTGGAGGGAAAAGTGGTGTGGTGGTGCTTCCACCACATTCCTATAGGGCATTGTAGCTGATGAGCTACATACTCAGTTTTCAACACTACTGTCATCCTTAGAACACAAAACTTATCTTCCATGGTGTTTATCCACTCTTCTGCATCCAATGGCTCTGCTGCTTCTTTGAAAATTGGTGGCCTGGTGTCCATAAAGTCCTTGAAACTGTTATGCTGATTCGCTTCATGTCCACTTGGGTTTAACCCACGGTGGGTGTTGTCAGCAATATGGCGCAATGCAGCTTCCATGTTCTATTGCATGCCCTCCATGTTGCGTTGACTTCCAAGGAACTATGCGAAGAACTGCTCCGCGATGTACGGTGGAGGAGGAGGTGGTGGTGGTGGATCACGGTTCTCATTCCTAGCGGCACTGCCACCTACCTCAGTAGCATCATACATGGTACTGGCGAGTGTTCGGCATCTGCATATTTCAGCAACAGTAATTATTAGGCGATGTTGTAGAAATTGCAGGTGAATGAAAAATTATGCCGTACTGAATTCACTGGAGAAAATAAATTCATACAATAAAATAGGGGCACAATAAGTCATTCCAATTAACACAACATCACTAATTAGATTACTTAAGCACACACATCGTGTCCAATACAACCAAATTGCCAGCATATATACACTGGACTTTTGATGTTCAGATTTCGCCACAAACACATCCAAGTTTTCTGGCATTACATCAAGGTCTTAGTCTTTCTACTCATTATTACATGCCAGACATGCCAACCATGCAAAAGGTCATCACAGACGAAACCCTAGTAGCAAACGCAACAACTACTAGCCTACTCATCGTGGTCGCTGTTTAAGTCAGGAGATGTCGACATTGTCACTATCCACATCATCATTGTCACCATCAGCTAGTGCCTTAGGCTCTTCGGGATCCTCGTCCTCATCTAGATCCATCTCTGCTGCTCCAAGTGAAACGTAAGGGTGGAGCTGGTTATTCAGCTGATGAACCTCCTCATGTAGGTTGTCGTTGTACTCTTCTGCATTGGCCAGCTCCTGCTCCAGCTCAGCCTGTCGAGCTCTCAGAACATCTTCTATGGACCAGGCTTCATTCCTCTGGTGGAGCACATGGATCAACATGCGCTCAGCGTTCCTGTTGGCGGTGGTCAGATGCTCAACCTGCTCTCTCAGTGCACGTATGTCTCCCTCATAGACTCTAGTCCTCTGAGTCGCCTGATCCCTCTAACGAGTCAACTGAGTCATCTCAACATTGAGCCTCTCAATCTCTGCGTCATGATCCCTTTGAAGCTGACGTCGGTTATCGTGGGCATGACCAAGAGCACCAGACACACGTCTTAGGCTACCTTCTACTCCATCAAAAGCCTTCATCACTGTGAACATGGCGCTCATAGTAGGGTTATCACTGTTCTGTTCTTCTACTGCACCAATCTTTAGAGATCTTCCTCTTGCTTGCTACCACGAGTCAGTGGAGGGGTTGCCCCTCGGAAAGACTTCAACTATAGCAGCTGCCAACTCCTGAGGAAAATGATCCATGATATCCCTCAGTATCCCAAAGGCTGCCCTGTCAGCTGCTTCTTCAGTAGTCCTACTAGTTGACTCATAACGCCAACCAGTCCACTCAGAATCGTCACCTCGGGGACGAACAACGGCCTCCACAGTAACCAAGAGACCTTCCCCCAACTACTCATTTGTCCAGAAATAGCGGGGCTCCATTCCATTAGGATAGCCTACATAGCTGAGCACTCTCCACAAGAGTGTAGGCATCCCAAACTCTCCAAGAAACGTGTGGTGCTAACGGGTACATGGAGTAAGCTGATGGCGGGGAGCTCTGCCTCTGCTGGACTTGCGAGCGGTCTGCTTTGTGTGTGCCATCTGTAGCAAATTTTTATTTTATTACTCACGTGAGAACAAGGTTAAGTTGTCATTTTTATCAAAATGAGATAATCAACTTATAAGGGGAGGAACAATGCCATGAATGATATGTAACAACATGATGCATGCACGTTCCATATGTTCTCACAAACTTAGGAAAAATAACAATTGCTAGCGGCATAGACGGTGGCATACAACGGTCTCTCATAAACGTAGCTAATACGTACTACATGATAACGCTGTTATGTACCTGCAAAAGATTCACTTCAGCCCAAACCCTGATAGTATGAAAAATATGCACGAAAGCAGTAAAGTAATCTACTCGCTCTACACGCATCCCCAGATACGCGTACAACGGTAGCAACTACCTGAACCATCGTCCTATCGACGGCATCGTCACCACAAGACGGAATTCCCCACACATTGGATACCTTCATATAAACACGCGTATGGCATGTAAAATAATCCAGCATCATATAAGCACTTCCCAAGATCGATAGTGTATCTGATCATGCTCTCACAACTCTCACTTACCGAGGCGTAGAGGCAATGGATCCATACATTACCACTCAAACGAATGGCACTCATACAATAACACGCCGTATGAGCAACGAAATAGAAATATGATGCAAAGACCCCCAAGTCAGTACTTAAATAAGCCACCTAGAGTCCTTAACTGGGTATACAGGATATGACCACTAGCACACTCTTAAGTTTTAAATTAGAGGTTGAAACACCTATATACTATAAGTTTGTAATTAGTTTTGTAACACAAAACCCTTTTGTTTTAAATACACACATGAATAGTAACCTGCTAAACCTGGCTCTGATACCAGCTATAACAGAACCGACCAATTATACGAGATTAAGTAAGAAAATCTTCTGCCGAAGTAGATAATTTAGCAAACTTAAGCCCGTATAACCCGGTAGTCCGTGAAACCACGAAGGATTTCAAACCAATCGACATACAAACCAAGATCGTACAAGTTTAGCAAGTACCGTCACATGTTACATAAAGTTCAGCAATGACAGTTAGATACATCAGAGTTTAGAACATAAAGTTATTACAACCCAAGTTCAAACTAAAATAGTGGAAGCAAATAGTTTTAAAGCCACACACACTTTTGGTTTAGATACAGTGCCAGTAGGTAGTCTTCTCCAACAAAAGCATCAGATAAGAGATACGGAATGACCATTGCCCTTGGTCCTAGTTGTCACCCATCGCCAGGTACAGGCAGTTAATGCAATAGCCATAGTACATTTGACTATCTACAACAACAATAGGAACAATACCCTAAGTACGAGAAGGTACTCAGCTAGACTTACCCGTCTTAAACCAAAATAAAGCGACACCAAGGATTATGCAAGACTTTCTTTAGTGGGCTAGCTGACTTGTTTGCGAAAAACATAAGCTATCATGAAGAAACCATTTTAAGTACTTTACATCATCTTTATTATGACCTATCCATCTAGGTAAGTACCTATACTATAGCAATCACTTGATTAACCAATAACATCCAGTTACTAACTTAGATTTAGCATATCCCATATCATCCAGATAACCATTAATGTTCCATCATAATTACTATGATGCTGTAGCTCGAGTCAAGTGCTCACTATCCAGGAGCGATGGCGATTCGAATCGATTCCTAACCAGCTGGTGATTTATTCCTCACATAAACCACACTCACTAATCAAGTGAGTTACAGATCACCAATGACACTTTCCAAGTAGCCGCGGGATAATAGTCAGGGACCGCACTACCCAGGGACCACCCGATAGCTAGGACGCACCTTGGGCTCACTCTTCGCATCCCCGTCATACCCCCTTCAGCACCAGTCTGCCAATCCGAGTTTATCCCGGCTCAAATAGTGTCACTAGCTTCACGGTCGAAAGGTACTTTATTCGTCCAGCTAAATATGAGGCATGCGTTCAACATGACAAGAGGGACGAGCAATGATCGGTCCTTAATCGACACAGACAAAAAACTAACAGCACCCCAGAACCCTGTCTAGTTGCCTCTAACTTTTCCGTCCGGTCTTTAATTATCCATCACACATGGTTAATTCTAGGATATCATTCTTTCCGTAGCTAAATTCTTTCAGTAACCACCTATAAATGTCGGTGACCAGAAATCACCGATCACTACCGGTCTAAGCAAGGCTAAGCAGTTATTCGATTTCGACCTAACAGGGTAAAAAGGTAATAAGGTAGACAAGGATAGTAATAAATGCATCAACGGTTTCAATCAACTCCTACAACTTAATGCAACAATATATAAACTCGTATATAGAAAGAATTGCTTTTATAAAGTAGGAGACTTAGAATGTTCTAGGGCTTGCCTCGTTCGAACGAACTAGGTTGATGATCCACGCACTCGGGCAAGTCCTCTCCTTGCTCCTCTTCCTCTGGCATCTCCTGTGTCTGGACTTCTTTTGGATCTGTCCCGGTCTGCTCTTCCTGAACTGCTACTAGCAACTTCTCCTATGATCCTGTATGATGTAGATGTATAAGTGCTTATACATAGGTGCATCGAAGAGATGACATGTAATGATCATGATGCATGGAATGTAGATGAACATGTTTAACTTTATTGGACATAGTAGAAGTAAAGCTCTTCTATAAGGTAGCCAACATCATTCAAGAACATGTACTACTATACTACTACTACAACCACTGTACTAACATGCCAAGTCACCACAACAAGCTAAGATGCTTTAAAGATACACCAAAGCAAACATTATTAACTAAACATGCATTAAAGAAGATTATTTTATTTCATTTTAAACTAGGGCTACAACAACAATATATATTTCTGGTGCTCATAAAAATCTGAGAAAATTATAGTAGCAGAGTACTAAAATAAGTAGACTACCATAAAATTTTCATGGTATTTGGATAAGTAAAATAGCCTACACAAAAATGACAAGCTATGGCATAAATATGAGCATGAAAATACTTTGTACTATGAAAAGTGTCAAACAACAGATTTGATATTTTTCCTATGTTCTACACAGTAAACAATCACTGCACAAAAATTATCATACACATGTTTTATACAATTTTTGCTCTCTATTAAAATAACAAAAATCATCAATTAAAGGTACTTGAACTACACATCAATATTGCTCTATAGAACCTGCATGACATCTATTTTTTCTACAAAGTAAATCACTGAAGGAGATTAACAAAACTGGAACCATATTTTTCTGATGTATATTCTATTTATTAGATATTTTCTAAGAAATCAACATTTATTCAATTTAAATAAAGCTACACAGAAAAGTATCACAAATTTGACATACAATATTTTTAACAGATAGATCTAGTCACAAGAAACCTAGCAAAACTTATTTCAACAAATTTGGAGCTATTTTGAGCAAGTTATGAATTTCCAAAGCATTTAAACAAAATTTGTAAATCATTTCTTTTATTCTTTCTAAAAATCCTGGTTCAAAAATGCTAGATCCACCCGGATCTGAACACGTGTGTACACACACAGGGGCTGACAAACGGGCCCGAGGGTCAGCGGGACCCTACCCGTCAGTCGAACTAAAACAGAGGAGATCACCGATGGTGAGAGCTCGCCGACGGTGTGGTCTCTGGCCCAGTGAAGGTGACCTACGTGCTCTACGGCTCAAGGCGAACTCAGCTGTGCAACGGGCATGGCCAGAGGTGCACAGAGGCGACCTCGCCGATGTGCATGGCAGCAGGCGGCTTGGCTCTCCAGTGGGAGCGCGTCTCCGGCCATGGGGTGGCGCAGGGAGCGGCGTGGGAGCTCCACCGAGCCCGGGCAGTGCTAGCGCGTGAGAAAAGAGAGCGAGAGGAGGACGGAGGGGCGAGGTCCATGGAGCGGAGCACTCTGGCGAGGAGGAGCTCACTACCGGTGAGCGATTCACGTCCGGTGGAAGCTTACCAAGGTGAACCAACGCGAGCACGGTGTGCGCGAGGTGGAGGCGGAGCTGCTGGCGAGATGGAGCAGTCGACGGCGAGCTGTGGTGGCCGGGCGAGCCAACTCCGGTGAGGGAGTGCAGCGGTGGCGGAGGCGAGCGCGTGCTCTGCTGCTGGCGGGTGAGAGGAAACTGGGAGAAAGCGTGAGAAAGGAGAGGGAGGCTCGGACAGGGGTCTTGAAGGTGGGGCGGAGCCGGTCGGAACGGGGCAGGCCGGTGGTGCCGCACGGCGATCTCGCCGGCGCATGGCCGCCACGCGTCTTACGCGCTCTTGCGCGGTCGGAGCACGGGCGCGGGCGAGCGGGAGGCGCGGCGTGGGCCTGGGTCGGCGAAGCAGCTGCTGGGCCAGAGTGAAGAGCGCGGCGCCGGAGCGGGAGCACGGGCGCTGCGGGCCGGATTGCGCGAGCGGGCCAGAAGCGGAGCGGCGGCCCGGTAAGAAGCAATTTGATTTTTTTTCAAATTATTTTCTATTCCTATTACATTCAAATGCAAATTTTGAGCAATTTCAATCAGTTTCAAACTTTGGCCCAAAAGTAAAAGTTGCTCTAAAATTTATTCTCTACAACTTTGTCAGAAGGAGCTAGGGCTAATTCCCACTAGATTTTGAATTACAAAATTAAGGTCAATTTAATTTCAAAACCGTATTTTGGAAGATTATTTTCAAAAGCAAAATTTGAGAAAACTTTGAATATACACCTTGCTCCAAAATGCATGTGAAACATTTCTAAGTCATTTGTACTCCCAAACAATCATGTTAAACATCATTACAAGCACAAACACGACCCATGTTCAGTTAAACAGTAATGCAACATACATGTTTCACGAGCATGTTTCATATGTTTCAAAGCATTGTTTCAGTTATTATTTAACATGATTATGCATGTATGATTATGATGCTTGATGATGCATTATGTTCATAATTTGCAGTGCCTAAATGCTTGCGTAACATCGGGGTGTTACAACCATCATCGTGTCGCCAGATCCGGCATAGGAGACGCAAGATCTGGCAAAGAAGGGCCAGGATCTGCCTCACCGGTGACGCTAACCATCGGAGGAGCAGGAGGGGTGGTGGGGGTGGACTGGGGAGGGAGGCGGGACTACGGACAGGGCTCCACACAGGCACCGCCGCAGGCCACCGCCGCCACTCGCCGGAGAGCGGCGGCGGCGGCCGAGGGAGTGGCAGGAAGGGGTGGCCTCCGGCGGCCGGCGATGCGCCCCCGAGCCGCTTGTTGGAGCGCTCGAGGGAAGGGACTTTTGTTAGTCGTATACCATGTGAAAATCCATAACTTGTAGACGACTCCCGCGTGAAAATCCATAACTTGTGGATGACTCCTGCAAAGAACAAGTTAATTAGAGCATCTCCAAGAGTTTGTCAAATTGTACTTGGCAAATCTTGTGATTTACCAACTCCCAAAATTATATGCCAAGTAAAAAAACAATCCATCTCCAAGAGTTTGGCATTTTTGACTTTGTAAAATAAAAAAAACCGTTAACAAAACGAAGAGACCCGCTAAGCAAACGAAGAGCCCCGCTAAGCGAACGAAGAGCCCCGCGAAGAAACGAAGAGCCCCGGGCGCGCGTATATTTGCGCGCGCGGAGGGAAGATTTGCCAAGTTGCTATTGATGCCAAGTTGTTTTGCCAAACTGTTGGAGGCTATTTTTTCTTGTTTTGCCAAAATTATATGGATGCCAAGTTGAGATAGCAAACTCTTGGAGATGCTCTTATTCCAAAGAACAAAGGGCTCGATAACAAAAAAAAAAACACCTGTAGCACAATCGGTTACCATACCTCTATTCATGACGGAGAGTGGACATGCTAAAACTTTCCGAACATGCATGAACACATAAAAAGAGTTGATCAACGACGATCTTAGGGCTACGATGAAAGAACAGTTTGAGACGGTGAAGCTTACAACATGGCAGGGAAGGGAGTGACATGGGAATTTGAAGTGCTTCAGTGACTTATGGACATGCCAAAAAACATTAGTGAATGGATTGCATAGCTCTTACGCATGCATTTATCCCTCCCGTAAACGTTGATTCTAGTTTCCTTATCTTTTATTACATGGAAAAAGTCCTAGTTGTAAAGGTGTTTGAATTCTATACCATCGTCTCTTGCCATACTTGAATTTGTATTGGATTCATTTTTTATATATATCTTTAGATAGATTAGATCGATTCTCTAGGATCAATCTGGTAATTTTTAGCATTTGAGAGTGAAAAAAAACTACTTTAGAATACTATAGCCACACATTGCTTTCTTATTTATGTGCTTTCTCTAGACAAATGGAAATGAAACTAATATTATTTTTAAAAAATCAATGTTAAATTTAGATTATTTCTCATTACAATTTCTGGTGACTATTTATTTAGATACTTTTCTTTCTAATTAATTCGGAGATCGAACTATTAATTTTTGTAGTCTTTTATTCAAATTCTCCTCTACTAATTTTGTTCTACATAGATTTATTTTTCCTTAATTAGAAGTAGTTTAAAATTTTGTTTCTGCAGTCGTACGGTAATCAATTGTTATTTTTCCTTAATTTATTATTATGAACTTACTTATTATTAATTGTATTAGGTATAGACTGTTTCATTTGATTTAGTTTAATCCATTAGATCACCATAAAATCTGATTGTGTATATTCTTTTTCTTTTTTTTCCCAATCAATCTCGTATTTCTAGACACTTTTGTATAGTCTCTATAGATAGATAGACAGAAAGATAAATAGTTAGATAGATAATGATATTATAGTATATATTTTTTTCAAAACATAAATATTATACTCCTTCTATCTTGAAATATAATAGATATAAGTTTATCCCAAGTCAAACTATGCAAAGTTTGACTAAATTTATAGGAAAATGTATTAATATCTATTACATCAAAGATGTAAATTATAAAAAATACATTTTATAATATATCTAATGATGTTAATTTGATGTCGTAACTATTATTTTTTATTTTCTATAATTTTGGTTAAAATTAACACAATTTTTACTTAGGACAAATTTGGATACCTTATATTTTAGGATGGAGGAAGTAGGTTATTAATATTCTTATTCTTATCCCAATAGAACTTTAGACTCCTAATTTACTTTTGTGTACGTGATTTTTCATCTCATATCTGGTCTTCATTGGATTAAATCTACACCATTATAATCAAGATCAATGACCCTTTTTTCTTTACCTTCAAATCAATTAACGCTGTAATTTTTATTTATATTAGTTGTTTAGGCATGGATTTTGATTTAATCTAAGCCTTTAGATCATTACAAAATGATGGTGCATATTATTCTCACATGATTAATCTCATAATTTCTAGCTCCTATCGATAAACATGGTTGATTCATCTATCTGACAAAAAACAAAGAAAGGTTCTCCTGCAGATTGCAGGCAAGCTTTTCACTTTTTTTTTTTTTTGAAGAAACAAGCTTTTCACTTGTGCCCAACACAAGTGTACAGTTTAACACAAGACTGTAGAAGATGCAATTGTGCAAGAAAAATGAAAAAAAAAGACTATAAACATTGAATTGTGCAATTAAGATCAGTTACTAACACTGCCTTCCAGTAAGTTACAACACAACACAATAATTAGTGTTTTTCAGATCTCGCGTTACATGACATAAACAACAAAGACACGATCATTAGTGATTTTATTTCCTACATCTGAACCAGCTCACATACCCTGCCTCTTGACATGAGGTCTACTGTTCAAAAAGATCCCTGCCTTCTTCCACCTTTGTAACTTTATGGCGGTAGTATCTTCATGAATTGTGATCTCTTTTAGATTTGGAAGGTAAGACGACCCTATAAAACCAGCCCAGCTTTCAATTGACTCGGGCTCACGCAGAAATGGGCGTGGTTAGACAGGAACTAAGGTAGAGTACTCAGGGCATAGTAGAAGATGTAAGGCATATCATTCCTCCATTTTCTACAATCTCTAACAGCTTTGGGGCTTCTAAGCAAAGCCTTTTAAGGCTTCCAAACCCCCCCCTCTTGGTAACAAACTTTGTGCCACATGTAAAACCAATATGCTCTGCCAATTTTAGGTACACCAGGCAAGGTAATTCTTGCATCACTGACAAATTTTCACAGCTCAAGCCAGAATTAAAAAGGTGCAGCTCGTTGAGTTTTGACAGTCCCCTCAATGTTGCAAATTCTGGTTAGTGGTCCAATGCTCCACGCAATTTGATAGATCTGATATAACATGGAGCCTTCAGGAAACTGACGAATTCCTTGCACAAATCGGCTGAATCAACAGCTAGTGAGGACAGACCGTCCTTGTCAATGAAGTGTTCCTGGATACTTTCTCGAAAACTTGAGATCCCATGTGGAGGTGGAGTCTCACACCATATCTTCACCTTCTCTAATCGCCTCCCACTATTTAATTGAGAGGCCACATTTATGTCCACATGCTTTTACCAATTGTGGAACTTGTTTAACCTTTCATCACTATTTTCTTTTTATTTTCAGCGAACAGGCATTTTGGAGAGACCAAGTGCGGAGCAGTCGGTCACATTCTATCTTCATGGATCAATCGAAAGCACCCCAAAACATCTCGACCAAAGAGATTAAGCAAGACCAAAGAGATTAAGCAAGAACGAGGAGGGAGAAAAACAACAAATAGCTAACTGCAAAACTCAGGAACACGAAATAAAAAAACGCGAACACATGGTTGAATCCTAGAGGGAAAGGTGAGGTAAGGGACTCACTTCCCACTTAATAATCACATAATTCGATTACACAGAGTAGCTAGTTCATCTGTGAAGGACCTAATGAGCAAACCCTAGAGGAGAAGGAACTAAGGAGAAGGAAAATAAAAAAGCTCAAGAAGTAGGAAGCATTGGAGCATCCCCCTCTCTTATTTAGAGACTATTACACATTCTCCATTTGCCTCTAGATATTTTAGAGCTAACCACCTTGCCTGAGGGCATTATGGTCCAACACGATCTATGTTGATCCGACGATCACGTGCCCTTCATGACTTAGCTTTGCCTCGATGCAAGCTTTGCGATGACGCCACGTGCCGCCTCCGATTCCCACCGAAACCGTACCTGGGTTTTGAGGAACAAACCCGAAAACCATACGCCCAGTGGTTTTGAGGATCAACCCACCAAACCGCTCGCGAGTAGCGTACTCCATACGCGTCCCCCACAACTCCATGCGTGTTACCACCGTCCTCAACTGCCCGGCTGCCAAATCTTCCAGAGGCTCCAGTCGACTTGTAGCTCGGAGGCGGTGGTCAATGGCGAGGTGAAGGTCAAGTAGGGACATGCCGTGCCAATTGACTCTCTAGCTTGGCTTGTGTAGCCTTACTATTGAGCATTGCTAGTGAGCTTAGGCTTTGTGCGCTTTGCATACTAGCATGTGTAGGAGCTCCCCGGTTGTTTGAGTGCTAGTTGCATAGGTTTATGTGACCTTGCTAACTAGAATTGTTTAGGTGAGCTCTCCCAAGCGACACCTTAGTTGGTCATATTAGGATCTTTGCAAGACGCTTGTGAATTTAGATAGAGGGATGTAGTCTTGACTAGACCGATAGTTTTAATTCCGTATTTACTTTGGTTAGCCAGTGCGATTAATTTTAGAAAGAACTATTCACCCCCTCTAGTCCGTCATCTCGACCCTACAACAGCCGAAGGTACAAGAGGAACCGCAAAGTGAGAACTGAGGATGTTTTCATCCCAATCAATGTGCACCAATTGAGGTGCTGCTTTTGTTGATGCAAAATTTGATTGTTGAACCAAGTGTGAGGTGGATCTAGTGGTGGGGCGGGGGGCTTTAAGCCCCCCTACCGCCCCTGATTTCATAGAGCCCCTAGAACCCCTCCAAAAATTTTAGTCACCATTGCTTGAGGAAGAGAGGCTAAAAGTTGTTTAGCCCCGTCTCCCCTAAACTTTTATCCGACCTGTCCCTGATATACATGTTTGTGGCCGATTCTTATCACAAATAGATGCAACCACAACAAAAGCAAACATCCATGGTTTTTATATAGGCCTGATATGGTTGACATCTAAAACTTGGGTTAGCAATAAGAAACCACAAAGGGGCAGTTCATGAACAGGTGAAAACATGATTGCATACCATCTGAAAATCCGTAACTTGTGGAGAAGACTCCCGCAAAGAACAAAGTGCTCGATAACAAAAACCATCACCTGTAGCACAATCGGTTACCATACCTCTATTCATGACGGAGAAATCTCCTCTGTGGAATCTGGTCAAATATCAAAGCCTTAGCCAACTAATAATGAAATAAAATACACCTTGTTAAAAACAAGAGGAAGTAGCACTTTTCTGTCACCGTCTTGTATATACCTCCGTCACTTTTGCAACCGCGTACGTGTTCTAGAGTTCGTGAATGGGACACGGTCGGTGGCAACTGTCAAAGGCAGTATAAATTCAGTCCAGCGGTCGGTGAGGCCACACGCCTGCTCTTTACGGTTTTCGTCAGCTGATCTGTGGTTGTTGAGCTCGTCGGTCTTCAGTCTCTGTGTCGAGCACAAGCGAATCGATCACGGCGCCGAATTTCTCCAAATAAACACCACCGTACCTTACCGTAAAGCCAGTTAGACCAAAGATGCCCTTGTATCTCTGTTTTTTCATCCTCAGCTTATCCACCAACCGTCTTAGGTTTCAGATCTCTAGTCAATGTCAGTATGTATCAGACTATCAGTATTAGTTCAACAAACCACGTGTGGAATAAAACAGAGTCGGTATCAATATTAGGATACCCAAAGCAAGGAAGTTAGCGTCCACGCTGACTTTCTTAGATGGAGCAATACGTCTTAAAAGGTCTCGCCTGATCCCTTGGGTTCGTGCTCTGTCTCGCCCGACCTCTTGGGTACGGGCTCCGTCTCGCCCAACCCCAAAGACACGGTTTCCGTCTTGCCCGACCTTAAGGACGTGGTTTCCGTCTCACCCGACCTCAAGGCCGCGGGGGTCTCGCCTAAGGCCGCGGGCTCCGTCTCGCCCGACCCCTTGGGTTCGTGCGTCGTCTCACCCGATCCCTCGGATGAGAGCTCCATCTCGCCCGACCCTAAGGCCTCGTGCTCCGTTTCGTCCGACCCCAAGGCCGCGGGCTCCGTCTGGCCCGACGGGGACCCATACCGCCGCCAACCACTCTAGGTCCAAGCTTATGGGCCTAGGTCAAAACTCTGATATCATGGAAGAGACTGGCACGCATTGATGTAACCCTTGGCCATGACGGGCCATACCTGAGGGTTCACATCAAGAACAGCGTCGGACGTGCCGGTGCTGTTCTGTCTAACCCTCGTACGAACGCTGACAGGCGCGTCAGTTCACCACAACGTCCGCTGGGACAGAATGGAACACCATGACCGGCAGATGACGCCTGCGCATGGCGCCAGTGATGAACAGGGCCGCGACGTGGAGCTGTCCCTGTTGACATCTACAGGATCGGCGAGACCCGCATGAAGGAGAAAAAGAACACGACGATCCTGAAAGCCTTCTTCTATCTCGTTCTTCTCATTTTTCTCCACTGTAACCCACACTTTCCCTTCACCTATAAAAGGGGAAGCAGGGCACCCCGTGAAAGAGGATCGAGATCCGCACGAGGACCCGAACTATGAGATAAACACACAAGAGCACAACATGAGCACACGACTGAGCAGCGATCGAGCTCTCAGCACCCATTCACTTCTTCCACCAGAGACTTGGGATCCTTTCCCTCTCTCGCCCGTTTGTAACCCCTACTGCAAACCAAGTGCCGGTAACACGAGCAGCAGCAAACTGGACGTAGGGATGTTCCACCCGAACCAGTATAAACCATTGTGTCCTCCGAGCACACCATCCAAGCCAGACGCGCAAATACAAATTTACTCATCGGTGGTCCGAAAACACCGACAAACAGCTACTACTAATTGGTCATATCCTTTTGTAAATTATTATATTGTTCCTTTTTTCAATTTGCTGGATATCTGCATGTAGGATGCATTTCATTATATTACTTAATTTCTCAAACGTGTTCAAAAGCACGGAACAGAAACCGTGAGATGATACATAAGACGTCACTGACGGCTGCGCTGACCAAGAGGGTGTGTGTACTCGGATTAGGGATTCATTTCTTTTGTCACCTAGTCGACTCAGTTTTCTTTTCTTGAACATAATTGATATACATTTCAAATCAAATAGAGTATATTAAAAATGATCTAACGAGTTGACCCATAACTAGTAGTTAAGTAGTAGGGTCCCGTTCGCGTGCCCTTAAACCTGACTTGATCCACTTCTTTTTTCATCCGGAACCGTGTTTTTCTCTCACAAATTCCTCTAGATTCATCCAGATTTCTCCAGAATTTCTCCGAGCGAACGGGGCCTGTGTTACCTAGTATTTCCGGAGACACTGTTTTTTTTCAGAGTTTTGGAAAAGAGTACCATGGTTTTGCAAAATTCTTTGAGCTCCACTTAGAACCTGTTTTTCCTACTAAATAATGGTTTTGCAAGTATCTGACAAAATCCAAAGCTACAACATCTAAACATGCTCGACCTCTTCTTTCTGGTCAACAACATGCCATGAGTTCAGCTGATCTTTCAAAGTGAATCTTCCGTCAATTATACTGATGCAGCCTTTTTCTGGGACCTGAACGGACTGAACCTCTCATCTCAACAAACAAAAAGTAATAACAGCGGCACTGAACCTCTCAACAACCACACAACAACGGTGCCGCCCTGCAGTCCAAACGCAGATATATTCAACTGTTCTCTCGGATTCTGTATTTTGACATGTGCTGGTAATACGTTTTCCCACACATGTAATCTTTTCAAATGAGGATAAACTAATCTGCGCGTGGCCGTCTGCTGCTGATGGTCCGCTGTATCTTTACTTCATTTATGTAATCTTTTGTTTTTATTTAAGGAGAACACAAGGGCAGCCGCAAGAGCATGGCCTATTCGTCTCCTTAGTTTTGCAGTTATGTAGTGCTAGATCTCTTTAATCGAACAATGAAACTAAACTGAAAGTCTCTTATTATATTGCCCCTTTTTTTCAATCTGTTCATCTGTTTAGTCTCCTGACGTAAATGTACAGAAAATTGGTACGAATGAAGTAGGGGCTGTTCGGCTGGCTGGCTGGCCAGCCCCCTCACGAATCACTGTTCACATGAGAGTCAAACGACTTGATGTGCTAGGCGAAAAGCAAATTGAACTTCGCCTGCCCGTGCAATTCCCTCTGATGACAGTGTACGCCGGGAAAGAAGAGATGTCTGCGGAAACAAGGCACAACTGTGTCTCACCTGTAATGTTGGAGTTTGACCGTTATCCCTAAGCAGCAGCTTATGCTAAAATGTTGGTAGCGGACAGGTTCTTGCACTCTGTCGTCATGCTAGCTACTGGCATGACTGAGCATGCTGCTGCAGTAAGATCTCGGCCCTCTGCAAGTAGCATTCCGTGGAGATATTCAGTGCTTGCATGTGTCAGTAACTCAGTATTATACGCACACTGCTAGGACCTAGGCAATTCTTCCAAGGCAGACAATTAGTCTCTACTCGACTACAAATACAGTCAGTACATCTTGGCATCTTGCCATCTCGGAAAGCTTTACCAGCAGGAGTGCATCGCACTGATCCCTGAGACCCCTGATGGCTGATGCTAACTTTGTTAAGATCCATGCAACTTGCCTTGTTCGTTTGGCTCATAAGCCATGACTGAAAGTACTGTTGACTGATTTTTGTGAGAGAAAAATATTATTCGTTGGTTGAAAAAGTACAACTTACAAGCCAAGCCACGAGTGAGCACGACTGTTGAGTCCTGGGGTAGCAGCGCGCAAAGGTAAATTAGGCACGTTTCGCAGAAAGAACGGAGCAGTCAGCAGGACTTCAGAGAAAGGTTACCACGGTGGCACGCCGTCGGATAAATTACAGATTCCACGTCTACAGTGCAAGTCTTCAGAGCCGCCAAGTCTCGTCTAATGAAACGACAACGAGAGAGATAAATCGACTAATCCCCCAGGCCCTCGCAGTCAGTTAAAATTATGTTAGGCCCTGTTTTGGATCCCACCGGTTTTTAAAATTCTAGTTTTAAAAAGCTGGGTGGGATCAAAACAGGCTAGTTTTTGCCTAGTTTCTTGTGTCAATTTTTATCACATTCTTAAAAACTAAGAAGTTGTTGATATCCAGCTTTTGCTAGTATCTTGTGACTCTGTGAGCAATAAATGATGTTAGAATCTTAAAAACTGAAGGATCCGAACACCATCACCAATTTTTACTCACAATCCAGATTTTAGAAACTAGAGACAAAAACTGATTTTTAAGAATCTAAAACGCATCCAAACATGCCCTAATTCGCATGGCTTCTGTGCTGCGGACTAGTAGTATTTCACGCATGTGTGCGCATTAGGCTAATACGTGCACGCTTTGCGCTTTGCGCTTTGCGCTTTGCGTTTCCCTAAACGCTGCTTTGACTTGATCTCGCCCGAATACAGCCGCGCTACCAGCTCCATCTCATGCCGCTCTACCAGCTCCATCTCTCTGTCGCGTGCCGCGCCCGCGTATATAAAGCCGCGCTGCTTGCGCTCTCGTTCATTCCCATCCCAGACTCGCTTCTCCGCACACGACCAGCGAAGCCGCCGCACGCTCCGCTAGTCCCGGGTATTGCGAGGAAAAAAAAAGGCAGGAGCTCGTAGTTCGTACTTCGTAGCTTGGTTTTAGCTTCCTTTTTCGGGGGATCTCGGCAGCTTGCAGTTGCAGCGGCAGCAAATGGACGCCGGCGACGCCATGGAGAAGGGCCAGCGCTCGCCGCGGCTGCCAAAGGTACGCTAGCTCCAGGAGCTCCTCTTCATTTTCTCGTCCACTGGTACGGAAGGACGCGCTCGCCGCGTGATGGCTTATCGTAATTTTCAGTTTTGTCGCTAGCCTTCACGGACAACGTACGGATCAAATCGGGTCAGTTTTTAATTATAGACACTAAAATAGTTACGAGAGAGCAATAATGAAATGCAAGGTCTATTTGACTTTTTGGCGAATTATCAAATACGGAGTAACATACAAAATCATCTGCACAAGCGAACTGTTGCGTACCACAAGTAACCAAGGCTCAAGCGTGTCGCATTTATATAGCTGCCAAAATAACGTCGTCTTACCCCGTTTCCGTTTATACGCGCAAGATAACGTGCGATGGCACGGCAGAACCATCGCTAGCTTTTACTGTTTGATCAGGTAGCAAGTGATTTTGCACGTACGGGGTTGGTGGCAACAACCCTAGCCTTAGACGAGTACGAGCGTACCAATTATTCTAAGTGTCCATCAGACAAGTGAAAACGGTTTTGTGTGCTACAATATCCGAAAATCTGGACTTTTCAGATTTTCCGTTCAAGGTTCAAAAAGGTTGGTCAGAAAAGTGCACCCCCCAAACCCCCGACTCCCGGTTTGAACACAAAGATTGCCATACTTTTATGTGCTTATTACGCATGTGATGAATAAATAACAATTGACGTATAGATGATAACCTTCCTTTCTGCTTAGTTATAACCATGCAAACCGGAAGTAGTACATTTTTTGACTGGCAGAAATACAGAGTTCATATTTCTGACAGTCCGCACAAATTTACAAACATTGCAGAGTGGGAGCCCAAAGATTCAGGATGAAAGCCTCACGGTGCCACTCATTCAAGACAAGAACACCGGAAGCAAAGCACCAGCGGTGGTTCTAGGTGAGCTCCAAGTGTCTTCAGACAGGACCACCGAGATAGCTACTGTAAATTTGCGAACCAAGCTTTCCTAGCTAAATGCTGACAAACTCAACACTGAAACGTTTTCTCCAGGATTCGAGTGCTTGGAGAGCACAGCGTTCAATGGCATTGGCACGAACCTGGTGGTGTACCTGGAGACCGTGCTGCACGGCAGCAATCTAGCCAGTGCGTCCAGTGTCACGTCGTGGTTCGGGACCAGCTACCTGACCCCGATCTTCGGAGCCATCGTCGCGGACACGTACTGGGGCAACTACAACACCATCCTCGTCTCCCTCCTCGTCTACCTACTTGTGAGCATTAGTATTTTTCAAATGCAAATCCTAATTATGTGAACCGTGAACGTGAAAACTTACGAGCATGCTTAAGCTTAACTCCGCGATCTGATCGGCGCAGGGCATGATGTTCGTCACCTTCTCGGCGTTCCTGCCGACCACCGAGCTCTGCGGAGTTGGGTCGTCGTGCCACCCGGTGCTGGGCTCGCAGAACATCGCGTTCCTCGGCCTCTACCTCGTGGCCTTCGGCAGCGGCGGCGTGCGCGCGGCGCTGCTGCCGTTCGGCGCGGAGCAGTTCGACGACGACAACGCCGTGGACCGGGAGCGCAAGATGTCCTTCTTCAGCTGGTTCTACATCTGCGTCGACTTCGGCATGATCATCTCGGGCGTCTTCATCGTGTGGATCCAGCAGAACATCAGCTGGGGGCTCGGCTTCGGCATCGCCACCGCCTGCATCGCGCTCGCCTTCGGCGGCTTCGTGCTCGCCACGCCCATGTACAAGCGCCAGATGCCCACGGGAACGCCGCTCAAGAGCCTGGGCCAGGTCGTGGTCGCCGCGTTCAGGAAGGTCAGCCTCCGCGTCCCCGCGGACGCCAGCCTCCTCTACGAGGTCCACGACAAGATCGAGCAGCCCAAGATCGCGCGCACCGACGAGTTCGGGTTCCTCGACAAGGCGGCGGTGGTCGCAGAGTCGGACCTGGAGGAGGTGACGAACGACGCCGCGGCCGCGGGGTCATCGTGGAGGCTATGCACGGTGACGCAGGTGGAGGAGCTCAAGATCCTGCTGCGTCTGCTCCCGATATGGGCGACCAGCATCGTGCTGTCGGCGGCGTACGCGCAGCTGAACACCACGTTCGTGCAGCAGGGCGGCGTGATGGACATGCGGGTGATGTCGCTCACCGTCCCGGCCGCGTCCATGGTGTCCTTCGAGGTGCTGTGCGTCCTGGCGTGGGTGCTCATCTACGGCGCCATGATCGTGCCGGCGCTCCGGGCCATCTCCCCCGCGCGCGGCGAGCCGTCGCAGCTGCAGCGGATGGGGGCCGGGCGGCTGCTCATGGCGTGCGCGATGGCCGTGGCGGCGCTGGTGGAGATGAAGCGCCTCGACGCCGCGGGCCGCGGCGAGTCCATCAGCATCGCGTGGCAGATGCCGCAGTACTTCGTGCTGGCCGGCGGGGAGGTGTTCTGCTACATCGCGCAGCTGGAGTTCTTCTACAACGAGGCGCCGGAGACGATGAAGAGCATGTGCACGTCCTTCGCGCTGCTCACCGTCGCGCTGGGGAGCTACATGAGCTCGCTCATCTACGCCGTCGTGGACGCGCTCACCGCCACCGGCGGGCGGCCCGGCTGGATCTCGGACAACCTCAACGAGGGCCACCTCGACTACTTCTTCTGGACCATGGCGGCGCTGTGCACGCTCAACTTCGTCGTGTACAGTGGGTTCGCCAGGAACTACAAGGTCAAGACGGTCGTGTCGTGATCCTGCCACTGCCAGCGTGCACAAAAAGGGTCCAGTTAGTTTGCAGTGGGTGTTGTTGCGCAATGGCAAGCACCTATGGGGGCACAGAAAATTGATTTTAGGGATTGCTAAAGGAGGGTGCGTACAGGAAAAGGCAGACCATTATTTTGTGTGCTCCATGGTGTTACGTGGTAGCGATGGGGTCCTTGGTTTTCTTGTTTTATTTTCTTTTCTCTGTTATTATTTTTCTTTTTTGCCAGTAAGCTAAAACATGGATGTGCAACAGGACATCCTTTTTTTTAGTTTGTGCAACAGGACATCTATTACCACATGTTATTATGCATCAGAAAAAAACGGTAATGTTCTGTCTAGGACGTTTGTCCGTCCGGATGGCCCAATTGGTGAGCCGCGATGCCCACGAGGCTTTCTTATCCGCTCCTATATTTGCTCCCCCTTTAGGCACCGCAATTTCTTAAAAAAACATCGTCGCAGCGCTGCGAGTTCGTGACTGCGCTCCCGCCCGCCTTCCCGCAATGCCGCCGCGCTCGGGAGCATCCCACACTGCTCTGTGCCCCGCGTGCCCACCTCCCTCAACGCCACCGCGCCTGACCACATCCCACGCTGCTCTGCGCCTCGCGCCATGCCCCCATCCACCTCGCCCGTCACAGAAGGAGAGGTAGGGGAGGCCTGCACCCCCATCCAGCGCGTGTGTCGGGCTGTCGGCATGAAGGAGAGGCCTGCGCGCTGCGCCTGGGGTGTACGCTGGACCATTGCTCTCGTTGTCCCCTTAACCCGAGTTTGTTGGCTACCGAAATTCCCCGCCAGGTAGGCTGTGGCCGCCGGCGACGCTCTGTTTCAAGTGTTTCGGGCGTTTCAGACTTATGTTTCAAGTGTTTCATCTGGATGTTATAAAAGTAGATCTGAGATGTTTCATATGTTGCAATGACAATATACGCATGTTTCAAGCGTTTTTCATTTAGATGTTGTATATGTTTGCTATGGCTACACACGCATGTTTCAAGTGTTTGTTTTCATGTGTTACAGATATTTCATATTTATGTTGCAAAAGTGGATTCGAATGTTGCATATGTTGTTTGGGCTATACATGCATGTTTCAAGAGCATATTTCAAATGTTTCGTCCGTTTTAGTTGTATATTGTGAAAGTTTTATCTTTATATTTTAAAAGTAGAGTGTCGCGTACGTTGCAATACACACCGGTGACTAGCGGACAGCGGCGCTCGGTGCTGCTGTCGGGGCGTCGTGGTTCACATGCGGGCGCGGGATGGATACGGTAGGCTACTGCTGCTGCCAGGTCGCTGCTGTGGTTCGCGTGCGGGCGCGGGGGTACGGTTCCAGACGCTAGTGCGCGATGCAGGTAGGCGTGGGACGCAGGATGCGATACGTAGCTCCGTCGAGACAGCCGCTGCCTCCGGAGCCGGATTTGACGTGGGATGAAGGGAGTCACGTGCGTCGGATGTGAGTTGTGGGAGCTGCGACGAAGGGAGTCGCGTGCGCCGGATGTGAGTGTGGGAGCTGCGTCCGGCCGGACGTTGCGTTTAGGGCGTACCGTCGCTAGTCGTCCCGGTAAAGAAAAGGTGTCGTGCTGGCTTGCTGCTACTCGTTCCCTGACTAGTTGACAAGTCCTTTTGGGCCTCGGGATGTCCGTGGAAATATTGGGCCAAGATGTTTCGGTACAGGCTGGGCTTCTTCGTGGGCACACGACGATAAGTTAGGATTTATATACGGCGGTCCAATTAAAATAAACCAACCCCATCCACACAAGCCACAACGTTAGCGAGAAACGACCAAGTAACCGAATAATACGGGTTCACATTCACAATTCAGTCAACCAGTCCTAAATAAATTCCACTGAAAAACCTAAGAATCATCGGGTCTTACGAAAAATAAGTAACAATCTTTTATGGAAGCAAATATCCGCGTACGGAGAGGCCTCGGGAGGACGCATTCGATTGCCCGATATTCGAAACGAAAAAGTCTACTTAACCCCCACATATTAACTATGGTCTACTTCACACCCAAAACTATGAAACCGTCTATTTTACCCCTCTGAACTTTTTAAAATCGTCTATTTTACCCCCCTGGCGGTTTTCGACAGGTGGTTTTGCTACAGTATCAGTGGTTTTGCTATAGTGATGGTGGTTTTGTCTTTTTCTTTTTTATTTATTTCTGATGAATCTTTAAAAAATCATAGTAAATCACAGAAAAATTATAAAATGGAAAATCTAATTTTGTTGGACTCCACATGAGTAGATCTACACAATGAACATGTAATATGATATGCTTTAGTATAAAATTTTTGCTGTAGTTTTAGATTAATTGAAAAATCCAATTTTGTCTGTAATTAATTGAAACAATTTATAGCTGTAGCTTCTATGGTCCAATTATGGTGAAATTTTTATGGTGGGCTAATTATTGTATGCTTGAACTATAGTAAAAATTTCGTACTCATTGGACCATGTATAACTTAGTTATAGATAAATTCTAATTAATTACAGACAAAATTAGATTTTCTAATTAATCTAAAAGTACAGCAAAACCTTTGTACTAAAGCATACCACATTATATGTTAACTATGTAGATCTACTCATGTGGAGTCCAACAAAATTGGATTTTTCATTTTATGATTTTTCTATGATTTACTATGATTTTTTAAAGATTCAGCGAAAATAAATAAGTAAAAGAAAAGGTGAACCACCGTTTCTGTAGCAACCATCGTTTCTGTAGTAAACCACAGTCGAAAACCGTCCGAGAGGTAAAATAGACGGTTTTATAGTTTTGGGAGTGAAGTAGACCACAGTTGATAGGTGGGGGTTAAGTAGACTTTTTCCAAATTCGAAATGAGCGCATAGTTTTCAGATACAGCACGACGGCAAGTAAGGCACGTGGCATCCTGTGGTTCGACCATCAGGATACAGTAACTCGATAATGTGGGGTCCAGCGCCTGCAAGTTTGAAAAAGAAATTCTGGGGAGATGAACAGGCCCGCTCCAACGGTCGGATTCCTCGAATTCAAATCCGGCCGCGCTTTCTAGTTTCTGCCTTTATATACGACCCCCACGCTCCCCGTCGTTCGCTTTTCCGGATGACCCATCGCAGCTTCGCATTCGCTACGCACCCCAGCTGAGCCAAGCCGAGCGGAACCAGATCGGACGAGAGGAGGAGGAGGCCAAACGGCGGAGAGGAAGAGAGATCGAGGTGACAGGACAGTAAGACGGTCGCCGCCGCCCGCAGCGAAGAGAGCATGGACTTCCTCGCGCTCCCCCGCCGCGACCTGCAGGCGCTGTGCAAGCGAAACGACATCCGCGCCAACATGACCAATGCCGCCATGGCCGACGCCCTCCGCGCGCTCCCCAAGGTAGGCACCCTCGCTTCCTCGCCCCGTTGCGCGTAAATCGGCAGATCTGGGCTCTGTGAGTTAAATACTTGCTACCTTACGCGTTCCGTAATTCTGTTCCAGGTCGAAGGGATCGAGGAGTACGTCAAGGTTCTGCAGCCGTTCGCCGTGCCGCAAACGGCGGTTAAGTCGGTGAATGAGGAGCAGAAGCCGAAGAAGCAGGAGAGGCCGCTTCCATGCGGCCGCCGCGCCACGGCCAAGTCATCGGAGCCAATTGAGCCAGAGGAAGACAAGGAAAAGTTAGAGGAGGATGCGAAGCAGCAGTCGAACAAAGAGGATGCGCAGACACCTGGCGTCGGGCGGCGCGGTGCCAGCCGGCGCGCTAGGCCCGTGCCTACCGTGCCTCTGCCGCCGGGCAAGGCAGTGGCGGAGGAGGACGGCCAAGAGGACAATCTGAAGCGGGAGGCCAACAGGGATAATGCGCCTGCGCCCGTCGTGGGCCGGCGTGGTGCCAGCCGGCGCGCTCGACCCTCGTCTGCTGTGGCCGCGCCGGCAGCCGACTCGGAGGTTGCAGGTGCGGAAGGGGAGCAGATCGAGGAGGTGGTGGTGGAGGACCTCAAGCGGGAGGCGACCATGGATGATTCGCCGGCCCTTGGCGTAGGCCGCCGCGGTGCCAGCCGACGCGCTCGGGCTGCGCCTTCTGTTGCTGCGCTAGCCGGCAAATTGGTAGCGGAGGAGCAGAGGGCCCCGATCCCACGCGGCCCTCGTGTCAAGGCCAAGGGCACCTCGACCGAGACTATCAGGTTGGACGACAGCGATGATGAGCAAAAGGAGGATGCGAAGCCGGAGGGGGAGGAGGACGCTCAAATCCTTGGCGTGGGTCGGCGCGGAGGTGCCAGCCGGCGCGCTCGGGCGGCGCCTGCTGTAGCTGCGCCAGAAGCTAACGCAGAGGAGGAGCAGAGGGCCCCTGTCCCACGCGGCCGCCGAATCAAGGCCAACTCGACCGAGCTTATCAGGCTGGACGACAGCAAGGAGGAGAAAAAGCAGGACACGAAGCCGGAGGAAGAGAAGGGAGATGCGCCAGCAATTGCTGTGGGGCGGTGCGGTGCCAGCCGGCGCGCGCCTGCCCATTCAGAAGCTCCGGCTACGAGGAGAAGCGCTGCTGCAAGTAAAGCTAAGGCAGGGTATGTGGCCGTGGAGGCAGTACCTATCCGAGCCACTCGTCAGCGTAAGCCAACGATGAAAGCAGCGGCAGAGGAGAAGGCACCACGGAGGGCCACGAGGAGGGGCGCTGTGATGAGGACCCTTCTGCAGCAGGAGGTACAAGATGAAGCACAAGGTGAGAACTGAGGAGTGATTTCATCCCAATTAATGTGCACTAACTGGGATGCTGCTTCTGTTGATGCTAATTTTGGTTGCTGAACCAGGTGTCTTCTCTGATGCAGAGGCTGTGGGTGCACCAGTTGTGTCCGTGGAGGCGGTACGCATCCAGGAGACTCGCCACCGTAAACCGACAATGAAAGCAGAAGCAGCTGCTGCTGCAAAGGGAGAGGAGAAGGCACCACCAAGGGCCACGAGGAGGGGCACTGTGATGAGGACCGTTCTGCAGCCGGAGGTACAAGAGAAACCGCAAGGTGAGAACTGAAGAGTGTTTTCATCCCAATCAATGTGCACCAACTAAAATGCTTCATTTGTTGATGCCAAATTTGATTGCTGAACCAGGTGTCTTCTCTGGTGCAGAGGAGGTCAATACTGAAGATTGTCTTAGCTGTCAAGAGGAGGGTGATGTGGCTGTTGATAAGGTGCTGCATGACTCGGTGGATGACACCATTCTTCTTGATTGTTCAAGTGATATCAGCTTGGTTAAAGTGGAGAAGGCAGGAAACATCACAAGTGAGATGCCTGAGAACCAAGCGGCATTTGATGATGATGGTGATAAACCGAATGGAGTGGTTAATGGTGACAGCATGTCCGAAACCACAGTGACAGATGAAGTTGTTCAGGAAGAAAAGGGAGTACTGATCACCAATGAGATGCCGCAGGGGACAGCTGGCAATGACATGGAGGATGATCAGTTTGAAACTATTTTTGTTCAAGCTGATCAAGTAGTCACTGCTGACATGGAGGTCAATACTGAAGATGGTCTTAGCTGTCGAGAGGAGGGTGATGTGGTTGCTGATAAGGTGCTGCATGACTCGGTGGATAACACCATTCTTCTTGATTGCTCAAGTGATATCAGCTGGGTTGAAGTGGAGAAGGAAGGAAACATCACAAGTGAGATGCCTGAGAACCAAGCTGCATTGGATGAGGATGGTGATAAACGGAATGGAGTGGTTATTGGTGACAGCATGTCCCAAGCCACAGTGACAGATGAAGTTGTCCAGGATGAAAAGGGAGTACTGATCACCGATGAGATACTGCAGGGGACAGCTGGCATGCATGACATGGAGGATGATCAGTTTGAAACTGTTTTTGTTCAAGCTGATCAAGTAGTCACTGCTGACAACCTGCCGGAACAAGTGACAGATTGTGAATTTACTGTGGAGGTGAACACATCACTGATAGTTGATGAAAGACAACAGAGCACAGTTAGAATAGATGAAAATGTTGTCGAGGATCGTTCTGAAACTGATGGTGTTCATTCCAATGAACAGATAGAAGTGGTAACTACTGACAAAGTTCCAGAGCTCAAGCTGATAGAAGATGTTTTAGTTCAAGCTGATCAAGTAGTCACTGATGACAACCTGCCAGATCAAGTGACTGATTGTGAAATTACTGTGGAGGAGAATACAGCAGTGATAGTTGATGAGAAGCAACAGAGCACAGTTACAATGGATGAAGACGCCGATGAACAGATGGAAGTGGAAGTGCCAGAACTCACAGGGACAAACATTGAAGTTATTGAGGAGAAGACACCACCGGGAGTTGATGAGAAGCAAAAGAGCACAGTTGCAATGGATACAGATGTCGCCAATGATCATTTCAAAACTGATGTTGTTCATGCTGATGAACTGATGGAAGTGGCAACTACTGACGAAGTGCCAGAACTCTCAGAGATAGATGATGAAGTTGTTCAGGAGGAAAAGGGAGTACTGATCACCGATGAGACGCTGCAGGGAACAACTGGAATGCATGATGACATCGAGAATGATCAGTTTGAAACTGTTACAATGGATGAAGATGTTGTCAATGATAATTTTGAAACTGATAGTGTTCGTGCTGATGAACAGATGGAAGTGGTAACTATTGACAAAGTGCTAGAACTCACAGGGACAAATGTTGAAGATGTTGAGGAGAAGACACCGCCGGTTGTTGATGAGAAGCAAAAGAGCACAGTTACAATGGATAAAGATGTCGTCAATGATCATTTCAAAACTGATGTTGTTCATGCTGATGAACTGATGGAAGTGGCAACTACTGACGAAGTGCCAGAACTCTCAGAGATAGATGATGAAGTTGTTGAGGAGATGAAGACACCACTGATAGTTGATGAGAAGCAATTGAGCACAGCTACAATGAATGAAGACATTGTGGATGATCATTTCAAAACCCATGTTGCTCATGCTGATGAACAGAAGGAAGTGGTTGCTACTGAAGTGCCAGAAGTCACTGAGACCGACAGTGAAATTGAGGAGAAGACACCACTGATTGTTGATGAGAAGAAACAGAGCTCAGTTACAATGGATGGAGATGTTGTCTTTGATCATTTCAAAACTGATACTGCTCATGCAAATGAACAGAAGGAAGTGATAGGTATAGCTACTGAAGTGCCAGATCAAGTTACAGGGACTGACGTTGAAGTTGTTGAGGAAAAGGCAGTTGTGATTACTGAGGACATGCCAAATCAGGGGACTGTACCAAATGTCACACATACAATGGATGAATGTTTAAACGAAAACCGTTTTGGAACCGATTTTGGTCATGGCAATGAGCAGAAGAAAGCAATCACTGCTGACATTGAGCCAGAAGTCTCGAGGGCACAAGACGGGAGTGCCCTGAAGGAGATTGCATTGCTTGATGATGTCACAGAGTCCCTGTCCAAGAGCATTATCACCATGGAGCCATCAGTGTGCAAGAACAGCAGTGAGAAGAACACTGCTGGACCCATGACATTGCTAGAAGAGAAGGGAGTGAAGGTTGCAAGCGAATCCGAGGATTTGACTAAGCTTAGCTTAGGGCAGCTCAGAGCCAAGCTCAAGGAGAAACTGAATGCCAAGAAGGTAATGAACCAATTCCACTTCATCTATGTACTCTTTCCGTATATGATTCGAATGCTTAACTGGCTTGTAACATGCAGAACAAAGAAGCAGAGAAGAGGGTGGCGCTTGCCAGGGTGGACGAGAATGTTTGTCGATCCCACGTAAAGGGGCAGCAGCAGAACCTGAATCTGCAACAGCATTAACCCGGGGATGAAGCTGGCTCTGAACTCTGATATATCATGTTTGCGTCCAGATAGCATGCAGTTGTGGTGAAACCATGGTTTCCCTTACCTGGGCATCTAACTTATGTGTGAGTTGTTTTGTGTGTTTTTGTGTTTAGTTGGAGAGGCCTAAAACGATTCGGCTGTATTTGTCTATGTCCAGTCGTAGGCCAGTACCCAGCATTGACCTGTGAGGTTTGCTGGTGTGGGTTGACTGTCTTATTTCGAACTCATTGAGAATATCTGTTTGCTCCTCGTTCAATAACAAATTAGTATCAGATTGTATGGAAATGCTCCTCGTTCACATCGTTTGCTCGAAGCGATATCCTATTTTTGTGTATGCAACAAGTTCAGTGTAAGCTGATTATTTCCTGTAGTCCTGTTCCCCAACAATCCCATCCTGAGGTTTGCAGGTTGCCTGGTTATTCAGCTCTCCATTGTCAGGAACTCTGAAGGTATAATACCAGAGATTTGTTACTGTGTTCGGAGGGACCACCGGTTCCTCCCCAAAGAATTATTTCCAACCGTTGATCATAAAGAGAATTGTATATTAGTAATTTTATACTGCAGTCATTTATCTCTAATTGACAGTCCACTTTTCCATCGTCGCGGGAACTAGCAGGTATGCTCATACACGTTGTGTGTTGCCGACCGCTATTGCCAGTTCCGCTTCGCTACAGGGTACGGCCTACACCTTTTCCTTCCTTCCTTCATTCAGTAAAATTAAAGAAACGCGTGTTGTTTAATTCTGGTATTAGAATGCTTAGCTGCCAGTATGGCGAGGATGCAAATTGCATCCTCTCTGCATTATTGTTAATTGCTACCTGGTTGTTCAGTGATTATGTGCATTGCTACTTGGATGCCCTGTTGAGCAGGGTGCTGTCAGTTCCAGATGATTTCTTCTAGCTGCACAGTTTACTCTGACAGTACAAAGTGTTAGTATTGTTTGAACAGGGTAAGCAATTTACAAGGTGAGGGATAAGGGGAAGCAACAGTACTTAGAACCCATTGGTGTCAGCGTATAATCAAAACTTGAAAGGGATTACTACCTGCTCAAAAATACAAAGTAGAGCTGGATATGAAGCTAGATATTCAGACTACAATCAGATTTATTGAAGTCACTGCATAGGTATCTGTTGATGTGCCTTGCCTTTGGCTGTACCATTACGATTTATTTGAGCCCAATCTGTATGGAATTATTAATTGTTATATTTATTTTTTTCGAAAAATAATTGTTATATTTATTCTTTCATCTATTGAGTTTCAAATCTGTTAAACTTCACAAGTGTGAGCTATTTTAAAGTCCTAGGGTTTATTATTTTGGTTCAGACGGTCTTGGTGCACCTTATCTGCGTGACCACGTGCTTGTTAACTAAAGCCAAACTATTCTTTTCTGAATCCATATGTTTCTTTTGCTTAGTGAATCCTAGTGTTTAGTTTTGGCAAAACTATTGTTTACAATCAAGAATGGAGATCCTACCTAGGGCTACTTTGGCAGCCCAAATCCCCGCAGGGATCCCGTTGTTTTCCCCGGGCCAGCAACACACGGAGCAGCCTTCCACTGAAAAAACATGTTCATGACTACAAAATTTCTTTCATGTGAAATGATCAAGCTTCTAGCTCAAAAATATAGTATGCCATAGCATAATAATGGAAATGCACTGTGCTCGAGCAGCAAAGGAGCCTGTGTGCCTCTGTTGCTTGGATGCTTGCCATAGTATGCCATAGCTTTTTAAGTGGCCACACGTGTTAATATTTATGTGCCTCTGTCGATTCTGTATGCGTGCAGCCTGCAATAAATTCTTTGGTTTTACCAATCTCTAATGGTGAATATTTATGGGGCAATTTTTTCTTCTTCCAGTTGGACGAAGCATACCCATATTTACTTTCCTCAAACTGAAGATGTTAACTCATAAGGGATCTGGGTTGCTACATTTATTCATGCAGCATTTAGAGCTTTCCTGGACGAAGCATACCCATGCTTTATTTTTGCTTCAACGACAGTTGTTCCTATCCAGCAACATCAGCTGCAGATCATGCTCTTCCGTATAACCTTTCTGGTCTTGTTTAGTTCTTTTTGGTGAATCCAGGTGCAGTTCTGTTTGCTGTCTGCATACTGCACTTTCTCATTTCTTGTGCTTTGCTGTCGGTTGTTTTTCTGCAGGGAATTGCTTTGCTTTCGGTTGCTCTGGTGACAGATCTTTCTTGATTATTGGATCATTAATGTAATTTTGATTGGACCACTTGCTGTAGTTTTGTTAGCTAAGTCTGTATTATTACCTTGCACATATAAGCAAATTTAGGAGCTGAGCACCTAGTTTTTCAAGTTTATGGGGCTTAACTGTGGCAATCATGCAAGTTTAGAGGAACAGACCACAACTGGAACGCCTTCTCTCTTTTCCTTTTTGTGTACACTTGTTTTCTCTACTTGTTTATATATGTAATAATATAATTTTATATATGTAACACTAGATGGCCTCTTGGGAGGAGCATGCTAGGAATTTTTCTCTACTTGTTCATTCAGCATTTAGCACAGTTTCTGAATGTTTTTGCAATTATTGCTCTGCCTATCAGAACTATTACCTTGATTGTTTGGTTTGTGGCACTTGTATGAATACAGTGGAAGTAATAAGTCAATCCAAGATGTTAGATGGCACTTTGCTGTTTCAATCATTTCTTTCTTTTTCTTTTGATTTGAGAAAGCTAAACTGTCCTTTTTGTGCTTGGTGATTCATTATATCATATAATCATGGAAATAAGCACGGTTTTTTTTTTTGAGAGAGCATGATCACAATTGAGCTGCAAAATGAACTTGTTCTTGACCATCTTTCTTTGAGCTGCAAATCATAGTCATCATCACATATTCCAGGTGGACAGGCTCCCAGCTTGTCTGCAGGCGGCTTCTAGCAGGGCGAGTGCATCCGCCCTCGCCCTAAGCACAAACCACCAGCTTCTCAGATCATTGATTTTGATTTTGTCTAGTTGTGAATTTGTGTGGACGATGAATTTCATGTGGACTGCTACTTATGAATTAAGTGATCCATTCATGTGGATTGCTACTCAGTTTTAAGCTATTATACTTTTTCTTTGTGTTACTTGCAGAGAGGGATCGGTGGAAGCAATGCATGATCTGAGAAAAGTGATGCAGACTTGCTCAACATTATGTGCTCAAGGCCTCCGGTTAAAGTTGCTATCAAAGGCAGAAAGAGAATTCACAGTCCATAGTGATCCTATTTTATTTTTGGTTACCTCATTGGGTATGTTGATGGAGATGATCGTAGGAAGGCCATATATTAGCTTTGTTGGAAAAGATGATACTTGAGTAGAACTTCTGTACGAATTTGACTCTGGTGCCTTAATTTATTCATATGATGTTTTCTGCTATTTTGTGTATATATCTTTGCTGGAGAAGTCGCAGAGAAGAGCGACGAGCGCAGCGGCTGGCGGCGCATGAGCACGAGCGAGTGCAGCAGTCCGAGGCGGAGGGGACGAGTCCTCCGTCCAACGGGTTCGCAAGCATTCGCGATGGCCCGATTTTGCAGCGTAACGGGTAGAGACCCGGAAACCCCGATCTAACGGTCGATCTCGGTTGTTTGCCAGATCGAACGGTTGATGGATTAGCGGGTGACATGGCTGTGTCCGCTTTGGTGCTCGAATCGTAGATAGAGATAACTGGTATATAAATTTTTAGGTGTGTGTGTATATATATATAGGGAGAGTATATTCAGTAGCCAGCTACAAAAATAAGTTATTTCGTAGCCACATCCATTTACGATAATTTTATATACTAATTTACGATAATGTTAATACATATTTACGATAGTTGGGTTACTATAACACATGGAGATATTTACCATAACGTTATAGTAAACCACCTAGTATGAAGTTACTATAATCTCGTAAATTAACATAGTAATTATCGTAACTCAAAGTGGCTACAGAATAAGTTATTTTATAGCCAGCTACAGGATAGTAGTTATATATATATATATATATATAATATATTATATATATATATATATATATATATATAAGCGGCTGCTGCGGCGGCGCAGAGGAGAAGCCACCACGAAGGGCCACGAGGAGGGTGCGATGATGAGGACCCTAAGAGGAACCACGAGGTGAGAACTGAGGAGTGATTTTATTTCAATTAATGTGCACACTGAGGTTTTGTTTGGCAGGGCTTCACTTCACTAGTGAAGCCATTTTTTTGCTTAAGCTTCACGAACAGTTCCACCAGTGGAGCTGAAGCGGTTTTGGTAAACCGTTTGGCAAAATAGCTTTCCTGTGCGAGCATATTTTTAGGGGCCTGGAGGAGGAGCCGGGAGAAGCCACTTTTTTGGCTCCATCCCACCCCAAATCACTGTGAGAGCATGTTTTTAGGGGCTTCACGAGTGAAGCTATTTTACTTTACCCCGTTTGGTAGAAAACGGCTCCAAACGGCTCCTAAAGCCGGAGAAAAGCTCTGCCAAACGGGGCCTGAGATGCTGCTTCTTTTGATGCTAATTTTGATTGATGAGTCTGTAGGTGGACTAGATGTAGGCTGAGGATGTTTTCATCCCAATCAATGTGCACCAACTGAGGTGCTGCATTTGTTGATGCCAAATTTGATTGTTGAACCAAGTGTGAGACGGATCTAGTGGTGGGTCGGGGGGCTCAACCTCCCTACCGCTACTGATCCCATGGAACCCTAGAATCCCTCCAAGAATTTTAGCCATGACTGCTATGAGGAGGAGAGACTGGAGGTTGTTTAGCCCTATCTTACCCAAACTTCCATCCAAGATCTGTCCTTGATATACATGTTTGTGGCCAATAGTTATCACAAATAGATGCAACCACAACAAAAGCAAATGTCCATGGTTTTTTATAGTGGAGTAGGGCACTATAGCACTGCTATAGTTGACATCTAAAACTTAGGGTTAGCAATAAGAAACCACAAAGGGGCAATTCATGAAAAAGTGATTGCATACCATGTGAAAATCTTTTTTCTTTTCTTTTCTAGAACACGACTTCACGTGTATTTCATTAAGAAGAAGTAAGAGTGTCGAAAGAACGGCGTACACGACGCAACTATGGGATAACCCATAGAGCAGGATACAAAACCACAGAGCGAGTGGTTTATGACGAAAAACACAATTGAAAGCAAGAAGCGCGGCAGGGGAGGGCCCTCCGCCACAACCAAACTGACTTGACCTGCAAGAAAATTACGACGCGAAGGCTGCCAACAAGGGAGATGAAGATGCGGTGGCAAAGCATCCACCGAGAAGAGGCGACTACGGCGGCAAAGCATCCACCCGAACAAGAACCACGGCGACAAAGTATTCGTCAGAGACAACGCGGCAAAGTATCCGCAAGCACAACACGACAAAGCATCCGTCCAGACAGAGAGCGGCAAAGTATCCGCAAGCTGTGGGGGGGGGGGCATCACGCACTCAGCAGCAAAGCATCTGCATGAGGGGAGACCGGAATGACATCGGCGACAAAGTATCCACCCAAACAGTAACGACGGTAAAGCATCTGCCAAAGATATCGCTAGCAGCAAAGCATCCACTAGGGAGAAGCAATAGCTACGGCAACATCATCCAACGCAGTTGAACAGACCAAAGAGTAGAGTAACTTGAAGCACATGCAGGCGTAGTACAGCAAGGAGCAACTCTAGCCAGGAAGCGGGAGATGGATCGGCACGACAGCAGGAGTGCTTCAACAAAGCCTTCATGAAGAGACTGACATCCGCAGACGCCATCATCGTTGAAAGAGGCACACAGTAAGATTTTCATCCTAGAACCTGGCCCGCCGACTTGCGCGACGCATAGAAGATTCGACGACGCCTCCAAGAAGGTGAGTGAGGCATGCTGCACCACCGCCGCCGGCCCAAGCAAGAAGCAGGGCAGGGCTTTCGCCCAAGGTTTATTCGTAGAACGCGCAGGTCCGAGGCAAGTCCACCTGTGGCACCCGAAGCGCGAGCAGCAAGCAGCCAGCGCATAAGGGATGAAAACGGAACGGAAATACCCCGAACCGAACTGTATCGTTTTCTATATTTAATCCGATCGAATCCGCATTTTCTTGTCTGACTTTACCATTTTCGCTTTCACATTTCAGATGTTTCGTATTTCAAATGTAAAAGTAGAAAACGGTTTAGACATTTTTCGATCGTTTTCTACTTTTCTACTTTTAATTTGAAATATTCCGAATTGAAAATTCGGTTTAAACCGAATTTGGCCAACTGCACAGGTCATACAGCCCAATTACAGGTTGTTCATCACACAGCTGCGTTCTTTCTACTGGTGGTCAGCTGTCCTCTCTTATAGACGGCGTCCAGCCTCATCTCTCTTCACCTCACGAGATGGTGCCAAATATCAGGAAACCAGCAGCATCTACACGAAAGCTCACCTGGGCCATAGCCCATCAAGCTCATCGGTTTAACCCCCACCTGCAAAGTCAATCATTTGATAGTTTTTACATCAGCCGAATAAATCTTTATTACTCAAAAGAAAAATATGAATAAATCTTTAAAATAAAATACTACATCTATTCTAAAAAGATTAATAAAATTATTCTGACTCAGTTCGAGTTCATGTTTATATAATATGCACTTGTTAATTATTATATGCACTTGAACTTAATCATGTATGCACTTATTCAAGCACTTGGTCTATGGGTCGGTATTTCGTATTGAGTTTTCGTATATCGACCGTGTTCGACCTAAATCCGCTCGAATTGGTTCATTTTCAAAATTCTCGATAATTTGTAAGTTCGCGTTCATTTTCGTGTCCGGTTTTACCGTTTTTGCTTTCGTTTTAGTATTTCAAATATAAAAGTAGAAAACAATTTAGGAGTTTTTCGACCGTTTCCGACTGTTTTCATCCTCAGCGCACCAGCACCACCTGCATAGGGCCCAAGCCACCAGCATGGAGACTGGAGCACCGCCGCAACGACCACCAGTCGTGGGCCCACCAAGCCGGCTGGCGTCAGGCCACCACCGCTGTGCTACACCCTCTAACCCAGGGATCGAGCAGCGCCGTCAGCCCCCACGCACGGAGCCACAGCGCTAAATCCGATGACGTGGCCCTAGTGCGGCCACCGGTGACCCATGGCTCGACGCGAGCTCGGCCAATGCCACGAACGTAGGAAGCAGGCATGGATGGAGCGGACGCTACCACAGCACCCACACGCCCACCCGCGGCCACCGGTAACCCACAGCCCCACCGGGCTAGGTCCACAATGCCAATGCGGGACGCAGGCGAGGCACGGACGCCAGCACAACACCCATGCAGCCACCCACGCACACAGAAGGGAGGGGGAGTGTAACAGAACCGACCAATTATACGAGATTAAGTAAGAAAACTTCCGCCGAAGCAGATAATTTAGCAAACTTAAGCCCGTATAACCCGGTAGTCCGTGAAACCACGAAGGATTTAAAGCCAATCGACATATAAACCAAGATCGTACAGAGTTTAGCAATTACCGTCACATATTACATAAAGTTTGCAATGACAGTTGGATACATCAGAGTTTAGAACATAAGAGTTATTACAACCCAAGTTTAAACTGAAATAGCTGGAAGCAAATAGTTTAAAGCCACACACACACTTTTGGTTCAGATATAGTGCCAGTAGGTAGTCATCTCCACAAAGCATAGATGAGAGATACGAGAATGACCATTGCCCTTGGTCCTAGTTGTCACCCATCGCCTTGTAAGGCAGTTAATGCAATAATCAGTAGTATATTTGACCATCTGCAACAACAATGGGAACAAATGCCCCTGAGTACGAGAAGGTACTCAGCTAGACTTACCCAGTCTTAAACCAAAATAAAGCGACACCAAGGATTATGCAAGGCTTTCTTTAGTGGGCTAGCTACTTAGTTTGCGAAAAGCATAAGCTATCATGAAGAAAACCATTTTAAGTACTTTACATCATCTTTATTATGACATATCCATCTAGGGTAAGCACCTATACTATAGCAATCACTTGATTAACCATAACATCTAGTTACCAACTTAGATTTAGCATATCTCATACCATCCAGATAACCATCAATGTTCCATCATAATTACTATATGCATGTAGCTCGTAGTCAAGTGCTCACTATCCAGGAGCGATGGCGATTCGAAATCGATTCCTAACCAGCTGGTGATTTATTCCTCACACAAACTACACTCACCGATCAAGTGAGCTACAGATCACCAATGAACACTTTCTAAGTAGCTCAGGGATAACAGTCAGGGACCCACTACCCAGGGATCCGCCCGACAGCCAGGACGCACCTTGGGCTCACTCTTCGCGTCCCCGTCATACCCCCTTCAGCACCAGTCTAGCCAATCCGAGTTTATCCCGGCTCGAATAGTGTCAGCTAGCTTCAGCGGTCGAAAGGTACTTTATTTGGCCAGCTAAATGTGAGGCATGCGTTCAACATGACAAGAGGGACGAGCAATGATCGGTCCTTAATCGACAACAGACAGAAAACTACAGCCCCTAGAACCCTGTCTGGTTGCCTCCAACTTTTCCTTTCGGTCTCCAATTATCCATCACACATGGTTAATTCCAAGATATCATTCTTTTCATAGGCTAAGATTCTTCAGTACCACCTATAAATGTAGGTGACCGGAAATCACCGATCGCTACCTGGTCTAAGCAAGGCTAAGCAAGTATCTGATCCGACCTAACAGATGTAAAGAGGTAATAAGGTAGGCAAGGATAGTAATAAATGCATCAACGGATTTCAAATCACTCCTACAACTTAATGCAACAATAGTATAAACTCGTATATAGAAAGAAATTGCTTTTTAAAAGTAGGAGACGTAGAATGCTCCTAGGGCTTGCCTCGTTCGGAACGAACTAGGTTGATGATCCACGCACTCGGGCAAGTCCCCTACCTTGCTCCTCTCCTCTAGCACCTCCCTTGCCTAGATTTCTTGTGGATCTGTCCCGGTCTGCTCTTCCTGAACTGCTACTAGCAACTCCTCCTACGATCCTATATGATGCAGATGTATAGTGCTCATGCATAGGTGCATACGGAGAGATGACATTAATGATCATGATGCATGGAATGTAGATGATCATGTTTAACTCTATTGGACATAGTAAGAAGTAAAGCTCTTCTACAAGGTAGCCAACAATCATCCAAGAACATGTACTACTATACTACTACTACAACCACTGTACTAACATGCCAAGTCACCACAGCAAGCTAAGATGGCTTTCAAGGATACACCAAGGCAAACATTATTAACTAAACATGGCATTAAAGAAGATTATTTTTATTTCATTTTAAACTAGGGCTACATAGCAACATATATTTTAGTGTGCTCATAAAAATCTAAGAAAATTACAGTAGCATAGTACTACTCTAAGAGACTACCATAAAATTTTCATGGCATTTGGATAGTAAATAGCCTACACAAAAATGACAAGCTATGACATAAATATGAGCATGAAAATACTTTGTACTATGAAAAGTGTCAAACAATAGATTTGGGTATTTTCCTATGTTCTACACAGAAAACCATCACTGCACAAAAATTATCATACACATGTTTTATACAATTTTTGCTCTCTATTAAAATAACAAAAATCATCAATTAAAGGCACTTGAACTACACATCAATATTTCTCTACAGAACATGCATGACATATATTTTTTCTACAAAGTACATCACTAAAGGAGATTACCAAAAACCAGAACCATATTTTTCTAATAATTATTCTATTTACTAGACATTTTCTAAGAAATCAGCATTTATTCCATTTAAATAAAGCTACACAGAAAAGTATCAATCCAAATTTGACATGCAATATTTTAACAGATAGATCTAGTCATAAGAAACCTAGCAAAATTTGTTTGATCAAATTTGGAGCAATATTTGTCAATTTATAAATTTCCAAAGCATTTAAACAAAATTTGTAAATCATTTCTTTTATTCTTTCTGAAAAATCCCAGCTCGAAAAATGCTAGATCCACCCGGATCTAAACACACACACCCACACCGAGCGACAGACAAGCGGGACCTAGAGGGTCAATCGACCCCACCGGTCAGTCAAACCCAAGCAGGGGCTCACGGTTGAGGTCACCACCATCGTGACCATCGTGCCAAGGCGGACACGGTAGTGCAACGGGCATGGCCAGAGGTGCATGGAGGTGACCTCACCGGTGTGCATGGCAGCACAGCGGCTCGGCCCTCTGATGGAGCGCGTCTCCGGCCATGGGGTGGCGCGAAGAGCGGCGTGGGTAGCTCCACCAAGCTCGGGCGGTGCTCGTGCGTGAGAAAGGAGAGCAGAAGGAGGACGGAGGGGCGAGGTCCACGGAGCGGAGCACTCCGCCGAGGAGGAGCTCACTTCCGATGAGCGATTCACGGCCGGTGAATGCTTACCACGGCGAATCGACGCGAGCACTGGGTGCGTGAGGTGGAGGTGGAACTGCTGGCGAGATGGAGCAGTCGACGACGAGCTATGGTGGTCGGGCGAGCCAAGGGAGGGAGCGGGGGTGGCGGAGGCGAGCGCGTGCTGCTGCTGGTGGGTGAGAGGAAACTGGGAGAAAGCGCGAGAAAGGAGAGGGAGGCTCGGACAGGGGTCTTGAAGGCGGGCAGAGCCAGTCAGAACGAGGTAGGCTGGTGGTGCCATGCGGCGATCTTGCCGGCGCATGCCGCCACGTGGCTTGCGCGCTCTAGCACGGGCGTGGGCGAGCGGGAGGCGCGGCGTGGGCCTGGGCCGGCAAAGCTGCTGCTGGGCCAGAGCAAAGAGCGTGGCGCGGGAGCGGGAGTGTGGGCGCTGCGGGCCAGATTGCGCGAGCGGGCCAGAAGCGGAGCGGCGGCCCGGTAAGAAGCAATTTGAATTTGTTTTCAAATTATTTTCTATTCCTATTACATTCAAATGCAAATTGTGAGCAATTTCAATCAGTTTCAAACTTTGGCCCAAAAGTAAAAGTTGCTCTAAAATGTACTCTACAACTTTACCAAAAAGAGTAAGGCCAAAATCCAATTAGATTTAGAACTATAGATTTAAAGTTAATTAAATCAAAAACCCTATTTTAGAAGATTATTTTTAAAAGCAAAATTTGGGAAAATTTTGAATACCAACCTTGCTCCAAAATGCATGTGAAACATTTCTAAGTCATTTGTACTCCCAAACTAATCATGTTAAATCATTATTACAAAGCACAACACTGACCCAGGTTCGATTTAAACAGTAATGCAACATACATGTTTCACGAGCATGTTTCATATGCTTTCAAAGCATTGTTTTAGTTATTATTTAACATGATTATGCATGTATGATTATGATGCTTGATGATGTATTATGTTCATGATTTGCAGAATGCTAATGCTTGCGTAACACCGAGGTGTTACAGCCCTCCCCCCTTATAAGAATCTCGTCCCGAGATTTTGAGTTACGAACCATTGTTATAAAAATCCTTATAAGCGTTTGTAGATATTCTCCTGTTTCCCACGTCGCATCACCATCATCGTGATGACTCCACTGTATCTTATATGTTCTCACCACTTTATTCTGAGTAGACTCGGTCCTTAGTGTCCAAAACTCGAACCGGTTGCTCACTGGTATTCCAAGTCTGATTTGAGCCGAATGCTCTGAGGTTCTATTCTCTCTTCCGGAACACGCAAGCACTTCTTCAACTGTGATACATGGAAGACTGGAAAGATCGAACCCATCGCTTCTGGTAACTATAACTTATAAGCCATGAGACCCTTCTTCTCTATGATCTTGTACGGTCCTACAAACCTAGGAGCAAGTTTTCTCTTTACTCCAAACCGTTGTACTTTCTTCATTGGAGTAACCTTCAGATAACATAGTCACCAACTTGAAATCTAAGCGGTCTCCTTCTCTTATCTGCATAACTCTTCTGGCGTGACTGTGCTCGCTTTCATGTTTTGTTGGATAATACGGACCTTTTTTCTCAGCCTCGTCAACAAAATCGATTCCGTAAAACCTTCTCTCTCTCCAGGCTCAACCCAATTCAACGGTGTCCTACATTTCCTGCCATACAATGCTTCAAATGGAGCCATCTTGATACTCTCTTAGTAACTGATTGTTGTAAGCGAACTCTGCCAAAGGTAACCATGATTCCCATGAACCCTTAGGACGATAACACACAAGCTCTAAGCATATCTTCAAGAACAGCATTAACTCAGCTCTGTCTGCCCATCTGTCTATGGGTGGTAAGCTGTACTATGAACCAAGCTAGTACCCAACCTTTATGAAGATGCTCCAAAAAATGAGCGGTAAACTGTGACCCATAGGTCAGACACGATAGTCTTTGGTATACCATGTAATCGGACAATCTCTGCAATGTACTTCTCAGCATACTGAGGGGGTCGAAAAGCGATTCTTGACTGGTAAAAAGTGAGCTGATTTGGTAAGGCGATCTACAATCACCCAAATCGAATCATTCCCCTTTGGTGTGGTGGGAAGACCGGTGATAAAATCCATACTTATATCATCCCATTTCCAATCTGGTACTGACAAAGGTTGCAACATTCCTGCGGGTCTCATGTGAAGAGCTTTCACTCTACAACACATGTCGCAACGAGCAACATACGCTGCAATCTCCTTCTCATCTTCATCCACCAATAACGAGGTCTCAATTCTTGGTACATTTTGTTACTTCCAGGATGGATAGACAACTTAGAGTGATGAGCTTCATCCATCAATTTGTTCTTGAGCTCTCGATCTTTAGGTACAACCAGACGGTCCTTAAACCATAACACTCCTTGTTCATCCACTCTAAAGTGCTTGGTCGGTTCTTTCTTCATTTTCTCCTTGATATGGAATATTCCCTTATCTATTTTCTGACCCTCAATGATCTTGCTCTCCAAGGTACAACTAACCGGATATTATGCAACATAGCAGGATGCAACAAATTGAACCCATCTTCAAACAATGGTTGCACAGCAAGAGAATGTGACTTCCTACTTAAGGCATCTGCCACTACATTTGCCTTTCCCGGATGATAGTGCATATTCAGATTATAATCCTTTATCAGCTCTAACCATCTTCTTTGTCGCATATTCAACTAAGACTGAGTAAATATGTACTTGAGACTCTTATGATCTATAAAGTATTGCATACATTCCCAAGCAAGTAGTGTCTCCAAATCTTTAGAGCATGCACAATGGCTGCAAGCTCTAAATCATGCATAGGATAGTTAACCTCATGCTTCCTCAACTAATGTGAGGCATAAGCAATGACCCTTCCATCTTGCATCAGAACACATCCTAAACCATTCTTTGATGCATCGCAAAACACATCAAATGGCTTTCTCTATATCTGGTTGCGCCTAGAACAGGAGGTAGTGGTTAGCAAATTCCGCAAGGTGCAGAAAGCTACCTCACACTCCTCTGTCCAAACAAACTTATGATCCTTCTATAGCAAACTTGTCATTGGCTTGGCAATCTTTCGAGAAGTCCGGTATAAAACTGACGATAGTAACCGGCTAATCCAAGAAAACTCTGAACCTCATGAACTATGCTTGGTGCCTTCCAGTCCATAACCTCTTGTACCTTACTAGGATCCACTGAGATTCCATTCTCAGATAACACATGACCGAGAAAAGGAACTATCTTCAGCCAGAACTCACATTTACTAAACTTAGCATACAGCTGGTGATCTCTGAGTCTAGTCAAGACAATTCTTAGATGCTCTGCATGATCCTGTTCGTTCTCTGAGTATACTAGAATGTCATCAATGAACACAATCACGAAACTTATCCAACTCCGGCATAAAGACCTAAATTCATCAGATACATAAAGTATGCAGGAGCATTTGTCAAACCAAAGGACATGACAAGATACTCGTACAAACCATATCTGGTGGAGAACACGGTTTTGGGTATATCTTGTGGTCTAATCTTGATCTGATGGTACCCTGATCTCAAATCTATCTTGGAGAACACCTTGGCTTTTGACAATTGATCAAACAAGATATCAATCCTGAGGTAGAGGATACTTGTTTTTAATTGTCACCGCATTCAGTGGCCGGTAGTCCACGCACATCCGTAAGGAGTTATCCTTCTTCTTCTTCACGAACAGTGCGGGACATCCCCATTCCGATGAACTTGGACGAATTAAACCCTTAGTCAACAGATCTTGGAGTTGTTTCTTCAACTCGGCTAATTCATTTGGAGGCATCCGATAAGGCCTTCTTGAGATCGGTGGTGTTCTAGGGATTAACTCAATGGCAAACTCAACATCTCTGTCGGTGGAAGACCGGGTAACTCATCTGGAAACACAGTCCGAGAAACTCGCACACTACTGGAATCTTGGCTAGAAGAGTAGTTTGGACTGCACAAGTTGTACTGGCTCAGATCTATTCTCTGAGGTAAGGTTACTTGAAATGTACCTTCTCCAATAGGTTCCTTGAGAGAAATGCTTCTTCCTCCAACATCAATTACTACTCCCATCTTATTCATCTAGTTCATTCCTATAATCACATCCAGAACTAGCCCTAGCATAACTATCAAGTTAAGCTTATACTGCCTGTTTGCTATACTCAGGGTTACCCCCCTGATTATCTGATTAGTTAACAGATCAGCCCCAGCTGAACTTATCCGATAAGCACATTCCAATTCAATTATCTTTTGCTCATACTTTCTTGCAAATGCTTGACTTATGAATGAATGAGATGATCCAGAATCAAACAAAACGACTGCAGGATGATTGTTGATAGAAAACATACCGGCTATCATGGGCTCTCCTTCCAGGATGTCATCAATGGTGGTGTGGTGCACACGAGCTTGGTACTGATTCTGCTGCTTCTTGGGATATGGGCAAAACTTTGCAAAGTGCCCTAGGTTGATTGCAGTTGAAACACGGTCCTCTTACTTGAGTAGCAGCTCCTAGATGAACTACCTTGTCCGGTCTTGGCTTGTGGCACCACCATCTTGAATGGCTTCTGATTCCTCTGAGGTTGCTGAGGCATTCTGATTCCTCCGCTGGGGTGGCCTGAACCTTGCACCAGGGGCAGGCGGACGATACGCAGAATGATTTGCCATCGGGGCCCTTGGCTGGACGGACCTGACTCAAAAGCCCTCTTGCGAGTCTTGGATGTAGCATATACATTGTTGTTCTTTTCTTGCTTTAAGCAGTCACTAACAAAGTCATTGAAACTAGTTCTTGTGTTGGTACCCACGTGCTTCATCATCTTGAGGATTCAGACCTCTCTTGAAACTAGCGATCTTTTTGGCATCGGTATTCACCATGTCAGAGGCATAGCGACTTAGATTGTTGAATGCATGTAGATACTGTGTCACTAGTCTTGGTGCCTTGATTCAGTGCTAGAAATTCTCCAAACTTCATTTCTGTCAAACCAGGTGGAATGTAAACTCCACGAAAAGCCTAGTGAATTCCCTCCAAGTAATGTGGGCATTGGGGGGAAAAGTGGTGCGGTGGTGCTTCCACCACATTCCTGTAGGGCCTTGTAGCTGATGAGCTGCATACTCAGTCTTCAACACTTCTGTCATCCTTAGAACACGAAACTTATCTTCCATGGTGTTTATCCACTCTTCTGCATCCAATGGCTCTGCCGCTTCTTTGAAAATTGGTGGTCTGGTGTCCATAAAGTCCTTGAAACTGCTATACTGATTCGCTTCATGTCCACCTAGGTTTAACCCATGGCGGGTGTTGTCAGCAATATGGCGCAATGCAGCTTCCATGTTCTGCTGCATGCTCTCCATGTTGCGTTGACTTCCAAGGAACTATGCGAAGAACTGCTCCACTGTGTACGGTGGAGGAGGAGGTGGTGGTGGATCACGGTTCTCATTCCCAGGGGCACTGCCACCTGCCTCAGTAGCGTCATACACGGTACGGCGAGTGTTCAGCATCTGCATATTTCAGCAACAGTAATTATTAGGCGATGTTGTAGAAATTGCAGGTGAATGAAAAATTATGCCATACTGAATTCACTGGAGAGAATAAATTCATACAATAAAACAGGGGCACAATAAGTCATTCCAATTAACACAACATCACTAATTAGATTACTTAAGCGCACACATCGCGTCCATTACAACCAAATTGCCAGCATACATACACTGGACTTTTGACGTTCAGATATCGCCACAAACACATCCAAGTTTTCCAACATTACATCAAGGTCTTAGTCTTTCTACTCATTATTACATGCCAGACATGCCAACCATGCAAAAGGTCATCGCAAACGAAACCCTAGTAGCTAGCGCAACAACTACTAGCCTACTCATCGTGGTCGCTGTCTAAGTCAGAGATGTCGACATTGTCACTATCCACATCATCGTTGTCATCATCAGCTAGGTGCCTCAGGCTCTTTGGGATCCTCGTCCTCATCTAGATCCATCTCTGCTGCTCTCAGGAGGAACGTAAGGGTGGAGCTAGTTATTCAGCTGATGAACCTCCTCATGTAGGTTGTCGTTGTACTCTTCTGCATTGGCCAGCTGCTGCTCTAGCTCAACCTGTCGAGCTCTCAGAACATCTTCTGCGGACCAGGCTTCATTCCTCTGGTGGAGCACATGGATCAACATGCGCTCAGCATTCCTGTTGGCGGTGGTTGGATGCTCAACCTACTCTCTCAGTGCACGTACGTCTCCCTCATAGGCTCCAGTCCTCTAGGTCGCCTGATCCCTCTGAGCAGTCAACTGAGCCATCTCTGCATTGAGCCTCTCAATCTCAGCGTCGTGATCCCTCTAAAGCTGACGTCGGTTATCACGGGCCTGACCAAGAGCACCAGGACACACGTCTTAGGCTACCTTCTACTCCATCGAAAGCCTTCATCACTGTGAACATGGCGTTCATAGTAGGGTTATCACTATTTCTGTCCTTCTGCTGCACCAATCTCTAGAGATCTTCCTCTTGCTTGTTGCCATGAGTTAGTGGAGGGGTTGCCCCTTGGAAAGACTCCAACTAAAGCGGCTGCCAACTCCTTGAGGAAAATGATCCATGATATCCCTTCAGTATTCCCAAAGGCTGCCCTGTCAGCTGCTTCTTCAGCAGTCCTGCTAGTTGACTCATAACGCCAACCAGTCCACTCAGAACCATCACCTCAGAGGACGAACAACGGCCTCCACAGTAACCAAGAGACCTTCCCCCAACTGCTCATTTGTCCAGAAATAGCGGGGCTCCATTCCATTAGGATAGCCTACATAGCTGAGCACTCTCCACAAGAGTGTAGGCATCCCAAACTCTCCAAGAAACATGTGGTGCTGACAGGGTACGTGGAGCAAGCTGATGGCGGGGAGCTCTGCCTCCGAGTGGACTTGCGAGCGGTCTGCTTTGTGCGTGCCATCTGTAGCAAATTTTGTTTTATTACTCACGTGAGAACAAGGTTAAGTTGTCATTTTTATCAAAATGAGATAATCAACTTATAAGGGGAGGAACAATGCCATGAATGATATGTAACAACATGATGCATGCACGTTCCGTACGTTCTCACAAACTTAGGAAAAATAACAATTGCTAGCGGCATAGACGGTGGCATACAACGGTCTCTCATAAACGTAGCTAATACGTACTACACGATAGCGCTGTTATGTACCTGCAAAAGATCCACTTCAGCCCAAACCCTGACTGTATAAAAAATATGCATGAAAGCAGTAAAGTAATCTACTCACTCTACACGCATCCCTAGATATGCGTACAACGGTAGCAACTACCCGAACCATCGTCCTATCGACGGACATCGTCACCACTGGACAGGAATTTCCCCACACATTGGATACCTTCATACAAACACGCGTATGGCATGTAAATAATCTGGCATCATATAAGCACTTCCCTAGCATCGGCAGTGTATCCGATCATGCTCTCACAACTCTCACTTACCGAGGCGTAGAGGCAATGGATCCATACATTACCACTCAAGTGAATGGCACTCATACAATAGCACGCCAGTATGAGCAACGAAATAGAAATATGATGCAAAGACCCCCAAGTCAGTACTTAAATAAGCCACCTAGAGTCCTTAACTGGGCATAAAGGATATGACCACTGGCACACTCTTAAGTTTTAAATTAGAGGTTGAAAACACCTATATACTATAAGTTCGTAATTAGTTTTGTAACACAAAACCTTTTGGTTTTAAATACTCATGGGAACAGTAACCTGCTAAACCTTGCTCTGATACCAGCTGTAACAGAACTCGACCAATTATACGAGATTAAGTAAGGAAATCTTCCAGCCGAAGCAGATAATTTAGCAAACTTAAGCCCGTATAACCCGAGTAGTCCGTGAAACCACGAAGGATTTCAAACCAATCGACATACAAACCAAGATCGTACAAGTTTAGCAATCACCGTCACATGCTACATAAAGTTCGCAATGACAGTTGGATACATCAGAGTTTAGAACATAAAGTTATTACAACCCAAGTTCAAACTGAAATAGCGGAAGCAAATAGTTTTAAAGCCACACACACACTTTTGGTTCAGATACAGTGCCAGTAGGTAGTCATCTCCAACAAAAGCATCAGATGAGAGATACGGAGTGACCATTGCCCTTGGTCCTAGTTGTCGCCCATCGCGGGTACAGGCAGTTAATGCAATAACCTATAGTACATTTGACCATCTGCAACAACAATGGGAACAACGCCCTGAGTACGAGAAGGTACTCAGCTAGACTTACCCGTCTTAAACCAAAATAAAGCGACACCAAGGATTATGCAAGGCTTTCTTTAGTGGGCTAGCTGACTCGTTTGCGAAAAGCATAAGCTATCATGAAGAAACCATTTTAAGTACTTTGCATCATCTTTATTATGACCTATCCATCTAGGTAAGCACCTATACTATAGCAATCACTTGATTAACCAATAACATCCAGTTACCAACTTAGATTTAGCATATCCCATACCATCCAGATAACCATCAGTGTTCCATCATAATTACTACGATGTTGTAGCTCGAGTCAAGTGCTCACTATCCAGGAGCGATGGCGATTCGAATCGATTCCTAACCAGCTGGTGATTTATTCCTCACACAAACCACACTCACCGATCAAGTGAGCTACAGATCACCAATGACACTTTCCAAGTAGCCGCGGGATAACAGTCAGGGACCGCACTACCCAGGGACCGCCCGACAGCCAGGACGCACCTTGGGCTCACTCTTCGCGTCCCCGTCATACCCCCTTCAGCACCAGTCTACCAATCCGAGTTTATCCCTGGCTTGAATAGTGTCACTAGCTTCGCGGTCGAAAGGTACTTTATTCGGCCAGCTAAATGTGAGGCATGCGTTCAACATGACAAGAGGGACGAGCAACGATCGGTCCTTAATCGACACAGACTGGAAACTAACAGCACCCAGAACCCTGTCTGGTTGCCTCCAACTTTTCCGTCCGGTCTCCAATTATCCATCACACATGGTTAATTCTAGGATATCATTCTTTCCATAGCTAAATTCTTCCAGTAACCACCTATAAATGTAGGTGACCGGAAATCACCGATCGCTACCGGTCTAAGCAAGGCTAAGCAGTTATTCGATCCTGACCTAACAGGGTAAAAGGTAATAAGGTAGGCAAGGATAGTAATAAATGCATCAACGGTTTCAATCAACTCCTACAACTTAATGCAACAATATATAAACTCATATATAGAAAGAATTGCTTTTATAAAGTAGGAGGACTTAGAATGCTCTGGGGCTTGCCTCGTTCGAACGAACTAGGTTGATGATCCACGCACTCGGGCAAGTCCTCTCCTTGCTCCTCTTCCTCTGGCACCTCCTGTGCCTGGACTTCTTGTGGATCTGTCCCGGTCTGCTCTTCCTGAACTGCTACTAGCAACTCCTCCTGCGATCCTGTATGATGCAGATGTATAAGTGCTCATGCATAGGTGCATCAGAGAGATGACATGTAATGATCATGATGCATGGAATGTAGATGAACATGTTTAACTTTATTGGACATAGTAGAAGTAAAGCTCTTCTACAAGGTAGCCAACATCATCCAAGAACATGTACTACTATCTACTACTACAACCACTGTACTAACATGCCAAGTCACCACAGCAAGCTAAGATGCTTCAAAGATACACCAAAGCAAACATTATTAACTAAACATGCATTAAAGAAGATTATTTTATTTCATTTTAAACTAGGGCTACAACAGCAACATATATTTCTGGTGCTCATAAAAATCTGAGAAAATTACAGTAGCATAGTACTACTCTAAGTAGACTACCATAAAATTTTCATGGCATTTGGATAAGTAAAATAGCCTACACAAAAATGACAAGCTATGGCATAAATATGAGCATGAAAATACTTTGTACTATGAAAAGTATCAAGCAATAGATTTAGGTATTTTTCCTATGTTCTACACAGTAAACAATCACTGCACAAAAATTATCATACACATGTTTTATACAATTTTTGCTCTCTATTAAAATAACAAAATCATCAATTAAAGGCACTTGAACTACACATCAATATTTCTCTACAGAACATGCATGACATATATTTTTCCTACAAAGTACATCCTCAAGAATAGATCAACCAAATTGGAATCCATATTTTTCTGATGTATATTCTATTTATTAGACATTTTCTAAGAAATCAGCAATTTATTCAATTTAAATAAAGCTACACAGAAAGTATCACAAAACTTGACATGCAATATTTTTAACAGATAGATCTAGTCACAAGAAACCTAGCAAAACTTATTTCAACAAATTTGGAGCTATTTTGAGCAAGTTATGAATTTCCAAAGCATTTAAACAAAATTGTAAATCATTTCTTTTATTCTTTCAAAATCCGGTTCAAAAATGCTAGATCCACCCGGATCTGAACACGTGTGTACACACACAGGGGCTGACAAACGGGCCCGAGGGTCAGCGGGACCCTACCCGTCAGTCGAACTAAAACAGAGGAGATCACCGATGGTGAGAGCTCGCCGACGGTGTGGTCTCTGGCCCAGTGAAGGTGACCTACGTGCTCTACGGCTCAAGGCGAACTCAGCTGTGCAACGGGCATGGCCAGAGGTGCACAGAGGCGACCTCGCCGATGTGCATGGCAGCAGGCGGCTTGGCTCTCCAGTGGGAGCGCGTCTCCGGCCATGGGGTGGCGCAGGGAGCGGCGTGGGAGCTCCACCGAGCCCGGGCAGTTAGAGCGTGAGAAAAGAGAGCGAGGAGGACGGAGGGGCGAGGTCCATGGAGCGGAGCACTCTGGCGAGGAGGAGCTCACTCCGGTGAGCGATTCACGTCCGGTGGAAGCTTACCAAGGTGAACCAACCGAGCACGGTGTGCGCGAGGTGGAGGCGGAGCTGCTGGCGAGATGGAGCAGTCGACGGCGAGCTGTGGGGCCGGGCGAGCCAACTCCGGTGAGGGAGTGCAGCGGTGGCGGAGGCGAGCGCGTGCTCTGCTGCTGGCGGGTGAGAGGAAACTGGGAGAAAGCGTGAGAAAGGAGAGGGAGGCTCGGACAGGGGTCTTGAAGGTGGGGCGGAGCCGGTCGGAACGGGCAGGCCGGTGGTGCCGCACGGCGATCTCGCCGGCGCATGGCCGCCACGCGTCTTACGCGCTCTTGCGCGGTCGGAGCACGGGGCGGGCGAGCGGGAGGCGCGGCGTGGGCCTGGGTCGGCGAAGCAGCTGCTGGGCCAGAGTGAAGAGCGCGGCGCCGGAGCGGGAGCGCGGGCGTTGCGGGCTAGATTGCGCGAGCGGGCCTAGAAGCGGAGCAGCGGCCCGGTAAGAAGCAAATTGAATTTTCAAATTATTTTCTATTCCTATTACATTCAAATGCAAATTTTGAGCAATTTCAATCAGTTTCAAACTTTGGCCCAAAAGTAAAAGTTGCTCTAAAATTTATTCTCTACAACTTTGTCAAAAGGAGCTAGGGCTAATTCCCACTAGAATTTTGAATTACAAAATTAAGGTCAATTAAATTTCAAAACCTGTATTTTGGAAGATTATTTTCAAAAGCAAAATTTGAGAAAACTTTGAATATACACCTTGCTCCAAAATGCATGTGAAACATTTCTAAGTCATTTGTACTCCCAAACAATCATGTTAAACATCATTACAAGCACAAACACGACCCAGGTTCATTTAAACAGTAATGCAACATACATGTTTCACGAGCATGTTTCATATGTTTCAAAGCATTGTTTCAGTTATTATTTAACATGATTATGCATGTATGATTATGATGCTTGATGATGTATTATGTTCATGATTTGCAGTGCCTAAATGCTTGCGTAACACCGGGGTGTTACAACCCATCATCGTGTCGCCAGAGGTCCGGCATAGGACGCGCAAGATTGGCAAAGAAGGGCCAGGATCTGCTCACAGGTGACGCAACCATCGGAGGGAGAAGAGGGTTGGGGTGGGGGTGACTGGGGGAGGGAGGGGGGACTACGGGACAGGGCTCCACACAGGCACCGCAGCAGGACACCGCCCGACACTCGCGGAGAGGGAGACGAGTTGAGAAGCGGCGGCGGACGGCCGAGGGACTCATAGAAGAAAGTGGCAGGGACAGGGGTGGCCTCGGCTGGCCGTCGATGCGCACCCGAGCCGCTTGTGGGAGCGCAGAGGGAAAGGGCTTTGTAGTGTTATACATGTGAATCCATAACTGTAGACGACTCCCGCGTGAAAATCCATAATTGTGATGAACTTCCCTGCCAAAGCACAAGCTTACTTAGGACAGCATCTCCAAGAGTTTGTCAAATTGTACTTGGCAAATCTTGTGATTTACCAACTCCCAAAATTATATGCCAAGTAAAAAAAACAATCCATCTCCAAGAGTTTGGCATTTTTGACTTTGTAAAATAAAAAAAACCGTTAACAAAACGAAGAGACCCGCTAAGCAAACGAAGAGCCCCGCTAAGCGAACGAAGAGCCCCGCGAAGAAACGAAGAGCCCGGGCGCGCGTATATTTGCGCGCGCGGAGGGAAGATTTGCCAAGTTGCTATTGATGCCAAGTTGTTTTGCCAAACTGTTGGAGGCTATTTTTTCTTGTTTTGCCAAAATTATATGGATGCCAAGTTGAGATAGCAAACTCTTGGAGATGCTCTTATTCCAAAGAACAAAGGGCTCGATAACAAAAAAAAAACACCTGTAGCACAATCGGTTACCATACCTCTATTCATGACGGAGAGTGGACATGCTAAAACTTCCGAACATGCATGAACACATAAAAAGAGTTGATCAACGACGATCTTAGGCTACGATGAAAGAACAGTTTGAGACGGTGAAGCTTACAACATGGCAGGGAAGGGAGTGACATGGGAATTTGAAGTGCTTCAGTGACTTATGGACATGCCAAAAAACATTAGTGAATGGATTGCATAGCTCTTACGCATGCATTTATCCCTCCCGTAAACGTTGATTCTAGTTTCCTTATCTTTTATTACATGGAAAAAGTCCTAGTTGTAAAGGTGTTTGAATTCTATACCATCGTCTCTTGCCATACTTGAATTTGTATTGGATTCATTTTTTATATATATCTTTAGATAGATTAGATCGATTCTCTAGGATCAATCTGGTAATTTTTAGCATTTGAGAGTGAAAAAAAACTACTTTAGAATACTATAGCCACACATTGCTTTCTTATTTATGTGCTTTCTCTAGACAATGGAAATGAAACTAATATTATTTTTAAAAAATCAATGTTAAATTTAGATTATTTCTCATTACAATTTCTGGTGACTATTTATTTAGATACTTTTCTTTCTAATTAATTCGGAGATCGAACTATTAATTTTTGTAGTCTTTTATTCAAATTCTCCTCTACTAATTTTGTTCTACATAGATTTATTTTTCCTTAATTAGAAGTAGTTTTAAAATTTTGTTTCTGAAGTCGTACGGTAATCAATTGTTATTTTTCCTTAATTTATTATTATGAACTTACTTATTATTAATTGTATTAGGTATAGACTGTTTCATTTGATTTAGTTTAATCCATTAGATCACCATAAAATCTGATTGTGTATATTCTTTTTCTTTTTTTTCCCAATCAATCTCGTATTTCTAGACACTTTTGTATAGTCTCTATAGATAGATAGACAGAAAGATAAATAGTTAGATAGATAATGATATTATAGTATATATTTTTTTCAAAACATAAATATTATACTCCTTCTATCTTGAAATATAATAGATATAAGTTTATCCCAAGTCAAACTATGCAAAGTTTGACTAAATTTATAGGAAAATGTATTAATATCTATTACATCAAAGATGTAAATTATAAAAAATACATTTTATAATATATCTAATGATGTTAATTTGATGTCGTAACTATTATTTTTTATTTTCTATAATTTTGGTTAAAATTAACACAATTTTTACTTAGGACAAATTTGGATACCTTATATTTTAGGATGGAGGAAGTAGGTTATTAATATTCTTATTCTTATCCCAATAGAACTTTAGACTCCTAATTTACTTTTGTGTACGTGATTTTTCATCTCATATCTGGTCTTCATTGGATTAAATCTACACCATTATAATCAAGATCAATGACCCTTTTTTCTTTACCTTCAAATCAATTAACGCTGTAATTTTTATTTATATTAGTTGTTTAGGCATGGATTTTGATTTAATCTAAGCCTTTAGATCATTACAAAATGATGGTGCATATTATTCTCACATGATTAATCTCATAATTTCTAGCTCCTATCGATAAACATGGTTGATTCATCTATCTGACAAAAAACAAAGAAAGGTTCTCCTGCAGATTGCAGGCAAGCTTTTCACTTTTTTTTTTTTTTGAAGAAACAAGCTTTTCACTTGTGCCCAACACAAGTGTACAGTTTAACACAAGACTGTAGAAGATGCAATTGTGCAAGAAAAATGAAAAAAAAAAGACTATAAACATTGAATTGTGCAATTAAGATCAGTTACTAACACTGCCTTCCAGTAAGTTACAACACAACACAATAATTAGTGTTTTTCAGATCTCGCGTTACATGACATAAACAACAAAGACACGATCATTAGTGATTTTATTTCCTACATCTGAACCAGCTCACATACCCTGCCTCTTGACATGAGGTCTACTGTTCAAAAAGATCCCTGCCTTCTTCCACCTTTGTAACTTTATGGCGGTAGTATCTTCATGAATTGTGATCTCTTTTAGATTTGGAAGGTAAGACGACCCTATAAAACCAGCCCAGCTTTCAATTGACTCGGGCTCACGCAGAAATGGGCGTGGTTAGACAGGAACTAAGGTAGAGTACTCAGGGCATAGTAGAAGATGTAAGGCATATCATTCCTCCATTTTCTACAATCTCTAACAGCTTTGGGGCTTCTAAGCAAAGCCTTTTAAGGCTTCCAAACCCCCCCCTCTTGGTAACAAACTTTGTGCCACATGTAAAACCAATATGCTCTGCCAATTTTAGGTACACCAGGCAAGGTAATTCTTGCATCACTGACAAATTTTCACAGCTCAAGCCAGAATTAAAAAGGTGCAGCTCGTTGAGTTTTGACAGTCCCCTCAATGTTGCAAATTCTGGTTAGTGGTCCAATGCTCCACGCAATTTGATAGATCTGATATAACATGGAGCCTTCAGGAAACTGACGAATTCCTTGCACAAATCGGCTGAATCAACAGCTAGTGAGGACAGACCGTCCTTGTCAATGAAGTGTTCCTGGATACTTTCTCGAAAACTTGAGATCCCATGTGGAGGTGGAGTCTCACACCATATCTTCACCTTCTCTAATCGCCTCCCACTATTTAATTGAGAGGCCACATTTATGTCCACATGCTTTTACCAATTGTGGAACTTGTTTAACCTTTCATCACTATTTTCTTTTTATTTTCAGCGAACAGGCATTTTGGAGAGACCAAGTGCGGAGCAGTCGGTCACATTCTATCTTCATGGATCAATCGAAAGCACCCCAAAACATCTCGACCAAAGAGATTAAGCAAGACCAAAGAGATTAAGCAAGAACGAGGAGGGAGAAAAACAACAAATAGCTAACTGCAAAACTCAGGAACACGAAATAAAAAACGCGAACACATGGTTGAATCCTAGAGGGAAAGGTGAGGTAAGGGACTCACTTCCCACTTAATAATCACATAATTCGATTACACAGAGTAGCTAGTTCATCTGTGAAGGACCTAATGAGCAAACCCTAGAGGAGAAGGAACTAAGGAGAAGGAAAATAAAAAGCTCAAGAAGTAGGAAGCATTGGAGCATCCCCCTCTCTTATTTAGAGACTATTACACATTCTCCATTTGCCTCTAGATATTTTAGAGCTAACCACCTTGCCTGAGGGCATTATGGTCCAACACGATCTATGTTGATCCGACGATCACGTGCCCTTCATGACTTAGCTTTGCCTCGATGCAAGCTTTGCGATGACGCCACGTGCCGCCTCCGATTCCCACCGAAACCGTACCTGGGTTTTGAGGAACAAACCCGAAAACCATACGCCCAGTGGTTTTGAGGATCAACCCACCAAACCGCTCGCGAGTAGCGTACTCCATACGCGTCCCCCACAACTCCATGCGTGTTACCACCGTCCTCAACTGCCCGGCTGCCAAATCTTCCAGAGGCTCCAGTCGACTTGTAGCTCGGAGGCGGTGGTCAATGGCGAGGTGAAGGTCAAGTAGGGACATGCCGTGCCAATTGACTCTCTAGCTTGGCTTGTGTAGCCTTACTATTGAGCATTGCTAGTGAGCTTAGGCTTTGTGCGCTTTGCATACTAGCATGTGTAGGAGCTCCCCGGTTGTTTGAGTGCTAGTTGCATAGGTTTATGTGACCTTGCTAACTAGAATTGTTTAGGTGAGCTCTCCCAAGCGACACCTTAGTTGGTCATATTAGGATCTTTGCAAGACGCTTGTGAATTTAGATAGAGGGATGTAGTCTTGACTAGACCGATAGTTTTAATTCCGTATTTACTTTGGTTAGCCAGTGCGATTAATTTTAGAAAGAACTATTCACCCCCTCTAGTCCGTCATCTCGACCCTACAACAGCCGAAGGTACAAGAGGAACCGCAAAGTGAGAACTGAGGATGTTTTCATCCCAATCAATGTGCACCAATTGAGGTGCTGCTTTTGTTGATGCAAAATTTGATTGTTGAACCAAGTGTGAGGTGGATCTAGTGGTGGGGCGGGGGGCTTTAAGCCCCCCTACCGCCCCTGATTTCATAGAGCCCCTAGAACCCCTCCAAAAATTTTAGTCACCATTGCTTGAGGAAGAGAGGCTAAAAGTTGTTTAGCCCCGTCTCCCCTAAACTTTTATCCGACCTGTCCCTGATATACATGTTTGTGGCCGATTCTTATCACAAATAGATGCAACCACAACAAAAGCAAACATCCATGGTTTTTATATAGGCCTGATATGGTTGACATCTAAAACTTGGGTTAGCAATAAGAAACCACAAAGGGGCAGTTCATGAACAGGTGAAAACATGATTGCATACCATCTGAAAATCCGTAACTTGTGGAGAAGACTCCCGCAAAGAACAAAGTGCTCGATAACAAAAACCATCACCTGTAGCACAATCGGTTACCATACCTCTATTCATGACGGAGAAATCTCCTCTGTGGAATCTGGTCAAATATCAAAGCCTTAGCCAACTAATAATGAAATAAAATACACCTTGTTAAAAACAAGAGGAAGTAGCACTTTTCTGTCACCGTCTTGTATATACCTCCGTCACTTTTGCAACCGCGTACGTGTTCTAGAGTTCGTGAATGGGACACGGTCGGTGGCAACTGTCAAAGGCAGTATAAATTCAGTCCAGCGGTCGGTGAGGCCACACGCCTGCTCTTTACGGTTTTCGTCAGCTGATCTGTGGTTGTTGAGCTCGTCGGTCTTCAGTCTCTGTGTCGAGCACAAGCGAATCGATCACGGCGCCGAATTTCTCCAAATAAACACCACCGTACCTTACCGTAAAGCCAGTTAGACCAAAGATGCCCTTGTATCTCTGTTTTTTCATCCTCAGCTTATCCACCAACCGTCTTAGGTTTCAGATCTCTAGTCAATGTCAGTATGTATCAGACTATCAGTATTAGTTCAACAAACCACGTGTGGAATAAAACAGAGTCGGTATCAATATTAGGATACCCAAAAGCAAGGAAGTTAGCGTCCACGCTGACTTTCTTAGATGGAGCAATACGTCTTAAAAGGTCTCGCCTGATCCCTTGGGTTCGTGCTCTGTCTCGCCCGACCTCTTGGGTACGGGCTCCGTCTCGCCCAACCCCAAAGACAAACGGTTTCCGTCTTGCCCGACCTTAAGGACGTGGTTTCCGTCTCACCCGACCTCAAGGCCGCGGGGGTCTCGCCTAAGGCCGCGGGCTCCGTCTCGCCCGACCCCTTGGGTTCGTGCGTCGTCTCACCCGATCCCTCGGATGAGAGCTCCATCTCGCCCGACCCTAAGGCCTCGTGCTCCGTTTCGTCCGACCCCAAGGCCGCGGGCTCCGTCTGGCCCGACGGGGACCCATACCGCCGCCAACCACTCTAGGTCCAAGCTTATGGGCCTAGGTCAAAACTCTGATATCATGGAAGAGACTGGCACGCATTGATGTAACCCTTGGCCATGACGGGCCATACCTGAGGGTTCACATCAAGAACAGCGTCGGACGTGCCGGTGCTGTTCTGTCTAACCCTCGTACGAACGCTGACAGGCGCGTCAGTTCACCACAACGTCCGCTGGGACAGAATGGAACACCATGACCGGCAGATGACGCCTGCGCATGGCGCCAGTGATGAACAGGGCCGCGACGTGGAGCTGTCCCTGTTGACATCTACAGGATCGGCGAGACCCGCATGAAGGAGAAAAAGAACACGACGATCCTGAAAGCCTTCTTCTATCTCGTTCTTCTCATTTTTCTCCACTGTAACCCACACTTTCCCTTCACCTATAAAAGGGGAAGCAGGGCACCCCGTGAAAGAGGATCGAGATCCGCACGAGGACCCGAACTATGAGATAAAACACACAAGAGCACAACATGAGCACACGACTGAGCAGGCGATCGAGCTCTCAGCACCCATTCACTTCTTCCACCAGAGACTTGGGATCCTTTCCCTCTCTCGCCCGTTTGTAACCCCTACTGCAAACCAAGTGCCGGGTAACACGAGCAAGCAGCAAACTGGACGTAGGGATGTTCCACCCGAACCAGTATAAACCATTGTGTCCTCCGAGCACACCATCCAAGCCAGACGCGCAAATACAAATTTACTCATCGGTGGTCCGAAAACACCGACAAACAGCTACTACTAATTGGTCATATCCTTTTGTAAATTATTATATTGTTCCTTTTTTCAATTTGCTGGATATCTGCATGTAGGATGCATTTCATTATATTACTTAATTTCTCAAACGTGTTCAAAAGCACGGAACAGAAACCGTGAGATGATACATAAGACGTCACTGACGGCTGCGCTGACCAAGAGGGTGTGTGTACTCGGATTAGGGATTCATTTCTTTTGTCACCTAGTCGACTCAGTTTTCTTTTCTTGAACATAATTGATATACATTTCAAATCAAATAGAGTATATTAAAAATGATCTAACGAGTTGACCCATAACTAGTAGTTAAGTAGTAGGGTCCCGTTCGCGTGCCCTTAAACCTGACTTGATCCACTTCTTTTTTCATCCGGAACCGTGTTTTTCTCTCACAAATTCCTCTAGATTCATCCAGATTTCTCCAGAATTTCTCCGAGCGAACGGGGCCTGTGTTACCTAGTATTTCCGGAGACACTGTTTTTTTTCAGAGTTTTGGAAAAGAGTACCATGGTTTTGCAAAATTCTTTGAGCTCCACTTAGAACCTGTTTTTTCCTACTAAATAATGGTTTTGCAAGTATCTGACAAAATCCAAAGCTACAACATCTAAACATGCTCGACCTCTTCTTTCTGGTCAACAACATGCCATGAGTTCAGCTGATCTTTCAAAGTGAATCTTCCGTCAATTATACTGATGCAGCCTTTTCTGGGACCTGAACGGACTGAACCTCTCATCTCAACAACAAAAAGTAATAACAGCGGCACTGAACCTCTCAACAACCACACAACAACGGTGCCGCCCTGCAGTCCAAACGCAGATATATTCAACTGTTCTCTCGGATTCTGTATTTTGACATGTGCTGGTAATACGTTTTCCCACACATGTAATCTTTTCAAATGAGGATAAACTAATCTGCGCGTGGCCGTCTGCTGCTGATGGTCCGCTGTATCTTTACTTCATTTATGTAATCTTTTGTTTTTATTTAAGGAGAACACAAGGGCAGCCGCAAAGAGCATGGCCTATTCGTCTCCTTAGTTTTGCAGTTATGTAGTGCTAGATCTCTTTAATCGAACAATGAAACTAAACTGAAAGTCTCTTATTATATTGCCCCTTTTTTTCAATCTGTTCATCTGTTTAGTCCTCCTGACGTAAATGTACAGAAAATTGGTACGAATGAAGTAGGGGCTGTTCGGCTGGCTGGCTGGCCAGCCCCCTCACGAATCACTGTTCACATGAGAGTCAAACGACTTGATGTGCTAGGCGAAAAGCAAATTGAACTTCGCCTGCCCGTGCAATTCCCTCTGATGACAGTGTACGCCGGGAAAGAAGAGATGTCTGCGGAAACAAGGCACAACTGTGTCTCACCTGTAATGTTGGAGTTTGACCGTTATCCCTAAGCAGCAGCTTATGCTAAAATGTTGGTAGCGGACAGGTTCTTGCACTCTGTCGTCATGCTAGCTACTGGCATGACTGAGCATGCTGCTGCAGTAAGATCTCGGCCCTCTGCAAGTAGCATTCCGTGGAGATATTCAGTGCTTGCATGTGTCAGTAACTCAGTATTATACGCACACTGCTAGGACCTAGGCAATTCTTCCAAGGCAGACAATTAGTCTCTACTCGACTACAAATACAGTCAGTACATCTTGGCATCTTGCCATCTCGGAAAGCTTTACCAGCAGGAGTGCATCGCACTGATCCCTGAGACCCCTGATGGCTGATGCTAACTTTGTTAAGATCCATGCAACTTGCCTTGTTCGTTTGGCTCATAAGCCATGACTGAAAGTACTGTTGACTGATTTTTGTGAGAGAAAAATATTATTCGTTGGTTGAAAAAGTACAACTTACAAGCCAAGCCACGAGTGAGCACGACTGTTGAGTCCTGGGGTAGCAGCGCGCAAAGGTAAATTAGGCACGTTTCGCAGAAAGAACGGAGCAGTCAGCAGGACTTCAGAGAAAGGTTACCACGGTGGCACGCCGTCGGATAAATTACAGATTCCACGTCTACAGTGCAAGTCTTCAGAGCCGCCAAGTCTCGTCTAATGAAACGACAACGAGAGAGATAAATCGACTAATCCCCCAGGCCCTCGCAGTCAGTTAAAATTATGTTAGGCCCTGTTTTGGATCCCACCGGTTTTTTAAAAATTCTAGTTTTAAAAAGCTGGGTGGGATCAAAACAGGCTAGTTTTTGCCTAGTTTCTTGTGTCAATTTTTATCACATTCTTAAAAACTAAGAAGTTGTTGATATCCAGCTTTTGCTAGTATCTTGTGACTCTGTGAGCAATAAATGATGTTAGAATCTTAAAAACTGAAGGATCCGAACACCATTCACCAATTTTTACTCACAATCCAGATTTTAGAAACTAGAGACAAAAACTGATTTTTAAGAATCTAAAACGCATCCAAACATGCCCTAATTCGCATGGCTTCTGTGCTGCGGACTAGTAGTATTTCACGCATGTGTGCGCATTAGGCTAATACGTGCACGCTTTGCGCTTTGCGCTTTGCGCTTTGCGTTTCCCTAAACGCTGCTTTGACTTGATCTCGCCCGAATACAGCCGCGCTACCAGCTCCATCTCATGCCGCTCTACCAGCTCCATCTCTCTGTCGCGTGCCGCGCCCGCGTATATAAAGCCGCGCTGCTTGCGCTCTCGTTCATTCCCATCCCAGACTCGCTTCTCCGCACACGACCAGCGAAGCCGCCGCACGCTCCGCTAGTCCCGGGTATTGCGAGGAAAAAAAAAGGCAGGAGCTCGTAGTTCGTACTTCGTAGCTTGGTTTTAGCTTCCTTTTTCGGGGGATCTCGGCAGCTTGCAGTTGCAGCGGCAGCAAATGGACGCCGGCGACGCCATGGAGAAGGGCCAGCGCTCGCCGCGGCTGCCAAAGGTACGCTAGCTCCAGGAGCTCCTCTTCATTTTCTCGTCCACTGGTACGGAAGGACGCGCTCGCCGCGTGATGGCTTATCGTAATTTTCAGTTTTGTCGCTAGCCTTCACGGACAACGTACGGATCAAATCGGGTCAGTTTTTAATTATAGACACTAAAATAGTTACGAGAGAGCAATAATGAAATGCAAGGTCTATTTGACTTTTTGGCGAATTATCAAATACGGAGTAAACATACAAAATCATCTGCACAAGCGAACTGTTGCGTACCACAAGTAACCAAGGCTCAAGCGTGTCGCATTTATATAGCTGCCAAAATAACGTCGTCTTACCCCGTTTCCGTTTATACGCGCAAGATAACGTGCGATGGCACGGCAGAACCATCGCTAGCTTTTACTGTTTGATCAGGTAGCAAGTGATTTTGCCACGTACGGGGTTGGTGGCAACAACCCTAGCCTTAGACGAGTACGAGCGTACCAATTATTCTAAGTGTCCATCAGACAAGGTGAAAACGGTTTTGTGTGCTACAATATCCGAAAATCTGGACTTTTCAGATTTTCCGTTCAAGGTTCAAAAAGGTTGGTCAGAAAAGTGCACCCCCCAAACCCCCGACTCCCGGTTTGAACACAAAGATTGCCATACTTTTATGTGCTTATTACGCATGTGATGAATAAATAACAATTGGCGTATAGATGATAACCTTCCTTTCTGCTTAGTTATAACCATGCAAACCGGAAGTAGTACATTTTTTGACTGGCAGAAATACAGAGTTCATATTTCTGACAGTCCGCACAAATTTACAAACATTGCAGAGTGGGAGCCCAAAGATTCAGGATGAAAGCCTCACGGTGCCACTCATTCAAGACAAGAACACCGGAAGCAAAGCACCAGCGGTGGTTCTAGGTGAGCTCCAAGTGTCTTCAGACAGGACCACCGAGATAGCTACTGTAAATTTGCGAACCAAGCTTTCCTAGCTAAATGCTGACAAACTCAACACTGAAACGTTTTCTCCAGGATTCGAGTGCTTGGAGAGCACAGCGTTCAATGGCATTGGCACGAACCTGGTGGTGTACCTGGAGACCGTGCTACACGGCAGCAATCTAGTCAGTGCGTCCAGTGTCACGTCGTGGTTCGGGACCAGCTACCTGACCCCGATCTTCGGAGCCATCGTCGCGGACACGTACTGGGGCAACTACAACACCATCCTCGTCTCCCTCCTCGTCTACCTACTTGTGAGCATTAGTATTTTTCAAATGCAAATCCTAATTATGTGAACCGTGAACGTGAAAACTTACGAGCATGCTTAAGCTTAACTCCGCGATCTGATCGGCGCAGGGCATGATGTTTGTCACCTTCTCGGCGTTCCTGCCGACCACCGAGCTCTGCGGAGTTGGGTCGTCGTGCCACCCGGTGCTGGGCTCGCAGAACATCGCGTTCCTCGGCCTCTACCTCGTGGCCTTCGGCAGCGGCGGCGTGCGCGCGGCGCTGCTGCCGTTCGGCGCGGAGCAGTTCGACGACGACAACGCCGTGGACCGGGAGCGCAAGATGTCCTTCTTCAGCTGGTTCTACATCTGCGTCGACTTCGGCATGATCATCTCGGGCCTCTTCATCGTGTGGATCCAGCAGAACATCAGCTGGGGGCTCGGCTTCGGCATCGCCACCGCCTGCATCGCGCTCGCCTTCGGCGGCTTCGTGCTCGCCACGCCCATGTACAAGCGCCAGATGCCCACGGGAACGCCGCTCAAGAGCCTGGGCCAGGTCGTGGTCGCCGCGTTCAGGAAGGTCAGCCTCCGCGTCCCCGCGGACGCCAGCCTCCTCTACGAGGTCCACGACAAGATCGAGCAGCCCAAGATCGCGCACACCGACGAGTTCGGGTTCCTCGACAAGGCGGCGGTGGTCGCAGAGTCGGACCTGGAGGAGGTGACGAACGACGCCGCGGCCGCGGGGTCATCGTGGAGGCTATGCACGGTGACGCAGGTGGAGGAGCTCAAGATCCTGCTGCGTCTGCTCCCGATATGGGCGACCAGCATCGTGCTGTCGGCGGCGTACGCGCAGCTGAACACCACGTTCGTGCAGCAGGGCGGGCGTGATGGACATGCGGGTGATGTCGCTCACCGTCCCGGCCGCGTCCATGGTGTCCTTCGAGGTGCTGTGCGTCCTGGCGTGGGTGCTCATCTACGGCGCCATGATCGTGCCGGCGCTCCGGGCCATCTCCCCCGCGCGCGGCGAGCCGTCGCAGCTGCAGCGGATGGGGGCCGGGCGGCTGCTCATGGCGTGCGCGATGGCCGTGGCGGCGCTGGTGGAGATGAAGCGCCTCGACGCCGCGGGCCGCGGCGAGTCCATCAGCATCGCGTGGCAGATGCCGCAGTACTTCGTGCTGGCCGGCGGGGAGGTGTTCTGCTACATCGCGCAGCTGGAGTTCTTCTACAACGAGGCGCCGGAGACGATGAAGAGCATGTGCACGTCCTTCGCGCTGCTCACCGTCGCGCTGGGGAGCTACATGAGCTCGCTCATCTACGCCGTCGTGGACGCGCTCACCGCCACCGGCGGGCGGCCCGGCTGGATCTCGGACAACCTCAACGAGGGCCACCTCGACTACTTCTTCTGGACCATGGCGGCGCTGTGCACGCTCAACTTCGTCGTGTACAGTGGGTTCGCCAGGAACTACAAGGTCAAGACGGTCGTGTCGTGATCCTGCCACTGCCAGCGTGCACAAAAGGGTCCAGTTAGTTTGCAGTGGGTGTTGTTGCGCCAATGGCAAGCACCTATGGGGGCACAGAAAATTGATTTTAGGGATTGCTAAAGGAGGGTGCGTACAGGAAAAGGCAGACCATTATTTTGTGTGCTTCATGGTGTTACGTGGTAGCGATGGGGTCCTTGGTTTTCTTGTTTTATTTTCTTTTCTCTGTTATTATTTTCTTTTTTGCCAGTAAGCTAAAACATGGATGTGCAACAGGACATCCTTTTTTTTAGTTTGTGCAACAGGACATCTATTACCACATGTTATTATGCATCAGAAAAAAACGGTAATGTTCTGTCTAGGACGTTTGGTCCGTCCGCATGGCCCAATTGGTGAGCCGCTGATGCCCACGAGGCTTTCTTATCCGCTCCTATATCTGCTCCCCCTTCAGGCACCGCAATTTCTTAAAAAAACATCGTCGCAGCGCTGCGAGTTCGTGACTGCGCTCCCGCCCGCCTTCCGCAATGCCGCCGCGCTCGGGAGCATCCCACACTGCTCTGTGCCCCGCGTGCCCACCTCCCTCAACGCCACCGCGCCTGACCACATCCCACGCTGCTCTGCGCCTCGCGCCATGCCCCCATCCACCTCGCCCGTCACAGAAGGAGAGGTAGGGGAGGCCTGCACCCCCATCCAGCGCGTGTGTCGGGCTGTCGGCATGAAGGAGAGGCCTGCGCGCTGCGCCTGGGGTGTACGCTGGACCATTGCTCTCGTTGTCCCCTTAACCCGAGTTTGTTGGCTACCGAAATTCCCCGCCAGGTAGGCTGTGGCCGCCGGCGACGCTCTGTTTCAAGTGTTTCGGGCGTTTCAGACTTATGTTTCAAGTGTTTCATCTGGATGTTATAAAAGTAGATCTGAGATGTTTCATATGTTGCAATGACAATATACGCATGTTTCAAGCGTTTTTCATTGGATGTTGTATATGTTTGCTATGGCTACACACGCATGTTTCAAGTGTTTGTTTTCATGTGTTACAGATATTTCATATTTATGTTGCAAAAGTGAATCCGAATGTTGCATATGTTGTTTGGGCTATACATGCATGTTTCAAGAGCATATTTAAATGTTTCATCCGTTTTAGTTGTATATTGCTGAAAGTTTTATCTTTATATTTTAAAAGTAGAGTGTCGCGTACGTTGCAATACACACCGGTGACTAGCGGACAGCGGCGCCTCGGTGCTGCTGTCGGGGCGTCGTGGTTCACGTGCGGGCGCGGGATGGATACGGTAGGCTACTGCTGCTGCCAGGTCGCTGCTGTGGTTCGCGTGCGGGCGCGGGGGCACGGTTCCAGACGCTAGTGCGCGATGCAGGTAGGCGTGGGACGCAGGACGCGATACGTAGCTCCGTCGAGACAGCCGCTGCCTCCGGAGCCGGATTTGACGTGGGATGAAGGGAGTCACGTGCGTCGGATGTGAGTTGTGGGAGCTGCGACGAAGGGAGTCGCGTGCGCCGGATGTGAGTGTGGGAGCTGCGTCCGGCCGGACGTTGCGTTTAGGGCGTACCGTCGCTAGTCGTCCCGGTAAAGAAAAGGTGTCGTGCTGGCTTGCTGCTACTCGTTCCCTGACTAGTTGACAAGTCCTTTGGGCCTCGGGATGTCCGTGGAAATATTGGGCCAAGATGTTTCGGTACAGGCTGGGCTTCTTCGTGGGCACACGACGATAAGTTAGGATTTATATACGGCGGTCCAATTAAAATAAACCAACCCCATCCACACAAGCCACAACGTTAGCGAGAAACGACCAAGTAACCGAATAATACGGGTTCACATTCACAATTCAGTCAACCAGTCCTAAATAAATTCCACTGAAAAACCTAAGAATCATCGGGTCTTACGAAAAATAAGTAACAATCTTTTATGGAAGCAAATATCCGCGTACGGAGAGGCCTCGGGAGGACGCATTCGATTGCCCATATTCGAAACGAAAAAGTCTACTTAACCCCCACATATTAACTATGGTCTACTTCACACCCAAAACTATGAAACCGTCTATTTTACCCTATGAACTTTTAAAACCGTCTATTTTACCCCCCTGGCGGTTTTCGACGGTGGTTTTGCTACAGTATCAGTGGTTTTGCTATAGTGATGGTGGTTTTGTCTTTTTCTTTTTTATTTATTTCTGGTGAATCTTTAAAAAATCATAGTAAATCACAGAAAAATTATAAAATGGAAAATCTAATTTTGTTGGACTCCACATGAGTAGATCTACACAATGAACATGTAATATGATATGCTTTAGTATAAAATTTTTGCTGTAGTTTTAGATTAATTGAAAAATCCAATTTTGTCTGTAATTAATTGGAACAATTTATAGCTGCAGCTTCTGTGGTCCAATTATGGTGAAATTTTTATGGTAGGCTAATTATTGTATGCTTGAACTATAGTAAAAATTTCGTACTCATTGGACCATGTATAACTTAGTTATAGATAAATTCCAATTAATTACAGACAAAATTAGATTTTCCAATTAATCTAAAGGTACAGCAAAACCTTTGTACTAAAGCATACCACATTATATGTTAACTATGTAGATCTACTCATGTGGAGTCCAACAAAATTGGATTTTTCATTTTATGATTTTTCTATGATTTACTATGATTTTTTAAAGATTCAACGAAAAATAAATAGGTAAAAGAAAAGGTGAACCACCGTTACTGTAGCAACCATCGTTACTGTAGTAAACCACAGTTGAAAACTGTCCGAGGGGGTAAAATAGACGGTTTTATAGTTTTGGGAGTGAAGTAGACCACAGTTGATAGGTGGGGGTTAAGGGGGTGTTTGGTTTCTACAGGAAAATTTTAGTCCATGTCCCATCGAATATTTGGACACATGCATGAAGTATTAAATATAGACGAAAAAAATAACTAATTGCACAGATTGTGGCTAATTTGCGAGACGAATTTTTTAAGCCTAATTAGTCCATGATTTGACAATGTTGTGCTACAGTAAATATGTGCTAATGGCGGATTAATTAGGCTTAATAAATTCGTCTCGTAAATTAGTCTCCATCTATGTAATTAGTTTTATAATTAACTCATATTTAATTCTCCTAAATAGCATCCGAACGTCCGATGTGACATGGACTAAAATTTAGTCCAGGAAACCAAACACCTTCTAAAAGTAGACTTTTTCCAAATTTGAAATGAGCGCATAGTTTTCAGATACAGCAAGACTGGATCGTATCGAAGAGACGACGGCAAGTAAGGCACGTGGCATCCTGTGGTTCGACCATCAGGATACAGTAACTCGATAATGTGGGGTCCAGCGCCTGCAAGTTTGAAAAAGAAATTCTGGGGAGATGAACAGGCCCGCTCCAACGGTCGGATTCCTCGAATTCAAATCCGGCCGCGCTTTCTAGTTTCTGCCTTTATATACGACCCCCACGCTCCCCGTCGTTCGCTTTTCCGGATGACCCATCGCAGCTTCGCATTCGCTACGCACCCCAGCTGAGCCAAGCCGAGCGGAACCAGATCGGACGAGAGGAGGAGGAGGCCAAACGGCGGAGAGGAAGAGAGATCGAGGTGACAGGACAGTAAGACGGTCGCCGCCGCCCGCAGCGAAGAGAGCATGGACTTCCTCGCGCTCCCCCGCCGCGACCTGCAGGCGCTGTGCAAGCGAAACGAACATCCGCGCCAACATGACCAATGCCGCCATGGCCGACGCCCTCCGCGCGCTCCCCAAGGTAGGCACCCTCGCTTCCTCGCCCCGTTGCGCGTAAATCGGCAGATCTGGGCTCTGTGAGTTAAATACTTGCTACCTTACGCGTTCCGTAATTCTGTTCCAGGTCGAAGGGATCGAGGAGTACGTCAAGGTTCTGCAGCCGTTCGCCGTGCCGCAAACGGCGGTTAAGTCGGTGAATGAGGAGCAGAAGCCGAAGAAGCAGGAGAGGCCGCTTCCATGCGGCCGCCGCGCCACGGCCAAGTCATCGGAGCCAATTGAGCCAGAGGAAGACAAGGAAAAGTTAGAGGAGGATGCGAAGCAGCAGTCGAACAAAGAGGATGCGCAGACACCTGGCGTCGGGCGGCGCGGTGCCAGCCGGCGCGCTAGGCCCGTGCCTACCGTGCCTCTGCCGACCGGGCAAGGCAGTGGCGGAGGAGGACGGCCAAGAGGACAATCTGAAGCGGGAGGCCAACAGGGATAATGCGCCTGCGCCCGTCGTGGGCCGGCGTGGTGCCAGCCGGCGCGCTCGACCCTCGTCTGCTGTGGCCGCGCCGGCAGCCGACTCGGAGGTTGCAGGTGCGGAAGGGGAGCAGATCGAGGAGGGTGGTGGTGGAGGACCTCAAGCGGGAGGCGACCATGGATGATTCGCCGGCCCTTGGCGTAGGCCGCCGCGGTGCCAGCCGACGCGCTCGGGCTGCGCCTTCTGTTGCTGCGCTAGCCGGCAAATTGGTAGCGGAGGAGCAGAGGGCCCCGATCCCACGCGGGCCCTCGTGTCAAGGCCAAGGGCACCTCGACCGAGACTATCAGGTTGGACGACAGCGATGATGAGCAAAAGGAGGATGCGAAGCCGGAAGGGGAGGAGGACGCTCAAATCCTTGGCGTGGGTCGGCGCGGAGGTGCCAGCCGGCGCGCTCGGGCGGCGCCTGCTGTAGCTGCGCCAGAAGCTAACGCAGAGGAGGAGCAGAGGGCCCCTGTCCCACGCGGCCGCCGAATCAAGGCCAACTCGACCGAGCTTATCAGGCTGGACGACAGCAAGGAGGAGAAAAAGCAGGACACGAAGCCGGAGGAAGAGAAGGGAGATGCGCCAGCAATTGCTGTGGGGCGGTGCGGTGCCAGCCGGCGCGCGCCTGCCCATTCAGAAGCTCCGGAAGCTCCGGCTACGAGGAGAAGCGCTGCTGCAAGTAAAGCTAAGGCAGGGTATGTGGCCGTGGAGGCAGTACCTATCCGAGCCACTCGTCAGCGTAAGCCAACGATGAAAGCAGCGGCAGAGGAGAAGGCACCACGGAGGGCCACGAGGAGGGGCGCTGTGATGAGGACCCTTTTGCAGCAGGAGGTACAAGATGAAGCACAAGGTGAGAACTGAGGAGTGATTTCATCCCAATTAATGTGCACTAACTGGGATGCTGCTTCTGTTGATGCTAATTTTGGTTGCTGAACCAGGTGTCTTCTCTGATGCAGAGGCTGTGGGTGCACCAGTTGTGTCCGTGGAGGCGGTACGCATCCAGGAGACTCGCCACCGTAAACCGACAATGAAAGCAAGCAGCTGCTGCTGCAAAGGGAGAGGAGAAGGCACCACCAAGGGCCACGAGGAGGGGCACGGTGATGAGGACCGTTCTGCAGCCGGAGGTACAAGAGAAACCGCAAGGTGAGAACTGAAGAGTGTTTTCATCCCAATCAATGTGCACCAACTAAAATGCTTCATTTGTTGATGCCAAATTTGATTGCTGAACCAGGTGTCTTCTCTGGTGCAGAGGAGGTCAATACTGAAGATTGTCTTAGCTGTCAAGAGGAGGGTGATGTGGCTGTTGATAAGGTGCTGCATGACTCGGTGGATGACACCATTCTTCTTGATTGTTCAAGTGATATCAGCTTGGTTAAAGTGGAGAAGGCAGGAAACATCACAAGTGAGATGCCTGAGAACCAAGCGGCATTTGATGATGATGGTGATAAACCGAATGGAGTGGTTAATGGTGACAGCATGTCCGAAACCACAGTGACAGATGAAGTTGTTCAGGAAGAAAAGGGAGTACTGATCACCAATGAGATGCCGCAGGGGACAGCTGGCAATGACATGGAGGATGATCAGTTTGAAACTATTTTTGTTCAAGCTGATCAAGTAGTCACTGCTGACATGGAGGTCAATACTGAAGATGGTCTTAGCTGTCGAGAGGAGGGTGATGTGGTTGCTGATAAGGTGGTGCATGACTCGGTGGATAACACCATTCTTCTTGATTGCTCAAGTGATATCAGCTGGGTTGAAGTGGAGAAGGAAGGAAACATCACAAGTGAGATGCCTGAGAACCAAGCTGCATTGGATGAGGATGGTGATAAACGGAATGGAGTGGTTATTGGTGACAGCATGTCCCAAGCCACAGTGACAGATGAAGTTGTCCAGGATGAAAAGGGAGTACTGATCACCGATGAGATACTGCAGGGGACAGCTGGCATGCATGACATGGAGGATGATCAGTTTGAAACTGTTTTTGTTCAAGCTGATCAAGTAGTCACTGCTGACAACCTGCCGGAACAAGTGACAGATTGTGAATTTACTGTGGAGGTGAACACATCACTGATAGTTGATGAAAGACAACAGAGCACAGTTAGAATAGATGAAAATGTTGTCGAGGATCGTTCTGAAACTGATGGTGTTCATTCCAATGAACAGATAGAAGTGGTAACTACTGACAAAGTTCCAGAGCTCAAGCTGATAGAAGATGTTTTAGTTCAAGCTGATCAAGTAGTCACTGATGACAACCTGCCAGATCAAGTGACTGATTGTGAAATTACTGTGGAGGAGAATACAGCAGTGATAGTTGATGAGAAGCAACAGAGCACAGTTACAATGGATGAAGACGCCGATGAACAGATGGAAGTGGAAGTGCCAGAACTCACAGGGACTAACATTGAAGTTATTGAGGAGAAGACACCACCGGGAGTTGATGAGAAGCAAAAGAGCACAGTTGCAATGGATACAGATGTCGCCAATGATCATTTCAAAACTGATGTTGTTCATGCTGATGAACTGATGGAAGTGGCAACTACTGACGAAGTGCCAGAACTCTCAGAGATAGATGATGAAGTTGTTCAGGAGGAAAAGGGAGTACTGATCACCGATGAGACGCTGCAGGGAACAACTGGAATGCATGATGACATCGAGAATGATCAGTTTGAAACTGTTACAATGGATGAAGATGTTGTCAATGATAATTTTGAAACTGATAGTGTTCGTGCTGATGAACAGATGGAAGTGGTAACTATTGACAAAGTGCTAGAACTCACAGGGACAAATGTTGAAGATGTTGAGGAGAAGACACCGCCGGTTGTTGATGAGAAGCAAAAGAGCACAGTTACAATGGATAAAGATGTCGTCAATGATCATTTCAAAACTGATGTTGTTCATGCTGATGAACTGATGGAAGTGGCAACTACTGACGAAGTGCCAGAACTCTCAGAGATAGATGATGAAGTTGTTGAGGAGATGAAGACACCACTGATAGTTGATGAGAAGCAATTGAGCACAGCTACAATGAATGAAGACATTGTGGATGATCATTTCAAAACCCATGTTGCTCATGCTGATGAACAGAAGGAAGTGGTTGCTACTGAAGTGCCAGAAGTCACTGAGACCGACAGTGAAATTGAGGAGAAGACACCACTGATTGTTGATGAGAAGAAACAGAGCTCAGTTACAATGGATGGAGATGTTGTCTTTGATCATTTCAAAACTGATACTGCTCATGCAAATGAACAGAAGGAAGTGATAGGTATAGCTACTGAAGTGCCAGATCAAGTTACAGGGACTGACGTTGAAGTTGTTGAGGAAAAGGCAGTTGTGATTACTGAGGACATGCCAAATCAGGGGACTGTACCAAATGTCACACATACAATGGATGAATGTTTAAACGAAAACCGTTTTGGAACCGATTTTGGTCATGGCAATGAGCAGAAGAAAGCAATCACTGCTGACATTGAGCCAGAAGTCTCGAGGGCACAAGACGGGAGTGCCCTGAAGGAGATTGCATTGCTTGATGATGTCACAGAGTCCCTGTCCAAGAGCATTATCACCATGGAGCCATCAGTGTGCAAGAACAGCAGTGAGAAGAACACTGCTGGACCCATGACATTGCTAGAAGAGAAGGGAGTGAAGGTTGCAAGCGAATCCGAGGATTTGACTAAGCTTAGCTTAGGGCAGCTCAGAGCCAAGCTCAAGGAGAAACTGAATGCCAAGAAGGTAATGAACCAATTCCACTTCATCTATGTACTCTTTCCGTATATGATTCGAATGCTTAACTGGCTTGTAACATGCAGAACAAAGAAGCAGAGAAGAGGGTGGCGCTTGCCAGGGTGGACGAGAATGTTTGTCGATCCCACGTAAAGGGGCAGCAGCAGAACCTGAATCTGCAACAGCATTAACCCGGGGATGAAGCTGGCTCTGAACTCTGATATATCATGTTTGCGTCCAGATAGCATGCAGTTGTGGTGAAACCATGGTTTCCCTTACTTGGGCATCTAACTTATGTGTGAGTTGTTTTGTGTGTTTTTGTGTTTAGTTGGAGAGGCCTAAAACGATTCGGCTGTATTTGTCTATGTCCAGTCGTAGGCCAGTACCCAGCATTGACCTGTGAGGTTTGCTGGTGTGGGTTGACTGTCTTATTTCGAACTCATTGAGAATATCTGTTTGCTCCTCGTTCAATAACAAATTAGTATCAGATTGTATGGAAATGCTCCTCGTTCACATCGTTTGCTCGAAGCGATATCCTATTTTTGTGTATGCAACAAGTTCAGTGTAAGCTGATTATTTCCTGTAGTCCTGTTCCCCAACAATCCCATCCTGAGGTTTGCAGGTTGCCTGGTTATTCAGCTCTCCATTGTCAGGAACTCTGAAGGTATAATACCAGAGATTTGTTACTGTGTTCGGAGGGACCACCGGTTCCTCCCCAAAGAATTATTTCCAACCGTTGATCATAAAGAGAATTGTATATTAGTAATTTTATACTGCAGTCATTTATCTCTAATTGACAGTCCACTTTTCCATCGTCGCGGGAACTAGCAGGTATGCTCATACACCTTGTGTGTTGCCGACCGCTATTGCCAGTTCCGCTTCGCTACAGGGTACGGCCTACACCTTTTCCTTCCTTCCTTCATTCAGTAAAATTAAAGAAACGCGTGTTGTTTAATTCTGGTATTAGAATGCTTAGCTGCCAGTATGGCGAGGATGCAAATTGCATCCTCTCTGCATTATTGTTAATTGCTACCTGGTTGTTCAGTGATTATGTGCATTGCTACTTGGATGCCCTGTTGAGCAGGGTGCTGTCAGTTCCAGATGATTTCTTCTAGCTGCACAGTTTACTCTGACAGTACAAAGTGTTAGTATTGTTTGAACAGGGTAAGCAATTTACAAGGTGAGGGATAAGGGGAAGCAACAGTACTTAGAACCCATTGGTGTCAGCGTATAATCAAAACTTGAAAGGGATTACTACCTGCTCAAAAATACAAAGTAGAGCTGGATATGAAGCTAGATATTCAGACTACAATCAGATTTATTGAAGTCACTGCATAGGTATCTGTTGATGTGCCTTGCCTTTGGCTGTACCATTACGATTTATTTGAGCCCAATCTGTATGGAATTATTAATTGTTATATTTATTCTTTCATCTATTGAGTTTCAAATCTGTTAAACTTCACAAGTGTGAGCTATTTTAAAGTCCTGGGGTTTATTATTTTGGTTCAGACGGTCTTGGTGCACCTTATCTGCGTAACAACGTGCTTGTTAGCTAAAGCCAAACTCTTCCTTTTCTGAATCCATATGTTTCTTTTGCTTAGTGAATCCTAGTGTTTAGTTTTGGCAAAACTATTGTTTACAATCAAGAATGGAGATCCTACCTAGGGCTACTTTGGCAGCCCAAATCCCCGCAGGGATCCCGTTGTTTTCCCCGGGCCAGCAACACACGGAGCAGCCTTCCACTGAAAAAACATGTTCATGACTACAAAATTTCTTTCATGTGAAATGATCAAGCTTCTAGCTCAAAAATATAGTATGCCATAGCATAATAATGGAAATGCACTGTGCGCGAGCAGCAAAGGAGCCTGTGTGCCTCTGTTGCTTGGATGCTTGCCATAGTATGCCATAGCTTTTAAGTGGCCACACGTGTTAAAGCATTAGCACTAGAAATTTAGTAATCCAAAAAAATTGAGAGAGCAGAAGCAAAATCAACAATAAAGGAGCCTGTGTGCCTCTGTTGCTTGCCATAGTATGCCATAGCTTTTTGAGTGGCCACACGTGTTAAAGCATTAGCGCTAGAAATTTAGTCATCCAAAAAAATTGAGAGAGCAGAAGCAAAATAAACAATAAAGGAGCCTGTGTGCCTCTGTTGCTTGCAGGACCGCACAGGTTGCAAGAGGCTGTCCAATTGGTCCCGTGATTAAACATGTAGTGTTTAAGCAATTGTGCTATTGTGTGATTAAGCATGTAGTGTTTTCTGGTTCATATGTGAAAAGGCCGGCATTATCTTATTTGCTTTTCTTTTCCTTGGTTTTCATTCTTTACGCCGGCCCATGATAATGAGTACAGTACTATATAGTATTAGTATCCACCCTAATCGTGTTGTCCTGATCATGCTTCTCTATTTGGTTTTTATAAACATGTATGTAGTTTTGCCTGTATATATACTATATTGAGATACCCCACACATTTTATTAGTTACTAAAAAATATGTTATTCCTCAGTGATAAAAAAAATTGTTGCAATTTGTATAGAGCCGACCACAGATCAAATTATGAGAGCTAAATAAAGCTTTGATTTTGAATTATTATGGTATGCCATGGTATTTTTTATGCCTTTGATTTGCATTTATAAATTCTAATACCATCTATGATCAGAGCCAATGTCTTGGAAATATGCTATAAAGAGGCACTTTTGTGCTTGAAATATGCTATCAGCAGTCAAGACTTTTGCTAGAAGTTGCTTCAAGATGGTGCAGACCAGGTAAGTTCATCCATTCATAATTTTCCGGTAATTAAGAAGTTTAGGTTGTGGTTATAACAGGGCCCAAGAAAATGATTGTAGTTGTGGTAACCCAAGGACCAGAAGTCGATTCTGTATGCGTGCAGCCTGCAATAAATTCTTTGGTTTTACCAATCTCTAATGGGTAATATTTATGGGGCAATTTTTTCTTCTTCCAGTTGGACGAAGCATACCCATATTTACTTTCCTCAAACTGAAGATGTTAACTCATAAGGGATCTGGGTTGCTACATTTATTCATGCAGCATTTAGAGCTTTCCTGGACGAAGCATACCCATGCTTTATTTTTGCTTCAACGACAGTTGTTCCTATCCAGCAACATCAGCTGCAGATCATGCTCTTCCTGTATGACCTTTCTGGTCTTGTTTAGTTCTTTTTGGTGAATCCAGGTGCAGTTCTGTTTGCTGTCTGCATACTGCACTTTCTCATTTCTTGTGCTTTGCTGTCGTTTGTTTTTCTGCAGGGAATTGCTTTGCTTTCGGTTGCTCTGGTGACAGATCTTTCTTGATTATTGGATCATTAATGTAATTTTGATTGGACCACTTGCTGTAGTTTTGTTAGCTAAGTCTGTATTATTACCTTGCACATATAAGCAAATTTAGGAGCTGAGCACCTAGTTTTTCAAGTTTATGGGGCTTAACTGTGGCAATCATGCAAGTTTAGAGGAACAGACCACAACTGGAACGCCTTCTCTCTTTTCCTTTTTGTGTACACTTGTTTTCTCTACTTGTTTATATATGTAATAATATAATTTTATATATGTAACACTAGATGGCCTCTTGGGAGGAGCATGCTAGGAATTTTTCTCTACTTGTTCATTCAGCATTTAGCACAGTTTCTGAATGTTTTTGCAATTATTGCTCTGCCTATCAGAACTATTACCTTGATTGTTTGGTTTGTGGCACTTGTATGAATACAGTGGAAGTAATAAGTCAATCCAGATGTTAGATGGCACTTTGCTGTTTCAATCATTTCTTTCTTTTTCTTTTGATTTGAGAAAGCTAAACTGTCCTTTTTGTGCTTGGTGATTCATTACATCATATAATCATGGAAATAAGCACGGTTTCTTTTTTTTTGTGAGAGAGCATGATCACAATTGAGCTGCAAAATGAACTTGTTCTTGACCATCTTTCTTTGAGCTCATAGTCATCATCACATAGTCCAGGTGGACAGGCTCCCAGCTTGTCTGCAGGCGGCTTCTAGCAGGGCGAGTGCATCCGCCCTCGCCCTAAGCACGAACTACCAACTTCTCAGATCATTGATTTTGATTTTGTCTAGTTGTGAATTTGTGTGGACGATGAATTTCATGTGGACTGCTACTTATGAATTAAGTGATCCATTCATGTGGATTGCTACTCAGTTTTAAGCTATTATACTTTTTCTTTGTGTTACTTGCAGAGAGGGATCGGTGGAAGCAATGCATGATCTGAGAAAAGTGATGCAGACTTGCTCAACATTATGTGCTCAAGGCCTCTGGTTAAAGTTGCTATCAAAGGCAGAAAGAGAATTCACAGTCCATAGTGATCCTATTTTATTTTTGGTTACCTCATTGGGTATGTTGATGGAGATGATCGTAGGAAGGCCATATATTAGCTTTGTTGGAAAAGATGATACTTGAGTAGAACTTCTGTACGAATTTGACTCTGGTGCCTTAATTTATTCATATGATGTTTTCTGCTATTTTGTGTATATATCTTTGCTGGAGAAGTGTGGTATAGTGACAATCTGTTATTCGGGGAAATTGCCCTTTCGCTTCCAAACTACAGTAGGGAAATTGTCCATGCAGTGGATATCTCTCCTGTGGTTTGGACGGGGGATTATGCTGTCCAAGAAAATCCCTCCCCTCAGATTCGTTCCCAGGGTTGATCACCCTATGGCTACCAAAGTAGCCCCTAATGTTTTTTTTTTCTGCTATTCGGACTCATCAATCTGAATAGTACTGATTGAATGTTATTGTCCAGTAAAAGATGTTAGATTTTAGTGAAGGTTAGTCCCTTTGTTGTGAAGTGAGATGCTCCAAATATAATTGCTGAATCCAAGATGGCTCGGCCTGATTTAATATTTATAATTCATTTCATAGTATTTGTGTCCCACAGTGCTTGCAAATAATGAGAGTCCGTCATTTGGCAAAATCTAGCTTAAGTTAGGGTTAAAACAATGTTTAATTACTATTTTCAGACTGCAAGCCGATTTTACTTATTTTAATCAGCAGCCGGTTCCTGGGACCATTCGGCTCGATTGTTGTTTGTAAAAGAAAATGCAGGGAACAAATTAAACCCTTGCAATTAAAGCAGTGTAGCTCTGGGCTCTAGCACTTGTATATCTGCTCTATTGTCAATACATCTCTGAATCCCCTCAATTTTGTTGCTGTTCTTGCTATTGCCGATGTCGTCTTCTGACATACGGGAAGCTGAGAAATTAGAACCGAGCCGTGGACAGATACCAATCAGCTGAAGGGTAAGGATCCTGCTGATATACCATTCATGCAACCAACCATCACTGCAATAAGGCATCATCCTGAATCTCGTCTGGAGGCAGCGTGGTAGGCGTCAGGCGTGGCGTGTGAGACGGCAAGATAAGGAAGAAGCTGGAGGGGCCGCCTTCTGCAGACTGCAGATAAACTAATCCACGACCTGAATTTGATTTTGCAAGCAAGAATAAAACCGGCCTGTATTATATGGCTAGCGAGATGGTCCTTGTAAGTAGTGCAGGTCGTAAATAACTTTTAACTACCTGTTCTCTCCATGCAATTTCATCATCGGAACCAATTTTATATATATCTTTGCTCAATTCCTTAGCCTAAAGTTACTGTTTTCTCTTTCAGATTTATCTTCTTTCCCACTCATCGTATGATTATACAATTTCAGCCAATGCCAAATTAAGATAGCCTTAAAGTTTCTTTTGGGGGAGCTCCATTACTCAATAAAACCACTGACCAAATCTCTCGCGAATTGTAAATTCCGTGACCCTCTTCTAAATTTAAAAATCTGATACATAATTTGTCACTGGGCGGGTATTTACTCTACCCGAACCTTACGTGACCCATTGTTATCCCTAGTTTAGCCAATAGTAAGATAAGAAATTTTGAATGGTGATGTATGAGGAGATTTCCGAGGATCTAAATAAACTCTGGGTTTTTTTTTCCAGATTTAGCGAGCGTTTGGAATAACTAATTTATGAATTACAACTCTATTGTACTGTAATTGGTGCATAGATCTTTGCATGGTCAATGCTTTCTGCTAGTTGTTTTCATTACCACAAAGCCACTTCCAAGATGTATAATCCATATCGAAACATGAGGTCTTTTGCTAGGATGGTCCAGCTTCGGTTGTGTTAGGTCGACCCCATTCGGCGCTCGATAGAAGCACGCTGCATGTTTCTTTAAACTCTTCTTCTTAATATAATTATACGTAAATCTTTTGCGTATTCGAGAAAAAAAAATCCATATATCTCTATTGATTAACCAATTTCTCGACCCTGAAGTTCATTCTAAAGAGAAATACCACCTCCTCATAAATTTATCTTCGAATCGCGACCTTCCTCCCATGTGCCTGTCAAACAAAACCACAGTATTTCAAGCACCTCCCCCCTCCTCCTCCACTGACTCTTATTTCAACTCCAACAAAAGCTCAGCCACCATGCCACTTCTGTCTCCCAAATTCAGCGCCCAATTTCTGCACTCTAGCATCAACAGGAAGCACCAAATTCACCTCCCATCAAACAAACAGGAAGCACCAAATTCACCTCCTATTCAGCAATGTGATTTTCCCCCTCACATGTCGTCTTCATCAAACTTGAATGCCTCAGACAGCGATTTCAAACCAAAACAAAACCAGCCGCACACATGCATGTGGAATCTTTATAAGTAGTAGCTGTCAGGGATGAACAACATCAAATCTACTCCGTATGAAACGTGCACCTCCTGTGTGGCTGTGACCAGATTCTTCCATCTCTGATCGGGGACACACAGCTGTATCGCAGGCACAACCAAACACCGTACCAGAACGCATCAGTGTGTTCCTGTCCCAGGCACGAGCATCACGTTACTAGCATGCACTCATCTACTAAATGAAACACCACCAAGATCAGAAAGAAAGAAAAAATATTCATCGAAAGATGCAATGATAGAATAATCCCAACAGCTTCTATTTGCATATGCAAAGATGATCTGATAATAACGACATCCTATCAGGACACGACAGGTGCGTCTGTAATAAACTAACTAATATAATCGTACTCCTACAGCGATGATAATCGATAAGGGTGTTATGTTCTTTAGATCATCTAGGTGCGGATCCAGTGGGTGAGTTCTTTTCTATTTGGGATAACTAGTGACTTAGAGAATCCTTCGGGAGTAGGAGACAGAGAGAGAGAGTAGGAGCATCTGACCGTCTTAGGAGCTCCCTACCTTCGCTGGTTCGTCGATGAAGATCTGCACACGGCAGCAACGGTCGGAGTAGCGGTGAAAGCCGTGGTGGCGCAGTGCAGTGGCGGCGGCGGTGCTTCCCGTCACTGGCTGCGCCCCTCTGTTAGATCGGAGTAGGGTTTCTAGGTGGGGCGTACGGCTCAGACGAACCTCGTACCGAGAGCCGCCGACCCCACCTCTATTTAATGCGTAGTGTGACGGGGAGCCCGCCAGCCATAGATGGACTGGGCGCCTCCGATCAGGGCGCGAGGTCAAGGCCCAAGTGGCCGTTGGGCCACTGTGGTTGGGAGATCAAACCAACATTCTTCCCCTTGATCTCAACTCATACTTTAACTTTAAACTTTGACTTGAATCATTTTCACTTTTATTTGTTCCATCACAGATTAGTGCATAGAGCATGCTTCATCGTCACGGTCAATCGCCGATAGACTTAACAGCTACGATACACATCTCTCTTCTGAAACAGATTCTTTAACTTTGGGCCCTTTGTTGTCCGGAAATCATAGGCTATACCATAAACCCATGTCGACTGTGTGTTCTCCAAACACACTGGGTGGTAAGCCTTTTGTACGCGGATCCACAAGCACTTGCTTGTTACTTATATGTTCAATACTTTTAGTATGATTTCGGACTTTCTCCTTCACAACGTATAACTTTAACGTCAATGTGTTTGGCAGCACACTTGACCGTTGTTATAGGAGCGAACTACTTAAATGGTTATTGCTATTGAATACCATTATCAATTCCGGGTGTAAGTTCTTTTAACCATTTCGCCTGTCCTTAAGCCTCATAACAAGCTATACCATGGTTATGCATCTTTGATGACACCACAACTGTTTCTTTGGAGCTTTTCCACAATAAAACTCCAACTGCGAGTGTTAGCTACTATGTGGGTTTCACTAAACATCTCGCCAAAGTTTAACTTTTGTACCCACAACTATTTGAGAGTACTTATTCTTTCTTACTCACCATGAGGCCTATAAATCTTTGCACAATTGCAAAACATTCTCAGCTCCATTCCAGTGATCTATATCTGGACTGGACTTATGCCAAAAACATCCCGGATACATAAACTGTGTAAGGGTAAGTTCTTGCTTATAAGCATTCAATAAGCTTCCAACAGCTGAAGCATATAGGACGTCCATTTGATCGATCTCACATTTATTCTTGGAACACTGAAAGTTCCGAAAACTATTATCCTTGACTATGGGAACAGGCGCAGGTTTATTCACATATATACTTTATTTCTTTAGAATCTTCTCTAAGTATACACTTGAGATAGTTCTAATACCCCTTTTTCCTTTTATCTCGGTAAGTTCCAATTCCTGGAACAAATGATGCTTTACCAAGACCATTCTCATTGAAACTCGAGGACAAGAACTGCTTCTTCTCCAACAGTAGATTAACACCACTACTAGCGAGTAAGGTGCTACCCACATGCAGGATTAGGAAAATAAATTTCCCATGTTAAACTTTGCATAAATACAATTGTCCTCTACATTCTCTTTAAAACCCAAACTTTCTTATTGTACTGTCAAACTTCAAGAACCACTGTCTTGAAGCTTACTTTAATCCATAAATGGATTTTTTAGGCAACATCCCTTTACGTTCTTTTTCTTTCACGACAAAACCTTTTGAGTTATGCCATGTAAACGTTTCATACAAATCCTCGTTGAGGAATGTGTCTTTACATCCTTCTGATGTAACTGTAAATCGTAATGTGCCACTAATACCATTATGATTCTAAAAGAATCCTTGCATGCTCATTATAATCTATTCTTTCTCTTTATGTAAATCATTCCACCACAAGTGGCGCTTTATAGCTTTCCATATTCCTTTTCGATATCTTTCTATATTCCCTTTGGAGTCACCTTTGTCTTGTAGACCCATTATAGCCTACTGTTTTGGCTCCATTAGGAATTTCTTCTAAGTCCCAAACATCGTTGGTATTTATCGATTTTATTTCATGTTCCTTTGCTTCTTGCCATTTAGACGAGTGAACGCCTATCATGGCTTCTTCAAATGAGGTGGAATCACTCTCTATTTGAATTTCTTTCTTAACTTTTACTTCTTAGTCACCATAAATATCTGATTTTCTTATTCTTTGAGACCTTCTAGGGTCTCGTGGCACTTCTTTCATATGAGGCTATTGTTACTCTTCATTGCCAAAAGGCAATTGTTCTATAGCCTTCTGTATCACAAGATCCTTGTTTACTTATTCATCCTCTTTAAGAGCTATAACATCTGGTGTTGTATATGTCATACAACATCAGCATGTATAAAGCAATTTGTTGCTCTAATAAACACTGTAGTGGATATGTAATCCCATTTCTATTCAAGCCTTAGGTATCTACATACCATGCTCCCCCAGATTACTCCATCTTCTGTAAAGATGGTGTATCTACAAATTTCTTATTTTGGGTTTAATCTGCTAAAAAACCCATACTGCGCATTTAGCACCGCTTTGATAACTCTGAACTCGTCCAGTATGAATACTAGCCGACTTTGCTATCTTCCCATCGAAACTATAAAAAGTCCAGGAATTTAGCTATTTCTTTACTTTAGGGGTATCGTTATTATGACTGTCTTACTCCCTCAACGATCACAATCATCTTTTATAGATCACTTTTACCTTCAATGCATAGTATGCATTGCATTATCTGAAGTATGGGGAAGTATCTTTCTTAATTGTCTTTCTTAATTAATCTTACATTTCTCCCCCTCGAAATGTGGTATGAACTTTTCTACCACAATTTTGAAACATTCAGAACTCTTATGAATGAGGAAACTTTGATTACTTACTTCATCTACATGATTACATCATACAAACAAAAATTCGTATTGGAGTACATTTTCCTCATTACACTTCAAAACTCAACATAGTCTATTATTATCAATACTTCTTGCAAGTCATGCTTGCATATCATTCTTATCTTTTGGTTCACATGCAACTTTCTTTTGTTCTCAAACTCATTGAGTACTTATGACCATGACACAATCAGAGTGTACGGTAAATACTAGAATAGCATAAGAGCTATCCCAAACTTCTCTCCATGTGCGGGATATTTCTTTAGAGCACATGAATCATCACATCCTCCTCCCGCCATGCGGGATAAGTACTATGCCAAACTCTCCCGCCATACAGGATTGGTTAACATATGTACTATGCCAACTTTACCCCGTCATGCGGGTATTTTCTCAAACTTTTCCCACCATGCGGGTACTATCACAAACTTTTTTTTTCCGCCATGCGAGATAATTCTCTTGAACAGACATAATTGCCAGGATTGGCTCGTGTTCAATCATCAAATTCAGAAATAAATCCGAATATTCTTTAACACACATGTGTAATCCAATGTTAGTCAAATTAAACATGTATATGACTTTTACAACTCTCATAAGTGAAACTGAAAATAAATTCTTCTTCACAGAGAGTACATAAAAGACATTTTTCAATGAAGACTCTCATTGATCTATCTCTTTTCTTGGATCAATATCCTAGAATTCTTTTCTTTTGAAGCCATTCTTTAAAGAGAACACAGTTTCTTAAACAATGGCATTCTTTCATACATAACTTGCCCTTAGGCATTTCATCATCTGAGTCATAAGTACCCAGCTCATTTCTCTTACCGCCTTTAAGAATGAAAGCATGGAAGTCTTTTGTCTGAAAAAATATTCAACAATAATGCTCATTAAACTTTAAAATCTTTATGTTCTATTCTATATCACCGTTGGGCAGAAATAGAATAAAACATCATTCTTCTACATTAATTCCACATCACCGTTGGGCAGAAATGGAATTAACGTATAGAAATTCAATAATCTTGAAAACATAGAACTGCTCCTCAAAATTAAATTCTCCCTGTTGGTTCGAATTTAATTAGAAGACAATCAACTTCATTGCAGTGGAAACATGAAAATACATTTCTCTAGTTTAAGAACATTCCTTGATCTTTACCTTTTCTCTGAAAAATTGGTCACTTTGATGCAAAATTCATCAGAGATTTAAACTTTAAACATAAAACTCATAGAATTATAATATTGTTATCATCAACGTTGGTCAGAAAATAACAATACCATAATTTAACTTTAAACTTGAACTCATAAATAAACTTATAATATTGTTATCATCAACGTTGGTCAGAAAATAACAATATTATAATTTATCTTAACTATCAACCGACTATTTCCTCCAATTAAAATTTTTCAGCTGGTTCTAATTTTAACTGGAGGATAAACTTTTCATCATTTACTGAATAACTATAACTGCTCTTCAAATTAGAAGACAATAAACCTTTAACTTTGCAGCGGAAAATTGACAAAATTTCTTTTCCTACTTTTCAGAAGCATTTTACTGTGCTTTTCTACTCTCTGGAAAATCTAACACGTTGGTGCAATTTTACTAGAAATTTACATCTTCAAATTGATTCAAAATTCATTCAAATATGCTTCTGAAAATAAATAAAACAATTCTTAATCACCATTGTGCATTCGGCCCAACCAGAGATACGGCCCGGGCTCATTCTTTTCTTTTCTCGGCCCAAGACAGCAGAGGCTGGCTCGGCCCAAAACTGGCATCCAGCCCGGCCTTGCTCCCTCGCGCGCGTGCTCTGCCACCCAGGCCGCAACAGTGGGCCTGGGCCGGCAAAGCGCCGCGGCCGCGCGCCCCGCCTGGGCCACGAAGCAGCCCGCTAGATCTCGGCCGTCCGTGCGCATCCGACGGCCAAGCGCGCATCTTGGGCGAACAAAACCACCGCCCGACGCTTCCTCCTGTAACCCTAGCCTCATTCTCTCCCTCCCCTTCTCTCTCATCCAGCGCCGAGTGCAGACAGCAGCCGCCGCTGGCGTCCAGAGGAGGAAGTGGAGGTGGCGGCACCGCCCCGGCACCTCTCGCCGGCGCGCGCGTGCGGCTAGAGCCGCGCGCGGCACCGTCGAGGAGAGCCACGGTGGTGCCCTTTGCAGATCGAGCCCGCGCGGTGGGGTAGCTCGGCCGTCTTCCCGCACGCCGGCGAGAAGTCTCTTTTTCCCGCACGGTGGCGATGCCGGCGGCGGGATGAAGGCCCAGGTAGGCCCCTGTGTTCGTTCTCATCTTTGCTGGGATTTGGGGATTCTAGGGTTAGGGTTTCGGGTTAGGGATTCACCCTTTTCTTCTTCTTCCCCGAGTCTGCAGCGGGTTAGGGTTCGGATCTTATCGTTTCTTGAATCCGAGCCCTCTGTTTCCATCTTCACCCAGTTAGGGTTAGGGTTAGTGAAAACCCTCTTTCTTTGTCTAGATCCGAACGGATTTAAACCGTTCTTATCTTTTCTGTTCTTTTGATTCTCTTCCCGCGCGTCAGCAAGCCGGCGGCAGGTGCTCCATCCCGCGTGAGGCGGTGGTGACGGCGGCGGGGAAGCTCTAGTAAGACTTCCCCCCGGACCATGTCCAATTTCTTTAGGGTTAGGGTTCTTTAGGGTAATCCGAATCAAATTCGAATCCTCTTCTTTCTTTTTCTTTCTATCACCCGATTAGGGTTTAGGGTTCGATGAACCCTCTGTAATTCTTTTCTTTCGATCCGAACCGGATCTAACCTATCTTTTCTTTTCTAATCGTTTCTCGCCCCTGACAAGATCCACGCCTAGGTAAACCGGCTCTGGTACCATTGTTATGTTCTTTAGATCATCTAGGTGCGGATCCAGTGGGTGAGTTCTTTTCTATTTGGGATAACTAGTGACTTAGAGAATCCTTCGGGAGTAGGAGACAGAGAGAGAGAGAGAGAGAGAGAGAGTAGGAGCATCTGACCGTCTTAGGAGCTCCCTGCCTTCGCTGGTTCGTCGATGAAGATCTGCACACGGCAGCGACGGTCGGAGTAGCGGTGAAAGCCGTGGTGGCGCAGTGCAGTGGCGGCGGCGGTGCTTCCCGTCACTGGCTGTGCCCCTCTGTTAGATCGAAGTAGGGTTTCTAGGTAGGGGCGTACGGCTCAGACAAACCTCGTACCGAGAGCCGCCGACCCCACCTCTATTTAATGCGCAATGTGACGGAGGTCCGCCAGCCATAGATGGACTGGGCGCCCCCGATCAGGGCGCGAGGTCAAGGCCCAAGTGGCCGTTGGGCCACTGTGGTTGGGAGATCAAACCAACAAAGGGCTATGCGTGCACATGCATCATGCAATTGTCCTATCTCGTCGTATGCATGTGTAGACCATAATAAGGTCAAGTTTGAAAAATATGGAATTATAGAATGCTCCATTGGGCAAAAACCTCGCTGTCAGCATTATTGAGCCCGCCCTGCACGTCATCAGCTTCACTAATCCCAAAGGCAGGCAGGCAGGCCAATCCAGGCACAGGATGTTCGTAATGCATCAGCTAGTGCTAGTCCAAGTTCAGTCACAATCACGCGGCAAGCGTGGTTAGCCATCATTCATACTGGTATATATACGGATCGGAGTAAATTTGACATAGGCATTTTATTTTATACTGTCCCAATGTCCCACGATTCCTATTTTTAAATGCGACATGTATAACGAATCTCCAGCTCGGTCAACAAAAGAAGATATCAAAACAAACAAATTTGGCTAGAGCTGGTGGATCATAGTGCAACGAGATGCAATCTCGCAGAAGACACATTTCAGCACAAAACGTGTTTTATTTACAGTATAAAATTGTCTTTTGGAAGATCTTTATTTGGTCTCCTTTTAGGATTCTTATAGAACCATATCTCCAAATATATGTGTTAGAGTACGCTCTCCATTCCAAATTATAAGATGTTTCGGCTTTTATAAATATATATATATAGCTTTTGATATAAACTACCCCCTCTAACTCAAATTATAAGCCATTCCAAGTTTCTTGCAGAGTCAAAATATTTCAAGTTTACCAAATCTGTATAATAGAATAATAGCATTTATGATACTAAATAAGTATCATTAGATTCTTTATTAATTATATTTTCATATTATACCTATTTGATGTCATAAATCTTTGTAATTTTTTCTATAATTTTGGTCAACTTTGAGATGCTTTGACTCTCCAAGAAACTTGGAATGACTTCTAATTTGGAACGGAGGGAGTATATGCTTAGATGAATAGATAAAGCGATGAATTTAGAAGAAGAAAAAAGCTAAAACGTCTTATAATTTGAAATAGAGGGAACCGTATATGTGCTACTGGGATTGCTTTTGGATTTTGGTGATCACTAAAGTTTTGCCTTCAAAAGGCCACTACTTTCAGAAGTATTTTCTGTGTTGGGGCACAGATTTGATCACACATGATGATAGGAAAATTTTAAATAAGGATTTATTTTGATGCATTCGTGTTAACCTCAATCCATATGTGTTGAAGTGGATGGGTAGAAACCACCCGAGTACGTTCCAATATACATGGATTAAGGTAAGTGCATCCAAACCAAGTCCTGAAGTGAATCTCAGCCGACGTTAGCTGGTAGTACTAAAATTTCGTGAAAGTCTCCTTAGGTGAACGAAAGTGGAATATGCTCGTGTGTTGCAACAAAACACAATATGTCTTGAAATCGTAGTTCGTACTATTATTGGATAAGAGTTGCTCTAACTCTTAGGAGCACGAATACAAAGTCTAGGTGGACACAGATGCTATAAGGGCAGGGTTGTCGTATCGGATTTGATTAGATTTATTGACATGTGGAGGAAGGAGGATGGGCGAGTTCAGTTTCTAGAAGCGGCGGAAGAAGAAATTTTCGCTGTTGATATTAGATATTTAAGAAATAGATGGATAGAATAGGATCAGAAAATTTTTAACTGAAGTGGATTTCGGTTGGTCTAATAGTCTACCACGTGATTGATTAATAAGCAAGCTAATGTTTAGTGGTAATAGCTGGTGTGGGCAGACGCTACCTGGATTTGGTGCTGATACGGAAGAATACTTTGGCCAGAAATATGTCCGCATATACCGATAAAACCAAACCAAGAAATTGTTTATGTAGCGTCTAAAGATAGCTCATGGTACATTGAAACTTTATGCCGTAATTTAAAAATTCGGTGGAATCATCCAGGATTTTGCCATTTTGAAACCATGCTTTGCCGACAAATGATTGCTTACCGATAACACATAGAAAAAGTTACGCCATCTGCTAGTTAATTGAAGTTGTAACCACTAAGGAACATATCGAGATGATGAGACATTCTGACAGAGAACATGAAGGGGAAAACACGGTGTGGGGATCTAAAGTGATTCAATAATGATTATTTATGCGTCGTTCCAAAACACGGTGTGGGGATCTAAGTGATTCTATAGTGATTTTTTTCATATTCATTCAGGCCTGGATATTTGGTTTAATCTAAGTCGTTGGGTCATCATAAAATCTTGTTATTTTATTAATCTCAGCAACATCTTGATCCTCTTGGCTAACGAACATTAGTGGCTTCTTTTGAAGCGCTTTAAATAGATTGAATAGATTAGTGGTTATCGACTATATATGAACTGCGTCGTTTTAACAAACACATGCACAAACCAGTGACCCAAGTACTTATAACACTGATAACAACCCCGGTACATCACGGCCACAAGCAGCACAGGCACACATCTCCTGCTTGTTCTTATTACAGGCATGAGCATCATGTTGCTACTATCACAACCAGTCCTGATAGATACTACTACAGAACCAGTATTATATACTTATATTGATAATACTGGTATTAGCACAGCCACCCTGCTATCAAGCACTACTAGTAGTAGTATAATATCGTAGTGATAAGCAGGAAGCCCAGCTGAGCAGAGTGATAGGTGTATCAGCGCCAGGCTCTCCTTATCAGCAGTGGGCTGGCTCAGGCGACCGGGGGCGGCTTCTCGACGTCCTCGAGCGGGCGGAACCACACCTTCTCGTCCAGCACCGTGCCTCCCGCAGCATTCGCGGCGGCGTCCGGCGCGCCAGCAGCGGCCAGCTTGGGGTCCACCGCCGCCGGGCCGAACACGCCGGTCTTGGGGTGGGGGCTCCAGTACTTGTCGGGGTTCCCGGCGCCGCCGATCACATCGTCCGGCACGAACGCCGGGCGCACCTGCTCCTCCAGGTTCTTGTCGTACGCCGAGGCGTGCACGGCCCTCCTGCACACGGAAACACACGCCACCCGATGAGATGAGAGCGGTGAGCAAGACGCATGTGACGATAGTTCGGTTCATCGTTCAGACAAAAATCCCAAACCTCAGCTAACACAACGGCGCCATGGCATCAGACAAATTGACGCAGTAACAAACACATCACGATCGGAGTTCCACGCACGGCAGGGCTGCGCGCGCACATGGGCCATGGCCCATGGGCGGGCGCGGGAAACTCGCTTGCAGCGGAGGGAAGAGTGCGGACAAGAGCGAGGCCACCAGGAGGCCGGCACCTCCATCCCCACTCACCTCAGAGCCACGCCGCATCGGACACCGTCCGATGGGGGTGTTAGGTGTTACAGGGCCCCAGCGATGGACGGCCCCGATCGGTCGTCGGCCCGGCGCGATGGGAGCAAGACGCGAAAGGACGGCCGGTGGGGCCCGGCTGACGCGGATGCTTCTGGTCCCGGTCCCACCGTCATACGGAGGAGGGGGGGCTTTGAGTGAGAACCAAACCAAGCGAGCCATGGCAGATGGGCAGCGATGACTGGCCACTGGTGAGGGTGGAGCGACAACTACCGCGCACCAGACCCATCCGCCCCCGAGAACTTTTCGGAAAGCGATGGAGGGGGCAATCAGTCGAACGCGTAGGTCGCTTGCTGCGCGTCTTGACGTGCACGTCCTGCGTCTGCGTGCCTCCACTGCTCCTCCTCATCTTCTTTGTGTGGGTGCGCCTGCCCTGCCAGTGGCCAGTGGCCACTGGGAGTGCCGGAGTGGCGTGGCGTTTGGCTTTTCCTTCCTCCCTCGCACGCAGAGGCTGACGGACAGTCTTGCAGATTTGACAGTCTGAAGTGGGCAGAACGGCACACCAAATATCTACTGCACTCCCTCCGTGCAAAGCGCTCGAAAAGAACAACGAAGGTGGAGTGTAAATCTAGCTTTTCATGAATCAATCGATTTTTATCTTAATTTCAGATAAATAAATCTAGAAAAACAGACTAAAATATACTGATATTTATGTCTATTGACGTGTAAATGTTGAGGTTTTTTGTAAACCTAGTTAAACGTAAGATTATTGACCTTTTGATGAAGACATCACTACATGGATGATGGATCTAGCTTGATTAGGAGGCGCAAGGGTTTCTAGCTTCACAACGGATGATGGAAGTTCAAGGTGAAGTGGGTGCCAGGCTTTCAGTTCCAGGTGCTCCCCCCCTCGTCCCCTCTATTTATCGTGTTCTACGGTCAGAGGACTAAACAAAGCTGTCGATGTTCCCAAAGCAGAGGGTTGCCATATCTACGTACACCATGTCAGAAGATGATAACCCTTCTACTGTTGCTAAGTTCTAGTAGATTTTCTGCTGAGCAAAATCTTGCCACTGAATCAGAGTTATCCACAAAGCTAAGATCCTCCAAAATCGGAGGGGGGGAAAAAGGTGCAGCGAGCTGCAACTCTGCAAGCACTGTCCGAGCCTACTCAGAGCAAACACATGGCTCTGCTACAACTACCACAAGATCTTGGACGAACTGAACAAGAACAAGCATCCTCAAAAATAGCACTAGCAGGTGAACAAAAACAGGATCACAGGGCAAACCGAAACCGCGTGTCTCACTTCGGGGAGGCGGCCTTGCCGGCCAGGACGCGGCTGACGAAGCTTCCAGCGATCGCCCGCCCCTTGGAGCTAGCTGCTGCTGCCATGCAAAGACCGGCCGTTCGGGAGCGGGGTGGAGGCAAGCGGGGTGGAGGAAGTCACCACAGCAGCAGGGAAGAGAGGTTGAAGTGGTGCGGTGGATTTCAATTCCGTGGACTCCTCGCTCCCATACCGGCTGCCCCATTTTATAGCGCCCGGGGCCGGGGGCCTGCAGCGTGCGCCGTGCAGGCACCACCGAGCAAGCCGGTGCCGGCGCACCGCCGTACAACGCCTGCTATTGCCATTGGCTGTTGCTTAAACAAAAAGGCAACGGAGTTACGGCCATCGGGGAGCAGCGCACTGACGGCAACGTTGCCGCTCCTGATCGGAACGGCCAGGTGTGCGTCCAACTACCTACCAACGGCCAGCGGCATCGCTGTCCGGAGAGAGACGTCGCCTTGGGACCTCCATCAACGCCGGGCCGTCTGATCATCAGATCATGTGTTGCTTCCTCCTACTACGAGTATCATTGCGCGGCTTTTCTTACCCCCCTGAAAGGCTGGAAAAACGGTGCTATCCATGTGCCATTTCTTTTGACCTGTTCGTTTCGTCGTAAACGATCGTGGATTATTTACTTCTGGCTGGTTTGGTGTGAGAGAAAAATACTGTTCCAGCTTATAATCCACGATTGTATACGAGCAAGCGAACATGCTGTTTGATGGCAAGTGTGCTTTGTAAAAAAATTGCTAATAACTCGGTTTGTGCATTGCCTTAAAAAAAACTCGGTTTGTACATGATCGTGCGGGCTAAAATGGCACACGTAATGCAGCATTGTTTGTTTCGCCGTAGTGGTTTATTTTTAAGGAATCACATTATTCAATGCGTGACAGGGAAATGGACGGTGGACGGATTGACTAAGGAGCCTAGGAGGCAGCGGAGAGATACTGCATCAATTCCACCCGTGACAGTGGAAATTTCGCTTGCCAATAATAAAAGAAAATGATTTTCTTGACGACCTTCCCGGCGGCCAAGAATGTACGTACGCGCTTATGCTTTGTTGTTGACAAGCAGACATGGATTCCTAAGGGAAGTTGTAATTCGTCTAACAAGTTTCTTTTTTTCCTTTGCGTAGAGCTACGATGTTGCCGTGTAAGGTAAAATTTCTTCTTTTTCTTCTTTGCTCACATGTTTTCCTCGTCGATGCCAAACTTGATCCCTCTTTGTTAATGATTCGTTTGAAGATCTTCCATCGCAACGGTGGTGCAAGGATGGGTGATGAACGGTAACTAATCAACAGCCTGTTCGGTTGGCTGGTTCGTATCGTTGCTGGTTCGTTTACGTGAGAGAGAAGTACTGCTGACTGGTTCGCGTGAACAATATTTATGTGAGAGGGCTGGCCAGCCAGCCGCTCCCAGCCGATCAGGCTGCAAGTACTTCATCCGTCCAAATGGAATGAAAATATTGCTTACCTAGGAGTCAAACAATTTTAAACTTAACAAATTTAAAAAAAAATTATCGTATCTAAATCTTCAATATATATTTTTTTGCGAAGAATATGTCTGTATTTCTGATCAAGATTAGAATTCTTTGGCGGCTTAGAATATAGAATTTCTATTCTTTTAGAATAGATGGAATACCAATGTCCCACTAAGAACTAGCAACAAATATCATAGGGTATGTAAGCTCACGATTAGGACAACTCCAACGGTGTTAGAAGAGCTACCTCATAGAAAATTAACATGTTTAGCTCAATAAGAACAAGAGACAACGAATTGTAAGCTAGCTCTTCATGAATAGCTAAACTCACACACTTTTTCTATGATTCATGTGATCTATGTTTGCACATTTTTCTATACTAACATGTTTAACTTACTTTATTTTTTCTTTAAAAAAGTCATATGAGCTGGCAAGTTGATTCTATTGTTGGGAATGATCTTATATCGGTAACAGAGTGTCTATAGTGGCTTCACCTTCACCAATCTCAGATCTGTTAATTAATACTACAGAATTGCACGGGCCGTGTGCGTGTATATGTATGTGCATGAACGCTGCTGTACTATGATCTGGAAAAAAAAAGTACGAGCATAATTAAAGGTGTTAGGAGAAGACGTGGGAGGTAGGAGAAGAAAAGGTGAAAAGAAAAAGGACGGATCCAATGCTAGAAACTGTGGGCATAATCTTTCAAGTATAATTCAGTGTGGTATAGTGTCCATATCATCGAAGTTCTAGACTACAAGCATTACAAGTACGGTGCCTTTTCATTTCTTTTTTTTAGAAAAGGGAAGGTCAGATCTGGATCAACAGGTACCAACACAATTACACAAATATAAAAGACAACGAATAATATTTTTTTTCACAACAAATCAGTCAACAGTATTTTCAGCCATAGCTTATCAGCCAAGCGAACAGGGCAAAGAGTGTGTGCGGGTACCACAATTAGCATAAACCTACGAGAATCACGGGCGAGATTCGAGAAGCCAGCGTATTAGAGTAATAAAGGCCGTGTTCGGCTGGCTGGCTGGCTGGTTGCCGGCTAGCCAGCCACCTCACAAAACATTATTTATGTCCTGTCAGAACAGTATTTTTCTCTCACAATAATCAACCGAAACAATATTTTTTAGTTCTGCCGAATGACTAAAAAAAACAGCCAGTGGCCATAAATTGCTCATTTGCTCTTGCTCGTAACAAACAGGGCCAAGTAGCCAATGAGCTCATCGGATCTCGTCACCGTTGCGGCGCTGTGCGCCTGCGCCTGTGCCTGTGCTCACCTCCCTGGGGCCGGGTGCATCCCCACTGAACTGTACCGTAGCGAGTAAGCAGCGCGGCTGTGCTGGCATCAGAATATGCCGTTCCAGATGCTGGATCAGCACCGACCAACCGTCTCCCCGCGCCAGCGCGTTCCGCGTCGGTCCACACGTGCCGTCCCCGTGTGGCCGTGTGCACTGGCAAATCTGCCTGGCACATGCATGCATCCCCGTTGGTTTTTGAACACCTGGGGTCGGATGCATGTGCCTGGGTGTAGCTCCCCATGCCGGGGCTCAAACCAAACAGCCCGTGCGGTGCCTGGTGAAGGAGATGCCGGATCGAAAGAACGGCAAAGCGTTGGACCGGCATGCTGCACACAGGTACAGCCGCAGGCCTCCGTCGACCGTCGGCGACGTCACTCTATCTGCAGGAGCTGGCAGCAGCCGTGTTCCGTGCGTCCGATGACAAACAATTGCCATCCTCAGGATAAGCACAAGCACCGTGCCGGAACAAGTCACGTACGCAGCGCAGGCACACTCACACCACACTCCATCTTATTTTGTACGTAGATAAAACTATATAAGAGTATGCAGCTGCAGCCGCCCCTCGTCGTGTCGCGCCCATCACAAACCGCCACCGGCTGTATCCGTAACCCGCGCGTGCCTGCCATGCCCCGTGCGGCGTAGATAGATGAAAGATGATACATCACGCGCGCACGAGTACGAGTACAGGGACGCGATCAGGCGCCGGCCGGTGCAGCCCGCGAGGTCTCTAGAGCTGGATGCGCGGTATCTAGCCTGCTGTATCACGTCATCCGTGTCGTGCGGTTGCGAGTTGCGACGTGTCACTGCTGACCCACGCCCATCCAGGTGAGGTCCCTTTGCTCGATCGGTTTCTTCAGGGGAAGTGCGTGCTCGAAATAATAGAGTTGGGATGGGATACTATTGTGCGGCGGCAACAAGTGCGGAACCAGATGCGGCTTGTACGGGTTGCGCCCGGGCCGTCCGTCGTCGGGTTCCATGCATTTCCGTCCCCCGCAAGTGCGGGGGAGCGGCGACTCGGAGCGGTCGCTACTTGGCTCCCTGTACGAATGAGAATCTCGCCGTCCTGCACTGCCGCGATCATCATGGTTCGATATGCAATCTGAGACCAAAATCAGAGCACACGACTAAAAACTATACGCGTGGCGAAGTGCAGGCTCAGCTTTAGAAGACAAGGATAAGGTTCTGTGGTGTTGTGGAGGGAGACGTGGTATGTCGTCGTCGGCAGGGAGCGACTTGGAGAGACAAACGGAGGACGAAGAAGATGAGTATCGGATCGGAGGTGGCAACTTACGAGCACATTTCCGCGACGCGATTCCTTTGCTGGGATTTTTGGTGCACCGGCCCCGTTCACAACCACTTGCGCAACGGCCGCATAAAGCCGTGCCGTGCCACGGCACGGCGACGCCACGACTCACGACACGAACGCGGCACGACTCGACTGGGGATGCGGATGCCTGAGAGACCCTTTCTACGTACTATTTGTAGCATATATATAATAATAATAATAATACAATAGGTGTTGTAGGTAGATGATACCTCCTCCAGCACGATGCAAGGTGCGGAGCCTCCGAAACGAGATAAGATAAGAGAAATGCTAAACAGTGCTCGGTTGTATTGTTGTCGCTGAGTAACCATTTTTTTGGCCGTCCGATCTGCTCTTTCGCGTGCCAATGGGTTTGTTTCTGTGATATGTGGGGCCCAGCTGTGTTTTGATTTTTCGGGAGTCGCGCCTGAAGTTTTGGCTTCCGTTTCCCCCTTTTCCCATTTCATTTCGCTTCGACTTCTTCGAGACGAGTCGGGGCGACTCGTCGCTCCCCCGTCGCGGCGACTCGGCGGCCCCCGGTCGTGGTCGACTCATTCTCTGGTGTCGTGGCGACTTATAGCTCCGCGTCTTTGTCGAGCTAAGTTATCTCATGTGTGCGCCATTTTTCTGTGTTATTCATTGTGTTCCGGCGATGTGTGGAATCTGTGTTTGCTTAGATCGGGCGTTCGACACCCCGTCGATGTTGTTTTTTTCTGCGCAGATCTAGGGTGGAGTTTAGTTTACTCATGTTCAGGTTCCAGGCTGTATGTGTGTTTCTGTGCAATGCGTTTAGGCGACTGGTATCGCAGATCTGGTGTGTATTTTGTGTTACTCTTGTTTAGATTCTAGTCTCATTGGCAGTTGTGTTTCATTTTCGTCGTCTAGGGTTTCTCCCATAGTGGTTGTTGCGGGGGATTCAATTTAGTTCGATGTTGGATCTGAGAATCCCATTCCGTGTTGAGTTTTAGGAGTTTTTGGTATTCTCCTTGTGATTTTGGGGTGTTCGATGCAGAACACCATGTTCATTTTGTTTTATTTTGAAGTGCAGTATTTTTGTGAGTACTAGCTAGTATTTTATATATGATCCATCCATCGTTTTTGCCTTCTTTGCCTCGGTTGGTAGGAGTAAGGACCTAGCTAGATTTGCTTGCTTGTTGCTAGTATTTCGCCCACCTACTCTGCTATGCTAGTCTGTTATTACCTACCTCATAATATTTTGCCTACCTGCTTCTCGTAGTCTGTTTTACTGTCATTTGGTTATGGTTGGTGACGATTGCAACGAAACAATTCAATTCGTGTCAGCATGCACCCCCACCACTAACACAAAGGCAAGACTCCGTTGTCATTCCATTTTTAGTTTTCAGTTTCATTTTCAGCGTTTTTGATACTTTGAAACGCTACCTGATGCCTGAAATTGTATGGGTTAGTTTATTGGTATGTCTTTGATTTAGTTTAATTGCAGTTACCTGAACACCAGTTACCTGTTTGCTTGATTTTGCAGTTTTTATTTATGTATGCTAATTCGTTTTTTTGTTTTATTTCCATCAGAAGATCTGCAGTTTCTTTTCATTTTTAGTGTTTTATATGTAGGTTAAATGTTCATAATTAGTTTCAGTTTGTATTGGAGAGGGAAGAAGAGCCTGATTAAGTGTTTGAGCTTTTCAGATTGTATAAAGTATATGATTTTTTGTGGTGTTTTGGTATGTTTTTTTTTATCTAATTAGGGTAATCCCATATATGTGTTTTTCAATTCAGGATTTGTGTTTTATGGTAAAATTGGACTTTATTGTTAGGCACCTATTTTTTCATCAGTGCAGATTTTTCCAATCTTTTTTTTTTTGAAGTGGCCAACATTTCAATTAGTCCTTTGACTCGGCAGGTTAATTTTTTTTGTTCTAATTTTTCAGGTAATCGATGGCTGATAGGAGCAATTGTTTCCGTGTAGTTGAGGAAAGTACTCTAGCAGCGCAAGGTCACAAAGGTTTTGAACCTGTAAGTGTGTGTTGTACTAGTTGTATGAGTGATAAATATTTTGTTCTTATTTTTTTGTTTTGTTTTTAGGCATTCATTTCTACTGCAAATATCAATTTGTTGGAGGAATTTCTTGTTTTTTTGCAAATCCAAGGTATTTTTTTTCTGCACCCCCCTATTTTTCTATTTTCCATTTTTTGGCTCATGCAATAGTTTGTTTTTTCTACATTCTTTTAGAAAATGAATGAGGCCAATGGAGACCCCCGAGAAGTTAATCGAGTTTGTAATGATCAAGATAAGGTATGTTTTTTAGTTAGTTTTTTTAATCTCTATTGTTTAATGTATTCTTTTTTTGCACAATATAGGCTAATGGTGAATCAATGGGATTCAGGGAGAAGCTTACTATGTATTTTGGTGATTTTTTGCCTGGAAATGTAATTTATTTTGTCTGTATGCTTTTCTTTTTATGTTGCTTGTTTATTTTCACTTCATTTTCATTGTTTTTCTTTTTTTCCTTTAGATGGTTGATGAGTTATGCAAGCTTGTTCAGGAGAATTCATATGGGAAGTGCAGTTTCTGTTTGTTGCCCACTGAGAGTCTAATTCTCAATGTTCTTCAGATTCTCTTAGATGCTGCACAGAACGCCAATGAGGTGAAAGAGAAAAACGTTGTCCCCCAGCTTTCCTCAAAACAGCAGAGTCAATGATATTAATAAGTCTATTCCATCAGTTGTGAGAGGTATTCATTTTTTTTTGGTTTGAATCTTTTGCTGATCACATTACTTTTTGTAGTTTTGTATGATATTTTAGAGTTTGCTTTTAACAACGCAGATAATCGGCATAGTTCAGATATCAACGAGCAGTTCAATAGACGCATTGTTGAAGAAAATTTCAAAGCCAACAAGCCTATAGAAAACAAACAGAATGTGGATTCCACTGTTCCATATAATATGAATCCTCGCTTGTAGATTTTTTTTTTCAAAAGTTTTGTTGAGTTAATTTTTTTTGTTGGACCTTTTCTTCTTCTTCTTTTTTGCAGAATGCAAGTGAATCCAGAGAAGCAATTAAATCTAGTGATGGCAATTGAATGAAGAATCCCATTTTCGTCCTGGACACTCCTTTAGTGATGGCTCATGGCAATTCTCAATCTAGTGAGTTTGCTTTCTGTGTCTTTTGATTTATTTATTTTTTTGTTTTTGTTTTGTATTGATTTTTTTTCTTTTTTTCATATTTTTTTGCAGGGAATGTTCCTATTATGAACAAGAAAGCTAAATTTGAATCTCGTGCCAATCAATCGTTAAATGCTCCTAAGGTAATTTTTTTCATGTTTTTTATTTTTGTAATCCATAATATACAAATCATATGTGTTTTCTTAAATTTTTTTTGTTTTCTATGATTGCATTTGTTGTTTTGTTAGTAAAGAGTAGTGCTGCTTAGAGATAGTTCACGCCCTTTTTTTTTTTGGTGTCCGATATGTCTGTGTGTTTTTATTCCAGTTACAGATGGATGAATGTCACATGCGAGAGTTATCTGATACCTGATACCTTAATGCTATATGAATGCCACTTCTTTGAACATTGAGCTTGTGTGTTGGTGATCTTTTTTTTGTTATGTGAATGTTGGAAACACGTGACGTTCGCTTGTTTGGTGACCCAGGAGTCTAATTTTTGTCAATCTAGCCCCTTGTAAGTTGGTTTTTGCTTGATTATGAAGTTGGTGAAAGTCTTCAATTGGTCTTTTTTTCCTTTTGATTCTCAACTTTTGCAATTTTGATCAGTAGGCCGAGCAAATTATCTGATTTTTTTGTAGGAATTCGACTGTTAGTCTAGTTTGTTTTGTTTGGTCACACTTAAATTTGCATGAGTGAAATTAGATAGTTTGTGCCATTCTTTTTTCGCCCAGAAGCCTTGCATATATATGTGTTTTTTTGGAGCATCTGATGTCCACAACAAATGAACCAATCCTTCTATATATTTGGTGGTTAATTTGTTTGTTTAGCCCAATCATCCAATAGTTGTAGAACCTAGAATTGTCTGCATGATTGACTGTTATTTTACTCTGTGTGTCTCTGAAATTAGCAGTTTGTTGTCTGTCTACTTCTCTAGACAAGTTAAAGGATCTATGCTATCATTTGTTTTGATGTTTAGTTTAATCATTATTTAAGTATGCTATATGCACTGTTTTGTAATATAAGTACAAATAATGCAGATGAGATGATTTTTTTTTGTTTTTTTTTGTTTTTTTCAAGGCATGTCCTGATGTTGAAGTTTTGGGTGCCCCAAGTGTAAGAGACCATTGCATGCAATTAGAAAAGTTAACTGATGATCTGTATAATAGAAGAACTTTCAGTGCTATGCGAGCCCCCCAACAATTGATTTAACAGGGGTTAGCCCAGAAGTCAGTGTTGCTGCTAGTAGGCCTCAGGATCATATTATAGGTGGACATCGTTTTTCTGTAACTAATGAAGAAAAGTGTTTCTATAATATTATTTGCGGACTAGCTCACAGCCAATGGAGCTTATATGTCCTTTTTTTACTATTTTTGGTATATTCTTTTTTTAAGTTCTTTTGTTTTGTGAACCTTTAGTCATTATGAATTTTGGTTTTTATTTTGTGTTTTTTCTTTTTTGTAGTATGAAGGCAGTTGAATTTGCCAAGACTAGTGTTACGTATTGTTCTTTAGGTCAATCTGTGCAACCTATGGGTAAAGTCGACAATTTTTCGTTGCTGTTATGTGTCGTAAATTTTTTGAGGATCAACACCCAAGGCGGTCCAAGAAACATTTCTTCTTTCCAAAAGTTGGGGTAAGTTCTTTATTTATTTTTCTTTTTTTTTCTAGCTACAGCCTATCTGTGCCCTAGCAATGCTTGTCTATATCCGACGGCGGGGTGTCATGTGATTCTGCTATGAGTCTGTCTTTTTTGTATGTTGCCTTTTGTCATGTTTATTTTTTTTTTCCATTTGTAGGGTTGTCTTTACACCTACAATTGCAACTATGACATTGACACAGTGAAGAATTGTTTTCTTGGAGCCAACTCTGCTTATAAGCTGCATTTGTCGGACAAGGTTTTTTCTTTTTTAAGATTTTCTTTTTTAAATTTTTTTTCTATGTATTAATTTTTTTATGATGCAGCTGTGCTTTTCCCGTTATCATACACAAGCATTGGTTTGCATTCATTGTTGATTTGAAGAACAAACTGTTTGTGATTTTAGATTCTTATTTTCATCGCGGTGATCACTTTCAAATCCAAGCAAGGACCAAGCTTGTAAGTTCATATTTTTTTATTGTTCACTTTTTGAAATTAAATCAATCTCCCTTTTTGTTTAGTTCTAAATTTTCCCTTTAGTTTTTTTAAGATAAATGCATTTAGGGAATGTTGGTACTAATAGGCAGAGGGTTATGTAGATGTTGATGCGTTCTCTATGCTATATCCTTCAGTTCCAAAACAAAGTAATGTGTAAGTTTTTTTTGTCAATGTAATGTATTAAGTTTGGTTTCAGTTCATGTATATGTGTATCTATTTGTGACGGTACTCAGAACTTCATCACAGTCACCTTTGGTTTGTCAAAATAGCTGGGGTTTGATGTGTTGGGTGTTCTATGCAATTGATTTTTTGTGGCGCTTGTTTTAGAATGGGATTTTGATAAGCAGATGGACTTTTTTTGCCGTCTAGTGTGCATTTGTGTGTGTAGATTTTAGTTGCGGGACTTACATTCACCCATGCTAGATGAGGTTGTTGGCATGGTGATCTGTATGGTTTTTTAAATTCGTGTAGCTTTTGTTTAAAATGGATTTAGGATAATTCAAATGAATGAGTATACTATACCAGTATTCAAGTATATGTTAGTTTTGTGTCAGTTTTTGTGATCTGTGTTGTGTCTCGATAGTATATGTTTACATGTTTTTGAGGAACTTTTTTACTTCTTTTTGAAAAGCAAAACTTTTTTGTCCAAATCCAGGTACACCAGGTATACCCCCGAATATCAGTAGTGTTTACAACTTTTGATTACCTGAATGCAATATTTTTGGGAGTTCTGGGATTACCTGAGTTCATCGTGTGCTAAGAAATGGACACCCTTAGCCTTTAGCCTTTTTTGTATAGTACTTATTTTTGTGTGTGTGTTTTTAGTGTTGATTGTGGTATATATGCTTTGATGTTCATGTACTTATGGGACAGAAACATCGATCTCACATGCATGATTGACCAATATGATATCCCCAACATACGGGTGAAGCTTGCAATTGATTTGTTCTTTAGCAAAGCAAACTGCATTGACAAATCACTTGTACTGAACCTATATGAGCAGGTATTTTTCTTTTTGGCATTTTTTTATATTACCTAGTGGTTCTGTTAGTAATTGTTTGAATTTTGTTTTTATTTTTCCTTGCTCTTTTTTCGCAGGGTGTCGATCCTCGTGTCCGTACTTAGTTTCTGAGTTCTTTCTTGATCCAGATAATCAATGTAATTAGTTTTAGGTTCATGGCTGCAAATTTAATGTTGTTGAGCTTTGAAAACTGCTTAAAAAATAAAGTAGCCCATGTAGTGGATGTCGCCTTACACATCACTAGGACAAAATCCTGTATTACAGTCAATGTTTTCCTAAACGGTAAACGGTCTTTACACGGTTGCCCTTCGTTTAGCATTTAGACTGTTTACACGGTGTTTAAACGAAGTTAAACGGTCTAAACAGTTTTGTACTTAAAAAAATACATATAATTATATACGTGCATGTAAAAAATCAAGTATTCTAGCATTTATACATATTTATCCAAGTAAAAATCAATTACTTTGGTATGTATATATATTTATGCATGTGAAAAGAACCAAATATATATATTTATGCATGTAACATATCAAGTGTACACATTTATAAATATAATAAACTTAAGTATACAAATTTATCCATACAAAACTGAACTAGATTTACCTCGTGTTCGCCTAAACAGCCATTTAAACAGTTGTTTAGCTCGTTTAATGTTGTTTATCTCCGTTCCGTTTAGGCCGTTTAGACCGTTTTCCCCGTTTTTTGACTGTTTAAACGGTGAACCGTTTAATTTCCGTTTACCCCCTAAATAAAATAGTTTACCACCATTTACCGTTTACTAGCCGTTTAAACGACCGTTTAATCCGTTTAGGTGAACACTGATTACAGTTTGTAATGCTACTATAGAATTTTTACATATATCTCATAATCTCATAATATTGCTGAGTTCTTTCTTTCTTCTTTTTTGTGATCTCCTACGCCACGCTTGATCCCCTTGAGTTCCTTGGCTGTGTATCATTGTTTTTGATGTTGTTTTCTTGACCCTCTTGGACTTTGGCTTGATTGGTGAGCCTGCAGGGGGGAAAGAAAAAGGTATCCTTGTTGTAGTTACCCATTTTTAAATTGATGGTTGTTTTTTTTACCTGAATTCAGGGTCGATGTTGCTTTCTTCTTCTTCTTGCTCTCTTGCTGTATCATTTTCTCTCTAACCTATTCTATTTGAGTCTTCATTCTTTTTGGCAGTGTTGGTATGCTCCTCTTTGTTGTTGTATGTGGATCTTCAATGACAGTCTTAGAACTATTTAGTTCATTATTTGTAGTCCCATTTGTTTGTATCTGTTCATGTGATGTTTGTTCACTGTGATCTTGACGACTTGTTGGAGGTGCTAGCATCTTGTTCAGGTGCTCTTCAATTCTAGCATATTTCTCCCAAAAGGTACTCTGTTGCTTCTAGTTGCTTAGCTGCTTTTGAATTCAGTTCTGTAGATTTTCTTGATAGTACATTGAATTTGAGTAGCGAACTTGTCCTCAATTGTTTTCTCATCCATTCTTTGTTTTATCAATCTCATATCCTTTTTCCTCCATCTATCTATTATGTATTTATCTGGTATCCTGATAATTTCCTTTTCTATCATCACTTTCAGGATATGAGAACATAGTATGCCATCTTTGTTGAATTTGGTGCAAATGCAGCTAAATTCTTCTTCCCCTTCAACGAGGTTAGTTAGCACTATATATTTCCTTACCCTCTGTAGTGTGTGTACCTGGTTACTTCTCTGCCAAACTTCAAACACTTTGCCTTCTCGAATTTCTTTGTAAGCCATTATTGAAGTAGCACTTAGTTGCACTTGGAATTTTTTGTATATGTTTCTATTGTACAGTTCCTGTGCTTGCTTCTCAAAGGTGTAGCCAAATAGGAGTTCTTTTGGTTTCTTTTGGTTGTTGTAGTGTCTTCTAGATTCTCTGCTCTGTCTATTGTGTCAATTATGTCTTGGTACTCTCCCAAGAAACCGATAATACTATATGTTGGACCAACATTGTCTTTGAATCTTGCGCTTGTAGCCTTGCTTCTTGATGTGGTTTGAACGAAGGGGAAGAAATCATGTTTTAATAAACTGGGATGAATCTTTTCCTTTTCTCCCACATTTTTGTAAAGTATTTATTGTTCTATAGCTCTCTTTCCTCAATCATCTTCCCCCACAAGTACTTGAATTCCTCTTCTGTTACACAATTGTTAACTGTGTCTTCAAATTCTTCATAGAGCCCTTCTTTTGCTGTAAATATTTTGATATTCTTCGAGTAGCACTTTGTTTTGATGTGAAACAAGCAATTCTTGTGCCTTGTGTTTGGCAACACTTCTTCAATAGCTGCTTTCATTGCCTTATCTTGGTCTGTTATGATAGTTTTTGGGTGCTTTTCCCCCCATAGCCTCTAGGAATGTTTCAAACACCCATTTGAAAATTGTCGTTGTCTCATCATGTAGGAAAGCGCATCCAAAGATATAGGTTTGTGCATGCCCAGTGATACCCACAAAGGGTGCAAATGGTAATCTATATCTGTTTGTCATGTATGTCGTGTCGATGTCGACACAGTCTCCATATTCTACGTAATATTTCAACAACAATCCATCTCTATAGAATATATTTTTGAACTTTGTTATCGTCATCTAATTCAAACTTGTAGAAGAAGCTAGGATCTTCTCTTTTCCTGTTCATAAAGTTTTCCAAGACCTTTGTCATATCTGACCCCTTTACTTCTCTATTAATTTTTGTCCTGAAGTTGCTAACATCTTTCTTCTTTACTGGAAGTGCTGTGACTCCTCCTTTGAGATAGGACATTATAGAGATCATTTTTCTTGTTGGAATGTTGTTATCATTCAATGTCCTAATGAGCGCTTTCTCCATGTCCAGTCATATACTTGTGCCCACTAAACTGTTTGTTCCCTGTGCCCCGACTGCAGTTCATGGTTGTGATCTAAATCAAGTATGATAATCTTCCAAACCCCATTCTCTTCTTTAACAACCATAACGCATGGGCAGTTTGTTTTGATCACCACACTTGTTTTCCTTTTCGGTCTTTTTTTGTTTCTCGATGTCTTTGTCCACTGCTACTTCCTCCTGATCTACTGTCTTTGGTTCCTCTTGCTTCCCAAATTTGTTACACTTGACTATAATTTTTGTGATCTCATTGATTCTTTTCTTGCTTGAAGTTCTAAAGACATGCGCAACGGCTATTTCGAATCCAGCAAGATATGCATAGAACTTGAAGAAGTGTTGAGCATCATCTTTGGTCTTGAACTGCATTCCTAACTATGGGGTGTATCTGTTGTTCACGTCGGCGTTGTTCCCTTCAGAAGTTGCTATCTGTTCTTTTAAGATAAAAGCATCGACTTGTTTAGCAGTGAGTTTTTGGCTCCCACCTGGCTCTGTACTTTCTACCTCTTCAGTTGTGACAAGTTGATTTCTTGCTAATTCTGCATTTGTTTCTGTCAGTTCTAAAACTGTATTTGACAATCCTTCTTCCATTACTCTTGTAGGTTCTTCTATTTCTTGAATTTCCATATCTTTGAAGATCCCTAGTTTGCCAGTGCTCCTCTTCATGCTTTGATAAGTAATCCTGATCCCAGTCCCTGATCTGGTAGTCCTCGTATTCCTAAAATTGTTAATGTAATAAGTATTTTTTTGTTATGAAATTGATTGTTTCTGTATTTAAAATTTCATTTTGTACTATGAGTTTATTTTGTTATTGAAATCCCTATTTTTTACCTCATATCCCAATGTTGAGTAATTGGAATTGTTCTCCCTTTCAGGAATGTTTCTCATGTCATGTAGAGCTATCTGCAAGACACAATGTTAAGAAATCAGGCAATTTTTTTATCTTTTAAATGTGTTTTTTTGAACTATACCTGCTTTCCTGATATGATGCTATTTATGTCACATTGTTCTCTTTTGGTGTTGTATGATATTTTTATGGATTTGTAGATGTTCATGCAAGTTGTGATTAATATATAAGTTAGCAATTTTGTGATTAATGAAAAATAGCTGCAACTTTTTATACAACGTGTATATTTCAGCAATTTTTACCTGAAAAATCTGCGGACCCAACAGCAAACTTGTGTATGATCCCTGCATTTCCTGAGACAACTGAAGACATGCACCAAGTTTTTCATTTTTGTATTAGTTTTTTAAAAAAATGAAAGTGTAAATAGGTTCTTACCGAGTATATTTCCTCTTAGGAGTTCCCTTGGGAGTTCCTGATTTGCTCCATCAGTAATCCTATTAAGCTTTCCTGTCATAATGCATTTTTTTAGTTTTGTTTTTGCCATCTTTTTCTTTAATGTCCAATGCATTCTTTTTGCTAGGTGAAGGTTCGTGTCACCTTGCTGCTGCTATGTAGATGAGAAAGGTTTGTACTGCATCCATCCATTCTTGATGATTCATTTTTTGAACTTGCCCTAGACATAGTTGTAGCTCCTTCTGTATTGGGTGTTTGTGTCGATGCGTCTTCATTTATCTGTAAAAGAATAGATTGTTTCGGTTGTTTTTTTCCAAAATTTTGATGTAAACTTTTTTTTTTCATTTTCCATACCTGCAAGCTATACATGATCCCAAATTGCTCCTACCAGTCGGTCATTGGAGTGCTTGAAGATCCTGCTGCAAATGGATTTGTTGCAAGGTAGCTGTTCCCCACCTGTGTTATTTATTCATGCATATATCAATGTGATACAATATTTAAAAAAAATGAAATGTAGATCATTGAAATCTTAGACATTTTTATTTTGCAGAATGTACCTGCGATCGATTTTGTAGTACTGATGTTGTTGCATCCTTGTTGTTATCTATGCTCCCCTTTTGTCTCTGGATCATTCAAAGCATAATCATTTGTTTTTGTCAGTAAAGAAAGTGTCTGTTTTTTATATGGTTGATATAAGTTGACATAGATAACTGTATTTTGAATTTTTAGACTAAAGAAACTTTAATATGTCAAGTAGGCATCTAGATTTTTGTGATCTACATATATTTAGAATAGGACAATTTTCAACACTGAGCTTTATAACTTTTGTTTGCAGATTTCATTTAGGTGCACTAATTATATGCAAGGTGCTTACCTCTGCTTGTTGTGCATCGCCCCGCAGATGAAGTCTGATTGATTGATCTGGAGGATCCATTTTGTCTCCTAGCCCCCTTCTTTTCCTCAAGCCTTCGTGTTTAGATTGGATCTGTTCAGTCGCAGGTTAGCCTCCCCCTCCCGTCCCTGATCTTCTTGTTTGCCAAGTCTTATCTTTTTTTGCTTTTTGGTCCTTTTTATTGTATTTGTTTTTGGCTCCTTTTTTTTACAGACACCCATAGCCATCATTTTGGGCCTATTCTTTTTTATTTTGGGCCTTTTCGATTTAGAAGGGCTAAGCCATGTTATGCTTATTTAGTATGAGGCCTGTCAGTTTTTTTAGGTATGAATACACTGTTTTCGGTTTGGTGGGGGCATTTACTTGTACCGTGTTGGTTTTGATCGTTCTCATCTTCTCTGTGTTTTATTCTCGATCTATTCACCTCCCCCATTAACTCCCCACCAAGGAGTTTCCCCCTCTTCTCGTTCCACTCGTCATTTACTTCCCACCGAGGATTTTTTCCTTCGTTTTCCCACCTGCACGGTAGATGACCATTTGCCTCCTTTTCTCCTATATATATCGCACGGCTGCCTCTCCCCCATTTTCCTGTGTGCACGGAGCCATCTCCTCTACTGCATGTAAGTTCTTTTTGAGATATGAATATTTTTTCTTGTTTTTTTTTCTTTTTTGTATCTCTTGTTTTAGTTCTGACCAACTAGGAGTTGGACGACATTTTTGTTGCTTTTTTTTGTTGTGTTAGTAGGAGTTAGTTTATGATTCTTCATTTCAGTCATGTTTGTGTTTTATGTTTTATGTCTTTTTTAAGTTTAGATTTTTTTGTTCAGTTTCGGTTATGTTCATGTTCAAGTTGAGGTATTTTTTTTTTCTTATTTTAGTTTTCATTTTATGTTTAGGTTCAGTTTTGTTTAGCACGGTCATTCATTAATTTATATGCATTTTTATTTAGATGTTCATGTTCAGGTTTAGGCAGTTGTTAATTTTTGGTCTTCAGTCTTAGTGAATTTGTTCTGTGTTTCATTTTTTTTGTGTTAGTTCATTTCATGTTTAGATTTAGGTAGTTCATTATTAGTTTTAGTTTTTTATTATTTTGAGTCGTGTTGTCATTTTATTTATGTACAATGTTTAGGTTCAGCTTTTGTCTTATTTAAGTTTAGTTCAGTTTTTAGTTTACGTTTAGGTTCAGTTTTAGTAGATTGTATTAGTTTTAGTTTCAGTTCTGTTGAGTTTTAGAAGGGTAGTCTTATGATTAGTATTGAGTCTGCTATATTTTTGGATCATCAGAGTTTCTTGAACACTAATGTTCTAAACTTATTTTTTCTAGTTTTTTTGTATCATCATCAGGGAAGCTACTCCATCGTGAAGAGCAAGGTAAGCCAATGATCGAGTTCAATTAGTGCTAAAGTAAAATTTTTTGTTACTTTAATTTTTTGTTCAGGTTCATGTTTAGTTAGTTCAGTTAGTACTTCAGTTTTAGTTTTATTTTGTAGCTATTTTAGTTTTAGAATGATCCTCTTAGTTCATTTTAGTTTCATTTCCATTTCTGTTTAGTCTCAGTTTTAGTTACCTCTTAGTTGAGTTCTCGTTCCTAGTTAAGTTTTTTGTTTGTGTTGTCTAAGGTTAGCTCCTTTCAGTTCATTTTCACTTCCTCCCTCATTAGTGATATAGCAGTTTCACTTTCTCCCTCATTAGTTTACGTTTAGGTTCAGTTTTAGTAGACTCTATTAGTTTCAGTTTTAGTTCTGTTGTTCTCTGAAAAATGAATGCCATGCTGCTCATAATGTTAAGTTATCTCCAATAAATGATCTTTTATGTGCATGCATGAAGGATGAAGCTCCGATAGTCTGATGCATTTTCGATCAAGCACTGCACAATTTTTGTGTTAGCGAGTAGCTTGTGTTTTGTCGATACGTATATGTCAAAAATGCAGTGGGCTTGTTCTCTAAAAATTTTCATTTCAGTATTGTGTCCTTTCCATTTTCATTTTCAGAATGATCCTCTTTGTTCATTTGAGTTTCCTTTCCATTTCAGTTTTGTTTAAGTCATATTTACCTCTTAATTAAGTTTTAAGTGTTAGTGTCTGTGTCAATGCCATGGTTATGAATAATTACTAAAATTAATCTTGTTCTGTTTGGAGTAGCCAACTAGGATGTTTCTTCTCTGTTCTGCTCAAGTTCTGCTATGATTATTGTCTAATTTTATTTTTGTCAGATGTCTGATGTTGTTACTCGGGATATTTCAAAGTTCGTTTATGCGAACAGGCCTATGTCCAAGTATGTTTTCGAGGTGTTTGATCTTGAAGTTGATCCACAGAGCCGTTTGATTGTTGTTCCAAGGGTGAGTGCATTTAGTGCAGTTACATCTCAAGATAAAGTGACCAGTGTTGCACGTGCTTATAAACAACTTATCCATCATACTTTTGTCCCGACGTTGAAATTCTGTTATGATGAGGCCGATAGGACAGTGTATTGCCTCGCTGCTAATGATCAAGTCGCCGAAACCTATTGTGCTTACTCTGTTCGAGTTGGTGAAGTTAATGTCACATTTTGTAAAGTTAGTAGTATTGTGATGAGGAAGAATTCAGTTAGAGCATACTTTGATGTTGATATCACTGTTAAGGTATGTTTTCTTATTCTTTTTTCTTTTTTTGTTTCTTATGTGTCGATGTTAAATATTCTTGCATGTTTCTATTTATCTTTTTCTTTATATCATTTTTATATTTTCATTTTAGCTTGGTTTTCATTTTTATATCAGTTTAGGTTATGTGTATGAGTTTCACTTTAGTTTCAGTATTCAACTGCCATTTTTCAATAATCAGCATCGACCGAAAGTATTGCTGTCTATTACTTAGACTAGGAAATTGTGTACCTATTTATTCATTTTTGAATTTTTCATTTTTTGTATAGGGAAATTGTTCTGGTGCTATTCTTGAAAACGAAGTTGTCTCCATGTTTATTTTTGAGAACCTAGACTTAGTTCCTCGAGACCAATCCAGTGTCATTGCTGTGAAAGATTTGGACACCAAAGATAAGGTGACGCTAGTTGCTAGGCTTGTCAAGCAAAGCCGTGGGCCTTCGTTTGTTCCTAAGTACAATTATGCTTTGGATTCAGGGAACCAAATTGTTTATGTGCTAGTCGCTGACGCTGAAGATGCTGAATCTATGACTTGCCGTTCTTTTCAAGTGGATGGTAAACATGTGTGTTTTTCTCGTGTGCTTAAGATGGAAAAGCGAGCTAAGGATGATGATTTCTACCAGTCTGTTTATTGCACTCAGATTTGGCCTATGCGACAATATCATTTTCAGTAATTTCTCCGGGAGCTCTTCTGTGCCTTTGGACCTTATGGATGATGAAGACTTCTGTTACCCATCATTTCTGCTATGTTTGAACTTGTTATAATTTGTAGTTTGTTGCAGTCAGTCCTGTTTCCGGTCAGTTGTGCATTTTGGACCTTATGGATGATGAAGACATGTTATAATTTATAGTTTGTTTGAATTTGTCTTTTGAAATAAGCTAGTTTATTTCAGATGATGGTTTTCAGTCTTTAGATTGAGATAGTGCTTCCTGCGCTTATCCTTTTTGCTTTTGTCTGTGTGTCTGTCGTCATTTTTAGATTTTTGGTTATTTTGTTGCTTTTTTGATATCATTGGTTGTTTTGAAGGGACAGAACAATTGAATACTGAGGCTACATAAATTTGGTTGTTTTGTTGCTTTGAAATAACTGGTTGTTTTCAAGGGACAAAACAACTGAATATTTGAGGCTACAGAATTCGGTTGTTTGGCTTCCTCAAAATAACCGGTTGTTTGCAAGGCACAGAAACAACCGAATGTTCATTAGACAGACTCTAAGATAAGCATATATCGGCCATGCATGACTTGTCACCTTCGCTGGCCGTGAACGTACTTTCGCGGATTCGTTTTTTACAACAAGTTTTAATATATAACATTAAAGCATATCACACGAGTGTGGGAAAAGAATTCCTAGATCACAGAGCTCAAACAAGTAAAAGCTACTGTTGATCTGCTTCTGTAGACATAGGTGATGCTTCCGTCGGGGACGCGGGGCCCGTTGGGGCCAAAGGGCCCACGAGAAGTGGCCACAATAGAAACATCGAGGGTCCTCGTTCTCGAACTCCGATAACACAGTCGACGCTCTCCTCGATTGTCTGATCGACCTGTGTCTTCGAGAATAAGTAGTCTTGAGCCGTAGATATGATGGAGGTTTCACCGGGCTCAAGAAAATGGATCACAGCCATCAATGCCAAATCTGAGGACCTACATCAACTGACGTTATCGGTCAACCCAAACAATAATAGCTGCTTTACCACTTCTATGTCTTCATAAACACTGAAAAATAGATCGAAATTGAACGAAACAAAGCTCTGTACGCGTCACACAGCAACCATAAGAAAGTAGGCACAGAGACGTCTCTGTGGCTTCAGCTTGGAAATCATGGACTTGTCCTGCATGCGCACCACGCCATCCAAAAGAAAGGTCCTGTGACTGTCTCCAATAACGCAACCCCTCCCCAAAAATGCGTCGTGCACAGTGGATAAGCGGCAAAAAAATAGCCTCCAACCGAGTACGTAAACACAACACCCATTTTGGGTCGGAGGCGACGCGGAAGGCAAATAAGCGTCGTCGAGGAGAGACGACGCAAAAATCTTGCGCCCGTAGTGGTGGGCCTGCGGACGAGATGACGGCGAGGACCGCGGCGGGGCACTCGCCCAGGGCCGCCGCCAGGGGGCGCGCTCGCCCTAGCTCCACCGACCGAGGAAGGGGCTCCCGCACCTGTGCCGAGGGGCGGGCACCGCGGAGGCCCGGTCGCGGCTGCGGACACCGCCGAGGCTTGGCCGCACCGGAGTGCCGGCGGGCGAGCACCGCGGGGGGCCGGTGGAGAGAGAGAGAGAGAGAGAGAGAGAGAGAGAGAGAGAGAGAGAGAGAGAGAGAGACGCACTGCCGGAGGAGGAGAGGGAGCGCCTCCTACTGGCCGGATCCGAGCACGGCGGCCGCCCTCCTCGCGCGGATCTAGGCGCTGGGAGATGGAGAGGAGCTGGTGGTGGTGCGCGGACGGAGAGGTGCTGGTGGTGGCACCGGGAGACGGAGTGGTGCTGGTGGTGGCGGGCAGCCGGCCTCCTCGTCGGATCTGGGAGCCTGGAGAGGGAGCGGTGGTGAGCGCAGGTGGAGAGAGGGAGAGGGAGAGAGAGGAAGAAAGCGCCGGTAGATATTTTGTTCCTGTAGACAAAAATTTGGGTTCGTTGTTGGAGAAAGGAAATTTTGGGTCGGTGACTGTTTGTGACCCAATTCTTACAATGGGCCTTGTATTTGGGTTTGGGCTGTTGGAGATAGCCTGAGAGAGGACAGGAGGATGTCCTGGATGGCGCGTGTCATCGTGAGGGAGAGAAGAACACCAGAGGCCCGTGCATGCAGGAGACGATGCCAGCCACGAAGCGGGTGTAGAGCCTTCAGCGTAGGATTAGGGTCCCACAGCGCAGGACGCGGGCCCCACCATGGAGCACAGGAACACCGAAGGGGATCACGGGACACACAACGGATCTTGCTAGGAGAACCGCCCGCCGCCGTCTGGAAAGCCGCCGTGGCGTCGTCGTTCCTTCTTCCACTTGATTCACGATGAGCTCAGAGAAGGCGCGTTGCCATTGCACAGCCGGAGAAAATGGTTACGGGACCGCCGCAAAAGGCTGCAACACCCGCGTTTTCCCCAGCAGAGGGCCCTCCACGCCGCGCCGCCAGAAGAGCTCGGGGAAGGGGACCTCACGCTGCCGTTGCGTGGCCTGAGGATTTGAGCACGGGGCCGCCGCTGCAGCCTGCATCACCCGTGCTTACCCCAGCGGAGGTCCATCGTCTACGCTTTGAATCGCAGCGAGGAAAATACTACTGCATCATGCCGCAGAGTTTGAGCTTTGACAAACAGCGCTCTGCGCGTCAAAGTGCGCGGTCGGCCCGGACCACCGGCCATCGGCGACGCGTCCTGCGTCGTCCATGTGATGATCTGGTCCGGTCGTGTCACATTTTCCTTGCAGAAGTATGAGGTCGACGCACGTGTTTACGAGTTGACACGACGGATGTCTTCTACCCTGTCTTTTCTTCTTCTTCTTCTTTTTTGAGGAAAGTCTTTTCATCTTTGTTGAAGAGGAGGAGGATGTCTGGATGTGGATGTCTCTTTATTACTGGGCCTGACAGAGTGACATTTTGCACAATGGCTGCTTGCACGCGCCAACCTGTCTGCCTGTGGACTTCTTACCGTGGGCTGGAGCAGTGGAGCACGCGTTCTATGGGAAAGAAGCAGACCGTTTAACGCCAATTCGGCCCAGAGGCTGAGAAGGGCCTAAAGCTCAACACAAAGGCCATTCAAATCTAACTAGAAAGACGCGCGGCGTTGCCGCGCTCTTCGGTGAAGGGGCCAACTTGTATGTGCTAGCTCTGATCCGGTTATGCTGTGGTTGTCACTTTTCGGTAATATACTATGCATAACAGCTACGTAACCTGAATAGAAAGCTTAAATTTCTGGCAATTTCGGAGGAAATGATAGAACAATGCTGCTTGTGCAGGACAGAGGTTAGCTCTAGCTGAGTAGTTTAAGAATAGAGGGGAGGCGGATGATTTGCAACTTCTGGTATTGATTTTCAGGGCTCAAATTAGATGATCTAGCAAAGTAAATTAAGAACAAAGGGGATGTCGATGGTTTAAAACAGCTGAAATCTGGCTTATTTATAAACCCAATTAAATAGATCAAGAGTAGAAGTTGAATGAGGATTGTTTTACCTTCTGGTTTCCCACACTCCTCTCTCACCCACTTCAATTCCAACATGCATATAACAATAAACTTCCTTGATTTACCTGTCTCGGACACACAGCTTCCATAGCCATTTTCCATTTGCCTGATACCAAAAGGATGATTCACATCCATGCCACCCATCTGTCCATAACATTCAAAAAAACAATCAATAAACCTTTTCCAACGAGCAAAAATGTTAGCACACTGCACATGCAATAATACTGTACTTGGCAACATCTAAAAGCCCTTTTTGATACTCAAATGAGCGAAACCTTTATTAGGGGTTAGACCGAGACTATGTTTGTTTTTGTTCCACCTGGATAAAACTCAGATATATGCACACATATATACAAGTATCAATTGGGTTACTTAACTGTAAAACTAACTTACTTATTTCACTATCTGGATGAAGCAATCTCTGTGTGTTCCTAATTTTAGCTATAAACATCAATATCCATGGCCTGAACAAGATTTCAATTGGAAATTGAACAAGCTAGTTGAAAGTTGAAATGCATAAAAAGATTTCACTAAACTAAAACCTGCATGACCTTGCTCTCCTATCACAACCACACATAGAAAGTCAATTGGTAGTGAGCTGGTAGAGTTGCAGTGCCAGTAGCTATCATGATACGGTTAGACACCTAGGCGACACCTTTGAAACAGGGGTAGTTATGCACACTATTGGATGGAGCTCAAAGATGAAAGGGGGCCAAGAATGCTGTAGCCCAAGGCGAGCTGGGTACGGTTAGACACCTAGGCGACACCTTTGAAACAGGGGTAGTTATGCACACTATTGGATGGAGCTCAAAGATGAAAGGGGGCCAAGAATGCTGCAGCATTGCCACATGGCCAACTGCGTTGCAGTTGCAGCAATGTCACATCAATTGTGCATGTAGTTGTCTGAGGAGGAAAGCTACATTCGCAAAATACACAACGCCCTTGCAGTGGTGATGTCAATTTATAAACATTTGTCATGTTAGCAGAGTTGACCTGACGGGATTATTAGCTTAGGAGCACCTGACTGAATATTGAAGCATGTTTCTCAAATCAGCTGATTTTGGCTCTCATTAGGGGGATACTTTAAAGAGTTGAAGGACGAAGATGCTTCTTCCAAAACTTGTGGCAAAAACTAAAACATGGCCATATATGCAGCAGCAACATTGTCGGATTTAGCCTGTTTGTACATTTTATCAAGCATAAAAGATAAACAATCACCATTTCCCAGTCTCTGAGATCTACCTCACTGTTTGTACGATACAGTTTCATTTGCAATTTTCATTCTATGCGAGGAACTAAAGAGGCATCGCTAAGAGAGTTTATAACAGATCTGAATGGCTCAAAAACTGCAACCTACATCAAGACATTGATTTCTAAGAGCTAACAATTGGACATAATAACTGCATGAAAGGTAATTTCCATCCCATGCGTGTCATTTTCTACCACGCAAGTTTAAACCTACATAAGCGAACCCAAAGGCTCTGCTCGGAATGGTCCTGAATTTGCTACTTAATTGTGAAATGCAGTTCATAGGATGCTACTTTGTGTGTTGGATGTTACTAATGTCTTATACTAACCAGTAAACTTGTTCGAGTCAAGAGTGAGATACGGGGTTGACTGGCATTTGTAATAAGCTCAAAAAAAGCATGAGTGACTATTAATAGCAGGGAGCGAACACTCTTTTTACCTCTGGTTTGACAGCAGCGTCAACTCCATCAGCACTGCGTATCTTTGGGAGGCGCGCGAAGACGCAGCGGATGAGCTCGTGCATCGCGTGGCGCGAGAACCGCTGCAGGAGCTCGCTCTTGGCCGCGGCCTGGTGGACGACGCGGAAGCAGGTGTTGACTGCGGTGCAGACATGCTGGTCCCCGAGCGCGGGCGCGGCGGGCGTGCTCCTCGCCGGAGCGCGTGGAGGGAGGCGACCAGCGGATGCTCCGCCATGGCGTCGTCGGCCGCCGTGGCGCGCGGGTGCCGGAGCCCACGCTGCATGACGGCGAGCACGGCGTAGGCCTCGGCCGAGATCGCGCAGGCAAGGGCCGCCGGGTCGGGCCCGAGGCCGAGGCCGCCGTCGGCGGGGGAGCGCGCGTGGTGGTGGGGCTCCTCGGCGATGGGGTCGATGCTGCCGCCGGCGCCGCCGAGCATCCTGGGGCGACCCATTTCAGGGGGGCGTGGCGGGTGGGCCCGGGTGGCTAGAGGCTAGTAGGGTGCGGTGCGGGGAGACGGCATGGGCGGCGGATCTGAGGAGGAAGGGAAGGGATCGGGGACAGGCAGCGTGGAGTAGAGCGGGGCCGTGCCCCGGTGGAGACGGCGAGGTGGTGTTGGGAGTAGGACGAGGCGCGCCCGCAGCCGGGCTGCGATGGCCCCTGGTCGCCTGGCCACGCGCGGCGACCGGTACCTGCGCCTGCCGGGATGGCTCCGGGGTGGCCAGAGCCGCCACGCCCGCGCGGGACCGGGCCGGGGTCGCTGGGGCCTCCGCTCGCGCCGGGATGGCCACGACCGGAGCGGGCGGGACCGCTGCGCTCGCACCCCGCCTACGCCGGGATCGCCGGTGCTTCTGGGGCCCCCACCCACGCCGGGATGGCCGGGACGCCCCGTAGTCACGGCCGCGAGTGCAGCAGTCGTAGGCGGAGGGGATGAGTCCGCCGTCCACGGGTCCGCGAGCATTCGCGATGGCCCGATTTTACAGGTAGAGACCCGCGAAGAGCCTGATCCGACGGTCGATTTCGCTTGTTTGCCAGATCGAACGGTCGATGGGTTAGCGGGCGACGTGGCACTATCGGGTGCCCGCTTTTGGAAGCAGGTTTCATATATACAGATGTTCTCAGTAGGGAAAAAGTCCATTTTTATCTCCATAAACTATCCTCAAAGTCTAGTTTTTCTCCCTGAACTCTAAAATTGGGTAACCCACCTCCCTCAACTTTTAAAACCGTCCATTTTACCTCTCTGACTCGGTTATAGGTGATTTTCAAAGACGATTTTATCTTTTTCTTTTTTATTTATTTCAGCTAAATTTTTGAAACGTCATAATAAATACTAGAAAAATGAGCAGAGTTGGTCAACTACCGCCTCCTTGTATCAGCCCAAGCAGCTACCTAATTGGGTTCCAACTGGGCCTCTCAACTGCCGCAGAGGCCCAAACCATCATCCGCCGCTAAACGCAGCCAAGCTGCACTATAAAGAACGCGAACCGCAGCCAACCGAAACCCTACGGCCGCCGCCAGCTTCAACCTCCCAAACCAAACCCTACCCACACCCGCCGCCGCCGCAGCCACACCACCAGCAAGCAGCAGCATCAGCCATGCCGCCCAAGTTGGACCCATCTCAGGTGGTGGAGGTCTTCGTCCGCGTGACGGGAGGCGAGGTGGGCGCGGCGTCGTCGCTGGCTCCCAAGATCGGCCCGCTCGGTCTCTCCCCGAAGAAGATCGGTGAGGACATCGCCAAGGAGACCGCCAAGGACTGGAAGGGCCTCCGCGTCACCGTCAAGCTCACCGTGCAGAACCGGCAGGCCAAGGTCTCCGTCGTGCCCTCCGCCGCGGCGCTCGTCATCAAGGCGCTCAAGGAGCCCGAGAGGGACAGGAAGAAGGTCAAGAACATCAAGCACAGCGGCAACGTTAGCCTCGACGACGTCGTCGAGATCGCCAAGACCATGCGGCCCAGGTCCATGGCCAAGGAGATGGCCGGGACTGTTAAGGAGATCTTGGGGACCTGCGTCAGCGTTGGGTGCACTGTCGATGGGAAGGACCCCAAGGACCTGCAGCAGGAGATCGATGATGGTGAGGTCGAGATCCCCTCCGCTTAAAGGTGAGCATCCCAGCTCTTCATTCGCACTATGTTCTTTCATGGATTGCTCTGTGGGATTGCTAAAATTTAGACGAGACCAATGTTAGTGTTTTAGATTAGTTTCAGTGAGCTGCGTGGATATGCCAATTGAAGCATTGATTTCTGTTTAGATTCTGGTATTGCGTTGCGTTTGATTTTGTAGTAAAACTCGAAACTTTATCAGGCCTGATAAATCACACTTTCTTTTAGTGGTTGGTGATACACTTTATACTGAATCCTGCTATGTGTCTTTTGGGAGGTCTAGATTGCCTGTGATAGTAAGTATTTTCGGCCTATATTTTCCACTAGGCTAATTACATTTGCAGCACCAGCAGCTCTAATTTCTCTCTGTTGGCACTCAGTTTTTGGCTGCAAAAAAGTTATAGCAAACTGGCCTTCTCAATGCTTTATTTTCATCATCATTGAATTATATATCCATTTGTAGGCTTCATGGTCTGATTATTGATGTTTCGTCAAATCCTTTGCCTGCTTATAAATGTTTGAATCATTTTCATTGCATCCTGTTTAATAGTAATGTGTTACACAACTGAAGTTCTTTGTAGTATGTGTGTTGGTACTTGGTGGGCTCGTAGGTACATTCTTGTTTTAGGCTTTGGTTGATGAATATCTATTGTCTTTTTTCCACTCAAAATGTTTAAAGTCTTTTGCATGTATTTGTGACTTTGCCATTTGTTCTCCATGCAGGCTATTCAACTAAGGGGATCATCAGACGCTGTTGAAGTTGCGTTTTGTTCCAAAAAAATGATGTTTATGTACCTCACCGGATCCAGCTATTTATCTTGCACTCGTAGTTAATCATGTGATAAGACTTAAATATTACTACCCCGCATCTAGCTTATGTTTTAAGCATCAATGCAACTTGATCAGTACATCCTGTCTGGTCAAAGTTTCATATTCCAATTTTTGCTCGGAGACCCTTGCAATATTTGATTTTTTTTCCCTCGTTTCATTTTAATTTTCTGTGAAAATGAACGGATTACTGTGAATTTTTTTACAAAATTTACGATTAGCGATCTCTTTCCCCGAGACCCGACCGTGCAGACAGCCTTCAGTTTTAATGTGCAAGTTTTAAAACAACACATAATAATATTCTATTGATCCTTTGTTTCTCTTGTGAACACCATCCAACCTGGCCCGACTACAACAGTACAAATTGAGTTTATTGGAAGTCTCGCGATCCTGACTGATGGAGTCTTTCTCCACTGTGTCCGCCGTTGTGTCCCCTGAGGGCCTGTTTGGAACAGGAAAAATTTCCGTGTTTCGAACAGGCCCTAAGCACAGACGCGCCCAAGCCGACGTCCTGGAGGCCATCCACCTCCGCCCCATCCGGAACCGACGCCGGAGACTCCTCCCTCGCATGTTGCAACCGTACGGCAAGCCGGCCACACTGTCTGGGTGCCTTCAGCTGCGCCTGCCGCCTCACGCAGCCTCGACAGGGAGCACTACGCTTGCGCCTGAGCGTCGTCGTCACTCGTCACCCTCCCTCGTCGAGAAGATCGGTTTATGTAGTGTAGTATTGAAGACTAGTGCATCACACACGTCTTTGCGCGCGTCGACGGTTAGTTGGAAATACAATCATAGATCTGAACGTGTCTATTTTTTTTTAAGATCAGAGCATGGATACAATAAATATCTGGCATTGTAATATGAGGATGGTACGTCTGTATATTACATACTCACAGAGGGATTTCAAAAGTGTGGCAATGTTCCAAGCCAGTAGCATAGGGCGGTGTTTTATAAGTACCATAATAGTGCACAACATATGCTAGCTCTGTACATTAGGCTGCACGATAAGCAACAATGGTGGTTCTGACATAACTATCATATTCTAAACACATAGCGTTAGGTGGAGTAATCATACATTTTAGCTGAAACCGTGCTGATGATCTTATTAGTATCTTGGTTCACGGTCCGAAAGGTCGCTGTCCATGGAGAATGAAGCGTCCGTGCTGGATGAATTTGTTGGTGGATTTATTTTGTTAGTCGTACGTACTTGGTTCGTGAAATGTAAGATAAGGAGGCCCAATTCGAATGTGTGGAACTTTACCAGATTCCTAATAGCAGCACATGCATTCTGTGTGGTGGCTGCATCCGGATAGGTAACCTGTAAAGCAGTAGAGGCTAGATTTGTTGAGTATTGGCATGAAGTCTGTTGAACAGCAGCGGTATACATATATGCATATGTTTTTCAGGGCAGCAGGTGCGTGGAGCTTGCATTTTGTGAAAACTGTGCATTCTTAGGACGATAGAACTCGAAAAGAACCGTGTCTGTCATACCTGTAGAGCGTAGTGCAGAGGTGCTTTCTTCATCTTCATTGTCGCTGCGAAACATACATGCGGATGTCTGATGTCGCTGCGAAACATACATGCGGATGTCTGATGTCGCTACGAAACATACATGCTGAATAAGGCTGAATTAAGATTAGGCTGGATAAAAAAAAGACGTATCCAGTGTAGAGAGCTCCCGCTCTGTGCGAGGTCTGGAAAAGGGTGTCAGTGGCAAGCCTTACCATCGCCTGTGCAATGCGAGGAGACCGCGACATGTCACAGGGTGACAGTTTGGAGATAACACAGTAGTGAATATGAACATGTATCTACCCAGGATCATGGACGTCCACATGTTGATTATGGGGGTGTTTGGTTCCACGGACTAAATTTTAGTCCATATCACATCGGACGTTCGGATATTAATTAGAAGGACTAAACATGAGTTAATTATAAAATTAATTACACAGATGGAGACTAATTTACGAGACGAATTTATTAAGCCTAATTAACCCATCATTAGCACATATTTACTGTAGCATCACATTATCAAATCATGGACTAATTAGGCTTTAAAAAATCGTCTCGCAAATTAGTCGCAATCTGTGTAATTAGTTATTTTTTAGTCTATATTTAATACTGAATGCATGTGTCTAAACATCCGATGAGACATGAACTAAAATTTAATCAAAGGAACCAAACATGCCCTATATAGTGTGACAAAGCATCATACAAAATGAAAACCAAACGTCTGCAGTGACAGATTCAGTTGGGTAAACACGCACTGTAGTGTGGTTTGTGGACCATCTGTACACTTGGATTTTCCATCTGTTGACGTTGAGGTGGATCTTCCATCTGTAGACCTTCAGTTGGCTTCGATTTAGCACCTGGCCACCGTAACTGATTCCATGAAGAAATAGTTTTTTAATAAAGACAAATCCATATTGTAGTATGTGGTTCAGAAAATTATCCAAGCATTCTCCACTATAAATTTTGAATCATTTGTCATATGGTTAAAATTTACACAATGCACTTCTCAGGTAACGTGGAATTACTATAACTAATTGGATGCTAATTCTGGCACTAAAATATTGGCGCAAAAAGGTTTCAACATGGAACTGGATACTCAAGGCAGCAACAGTAATGAGCATTGAATGGTCTATAAATTGATCTGCACAATACACAGAAGAGTGTAAGGAAAATAGAACCTATACTCATTTACTTTGGATTTTGGTGTTTGATGATCAACACAACCAAATTGGACTAATAATTTTGCAAATGATTGTTTTATAGTTCAATAGGGTGCAAGACGTGACTTGGACGAAGACGACGTGATGATCCGATGATCAACACCTTAAGCAAGACCTTAAAAGCATAAGAGAAGACTCAAGATATCAAACAAAGTCCAAGCATGAAGATAGGAACCAAGCTGGACGTAAGATCGCGAAGAAACGAGCTCACAGAGGTGACCGGACGCTGGCGGAAAGCGACCGGACGCTCCGATCAAGAGGCTCGGCAACAGCAGGCGCGACCGGACGCTGGTGGCAAATCGACCGGACGCAGAACTGCAGCATCCGATCAAGTACAGAAAGGTTTCAGAGCGGCGAAATTACGACCGGACGCATCCGGTGGCATGTGGCCGGACGCTGGCAGCGTCCGATCAGTTGATCACGACTCTAACGGTCGGGACGACCGGACGCGTCCGGTCAGGACGTGATTAGCGTCCTATCAGTAGCAGAAAAGCGGGATTTCGTCCCCAACGGCTATTTTCTCAGTGAGGCTTATAAATAGACCCCTCAACCGACCATTTGATAGTAGTGGAGCTGTAGAAACATATCGAGGGTGTTGATACACCATTCTAGTGATCTCTACTTGCATTGTGCTTAGTGATTCATTAGGTAATTAGTATAGGTGCTTTGCGAAGTGCTTAGATTGATTAGACCACCGCTTATGCGTTTGCTCTAGGTTTAGGCCTAGTGTTTAGTGAGGTTTGCATACCTCTTACCACTTGGTGCTTGTGCGCATCATTGTTGTACATCGGAGGGGCTTATAGTCTTACGAGATCACACCAACCGCGGTTGTGGTGTGGCCGTCACCGTGTACCCGAGGGAACAAGGCCTGCGGCGTTTCGGCCAGAAGCTTGATAGTAAAAATGGCGGGGAGCATTCGGGGGAGCTTGTCGGAAGGCAGTCGGAGACCCACTTGCGCGTGGGGAAGGCCCGAGGCTATCCACGAAGTTACCCGACCGGGAGCTTAGCCCTTGCGAGGGATTCCTTACGAGGGGCTCCAACGAGGACTAGGGAAAAGCTTGCGTGCTTCTTGATACCTCGGTAAAAATACCAGAGTCATCGACGGGAGTTTGCATATCTCTACCTTGCTCCTTAGCTTCCACATTTACTTTGATTGTATTACTCCTTTTGCGGTAGAGATAGCAACACACTAGCAAAACCGTAGTTGCACATTTAGATAGTTTATCTTTTGTATATGTTTTGTTAAGGTTAGAAAAAGAGGCCATTGCTTAGAGTTAGAATTTAAAGTTGCCTAATTTAAACCCCCCCCCCCTCTTATGCGTCACGGTCCTCTACAAGTGGTATCAGAGCCAGTTGGTTCAATTTGGACCTTTGGCTTAACCGCCGTTGAGCCAACGCATTTTAGAGTGGTTGGGATGGATACCTCTAGGCCTCCTCACTTTGACGGCACTAACTTCCCCTATTATAAAGCAAGAATGGCTTGCCACCTTGAGGCAGTTGATTTGGGTGTTTGGAGAGTTACTCATGATGGGATGAAACCCATTAAGAATCCTGGTAAACCCACGAAGAGTGAAGAAAAAGAAATTCATTTCAATGCTAGAGCTAAAAATTGTTTGTTTGAATCATTTAGTATGGATGTATTTAACCAAGTATTCACTTTAAATACGGCACATGAAAGAGACTACTCCAGAAGGATGAAAAGTTCAATTGGACTCTAGAGTGTGAAGCCCGTTTTTCACACCCTACGGACCTTATTAACTATAGCTCCTGTTTTAGCACAACCCGACATTGAGAAGCCTTTCAATGTGTTCTATGATGCATCGAGTATAAGTTTGGAGTGTGTGCTCAAGCAAGAAGGAAGAGTTGTTGCCTATGCTTCTCGACAATTGAGAAAGCATGAAGTTAATTATCCTACACATGATTTAGAGCTCGCAACAGTTGTTCATGCATTGAGGATATGGAGACATTACTTGTTGGGAAACATATGTCACATATACACTGATCACAAAGGTCTCAAATAGATCTTCACTCAACCTGAGCTGAACATGAGACAACATAGATGCTTAGAGCTGATTAAGGACTATAACTTGGAAGTACATTATCATCCTGGCAAGGTAAATGTGGTAGCAGATACCTTGAGCCGGAAGTATTATTGCAATTCTCAATGTCAAGGGTGTGCCCATTCAAATCCAAGATCTCATTTTCACCAATCAAAGAAATGAGCAAAGAAAGAGAGGATGCTATGGATGCGACAAGTTGGAGCACTTTGTGGAAGTTTATCCAAATAAGCCCACACCCAAGACAAAGAAGAAGGCATGCAAGAACCAAGCCCTCACATCAATAAGGTCATGGGATGTTTCTTCAAGTGAAAAAGAACACCATCACAAGAGGCGAGGGCACAAGCACTCATCATCAAGCTCTTCTCGTATGTGCCTTATGGCATAAGGTAACAAAATCTCATCCTCTAGTGAGAGTGATAGTGATGATGAAATACCTTCTTATGATGAAATTGTGCAACAAAATCTTAATTATGCTAAAGTTTGCACTAGTCAACAAAAGAAGCTCAAAAAATTAAAAGACAAGCTAGATAGTTCACAAGAAGCATACAAAACTCTGCTTGAACAATATGAGAACTTTGCTAATCTCAATGTTGAACTATCTACTAAAATTGAGTAACTTGAGGCTAGTGCAACAACAAATGCATGCATAATCAATCATGAGCAACTTGTAAAGAAAAATGAAAAATTAAAAGAAAAATTAGCTAGCTCACAAGATGCTTATAAAAATTTGCTTGCTAAAATAGAAACCATGTGCAAACATTATGATGAGCTAACTAATAAAGTTGCTGATCTTGAAGCCATTAATACAACCCCCACCAAGGCATCTAAAAAGAAAAGCTCTATCTTTAACATGTCTAAAAAGGATACCTCTACTTCTTGTAATGATTTATGCTTAGACTCATCTTTGTGTAACCAAGTTTGTGTTGAGAAAGTTGTTGTAGATACATGCACACAAGAGGTTGTAAAGGAGAATGAGCAACTCAAGCAAGAAGTAGCTCGCCTCACCAAGGACTTGACTCAAGTGAAAGGCAAGGCGAAGCAAGCCCAACTTCATCAAGATAACACCGTCAAGGGAGTGAAGAAGCTTGATGAAAGATAAACCATGGTTTGCTACGTATGCCACAAGGAAGCTCACAAGTCCTATGAGTGCAAGGTGAAGAATAGGGGAGGAGCAAAGAAGAAAGAGAAGAAGCAAACAAGCAAGCTCTCCAACACCTACACCAACAAGGTGGACAAGAAGACCTCTACACCTTATCTCTTGAAGAAGAAGAAAAATGACAAGGTGGTGGTCACCAAGGTGAAAAAGCAAGTGAACAATGGGGTCAAATGCTTTTGGCTGCCAAATAAGATCATTTCCAACATGAAGAGCACCAAGAAGGTTTGGATCCCGAAAGGGAAGTGAGAAGTCTAATGGACTATGAGGAAGTTGGAGACTTGGCAAAGTATGGGTGCATCATGATGGACAAGATCATTGTCAAGTGGGTTAGTGAATACTATGGACCCAAATTTCTCTTCCCATGTTAGGTAACTAGATTCAATTTTCTTCAAGTGTTACTAGTTTTAATTTCCTACTAGTGGCATCCTTAAGCATCTAGTTACTTTTTATGTCTAGGTTTGCATTTGCATGCTTATAACTTTTGTCATGCATACACTAGGTATATCTTATGTTAGGCTTGCTCGGTTTCATTCTTAACCCTTGGAGCAAATCTACATGGTTTAAATTATTTAGGAGCACGACACATAGCTTGTCTTACAATTGTTTATCTAATATGTGCCAAAGTCCTAATTGTAGATAATTTCTTCCGAATATCATCTTCGAAAATGATTCTCACATTCTTGTGATGTCATCTTTCAAGTGGTGTTATTGATTCTAAAATCAATGTGCATGTCTTCTACAAGTATTCCACACTTGTGTGCACAAATTTAGGGGGAGGCTACTCTACAAGTTAGATGCTTTGAGACTAACACCTTTTCAAGCTTATCATGTGTGTAGTAGTCTCATTGCAAGAAAAATGGAGTCCCCGGAGTTAAAGCATCATACTTCAAATATCCACCACCTATTATAAGTGGTAGAAATCAAATTGGTTTCCACATATGGTATTTCTAAACCCATATCATCATGTTGATTTCATTTTAATATTTATATGCTTTCTCCATGCATTATATAGATTAAATTTCCTTGAGCAATAATTTGCCAATTATGCATATGTTTTGCCTTCTACCATATGTATGCATATATTTAGGGGGAGCTTAATCTATATAATGTGAGAGTCAAATTTTGTGACCTATTCCACTCTACACACAAAGGATCACAAAGTTTGACCCTCCCTTGTGCTACTAATGTCCTACTTTTCGGTGTTTGATTCTAAAGGGAGAGAATTTAGAGGACCAGAAGCAATCATTAATTTGTAGGACCAAAAGTTAGATCATAATAATTTACAAGTGGTAATGGTCTATAAGTGGTAAATGTTTGAGAAAGGGAGGATAGTGGATTATGGATTAGTCTATGTAATGAGGAGAATTTGTAGGAAGCAAGGCTTAAATCCATAATGCCACATGGGGACATTTGCAAGGGCAAGATAAGTTTTTTATGTGGTATCCTTTAGTTTTACAAGTAGTATCTTTTAGCATCATATAACCTTGCCCCTTGCATTGCATCCTAGCAAGTAGATAGTTTTCAAATTTCAAAATTCTATTATTTGCTTGCTTTGGTCGTGTTGTCATCAATCACCAAAAATGGAGAGATTGTAAGGAAAATGGACCCTAGGCCCATTTACTTTGGATTTTGGTGTTTGATGACCAACACAACCAAATTAGACTAATGATTTTGCAAGTGATTGTTTTATAGTTCAATAGGGTGCAAGACGTGACTTAGACGAAGGCGACGTGATAATCCGATGATCAACACCTTAAGCAAGACCTTAGAAGCATAAGAGAAGACTCAAGATATCAAGCAAAGTCCAAGCATGAAGATAGGAACCAAGCCGGATGTAAGATCACGAAGAAACGAGCTCACAGAGGTGACCGGACGCTGGACCAGACGCTGGCAGAAAGCGACCGGACGCTCCGATTAAGAGGCTCGGCAACAGCAGGCGCGATCGGACGCTGGTGGCAAATCGACCGGACGCAGAACTGCAGCATCCGATCAAGTACAGAAAGGTTCCAGAGCGGCGAAATTACGACCGGACGCGTTCGGTGGCATGTGACTGGATGCTGGCAGCGTCCGATCAGTTGATCACGGCTCTAACGGTTGGGACGACCAGACGCGTCCGGTCAGGATGTGATTAGTCTTGCGCGTACCATTGTTGTACATTAGAGGGGCTTGTAGTCTTGCGAGATCACACCAACTGCGGTTGTAATGTGGCCGCCACCGTGTACCGGAGGGAACAAGACCCGCGGCGTTTCGACTGGAAGCTTGATAGTGAAGACGGCGGAAAGCATCCAGGAGAGGCTTACCGAAAGGCACGTCGAAGACCCACTTGCGCGTGGGGAAGGCCCGAGGCTATCCACGAAGTTACCCGACCGGGAGCTTGGCCCTTGCGAGGGGCTCCAACGAGGACTAGGAGGAAGCTTGCGTGCTTCTCGATACCTCGATAAAAATACATTTAGATAGTTTATCTTTTGCATAGGTTTTGCTAAGGTTAGAAAAAGAGGCCATTGCTTAGAGTTAGAATTTTGAGTTGCCTAATTTACCCCACCCCCTCTTAGGCGTCACGGTCTCCTACAAAGAGGATACTCTTCATACCTGTTAGAAGATTGGAGAAATCAACAACATTTTCGTACAGGTATTTTGACATAGAGAGGTTGTCTGTATGGACCTGAAGGTTTACCTCAGGTCATCAGTTGCACTCGGGTCAAGACTACCAACAAATACCTGCAAATAATGAAGCCTAGAAAATAAACATCGATCAAGCAGCTTGAACAAGACAAAAGTATTTACAGATACCCACATTAGCATTGCTAACAGAATCATTTATTGTCATTACACATAAGGCTACTAAGTTTATACATAAAGGATTTGTCATTACATATAAGGCTACTATGTCAGGTAAATATAGGACACGGTTTCTTAAATGGCTAGCTCTAAGACATTCCACGTAGATTCCTTGTCTGTATATCAGTGGTTCTCGTTAACGATTTGTGCTTGCCAAATAGAAGGTACTTAGTTTTTTGTGATTCATAGATCGAATCATTAACTATCTGTCTTACAAATAGTGCTAGAACTGTCATTATCATGGGTAGTAAGTAAAACAATATTTACTTCGTAAAGTACTGTATTTCTGAGCAGAGGCTAGCTGTTGGTGGCAATAGCATCTGTGGTTTTATCGAAACAATACTATATACATGAAAATTTCTATGTTTCTGAGTGGTAATAATCAGGCCTACCGATCTGTGTAAATTGGACCTACATAACAGAGGCTGAAGCAAGGGAAACAATTTTTCATGACAAAATTGATGAGGTGAAAAGGGGTAAAATCAGATAACAAGAATAAGTAAAAAGGTTCAAGACAAGACAAAAAAAAGGTAGCCCTAAGTGAGGTCTAATTAGTGGCAGATATATATGGAAGAGTGTTTACAAAATTCATTTCTATATTTTTGGTATGTTGCATTGATTTCTGTAAGGCTATAGCCATTTTTCTGTGTCCAGATGGCTCAATGTGCAATCCTGAGTGTTTCTATGAACAATGATGTTTGAAATCTCTAAATAGCTATAAATAAGTCCAAGGAAAGAGAAGGCGGAGGTTTCCCTTTTCAACGTCAGTTTTGTCATGGAATAGTTTTGTGCGAGTGAGTTCGTCTTTTCTGTGTGGAATTGTTTGCATCCAGAGTGTAAAATATGGCAAAAAGCCAGGTTGTTTGTATGTAAAGCATCTTGTACAAAATAAGAGTTCCTTATTTGAAAGTGTTCTAATGGTCTCTGATCAAGGTCTATCAAGGTCAGTTGTTGTTGAGACTAGCGGTCTCAGACAGTGTGGAGGAGATAGAGGCCTCCGCCCGCCAAGCGTTGCCCTCAGGCGGAGGCTCGGGGAATAGGCACGACAGGTGGGCGTGTAGGGAAATGGCACACAAAACTAAGGTTTCATTAATTCATCCTCCAACTTCCCGTACTGTTACAAGTGTTCCCTATTTATAGGACTCAACTACCTCTTAACAAAATTTATTGCAATGCCGCTCAACTGCTACAGTACATTCCTGGAATATTCCGCCACCAGTCTCTTGTTTGCGGGGCAATCTTGCCACATTGTCTTCAAGTAATGGGCCTCCATGAGCGGTCGGCCCACCGTGCCTCGGTCTTCGGCCTAGAGGCCTGGGTTCCCGACGCTGGCCTCCGTCCTCAGGGGCGCGCAGCTGCCTACGCGAGTCTCCGCCGGTCCGGTCGAAGACCTCATCCGTAAGTCTCCGCCCGGCCGTGCGGGGGCCATGCTGGCACGCTCGCGCGGACCACGGGCGCCTGCGCTTAGGTACCTGCACACACTTAGGCAAGGTTGTTTGTTTGATTAGTTCGGGGGTAGGGCGGCCTCCACCTTTAGTGCTGGAGACGCCCGTCAGCCGAAGCGGGGCGGCGTCCGCCTAAGCGGCCGGAGATGCCCATGCTCAGCCTGGGCGGAATCCGCGACAAGCTCGCTGAGCCTTGTGCATCGCCCTACAAGCATAGCCAGGAAAGTTCCTTTAGTCAGTGCCAGATCTCTACCCTAAGACAGTCGAAGACGCCTCGATGACACCTCGCCGTCGGAGGCCTTCGCCACCCGCCGAGACCGTGTTACAATAGTTCCCCCCTTTTGAGACCACGGTTCGCCTAAGCGTGCCGTGAGCTCAAAACGCCTTGACCAAAGGCGTCCGTGGGGGCGGAGGCCACACGCAGTGGCGTCTCTGAGTGAGGCCCCGCTACTTCCCCCCTGGCCCACTCTGGCGCAGCCGCTGGTCTCGTTGAGAGTAGCCGTTGGGCAGCAAATCTAGCCGTTGTCCTACGCTATGGCCGTTTACGCCGTATTGCTTTCCGTTGTATACCTTGCGACTTCTTCGGAGATGACCATTGTGTGGCAGGTGAATTCTTCGGAGATGACCGTTGTAAGGCGGGAGCCGGACCGCCCGCCCACGGCCTATATAAGGGGTCCCCCCTGCACTACTCATTCGCTTTCCTTGCCTCTGAGAAATCGCTCTCTGCTCTCTTCGCTTTCGCCTGAGCTGCCTTCGCGCGTTCCGTCTTTCCACCTGCGCTTGCGCCTAGGCTACCGCCGCGGTGGCTTTCTTTTTCGCCTCCGCCCATACTCGTCGGCCTGCCTTCTTCGGACCCTATCGCCACCTTCTCGGCGTTAGGGCCGCCGGCTGGGGTGCGTGCTTTGAGGATTGCATGCTTGCCTCCGCCTCCGCGTTGGAATTTGAAAAGCTAGTGGAGGAGGATTTGGGGAGTGTCTCTGTGTCCGTCAAAGACCTGATCGCTGTGGATTCCAGAGACATGGCGATAAAGTCATGGGATTTTGGCCCCTCCTCCATTACTGAAGAGGCGGTCGCAGAGATGTTGAAGGAATCGTATTTTCCTTCTTCGAGGGTAAAAATCCCTCCGCCTGGCCAGACTGTTCCGGAACTGGAGGTGGGATATGCGGTGGTGTTTTGGGACTTCTTCACCTACGGCCTCCGCCTTCCTTACATCCCCTTCCTCCGCCGGGTGTTGGAGACCTTCAATGTCCAGCTCCATCATCTGACTCCTACTACCTTCTTCACGCTCAGCAAATTCTACTAGGCATGTGTTTCTTATGGTGTCGAGCCAGATGTGGACACCTTCTGCGCTTACTACGAGCTGTAGAAGCAGCCAAAGAAGAAGAAGGAGATGCGGGAGGGCAAGGAGGTGGAGGTGACCTACCAGTATGGTAGTTGCACCTTTATGTCGAAGAGGAACCAAGGCATAGATTGCCTGGAGATTTCTTTTTGCCAGAAGGGCAAGTGGGACTGCGGCTGGCTTGAGCAGTGGTTCTACGTGAAGACCTACGGGGTCCGTGGCTCTACCGAGGATGGTACGGAGGTCGCGGAGTATCCATTGACTTCAAGAATGGAGGAGATGGCGCCGCATACACGCGTGGATCCACCGGAGGAGATGTCTTCGGCGAGGAAGGCTTGCGACCGGGCTTTTGCGGCGGTGTGCCGCTACTCCGGGGGCCGCGACCTGGTGGAGGACATTATGGCCTCCAACTACTAGCCCCTGGGCAAAGACAACCCAGCCTTTCAGCTAGAAAAGGTGAAGGTTTCCATTTTTTGGCCAGAGGCCGGGATTCCTTTCCCCCGCTTTGGCCGGTCTTTAGGGGAGGGGGTGACGGAGGGCAGCTTTGTTGCTGACGTTGAGGAGGCCACCGTTGGGTTGGTTGGCAAAATTTTTGAGCATGAGTACACATCACGGAGAGCCATGGCAGGCACCATGCCGTGGCTCAATCGAGTTTTTGAGGAGCTCGGGATCATCTACCGGGAGCGCGAGGTTCCCGCCGAGGTCCTGACTTCGATTGACAAGAAGAAGAAGAAGGCCTTCGCGAAGAATGTTATGGCGGAGGCCGAGTCCAAGAAGAGGAAGGGCGCCTCCGTTGCTCGGGCGCCTGTGAAAAAGAAGAAGAAGAGCGGTGCTCTGGTGATCGCGCCGGCCGCGTCTTCGGCCGGTAGTGCGGGCGTTGCCTCCGCCGGCAGTGAAGACATTCAGAGCTCCTCCGTCCCATCAGTGGACGTGCGGGTTGCGAGCGGAGAGGATCCTGGCTCTCCTGGAGCTCCAATGTGCCCTGTGAGGGGTGATGGGCGTCCAGAGGCCAGCGCTGCTCCAGCGCGCACCTTGCATGGCGCTGTGAGTGTCGGCGAACAGCCAAAGGCTAGCATCGCCGATCCTATGCCCGACATTTTTGGTGGGCTGTATTCAAGTTCTGAAGAGGTCACGGAGGCCGTCTTGCGGCACGCTCCTTCGTCTCCTGCCGTTGTTGCGCCTTTGCCCGCGCCAGCGGCCGACGTCAGGCAGCCGGAGGCCATGCTTCCTGAGCAGGCCCTAGCGGCTCAGTCTTCTTCGAGCCCTCCGCCCGTCAGGCCGCTGTCTGAGGAGAGCCGGCCCTTTGGGCCTTTGCCGCATGATATGGCGGAGACTTCTGCCCAGGGGGCTCGGCAGGTGGCCCAGCCTGGGCTTTTTATGAGTAAGTTTGTTTGATGCACATTTTAGTGTTTAAAGTCTTCGCCCAGTTTATTTGTTTATGTATTGTACCAAGTGCTAATACCGTGTACTTGTTGCTTTGTAGGTGATGTCATGGCTGGACTCCTCACCCCAGAGGAGCGAGCGACCGCTGCCAGCGTTAGGTTTGGTCCGGGGTAGCTAGGGCTGATGGCGCTGGGTCCGAGTGGGTATAGATTGTTTTTATCTTACTCATCTTTTGGCCTGTTGTTATTGCCTATTTCTGATCGGCCCTCTGACCTGAGTTGTTGTTGTTGTTGTTTTTGCTACGCAGGCTCCTCTGACACTTCTATCTCAGGTTGGGAAGAGTGCTATCTTGGTGTTCTTGGAGACGTTAGAGGTGGTCTCTGGTAGTTGGTGTATTTATTGTGAGATTTGCTTTTCTCACCTTATTGTTTTATGTTTGTTTGTTCTTTGAATAGATCGCTTCAAACAGCATCTGAGGGACATGGATTTCTTCCAACTTCTCCATATTCATCTAGAACACCAGAGCTTGGTGCGTCTTCGGCGGTTTGTCTTTTTTGGTGTATGTTTGCCTTTAGACTTGTTTTTGTTTCTATTGTTGATCGCCTTGGTCTTCTTCTTTCTGATCGCAGGGGTATCACACGACCGTTGTTATGGAAGAGCGCTACACTTGCGAGGTCTCTGACCAAGATACTATGATTGAAGCGCTCAAGGCAGAGAATGAGCGCCTGGAAGGTGAAAAAGGGGGTTTGTCCAACTCCCTTTCAGCTCCCCGCCTTTCTCTAGCGGAGAAGGAACAAGAAAAGGATGCTTTGTGGGCCGATCTCGCCAAGGCCCGGGATGCAGAAGTTTTGTCCGCCGAGCAGGCCCGTAGGGTGAACAAGTTGGCCGAGGGTCTCCGGTGAGAGCTGGCCTCTGAGAAGGAATCCGTAGCTATGGTGGGGGAGTAGCTGTCTTTGACGACGAGGCATTTGGGCTCGGTCATGGGGGTCCTTGCTGCAACCGTTGGCCACTATCGGGCCATCGTTGCTGAGTTCGGAGGTGAAACCTCTGCTCCTCCGGAGAAAGACAGCGTGTATGCCCTCGCCTCCTGGCTAAAGCGTCACCTTGCGAAGCTCCCTGGTCTGATCAATGGCTGCACGGACTACGTGGCGCTGGCGGGAGTAGCAAATTACGCCAAGCTTTTGGTGCACGATGGGTGTACGCATACCGAAAGTATTTCAGAGGGAGCGCTGCTGGGTCCGGAGGAGCTTGGTGAGACTTCTCTTGGTTTGCGAAAAACCTTGAGAAATTTCATTGGGTACTTTTGGGCTCCATTTGGGAGACCTGCTGCTTGGAAACTGGTGGAGGAAAAGAGGGCGAAGGTATTTCTAGTCTTTGTAGCCGCTATTTTTGTCTCCTTGCTTTTTGCGAAGCTGCAAAGGCTTTCATTGCATGTGCCCCTGATATTTTAGCCTATGCTACAGGATGCGCAGAAGAGTCTTGCGGGCAGGCCTCCATCAGTTCCACACTCGGCGACCGCGGGCGGTGCCTCCGCCATCGCTGGCGCTCCGGTGGGCACTACGATCAGCGGTGGTGATGGTCGGAGGCCACAGGCGCCATGCCCGCCCATAGTTGATGTGGGCTTCGTTCCAGGGACTTCTGCTGCGGCTGATGCGCCGAAGGTCTAGGCTCTTTGTAGCACTTAGTTGTTTTGACTTGTATATTGTAGTCCAGTTGGACTCTTGTAAATAAAGTTTCTTTTGTTCTGAATGGTTTTGTAGGAAATTTTAACCTTGCGTAGGTTTCGAATCAGGAGCCTACGCAAGATGTTGCGCCTTTGACTCTCTACAATGACAGTATTTATGTGAGCAGAGAGCTTTGGGAGTATTGGTGTTCGGCCTTTCCCCGTAGCGTTGCGCGCGACATGTTTGAGTTAGTTAAGTTTGACATAGACGACGAGCGCGCTGGGTTTACTCGCGTGCTTGCTTGGCGCGGACCTCCGCCACAATAGTTTGGATTTTATTGTAAGTTTGTGTCCTGTAAGAATGCTACTTGACGTTTTATGGAATACAAAACAGGTTCACTTTCTTGATTGTTTGTGCGGGGGCTTATGTCTGTTGTGCTAGTTTACATATCTCGTCTAGTCCCGAGCTTGCACACCGTGGGCCTTTGCTTGGGCGAACGTGCGCGATACAGAGGTGGTGGCCAGGACCTTCGCCCCATGTTCTCTCCTTCTCTGTGCTTGCTTGATGGCCGGGGTAGAAGTGTTGGCAGTTTTTTGGCCCGCGGAGGCGTACTTGAAGTCCGCCTGGCGAGGCTTGCTGAATCGGTGTGTGATCCGATAGGAGGTTTGGCGCAGCTTGTGCAGACAATGGAGACTTTTGGTATTTCTTTAGCTAGGTGTTTTAGCTATCTGGTGGTATGGGCCTCCGATGCTGCACACCCGTGGGACATGTTTCATTTGTGGAGATGACAGGTTAGGTCTCCGGCATCAGGGGGATGTTACGAGATTTTGTGCGATATCCCCCTTCTTCCATAGGCCTGCGCTATTCATCACCATGTCGTAGTTCCTGTCTCTTTTCCTACTGTCTCCGACAGTCTACTGGTGCCTCTGACTTTACGAGTTTTTGTACAATATCTGTGGTCGACTTAGATATCTAAGGAGACCCCTACCTCCATGGCCGTTGCTGTGGCTTGTGCTTGTGCTCTGCCTTCTTCCCCCCTTGTGCCTTGTGCTGACTGAGGTTTTAAGGGCGTGGGGGGAACCCGTTTTATAGCGCGGTGGTGGCTTTTGGTTGTTAAATTTTTGATACGTTGTTTGTTGGAACGTATCTTGGCTTTAATGGCCTATATCTTGCTTGAATTATTCGTGTCTTTTGAGATCTTTTGAAGTAAATAGGCCTGGTGCCTAAGTGATAGGGTTTTGTCAGACCTTTTCGTCGTTTTGCTATTTTTGATGGTGGAGACCTTCTTTCTGGTTCTAGCGCCATAATGGTGTTGCCCCTGATGCTTGGGTTGGTTTTTTGTTAATGTCGGAGGCCTGTTTTGGCTGAGGTTGTTTTTGCCTTGATGCCTAAATCTGGTCAGGTCTTCGTCAAGGGTCGGAGGCCTGTTTGGCCAAGGTTGTTTTTGCCTTGATGCCTGAATCTGGACATGTCTTTGTCAAGGTCGAAGGCATATTTGGCCAAGGTTGTTTTTGCCTTGATGCCTGAATCTGGACAGGTCTTTGTCAAGGTTGGAGGCCTATTTGGCCAAGGTTGTTTTTGCCTTGATGCCTGAATCTGGTCAAGTCTGTCAAGGTCAAAGGCCTATTTGGCCATAGAGGTCGTTTCAAATTGCCAATGCCTGTGGCCGGCGCTTTGAAAGGACCTGTGCTTATTTTTGTTCACCGAATATTGCGGCGCCAGAGCTGGTCGCTTTTGGTTTTAGACTTTTCAAGCGTTCTTTTGGGGAATTACCTCTTTATACTTGTAGAGGATTTTTACATTGAGCCTGCCTCGTTAAAAACCTCACCTTCGCTTGGAGTTCCCCTATGAGGAAAAGAGTACAAGATCTTTTACATTTTTTGGGTTGAAGAAAAAAAACTGAAAGGTAAATGAATGGAGGGGCCTCCGCTTATTATTTGCGGAGGTTGCCCTTTGGTACATTGCCTAGATGTAGTATCTATGGAGGCTGTCAATATTCCAGGTGTGGGTTGTCGTGACACCTTCGCTGTCGGTCAAGTGGAAAGAGCCAGGGCAGCCTGCTGCCGTTGCTGTGTATGAGCCTTCCCATTTTGGTTGCAGTTTGCCAACAAGTTATGCGTTGGGTTTTCTTCTGAGTATGAGGTCTTCGTGTTTTATGTCTTTCCTTACCACCTGAGAGTCTCTCCACTTCTTGGTTTGGGACTAATATTTTGCAATATTTTCGACTGCTTCCAGTCTTATCGCTTCTATTGTTTCTTTTGCATATTCTTCATCTTGCAACATTAGCTGTCTCATTGTGCGGAGGCTTTCATGCTTGATTTCTTCTGGCATCATGGCCTCTTCTCCATAAAGCAGTTTGAATGGTGTGAATCCTGTTGTTCTTGAGATAGATGTATTATGTGACCAAATCACTCTGGGTAATTCATCTACCCATTTTCCTTTGCGTAGGCCCAGCAATGTTTTTGATATTGCTGAAAACACTATTCTATTTGCTCTTTCCACAGCACCATTGGACTCTGGGTGGTATACTGAGGCGAAGGCTAGTTTTGTCCCAATGCTTTTGTAGAATTCTTTGAAGTTCCCTGAATCGAATTGTTTTCCATTGTCTACTGTCAGAATCCTCGGTACACCGAATCTGCAAATGATGTTTTGCCCGAAGAATTTTCTAACGGTTTCTGAGGTTATCTTCGCCAGCGGCTTTGCTTCTATCCATCTTGTAAAATATTCTACTGCCACTACTGTGAATCTATTTCCTCCTTGGGATGGTGGTAATGGGCCGATCAGGTCCATACCCCATCTTTATAGCGGCTATGTCGGAGGTATAAGCAGGGTCTCCGATGATGGTTTTGACTGCCCGGGAGAGAATGTTTGGCATGCTTTGCATGTTCTGACTATCTGCTCTGCATCTTGTATGTGTGTTGGTCAATAAAAGCCTTGCCTTATTGCCTTTGCTGATAATGCTCTAGAGCCAATGTGCGACCCGCAAATTCCTGAGTGTATTTCTTGAAGTAACTCTATGCCTTCGCTCCACGATATGCATTTGAGGAGAGGTTGGACTACTCCTTTCTTGTACAATATACCATCTATGATTGTGTAATTTCTTGCCCTGGCCTGTATTCTTGCTGCTTTTGCTTCATCTTCTTCGGTGGTTTTGCCTTCTAAGAATTCTGTTATCGCCTTTCTCCAATCTTCATTTTGCAGGTGTAGTATGGGCTTAGGTGTCTTAGATGTCTCCGCAGTTGCCGAAGACTTCAGGATCTGGTAAAAAGTGTTTGGTGGCAGTGGCAGGTTGTTTGCCGCGGCTTTAGCTAGTTCATCTGTCTCTACATTTTTTTATCTTGAGATGTGCTTCAGGGTGAAGCCCTCGAATCTCCGCTCTAAATTTCTGACAACGGATAGGTATTTGATGAGTTTTGGCTCTCTTGCTGTGTATTCTTTCTCTACTTGGCCAGTAACCACTTGAGAATCTATTTTGACTGTCAATGTTTTTGCCCCTAGGGCCTTTGCTTTACTAAGCGCTAGGATCAGGCCTTCAAATTCTGCTATGTTGTTTGTTGATTTGAACTCTAGCCTTGCTGCGTATTTCAGTCTGACGCCGGAGGGTGCCGTTAGGATGGCGGAGGCTCCTGCTCCGGCTTGGCCCCAGGCTCCATCCGTGAATGCTATCCAGCCTTGAGTGGTTGGTTGTACCTTGGGCTCTGTCGGAGGTGTCCAATCTGCTACAAAATCGGCTAGTGCTTGTGATTTGAGTGCTGTTTTGGGGACATACGAGATATCAAACTGTGATAGCTCTGTAGCCCATTTTCCTATTCTGTCGGAGGCTTCTTTGTTTCTGAGCAAGTCTTGCAGTGGCAGCGATGTTGGAACTAAGATTTCATGGGCTTGGAAATAATGCTTTAGTTTTCTTGATGCCATCAGTACTACGTAGGCAACTTTTTCTACCTCAGTGTAGTTTAGCTTGGCTCCGAACAATGCTTCTGAGATAAAATAAACTGGCTTTTGTGTTTTGTCTGATTCTTTTTCCAGCTCATGGACTAAGACTATGCTGATTGCATGGTCGGAGGCCGCCACATATAGCAATAGGTGGCTATCTGATTCTAGGATGGAGACCACCAGTGAGTTTGCCAGATACTCTTTCAAGTTATGAAATGCCTCTGACTGCTTGGACCCCCACTCAAAGTTGTCTCTGCCCCTCAGTGCTTGGAAGAAGGGGAGGCTGTGTTCTGCTGATTTTGAGATGAATCTGTTGAGCGCTGCTATTCTTCCCGTCAGCTTTTGCACTTCTTTCTTATTTTTGGGTTCTGCCATTGTCATTATTGCTCTGGTTTTGTCTAGGTTCGCTTTGATGCCTTCGCTGCTTATGATGTATCCGAGCATCTTTCCTTTTGTGACTCTAAATATACATTTTTCTAGGTTGAGGCGAAGGCCAGCTGTCCAGAGGTTGGTGAAGGTCTCCTGTAAGTTGGAGACATGATCATCCTTGTTCTTGCTCATGACCACTTTGTCGTCGACGTAGGCTATGATGTTTCTATCTAGTTGTGAGCCTAAAACTTCCTTTGTCATTCTGGCAAAGGTTGCTCCGGCATTTTTGAGGCCCTCCGGCATTCTGGTGTAGCAATATGTCTCGAATGGAGTGGTGAAACTTGTCTTGTCTTCGTCTTCTTTTTTCATCCAGATTTGGTGATACCCAGAGAAACAGTCAAGGAGAGAGAACCTCTGGCATCAAGCTGTCTTGTCGACGGAGGCATCTATTCTTGGCAATGGGAAAGGGTCTTTTTTGCAAGCTTTATTCAGATCTGTGAAATCTATGCACATTCTTATTTTACCATTCTTCTTTGGCACCGGTACTACGTTTGCAAGCCATTCTGAATACTTGACTTCTCTGATGACTTTTGCATCTAGCAACCTTTGCACCTCCGCCTTTACTGCCAAGATTCTGTCCTCCGACATTTTTCTCTATTTCTGCTTTCTTGGCCTTATGTTTTCATTGATATCCAGTTCATGCTGTATGATGTCCCTGCTGACTCCCTGTAGGTCGGAGGCTGACCAGGCGAAGATGTCTTTGTTTTTTACTAGAGTTTCCATGAGCTCTTCCTCCTCTGCTTTGCTCAACTCTAAGCTGATTGTTACTTTTCTATCTGATAACTCCTTTTCTAGAGGGGTCACCTTTGTCTCTTCTTGACCTGCCATATCTGTTTTTCCTCTGGGCATATCCAGAGGCTCTAGTTCTTTGTGTGCTGACTCGACTGCATTGATGTTTCTTTAGGCTCTGTAGATTGCTTTTTCTATGTTTCTTGCTTCTTTCTGGCTACCTTGAACTGTGATAATACCATGGAGTGCTGGTATTTTCATGCACAGGTAGGCCATATGTAGGGTTGCGTTGAATTTGGTTATGAATCCTCTGCCCAAGATGGCATTGTATGGGTAATATAGATCGACGATGTCGAAGGTTATGTACTCGGTTCTAGCATTTGCTTGTGTTCCAAACGACACTGGGAGTGAGATTTTTCCTAATGCTTGTATCTGCTTGCCTCCGAATCCTATCAAAGGTGATTCGGAGGGTTGTAGTTGATTTCTACTGAGCTTCATTTGGTCGAAGGTATTTATGAAGATGATATCTGCTGAACTACTAGTGTCAATCAGTACTCTGTTTATCTCCCATGCTGTTATGTTGGTCTTGATTACCATTGCGTCTGCGTGAGGGTAGCTCTCTAGCTGGAGATCTTCTTCTGTGAAGGTGATTGGGACTCTGGACTAATCTGTGTATTTCGCTGGGCCTTGGACTGCTACGTTGTTTACCAGGCGGAGGTGATCCTTTTTCTGTTTTTCGTTTGAAACTCCATTGATGATCCTCCGGCGATTGGTAGTATCATGCCTATTGTTGGTAGCGGTCCATGGGGGTTGACTTGGTTTTCTAGGTTTGGCTCATTTTTGGTGCTGGTGGTTGGTTGTGAGGTGGTGGTGGAGGCAGTTGCTGCATGTGGTGCTATTGCGGCGGAGGCTCGAACCTGATTTGGTTTTGTGCCGGTGGGTTTGTTTCGAGGTAGGTTATATGGGGAGGTTTTGGGTTTATGTAGGTCAGGCTTGCCTCCGACCTATAGTTACCCACCGGAGGCTACTGCGAAGGCGCTGACCGCCATGCTGGTAGGAAGTTTGGGTAATAGGCAGAGGCCAGTGTGGAGGGATGTATTTGGGTTGCGTTTAGCGCTGGTTACATTGGGCAGTACTGCTGGTGGCCAGTTGTGTAGGTGGTGTTGACCTCTCTTCCGCTCTGCTATGTTAGAGGTTGGACAGTCTGCTTGTTCTTCATCCTTTCCTATGTCTCTTTTGTCTCCGGACAATCTTTGGTGCTGTGCCCTGCATTTTCACCGTGAAAAACGCAATATGGCCTGCGTTGTTTCTGGCTGTGGTTTTTGTTCTAGTTTTTGCCTTGGTAACCTTGCCAACCTTGGTTCCTGGTCTGGGTCTCCGGCCGTGCTGGCGCTTCCAGTTGCCCTTGCTTGGGGTGAGGTTGACCCTCGATGCTAAGCATTTGTCCCTGGCCTGGTTTCTGATTTGATGCATTCTAGTTATTATAGGTTTTCTGGGAGTTTTTGCTGCTGTTTTGCTGTCTGTTTTGACCCTGTTCCTCCAGCCTTTTCCGGAGGTCATTGTTTGATCTGTAGTATTTCTCGAACTCGTCATACAACTGTTGTATAGAAGTTGGTTTCTTTCTTGCTAGGTGTGCTACGAATGGCCCGATTCGGAGGCCTTTGATCGCTGCTTCGATGGCGATCTCGTCTGGGATGTCTGGTGCCTTTGCCTTTAGTTGCATGAATTTCCGAAAGTAGTCGTGTAGTGTCTCTCCCTGCATTTGCTTGCACTAGAACAGATCTGTAGAAGTTAGCGACTGTGCTGTTAGCCCCTTGAAATTTGCCAATATCTTCTCCCGGAGGTTTTTCCAAGAATAGACTGTGCTTGGTTTGAGCATAGAATACCAAGCCAACGCATCGCCTTCGGCTGCAATGACAAATGACTTTGCCAAGACGGTGTCGTCTCTGTCGGCGGAGGCTACTGCTGCCTCGTAACTCATAATAAACTGATGGGGGTATGTCTTGCCGTTGAACTTTGGTAGTGTGATTGGCTTATACGCTGTTGGCCATGGCGACTGTTGTATGCCTTTAGAGAGTGAGGACTTGGGATCAATAGGCCTCCGCATCACTTGAGATGGTATCATGGTCGGACTGATCACTGGCGGAGGTGTTGCTGCGGAGGCTGGGATTGCGGAGGTTGACGCTGGTACTGCATGCTGCATACTTAGCATCTCAGCATGTAGGACTGCCAACTGCTGCCTTATTTATGCTGCTTGTGATGAAGCTTGAGTAGCTTACTGATTAGCTACGAATGCTGCTGCCATTCTGTCCCTCTCTTGTTGCGCCCTTTGCAGCTGTGCTTGCAGCTGTTGCAGTTCTTGCTCGAGTGTTGTGCCTGAATTTGGTTGGGCCTCCGGATCTTGAATCTCTGGATCTTGGGGTTCCGGTGGTTGACCCTGGACATCTGCTCTGGTGTCATCCTCCGCTGGCGAGGTTGCGTAGGTGCTATGAGTGGTGCACCTAGGCCTTCTCTCTGACCCGTGGTCGTTGCTGCTCTGGTGGTGGTTTTTCTTTTTCCTGCCATCGTTGGTTTGCCTTGGCCACCCCACGGTGGGCGCCAATGTTGAGACTAGCGGTCTCAGACAGTATGGAGGAGATAGAGGCCTCCGCCCGCCAAGCGTTGCCCTCACGCGGAGGCTCGGGGAATAGGCACGACAGGTGGACGTGTAGGGAAATGGCACGCAAAACTAATGTTTCATTAATTCATCCTCCAACTCCCCGTACTGTTACAAGTGTTCCCTATTTATAGGACTCAACTACCTCTTGACAGAATTTATTGCAATGCCGCTCAACTGCTACAGTACATTCCTGGAATATTCCGCCACCAGTCTCTCGTTTGCGGGGCAATCTTGCCACACTGTCTTCAAGTAATGGGCCTCCATGAGCGGCCGGCCCATCGTGCCTCGGTCTTCGGCCTAGAGGCCTGGGTTCCCGACGCTGGCCTCCGTCCTCAGGGGCGCGCAGCTGCCTACGCGAGTCTCCGCCGGTCCGGTCGGAGACCTCATCCGTAAGTCTCCGCCCGGCCGTGCGGGGGCCATGCTGGCACGCTCGCGCGGACCACGGGCGCATGCGCTTAGGTACCTGCACACACTTAGGCAAGGTTGTTTGTTTGATTAGTTCGGGGGTAGGGCGGCCTCCGCCTTTAGTGCCAGAGACGCCCGTCAGCCGAAGCGGGGCGGCGTCCGCCTGAGCGACCGGAGATGCCCGTGCTCGGCCCGGGCAGAATCCGCGACAAGCTCGCTGAGCCTCGTGCAGCACCCTACAAGCATAGCCAGGAAAGTTCCTTTAGTCAGTGCCAGATCTCCGCCCTAAGACGGTCGAAGACGCCTCGGTAACACTTTACCGTCGGAGGCCTTCGCCACCCGCCGAGGCCGTGTTACAACAGTTGTGGGCGGAGGTGTCTACAAATAGAATACAGCAAAAAGTCTGTAAGTGCATGTGGTGGCTGCACGAACAGATGGAATACGAAAATATGGACAGTACGTACCGAACTTCTAGCAGAATCGACTGTATCGTTGATAGAATCATTTGGATGTTTTTTTTGCAAAATGATCTCAACCATCTCTTATGGCAAGCACAGGTGCTGGAGTAGCTGCAATCTGTCTAGTTGTTTCAGTATACAGAGGCTTTGCAGTGAAAGGGATTGAGCAAATAAGTTGTGCCATAAAGTAAAGTAGACAGAAAGGAATTAGCAAAATAGGACCCACTCATACCAGACGGGCAAGTGGCGTCTTTAGATCAGTATTCAGATTCTGTTGGTAACCCTCTTTTTTCGCCACCTAGGTAGTGAGTGGCCTGTAAGGAGATAAATCAGATAAAAATTTGGGGGAAATGAAGGAAGACCAATCATGATGATCATAGATAACCCACTTCCAAAGCTTTCATGACTTTAGCTTTCCTGACTTCTGCAGCTGCATGAGCATATACTTTAACCTCTGTCCTTTTTTTAGGATACTCTAGTTTTAGAATCATGGTTCTATGAGTGGAGCTATGTTACAAATTATTAATATCACCATTCTCCATATCTTTGGCTTTCCATCAAGATATGGGCATAACTGATAGGAACATTATAACAAAAAACAGCCTATTCAACTGAATTTGCTTTCATTCTATTCTATAGATCTCAGAGGACAACCAGTAGAAATAGAATTTTAGTTCGTTGGTGAACATCTAGCTCACATAATGTGGAGAATAGCAACATTCATAGAACCAAGCCAGTAGATACTCCTAATAGCATTTTTTTTTTTTCCTAAACTGACCTCTGATTTTCAGAACTTCTGAAAGCGCTCTGGTGGCAAACTCGAAGGCATTACCATTTGACATTTCCAATTTTGAATAATGACAATAACTCAATTAAGATACGGACTGCAAGTAACGACAAATAAGCTGAGTTAACAGGTACACAAGAAACTATATCAAGAAGCAGCTGAAGGTGCCATACTGCATCCACACTCACTTGAAAACCAACTCAGGGATAGGCTGCAGAAACACTCACTTTAAAAGCATTGCTATTACCGCCATGTAAGGATTATGGTCCAGTTGTATCTACAATGATCGTTTTGTGCCTGCCTAGTGAATAAGTGATTCGAAAACCTGAAACTGAAGAGATGCGGTTAATGAATGATTAAGCATGTTTTTTTTTCTAACAAAAACTGCATTCTGAATGACAGATGTACAGATAAAAGGGGTTAGATTAAGCGATGAGGACAACTTGTTTCAATCTAGTCAATCTTATCCGCCACCATCATCAATATAAGGTAACATGCAAGCTGGCTGGCGTTTATTCTCTACTGCCAAAGAAATAGCCATATAAAGTCCAAGAACTCACTTAGATTTAAGCATTGCTTAGTGGAACCTGTACAAATATTGGTGGATGCACGCATTCGCTGGATCAGAAAACTACCAGGGCAATATCCCACAGGTACCCTTGATCTATCAAAGGAAGGCCACCTAGGATGAATTTATATAGACATGACAATAAGATGTCCTCTAAAACAAAGGAAACATGAGAATTGAAGAACCCATGCTCTCTTTATTATAGAAAGGTTAAATATGTCTACCAAACTGATCTAAGAAGATGCTCAAATGCTAAATTGTTAGCACCAACCATCTGTTAGCGTCAATCTGAATATACGAAGAAACAGATGTTTATTTTTTTTGGCCGAATAATGTACTGTGCAGAACAGATTAAGATTCGCAGTCTGTTAAGTACGGGTTGAGGAAAATAAGGCCAACAGGGAACCTAAGAAAGGAATCAAAGAATTATTGTGTAAAACACAAAACAGAACCTAGAAAGCAACATGGTCATTCAGTGAAACTTAGGAGGTCCATATGTGAGGGTATGAGAAACGGACAAAATAGAGCAAAATAAAACAATAGAGTAACTGGTATATCAGGTTGTCACTAACCTGAATTGCCTGGAGGGATTTGCAAGGATACATTTGTTTTAACCAAGTACTCAAGATTCCTGTAAGGAGAAAGAAACATGAAATATTTAACAACTAATGGGTTTGAGCAAATAATGGGTGTGAGAAAAACACTGTCACCTGAGATATGTTATGTAAGAACAATAGGGAAAAAAGCTTGTGATAATCCTATGCAAGCGGAGACTGCACCTGAGATACCTTTCACAGTGCCAACACCTTATCCAAGGTAATGGTTGTTTGCCCCATCCTAAACACCTGAGAGACCACCTTGTACTAGCATGTCAGGTAGGACATACTTTGGTATACATGCAGTTCAAACTTCAGAAGTGGTGGGAGGTCGAACACATTATGGGCATGGTGCAAGAAATCCAATCCAATAGACTTCCTGTAGACATGTGTTCTGCAAGGAAAAACCTGATATTAAAGTTACTACGTCGAACGAACTGCTCTAAGGCACATACAAATAAAAAAATGATTTCCGTGACAGAGGGAAAACATAGTTTCCATATTGCAAGGCTATGGTATTTCAACAGTCACTTCTTCTCACTTGAAGTCATTGCACCAATACTTTTGTGAGTCCAACTATCAATGCAAAAGAAAATTCGTTGTGCAAGAAGTAGATAAGACTCTGCTTTATAGCCTGCTGAATATCGCTTTTTATCTATAGTAGGTGCTATCAACCCGCACAAACCTCTAATGACCATTAGTAGGTGCTGAAATCATCAAAATAGTGCGATATGTTGTGGCAGCTTCTAGAATTTACAGTGATTTGCATGTAATTTTAGGCAGAAAATGGAGTATTTCGTTTGCGTGACACAGTCTTGCTGCGTCAAGTACTCCTGCATATCTATTTTACAATCCAGGATAGATATCATATGCAAGGTTCAACTCTGCCAAATATCTTTTACAGTCCTAACTAAATTGAAATGGACTCTCATAATCTTATAACTTGAGGACCCATAATGTACCATTAACAATTATAGCAAAAAACATCTTACATAAATTACACAGTCTAATGAAAAGAGAAAGAAGTAAGAGCTGTTTTGGAAATAGAGAAGGAACTAAGCTGCATCAGAAATAAAAGTAGTGAAACAAACCTCTGCATCAAAAATAAAAGCAGTGAAACAAACCTCTGCATCAGAAATAAGAGCACTGAAACAAACCTTGAAAATGAATGATTTAGCAAGTTCCCATTCGCTACCAAAACCTGCTTACATATGTAACATTAGAGATAAAGAGAAGAGGTGAGAATCAATGACTAAAAAACTAAAGGTGGGACAATCAACATGTAAACTCTGTACTCCAAAGTATTCCCATGGAGACATCAATTTCTATACGAGCACATGGCAATGCACCACCGAGAGCGATACAAAAATGTCCTAGGCACAATGCAAGCAGGGCAAACATACGTGGTAACTGTGAAGGCCATTAATAGAATAGCATTGCGATCATCTCTGAATGGATAGAGCGCTGAAACATGAACGGTAAGTAGCAGCCCTGCTGAACAGAGGCATAATGGACTAATTCAGGGGAAATGTGTATAATCTAATGAAAGTAACCAGAAGTTTCAACAGAAGTTGAAACACACCTATCGGTACTACACTAAATTTTGTTGTTCTTCCCATAAGGCATTATCCTATTTACTTTAGCGCATGCTGAGTAGAAAGCATAAATGTAACCTATCCAACAAAAGCTCAGTTTCAATCCCGTGTCAAGATAGAAACAAACTGCTGTAGGAATAACCTGCGTAGAACAGTAGGCTAAGAGTAGCAGTAAAGATTAAAGAACAGGAGAGCAGGAATCTCCTAATAAGCAAAATAGGATGCCACAAAATGCAAGAAACATATGAACATAGGTACGCACTAAGCAGAACAAGAAGACTTGTAGGAAGGCTGGTTGATGGCTTAATCACCGCGAAACACCTCGCGGGCACCGCACCAGCAGAAAGGAAAATTAGTGCCGACAGATTCCAACATGGCATGACAAAAAAAACTACTCGGTGAGGGCATACAAACACCCCCGCAATCTCTGAACTATGAAAGTAGGCAAATAGTAGGAGCATAGCAACACAACCGTGATTTCTGAACTCTGAAAGTAGGCCAACAGTAGAGCTTTTGCAATGGACAAAACAAGGTTGGCACCATCACAATCAAACAGGTCACTACTGTAATGAGTTCCAGTTTTTTCCGGTGCGGAAAATCACAATCAAATGGAAGCGATGCATGAATAAAATGTAAAGTAAAAGGGACCAAAAAAGGATTCTCACCCGAACAGCAGATGAACAGATCAGTTAGCAGCTGCTGCTGGTGACTAAATCACTACAAAATACGACCTCGCCACTACACAAAAATCAGAAAAAAAATCAGTTTGTTGCAACTGAGTAGGCATAATATAGTTTGCAGATTTTTTTTTAAAAAAAAAAGAGAGAAAAGGATGACAACTTACCAACATAGGAAGCACCTGTAGCTGCGTTGTACATATGGAGGCTAAGAAGTAAATAAGAAGTTTTTGCAATACAAAGCAATTGTTAGCAACACAGAAAAATGCGGTGTGAGGAATTATATGATACAATGTGCAGTGAAAACGTAAACAAAGTATATAAGTGTAATCTAAAAATGAGAAAGATCTCTATTATGAAAGCCAACAACTGCATACGCATGTGTAGCCTCTGCATTCAGGAAGAATAACATCACACTTAGAAATGACGGCAAGAGTATCTAAATAAAAAAACTGAAAACATAAGCAGTATGGAGCTACCATCTCAATAAGTGAACATAGGATCCTGAAAGAGCGCTAATTAGTCCATCAATAATGTTTGTTAGACACAAAAAAGACTCAGGACAACCTGCCGCAGACAAATTATGACAAAGTACTAAAGAGGTCAAACTGGAAGGAACATACGGTAAACTGAATGCAGAGCTGTCTAACCTTGATCTTTTATGAAGATAAGCAACTCTGTTTACCTATGCTACACATGATCAGTAAAAGGTACGGAAAACATGGAGTACGCCCAAAAGAAATTTTAATTCTATGTTGGCCCTGAATATTTTTGGTAGCCATAAAAAAAGTACATAATGCTAACACTAATATGTCTTGCCTTTGAAACTGACACCAAAACTAATAGCATAGGCAAAGCAAAGATGCTACACCTTAGTGTTTGAGATCTGTGTCCAATATGATGTACACATTTCTTCAAAAATCATGAGGGCACTTTGTAGGACATCGTACCTACAGAGAAGGGGTCACATGGCCATAGTATTAGCATGTTAATTATCAGTGGAACACCCATATATAGAGACAAATTTGATAATCTGATAACATGACAGCTTCAAAAACAACTGACATGTACTAATTAAGATATGTGGCGACAGATTAATAAGAAACTAAAACAAACTCACCAAGCCTACATGAGTACTAATCAGTTATGAAGATAAGCAGGCCTATTTACCTATGCTACACATGATCAGTAACAGCTAGGAAAAACATGGAGTATGCCCAAAAGAAAAAAATGAAAAATAAATCTTTGCCGAGTGCCCAGATCTAGGACACTCGGCAAAGTAAAAAAATATTTTTTTCCTGAGAAAGAAAGAGAAGAAAAAAATGAACAAAAATCATTGCCGAGTGCCCAGATCTGGGACACTCGGCAAACGAAAAAAGTCTTTTTTTAACCCCAGCGCCACGGGCTCCCCTTCTCCCTGCGCCGCGTCCGCACGCCCCCTCCCCTTCTCCGCGCACGGGCACGCGCCGCCCCCTCCCCGCGCACGCACACGCGCCGCCCCCTCCTCCCTCTCGGCCCCGGCGTGGCCCCGCCCTCCCCTCCTCCCTCTCCGGTGCCGGCGCGGCCTGCCCTCCCCTCCTCCCTGGACGGCGCGGCCCGCGCTCCCCTCCTCCCTCGCCGGCGCACCTCCCTCCCTCCTCCACTGCCTCCACCAGATCCGTCCCTGGCGTGGGCGGATCCGGCGACGGTTGCGCACGGAGAGGCCGGATCCGGCCCCGCACGGCCGCCCCCTCCTCTCCCTCTCTTCCCACCGTCGGCGCCCCTCCCCCTCCTCGCTCTTCCCCGGCGGCGGATCCGGCGCAGCCCCCCCCCCTCCTCTCTCTTCCCCGGCGGCGGATCCGGCGCGGCCGCCCCCTCCTCTCCCTCTCTTCCCACCGCTGGCGCCCCTCCCCCTCCTCTTTCTTCCCCGATGGCGGATCTGGCCCGGCCGCCCCCTCCTCTCCCTCTCTCCCCCGAATCCGGCGGCTGCGCCCTCCTCTCCCTCTCCTCCCCGGCGTGGCGGGTGGTGGCGTGGTGGTGGTGGGCGGCGGTGGCGTGGTGGTGGTGGCCGGTGGTGGCTCGTGGCGGCGGCCGTGAAGCCGGGGAGCGGAGGCGAGACGCAGGGGAAGGGCGCCGCCGAGGTGGTGGCTTTTTTATTTTTCAAAAAAACTGTTTGTGGTGGATTTTTTTTATTTTTCAAAAAAAATGTTTGCCGAGTGTTTTTTGGGCACTCGGCAAAGTGTTTGCCGAGTGTCCGACAAAAAACACTCGGCAAAGTCTGTTTGCCGATAAAAATTCGCCGAGTGTCGTTTGCCAAGTGTTTTTTAGGCTTTGCCAAGTGCCAGGGGCACTCGGCAAATCTCCTGACTCCCGTAGTGATCAGAAGTTGGCGGTTACAAAATTTTATACATTTTTATTTGTTTTTCTAAACTGGCGCCATTATAATTCTTGCGGATAAAAAAAATCCATTACTATTCACCTATTCAGAGATGAACCATTATAATTCTTCAGTCCTCTGAAAAGTGTCATTATGTACGCTATGGACGTGGTTGGGCCTGTTTGCGGATCACTGTATTTTCATATTGTCGAGAATGCCGCTCTGTCCTCCGCACTCTCTATATCACTGACGCGTGGGCCTCATAGGCCATCTTTCTGCTTCCCATCTTCTTCTATGTATGGCTGCGACCGTTGCTCGCATGCGCGAACGCATGCCCGCGTCGACCCCTGCTCGCGCGCCCTCTATGGTAGGTGCTACGCCTGCTGTCGAGTCGTGCACATGTGTCATGTCGTACTACTACGATGCCGGAGCGGACGGAGTGTCCTCTTCCTCGCCATTCTACGACCGGGTACCAGTACCACAGCTGCCAGATGCCGCAGACGACCTACGGATGCCGTTGCTCGATCTTAACAACGCCTTCTGGGAGTACCCATATGGAGATTAGGTCAATAGTCCGTCGTCATGAGGGCATGTGCACCTAGGTGCAAAAACAACATTACCATCACGGCAATGCTAAACATATCATATTTTATCTGTAAAATACGATATGTTTAGTATTGTCGTGATGTTTGTGTTGTAAGATAAAATATGATGTGTTTAATATTGCAATGATGGTAATATTAGGGTTTGTTCGGCTAGTATTAAAGCCGGCTGATAAGCCGGCTGAAACTGTTTTGTTGTGAGAGAAAAATACTGTAGATTCTAGCTGATAAGCCGGCTGATAAATTCAAGCGAACAAGCCCGGGCACATGCCCTCATGTGTGAGTGATTGAGATTTCAGATTTCGACAGTCCAAGTCATGCTATGATGATACAACCTTAGATTTCAGTTGGATCAGATTTATGTTGCTATGAACTTGAGCTGATGTTTCGGTTATATTACACCGTTGTAGAAAAACACGACAGTCCGACACATTGCACCAAAAAATTATTGATTGCCATGCTGCAAACTCACATAGTGGCTTGACAGCCTTTGATGTGGGAGGGCAGAATAGCCCCGGAAGAAAATCGGAAACGCCATCAGATTATAATATTCTTGCATCTCTCACTCCTATCACAAGAAAATCGCAAACGTTGTACCATTCTCTCACAGTGAATTAAATATTAACACCATCAGATTTTGATACAACTGCCCCATCCTCAAAGCCTTGCTTCATACATACTTAATTGTACAAAAATAAAATTGAATAAACCTTTAAGAAAACTGATCATTGAAAGGGCAATGCGATATTGAACTGAGTAGAACACGGTACAGTACCAAAAATTTCACCAGGGGCTCAAAACCAAATGTCTGACAGAAGATCAACACCAAACCGCATCGAGGCATTTGAAACGGTGGTAACAATATTGCTTACCCTAGAAATATGCACCATTTTCACCATAGTGTGTACTTTAATCAAGTTATGTTTTATTATACTACATAAGGAGAATACTTGTGTAGTAATATAGAACTTAGTAGTAGTAATTTAGTAAACTAGTAGTAAGATCAAACAACGCACGCTAAACAGAATGCTCTGTGTAGCAGACCCTACAACACAAAACCCTCCAATCACTTTCAATTTCTATGCGCAAACAAGCCTGAAGACATTCTTGTCCTTCTACTCCAATGATGAATAGTTAATCTGACAGCAAATCAGGATGTTGGAATAATAAATGTTACTAACATTTTTTATAAATTTCAGAAAGTTTAACAGACACGACTCCTAACACTTCTTTTGTACGGAGAGAGTAGACAGCACTGAATAGGAAACCGCCGAATACACCAGCTACACGCCTACACCTAACATGTGAAATGGATGTATAATTAAGAACAAATTTAGGTGATCCAAACAGTAATACTTCTGCGGTTCCTGGCTTTCTGGGCACATCGCTGAGGATACCTGAACTCTCTGTGCGACTTGCACGTGGTCAAAGATTCCCAGGGAGGTAAGGGCGCGCCCAGCTTTAGCTTTCATGAGACAGCGACGCGGCCGTATGGAGTTGGTGGAAGCGATTTCACGTGCAGCTTCGGCAGACTATCAGCATGTTCGTTTTTTTTTTTTCAGCTAGCCCAAACTAGGTAGTCGACAGTATTTTTCTCTCACAATAAATCAACACTAATTAATTCAAATTAGTCCAGAAACCAACCAGCGAACAGGCCGTATATCTCGTGCTTGCTGGTCCCACTCAGCAGTCACCAGGGGCCTGAAGCAAACGTATACGCACCGACATGGATACGAAAAATACGTGCTGATCGCGGTGTCAAGGAGGCAAATTGCTGAAGCCTCCTCGCTCGCTGACATTCCTGAAGGAAATGCTTCGTGCAAGAGGAGAGACCGATCGAGAGAGGTAGTACTACCCCTACACCGAAGTGAGAATCGATCTCTCTGCTTCAGTTCAGCCACCGCCACCAAGTAAAAAACACTGATTCCCATGCACAATTGGAGTGACCGGGTAAACAATCTCTCTGGTCCCTTCGCCTTTCACCGTTGTGTCTTGCCCGGAGCTACACAAGTCTAAGGCCTTGCCCTTGTTTAGTTTCACCCCAATTTTTAAAAAGTTGCTACAGTACCTATCACATTGAATGTTTGCGGCCTTTGCATGGAGCATTAAATGTAGACGAAAAGAAAAACTAATTGCACAGTTTGGTGGGAAATTGCGAGACGAACGTTTTAAGCCTAATTAGTTCATGTTTGAACACTATTTGTCAAATAAAAACGAACATGCTACAGTAGACCCAAAATCCAAATTCATGGAACTAAACAAGGCCCTTGTTTAGTTCGCGAAATTTGGATTTTGGGTCTACTGTAGCACCTTCGTTTTTATTTGGCAAATAGTGTCCAAACATTGACTAATTAGGCTTAAAACGTTCGTCTCGTAATTTCCCACCAAACTATGTAATTAGTTTTTCTTTTCGTCTACATTTAATGCTCCATACATGGGCCGCAAACATTCGATGTGACAGGTACTGTAGCAACTTTTTGGAAATTGGGTAACAACTAAACAAGGGCTAATTTTTAGTGACTACACGAACCATCCACATCCACATCCACATCCACTCAGGCCCTGTTTAGATCTCACCCAAAAACCAAAAATTTTCAAGATTTTCTGTCACATTAAATTTTGCGGCATATGTATGAAGCATTAAATGTAGGTAAAAATAATAACTAATTACATAGTTTGTCTATAATTAGCGAGACGAATCTTTTAAATCTAAATAATCCATAATTGGACAATTTTTATTAAATACAAACGAAAATGCTACAGTAACCAGAAGCCAAAAATTTCCAGAACTAAACACGCCCTCACCCAAGATCGTATCCACGTCCACCAGCCAGCGAGTGATCGGTGATCCCATGCATCCTCGATTCATCTCGAGAATACGAACGATATTTAGGGGCTGTGCACTGCAGTGCAGTGCTCCTCACTTTCGGTCACTATGCAGGTGCCTCGTAATGAATACGTGCCCTGCCGACATATGTTGGGAGCATTTGGTCTCTTGATTGGAGTGCAAGTACATGTCATGCCGGACAAGAGCGGGTAGAGACATGCTGGCTTGTTGTCTGATACGGCTAGCTACAGTGAAAATGTGAGATGGAGGTCGATAAGCGGACAAATTTAGCTCAGGCACACAACTGTTTTGCTCAGAAGGTGGGTGTCCATTAAGAGACGGAGTAGTAGCAGCCGATATGATCAAAGTTGACGACCAATGCAACAAGATAAGGCCAAGGTGGCAGGGTGGCTAGTATTAGTATGCATGGGGGTGTTTAGGCAGGTCTGGATAATCGTAAGGATCACACGGCATACTACTCGCTCCGTCCCAGAAAACATACAAATCTTACTTATCGAGGTCAGATTAGTGAGAGTGCAAAATTACACATGTGCCTCTCTTGTCCATGCCCCATAACTCAACAGAAATAATTGTATCTGGAATGCTCGGCTGCTGGACGCCTCAGGCTTGTGTGGATGAGGATCACGGATGGATGGTGCGGCGTGCAATTTGTTTTTCTTTTCTAGAGCACGTGGTTGTTTTTTATTTGGTGGGTCCTACCTATAAAAGTTGATCACAACTTAGGATTATTTTATTTTTGAGACAAGATTTGAACGCTAGGATTACATTTTTTTGGGACGGAGAAAGTATCTTGCATCTTGCATACCCTAGGATTCGCTTGAATATTCAGGCTCTCCCTTTCTCTTTGTGTTCTTCTTGAGCTTCATTTTCTTAGATTGCGGTCATCTTTGACGATGCATGGTTAGGATCTAATGAGGCTGTGCACGATTATAATTTGGTGGGGATGCTCCTAAAGGTTTAAGAGAAGCCAACTAGCTTGGTATCATGGGCGGCTCTGCCAGCCCCCCTACTGCGGCCGAGCCCATGGAGCCTCCCACAGTGCCCCCTTGAAATTTTAGCCATGAAGAAGGTTAGGTGGAACTTGAAGTTGAAGACGATGCAAGAAGAGGAGGTTTAGGCCTTAGTTTTGCTAAAACCATAGCTTTGTATTTTCTGAACAGTTTGAATTTAGCCCCCTAAACTTTTATCCTGGATCCGCCACTGCTTTGTATAGGCTGTGGTGGTCAACAGGACAACGAGGTGGGCTGCGGCACCATCAAGGCAGCAACCATAGGACGCCGTTGAGGGATGTCAAGATCCAATGGCGTGGTGGCGGCCGACAATGAGGTGCGCAAATGACGAATCCATTGGTGTTTTCGAAGAATAATGAATCAGTTGGTGTTGCCGATGAAAAAGAGGAGTGCCCGAACAGTAAAGGAAACTAAGAACGTCTTTAACAATGCCACTTTAATTAGCTCATATGAATCTATATCATCACTTTGCTTATGTGGAAGGAAGAAGATAAAAAAGAGAACAATCTATCTCTTATCTCCACACATATCTCGCTCAAAATACAAAGACGTTTGTGGGCCTACTCATAAACAAAGGGAAAAAAGAAGAAGGAAAGAAGATGTAGAACAAAAAATCGCTTACATGTGGTGTTACGTAATGAAGTGGTAGTGACGTGGCATGTATAAGCTAGTTAATGTCTCATGTTATTGAGGATGCGTTAAGGACACGTTTAATTAGTTCCGTCCGCACATCCCACCTCACCTGACGAAGCCAGAAAGCAAAGCAAAAATCACATTTAGTTCTCTTGTTGACATGCCTCTGAGCTTGTGATTTCTAACTTTTCCTCGTTGAAGTGAGCGCTCGAAAATGGCTCATCACGCCAGGCAAGATTTGGCTCGCTCGGCAAAGCAAAGCAAGGGAAAGCTCGCTACAAAACTAAACAATGCCCTAAAAAGAAAGGGAGGACTACATGCAAAGGCGTTGGCTACTTGTCTACGCAAAATATAAGCAAATTGTTTGAATATTTCATCTAAATACAAGGCAAGAAAGAAAAAACTGTGGGTTTGTACCACCGATCATCAATTGACAGAGGTGGATCTAGCACCGAAGCGTGGTGGGCTTGAGCCCCGCTAATGATACTTAGAGCATTGAGCCTCTCCTAAGCCCTATTTACAAATTTGTACTCATAAAAGACTAGAAGAAAAAAATACAGATGAAAGATAATAGAAGAAGTTGCTCTTAACTTATTTTTCTATATTCACTCCTGTTAACTGGGCTTGAGGAAGGAGACGACATCAACATGTGTGTAGGTTTGATGTGAGCAGTTGGTGAGAAATGAGAAATATAGCGATTTCTATTCTATGGGAAAAGTAATTGAACAGATAATCAAACTTTTCATAATAAAAATGGTGGGAACCAGTCAAATTGCACTTGTCCTGGGCTACTGATTGGCTGAACTAGAGTAGTGGGACTGTGGGAGTACTAATCGGCAGAGGCCAGGTATGAGTTGCCTGTCAAACATTACACTTGCATGTTGGTGCGCAGGGAGGCAGAAAAGCCTGGGGAGCACCTGCATCGGTTTTGCACTTGTCCATGCATGCAGCATTGCGGATCCGCCGCGTACCCTTAAATTTGGCTGGATCTATTTTTTTTAATTCAAAATAGTATTTTTTTCTTATAAATTTCTCCGAATTCATCCAGATTTCTCTAGAATTCCTCTAAACGAATGAGACCAAATGATCCCATCCATTGCCACTGTGTCTTCCTTTTTTTTAAAAAAAAAACGCACCGTCTTCAACTGCATCGATTTCTTGCCGTTTTTCTGCTACCTCCTTCCTGTCACCGGGAAATGGTGTACTGAAATAAAACAAGGTGATTGAAAAGTTTTCGAAGACATTAACAATGCAAACAAAAGAACAAAAGGGAAAAATTAGGATGGTGCCGGTGCAATCTCCGGCTTCTCTACGCTTCGCCTGCAGCGTCACCGTTCAACCAGCGGCCAAAGGACCTCTTGAACCATGAAGTGTGAATCCCTTCCGAATGTTTTATTTTTAGCCTTTTGTTTTGAAAATTTTTCACAAGTATACTCCTGGAGGTACGATTTCAAAATCTGGACTCTTATCTCGGCGCTATCGTTGCTGGCGCCGAACTGCTGGAGCCGAGGTTTTGGGCTCGACGCAGGCGTGACGGTGAATTGATAGGTAGCTTGACGCCGTAGATCCTGGCGCCGAGCTTGGTGTCGAGATTGGCGCCAGGATCTATGGCACCGATGTGGTGTTTTAGCCCGCCCCCCAACCTTCCTGCTCGAGCTTTCTTCCTCTTCTTTCTCCTTCCTCTCGCGTTTTTTCTCTCCCCACTTCGCCCTACCTCACAAATTGGCATATTGGACCTTGGAAACTTTGATTTGATCCATAGATCTTCGAGAGCAAGGTATCCTTGTTTTCCTCCTAGTTTTTTTCACATCAATTCGGTATATATTAGTCGGATTTTTCAACCTAAGAATCATCATTACTTAGGGTTTCATGCAATTTTTAATATTTGTATTATACAACCGTAAGATGTCAAGGCGTGAAAAAGCTAGCAAACCAAGGTAAACGCAGCGCATTTTATTATGTTATGGGTTCATTGTTGTGCATCAAATGGGAAACACTAGGTTTAGGGTTTAATGTTAATTGCTTTTGGTTCTTATAACAAAATTGGTTGAATTGTAGTTATGGTTGGATGACCGAAAATATCTTCGGCCCATTGCCTCTGCCTAGTGGTGTTCCAGTGTCCATGTGCTTTTGCGGCAATCCTTGCAAGGTAGCCAAGTCCAATGAAGAGGGCACGTATAGGCAGAGGTATTGGATGTGTTCTAATTTTGCGTTTGAGCCTACACTTCGGCAGCGCCGCATTAACAAGATGGTGAGGAATTGATGTTTGTGTCATATGACATCTTGCATTATTTTTTTGTTTTGTAACAATTGTATTTTTTGCAGGCCCATCCATCGCTCTGTGATTTTGAGCAGTGGATCGACACTAAGATCAAGCCTAAAGACAAGAAATGGATACAGAACTATTGCAGTGGGAGGCAAAGGACAAGGAGATGATGGAGAAGAGACGCGGAGAGAAGGCTGCAAAAAAGGAGCACAAGGAAGAGTAGGAAAGGAGGCATGTTGCTGCGTACAGGGAGGAGAGGGAGAAGAAGCTTGAGCGTGCACGCCGAGCGAAAGCAGCGATGGAGGAGAATCCTGATGCCCTGAGGAAGGGAAAGTGGCCTCGTTGCACTCAGTAGTCTCGATGACTTGCTAGTTCTATGGTTTATTCATGAACAATGTTGTCTACTGTCGGCACATACTTCACGTACTTCTAGTATTATTGTGTTGTTTAATGTGGCATAGTATTAGACTTTTTATTATGTACTTATTTTCATTACTTGTGGTCATAATATTCAGTATAATGTTACGGACGCAGTGAAATATAATCACGTGTTGTAAACACAAGCTAACGAAGTAGGGCATTATATAATTTAACACACAAAACACATGAAAATGACATGTGAGAACATGTACCGAACTAGGGTACAGAGTTCTTTCGACTAAACCTAACATGCCTTAGGTAATTAAACCAAACAACAAACACATGGATGTGCCATGTGAATAAGATAGGGTCGTCCTAGTAGTGTGGCCACATAGTAAATTGTGTTGCACCTTCTCCACAGTAGCCTCCCACTATTGGTGGTGGTGATGGCTGGGGTGACGGCGGAGGCCCCTTGTTCTTATGGTTAGGACAGATGCAATATGGATCATTGTAGAGTGCCTCCTGTGAATCGGCATCATTGTTGTTGTCGTCCTGTTCGTCGTCCTTGTAACCGCTGCTAACTTACCTTTCTAGATTGAAGATACGGTCCTGCAGGTAGTAGATGTACTCCGCATACAGATAAATAGGTCGAGGATCGACCCACCTAGTGAACTCATCGTTTTCTTTGGCCAAGAAAGACTACAATAAGTATGTCATGTAAGTTGTATAGAAGATGAACATATTGAAGAAATAAATAGTAATAGCAATTACCTATGCTCGCGGGCATTTGAAGAAACAACGACCTCCATCTATTCCCTCGGTGAACATCTACACTAGGCAATCCTCACCATGCATGTATTTTGGCCACTCTTCTTTCTGTTCATCGTATCCTCTCAGTGGTGCCTCTTTGGTGAAATCACTTTTGCTCTCAACAGGGAACCTCTCATAAAGAGCTTTCTCAAAGAAATCGGGACCAAGAGAACCCTCCCACATAATGGTAGTTCCCTTCCCCTTTTCTCTCCTTCTGGACGATCCTCCAGACATTGGTATTGCAATGAAACAAAATACTAGTTGGGAAGTAAGTAGCAATGCATCCAGCATTGTGCATATATAGGCCGAGGTAGGTTTAATTGCCGTTTTAATGTGTTATAACTAGTCACAAGAAGCTTAATTAGTTTCACTGAAGAGCCTATTTCAATGGACACTAAAATGTCTAGATTTGTTTCCTAAAAAGTCTATTCGTCGTTGACATGATAAATCACTAAAAAGCCTAGATGCTATAGGTGTACTATGTAAGTGAAGTAATTAATCGCTGCTGTCATCGTACTCCTCATCCTTATAACTAAAAAGTCTATTTTCATTGTCTGAAAAGCCTAGATTCGTTCGCTGTTACTGAAAAGCCTAGATGTCATAGGTGTACTATGTAAGTGAAGTGATAAATTGCTGTTGTCATCGTACTCCTCGTCCTTATAACTAAAAAGTCTATTTTTATTGTCTGAAAAGTCTAGATTCGTTCGCTGTTACTGAAAAGCCTAGATGCTATAGGTGTACTATGAAGTGAAGTGATAAATCGTTGTTGTCATCGTACTCCTCGTTCTTGTAACTGAAAAGTCTATTTTCATTGTCTGAAAAGCCTAGATTCGTTCGCTGTTACTGAAAAGCCTAGATTCATTTGCAAAGCGTCTATATGATACGATTGTACTATACACGTTCCAATGAATTTACATTTAATTTATGTACTATATTTGTGCATTTTTAGCAATGTAGTATAATTAATGATTCACAGAAAAAATTCACAAGAGTTTCTCTTGTTTCAGGAGCATCCACAGTTACAAACAAAGATATCATTATATAATCCAAACATTTAATCATCCAAAGAGCACAATATAACCACATCGAACATCACAATCAACATAACATGTCCTACATAGTCTAAATAGTCCACAATGTCTATATAATCCCAAATAGTTATAGGAAAGTAACTATAAAATCCATAATAGTACATACTAACATCTACCATAAATCCTCACTATCTCCTAGTCTTACCCTTACCCTTATGACCAAGAGCGCTGGTACCTAGAGTGTAAGGGTCAGGTGGACGGTGTTGCCTAGTGCCTGAAGACTGTGAAGGCTGAGTCGAGGGAGCGTCCTAGAGCTGAGAGAGGCCAAGCTCTTCGTGCCTCTGGTCCACGTCGTCGTCGTCCTCGTCCTTGTCCCCTATAGGTGCTTGGCTAGAGGAACCTAAGCCTCCTCTACTTGCGGAAGGAATGTACACGTCTTGCGTCATAGGTGTCCTGCAACCACAACGAGCAGCCACACGGCGTAGCCGACGTGACAGCCTCTATTATACAAAATTATGTTAACTGAAAGAATCTAACGTATTAATAATATGTTTGAAAGAATATTTTGAATCTTACGTCTAGGAAGTTACGCGTGTCATCGTTCCTGACTCTCGGACGAAAGCGCTGAATGTCTTCAACGGAGCATTTGAGGGTATTGCCCTGCAACAAAGTTCTCAATAATAATACCTATCAATAGATAACAACAAGTTCTGTTTTCTTTTCTACAAGAATCTAACGTATTATAAGGATGCTATGACTCGAATGTGGCATTAACTAAAATAGATACCTCTAACGCATAATGTATTGGTATGCAACTTAACGTAGAAAAATAAGGCAATTGACTTACCACTCTATCCAAGATTGGTCTTGCCTCCACCTACCTTCCTGCACGAGTAGATTGGTCGTATGCCGTGTCTTCATCGTCGGAGGACTCAATGTCGGCGTAGTCATCTTCTGTCCATTGTAGCCTCGGCCTGCAACGTATCGCACGTTGGTACCAAGCTTGGTAGCGTCTGAACTCACAGTTCATGTGCAGCTCGTTGTTCTCATCCACATTGTCGTGCAACAACTCCCATTACTCAATGTAGTACTAGTGGTGCTTCTTTCAGTCAAAAATCTTTTTGTTCTTTTGACGATCCAAACTACACGTATGTCCTCATTACTTGAATCCATGTACATGTCACCATATTAATGGAAATGTACCATCACGAGACAATTGAAATAGCACAACACTTACTTGTCACCCGTGGCGTTGGGGAAGAGAACGCAGGCAAATAGGTGTAGGATCCACGCCCTGCAGTAGTACCCAATTGTCTCCTCATCTGCCTCTTCAGAGCACTGTGCGAACTCTTGCTGGAGCTAGGAGATTAGAACTCTAGAAGTGCGAGCCCCTTGCTCGCCAACCCCACGCCCAAGGAAGGCCTCTACTCGTACTCTCCAACCTTCTAACCTACACTGCCCAGTCATTGTGTTGCCATGAATAATCAGACCTAGCATCTTCTGATAGTCCTAGAGCATGACTGTCATCTCTCTGAAAGGTAACTGGAAGCTGTAAGTCTCCGACCGCCACCTATATTTTAGACAAAGCAAGATTACATGTCAAAAAAGCAAGCGCATGAACAAATAGCCATGAATGAAGGCAACAGTTGAAGATAATACCTATCAACCAACACAGTTATGACCGCTGAGTTGAACTTGGCAACCCACGACGAATCTGAAAAGAGATGACGTCTAGACCGGCTCTTTGTAGGAAAGGAGTGTACCTGCTGTCGTACTGCATGTCTAAGAACCCACTGTGGGTTCTAGGACGAAGGAGCGGAAGGTTCTGCATAGAATAAAACATAGTCTCCCGTTACTTCACAAACACATATACGCTCATAAAAATTTAAACAAAACATATAGATTATTACCTGCCCCTCCGCTATGAGACGTCCTCGATGGGTCGCCTCGTACGTCGGGTCGAGCAGGTGGAATTGCGCCATCCTACAAAAAAGTCAGTGAAATAGAAATTTAATATACAATGAAACATGAACTTAGAAATATACAAGTAATTGACACAATTACATGCATAAATTGAGACATGCATAATTAATTAAATAAATACAACAAATATAAAATAATGAAAACAACCAATAGTCGCACCTCATTAATCTACCAATGGCAAGTGCGTGAATTGTGGCCTAGTCTACCACACTTGCAGTACTCGTACTGCTCAGGGTCAGTAAGAAATGGGGTTCATCTCCCATGCCTCGTTCTTCTAGGCATCTGATCCATAATCATCCTATGCCTCGTCCTCTTCCTTGATCCATGCTTGTTCCAATGGTAAGCTGGATCTGCAATGTACTTTGGCCCATCATATGGCGGCCACTCTCCAGAGTCTCGGAAAGGCACAAAGCGGGGGCTCCATGTGTGCACAAGAGTGTCGACACTAAACTCGTGAGGTATCCCACTCTCAATATTATAGTTGCGATGCCTAGCTGCTGCCACCAAATAGGAACATAGAAAGTGGTACTACCTTGGTTTACCATAAGTGCATGTAAAATTTTGGAGGATAACCGCATGCAACCTCGACTCTCAGACCTCGCTGTCAGACGTTGCACCGTCACTATGCTCGACCTGATAAGTCCCTGTGGCATGGTCAAAGCATGTAACCTCATGTGTGCCAGTCCTTTCATTTGCCTTCTCTAGGTGTGCCTTTGATTTCAGAGCCCATATCTCTCCATCACTCCACAACTTCAATGCACGGGCGTGTCTATTGTTGAACCAGGCAATAAGCTTGTAGAAGGTGAATTGAACGATTGTATTCATGGGCATACCACGTATCCCCAATAGCAACTTATTGAATGACTCTGCCATGTTGCTGCACTTAAACTCATACCTCCATTCACCGATGTCGTGAGCTCTTGTCCATTTCTCCAAATCCCTCATCAAACATGTGAGCCATTATCTACCTTCTGTATTTGATGAGGTTCTGACCTACTCAAACTTTTTCTAAAAGTACTTGTCCACAAGCTGTCGAGCAGCCTCCTGGAATAGATCAAAGTTATCCTTCATACCATTCTTCTAGAGTAGATTCTCGGTAAGGTGCCGAGTACACCAATGATGGTGCAAAGGTGCATACCCTTCTATCTACTCTCGCACGGCATTAAGTATGCCCTAGTGCCTATCTGATATGACATCAACCTCTCTGTCAGGCCCAACCACATGTATCTGGACTAGCCTTAAGAACCATCCTCAACTGTCATTGTTCTCCTTCTCAACTAAAGGAAATGCCAAAAGAACTAACTTGTTGTTCACATCATAGGATATGGCTATAAGAAGTGTGCCCTGGTATTTGTCAATGAAGAACGTACCATCAATAGAGAAGATAGGACGACAGTGTCTAAAGACCTCGACACACTGAGGGAAGCACCAGAAAAGCACGGAAGAATATCTGTCTCACATCCTTCCATGTATTTAGTTTTGGGATATACTCATAATGCATGCATGGATTCACTGCTTTAATTGCATTGAAAAGTACTGACAGCTGCTCATACCCATCCTCCCAGTCTCAATATATCATCTTCCACGCTCGCTGCTTAGCCCTCTAAGCTTTACCATAAGTTATCACATAACCTCCATACAATGCCTCAACGGTCCTGATAATTGTCCTAACTTTCATGTTGGGTTCTCTCTGCAATATTCCCATCAACCGCATAGCAATAAGGGTAGATGTCAACTGCCGATGCTTCAGTGTCAGCACATGGTCAGCACAATTATGTGACCCGACAATTTTTGTGACCTTTCACTTTCCGGTGACCTTTTGCTTTCTTGCACAAACCCTCCATGGGCAGCATTCTTTGTCACACACAACTGTGTAACGGCACTCCACATATGAATGAAAGACCTTGTAAGATCTCTTTCGCATCACTACAAATGCCTGCAACCACCTCTTTAATGTAGGGAGGTCCTTGAATACCCTTCCATTCTTAATTACCATGTTAGGGCTGGCCTCAGGAGCTTCTGGGAGCTCATCATCATGTTCTTCTAAACACGCCTGATCGAAATGAGCAAGATCGCTGAACTCATAAACTCTTGGATCATGGCGGCCGAGAAAGATACGCCTCAACATCTCAACATCACTCTCTATCAGCTCTCCAATAGGGCGATCATCATCAGAATCAAGAGCCCTTGCCATCTCATATGGCTCTGAATCATTCATAATTTCAACACTATTAGAGCTATGGAATATATCTCTATAGTGCACTTGCACAGCAACAGGGAGCACATTCACATTATCAGAAATATCTCCTGCAACATAAGTAGAGAAATAAGGAAGAATGAAAGAAATAGATATAAGAAAGAGGGTAAGCTCCCAATAACCATGCAGATAAGACACATACTCGGATGATTCTGTGTTAAAGGGATCTTATGAGAAGGATCTGTCATAACATCATGAGTCTAATAAGCATCTCCAACTACCTGATTGGGGTTAGATTGAGCATCGAGAACCGTATGTGCAACCTCCACATCCATATTAGGTTTTGGGATGGGAGGATCAAAGTGTGTCTGCTAACCCATTGGTGGAGAAAACCCATGAGGAATGAGATCAACTAGCACCCGACGTACAACCACGTTCAAACATTGCAGCTGTCTCTTCATAGCCAATCTTACATAGTTCTCCCACTGATCCGCACACCCAATTAGGATCATTCACCTGAGTATGGTGGGAGGAGAACCTAGGTACAATACACCATCAACTGCAATGCCATCATCATCATCTCCATGTCAATACAGCTCCTCCTGAGCCCTTACAACCATCTCACTAAATGAAAGGCCTATCATTGAATAGCACTGGCACGCTTTGCATGTCAACAAACTCAACATATCCATAGCGATCGTATTCAATGGTGCCTCTATGATATATGGTCATTAGGTTGTCCATCTAGTTCAAATACATAACAAAACACATGTCCTTTAGTCCAAATTAGACGATAGATACTACCTAACAAGTACTTTCTAACTACAAACTAAGTAAATAAGATAATAACTACGTGTATATATATATATATATATATTGTACTCACAAAATAGCTATGTCTATGTATCTATGTTTCTATCTATCTACATATCTAATTATATCTATGTACCTATGTATCTCTCTCTCTCTATATATATATCTCACTAGACCACTAACTAAATCAACTACCTGAGTCATCACATTAACTAGTAAATAACAAATAATCGAACTACTACATTATAATCAAAGCTAACTAAGTACCTACATTGCATATTCATAATTTTTACCTGGCACGGCCGGACGCTGTAGAGCCCGGGAACGACCGTTGAGGGCGTGGGTGCGGGTGCGGGCGGGGACGTCCGGGGCAACCCGCGGCGGCGGCGAGCGCAGCGGTGTGGCAACGGTGACGGCTCGGTAGAGAGAAAGAGAGAGGAAAAGAGAAAAGAAGAGAGGACCCATACGTAAGAGTGGACTTGGCGCCAGGATTGTTGGCGCCGAGCTCGCTGAGCTCGGCGCCAAGATCTACGGCGCCGAGCTGGCTACCATATCAACATCTACGCCGCCAACGTGGCCTCAACCTCGGCGCCAGCAACGATGGCGCCGAGCTTAGAAGTGTAAGCTCGGCGCCAGCAACAATGACGTCGAGCTAAAGGTATAGATTTTGAAATCATACCTTTAGAGCCATATTTGTGATTTTTTTTAAAAAAAAGTTTAAAAATAAAAAAAATTCGGAAACCCTTATCCTTATCCACGGCGAGCTCTGAAATCCACGTCGACTCACGTACAGAACTCTTCAGAGATCGATTTCACACGGAGCAAGAATTGAAAAAGGAAAAAGGAAACCATCGAGACGTGCAGCAACAGGACACACATCCACGAACGCCGCGACGGGACTGCTCAATGCAGCCAGGTGGTGTAGGAGTATTATTGGCCTCACCGTGTCTTCTTTTTATGTTCCAGCAAGCACGTAACGTAGGGGGGCGTAGAATCTAACTATCAAATCGCGAGGGGCGACGACCAGACGACGATGCAGCTTTCTACAGGACTAGTCGTTTTCACGTAGTAGCAGCAGAGCACGCTCGCTTCCATCGCTTGGAGCAGTCGACAAGCACGGCAGCATAAATGCGCGCACAAAAGCTAGTACAGTACAGTAGTAGGACGTCTACAGTGCAGTGCGTCGCAAGTTAACCAGAGGGCGAGCAAGTCGACGGGCCTTGCCTTGCTAAACAGTTGCCGCTATATAACAGGCTCCTCCAACACACGGCGAGCCAAGCCCGCCAAGGTTGGCAACCCTCGCACACGAGAGCATGGATCCCAACGACGCCTTCTCGGCGGCGCACCCGTTCCGGTGGGACCTGGGCCCGCCGGCGCACGCCGCGCCCGCGCCTCCGCCTCCGCCGCCGCCAGCGCCGCAGCTGCTGCCTCACGCGCCGCTGGTGAACGCGGCGCCGAGGGAGCTGGAGGACCTGGTGGCCGGCTACGGCGTGCGCCCGTCCACGGTGGCGCGGATCTCGGAGCTCGGGTTCACGGCGAGCACGCTCCTGGGCATGACGGAGCGCGAGCTCGACGACATGATGGCCGCGCTCGCGGGGCTGTTCCGCTGGGACGTGCTCCTCGGCGAGCGGTTCGGCCTCCGCGCCGCTCTGCGGGCCGAGCGCGGGCGTGTCATGTCCCTCGGCGGCCGATTCCACACCGGGAGCACCTTGGATGCCGCGTCACAAGAAGGTATTGTACAGTGTGCTTGCCTCTGTGAATCTGTGATGATGTGGTCGTGTGCCTGCGTAAATGCATGCATGCGGACAGTGCCCATGCGGCCATGCATCAGTCTTGTTGAGTTACGTGCTCTGCTCGCCTGTGATATATGTTACCTGTTCTTGTTCAATCATATCGGCGCAACTAGCAGTGCTGTCCGACGAGCGCGACGCAGCGGCCAGCGGCGGCATGGCGGAAGGCGAGGCCGGCAGGAGGATGGTGATGGCCGGCAAGAAGAAGGGTAAGAATGGCGTCGGCACGAGGAAGGGCAAGAAGGGGAGGAGGAAGAAGGAGCTGAGGCCACTGGACGTGCTGGACGACGACAACGACGGAGACGGCGGGTCAGAGTCGACGGAGTCGTCCGCGGGCGGCTCCGGCGGCGGGGAGAGGCAGCGGGAGCACCCGTTCGTGGTCACGGAGCCCGGCGAGGTGGCGAGGGCCAAGAAGAACGGGCTCGACTACCTCTTCCATCTGTACGAGCAGTGCCGCGTCTTCTTGCTGCAGGTGCAGTCCATTGCTAAGCTGGGCGGCCACAAGTCCCCTACCAAGGTACGCACGCTTACAAATATATTAGCAGGGCCACGTTTTTACATTACATAAGCGTATATAAAGCCATTTTGTGTATACGGACACCTAGCTGGAATGTACAATAATCAAACGTATAGTAGTGTAATCAACCAAACTTTTTAGGTCGTTGATTGACAAGCTAGCTAGTGTGTGTGTGTGTATATATATATATATATATATATATATATATAGGGAGAGGCTATTCAGCAGCCGGCTACAAAATAAGTTATTCTGTAGCCACCTCTATTTACCATAATTTTATATACTAATTTACCATAATGTCAATACATATTTACGATAGTTGGGTTACTATAACACATGGGAATATTTACCATAACGTTATAGTAAACCACTTAGTAAGGAGTTACTGTAAATCTCGTAAATTAACATAGTAATTATCGTAACTCAAAGTGGCTACAGAATAAGTTATTCTGCAGCCAGCTATAGGATAGTAGTTATATATATATATATATATATATATATATATATATATATATATATATATATATATATATATATATATATACTCAGCCGAAGTTGGAGTCACACAAGTTAAGGGTAAGAACTCTATTCACATGAGGACATAATTCTAACTTTTAAAATAGTCAAACGATTTAAAAGTGAACTAAAGTTATATATAAAAATACTAATATTTATGATACAAGATAAATATAATAATGAAGTATATTTTCGTAGTAACCTATAGTTGATACATAGTAAATATTAACACTACTTTACTATAAATTTGATCAAAATTAATCTAGTTTGATTTTCAAAATCCTATAGTGCATCTTTTGTGGACGGGAGGGACTACGATTAATTTATGATAATATAATAGTAAAAAAATCTAGAGGCATGCAAAGGCCGTTCACATTATGTCTTGTTTAGTTGGGCGAAATTTTTTGGAAAATGGCATTGTAGCACTTTCGTTGTTATTTGGTAATTAGTGTCTAATCATAGTCTAATTATGCTTAAAAGATTGTCTCGTTAATTTTGTCGAAGAAACTGTGTAATTAGTTTTATTTTTTATTTATATTTAATGCTTCATACACGCGAGCAAAGATTTGATGTGATGGAAAATCTTAAAAAAATTTGCAAAATTTTGAAAACTAAACATGCAACTAGAAGGAAGAAGCAAACCCTTTGTAGTGGAATTCTACCGTAAGTCTATAGTATAGCAGTAGTCTGTGGTCCTAAACTCCTATTGCAAAAGCGAAAGTACCTTTGTGTAGTACTTGTACGTACGTACTGTAGTATATTTTGCTGGAGACGCACACGCACGTACTAGATGCGCGCAAGCACCTGGAAAAAGCGAGTGACGTGTCAGTCATCGGTAGGCTGCCAAAGCCTGTGCGGCCTTGTGTGGTCTTGTCCGGCCCTAGCGTCAGATGCAGATAGGCATGCATGGCATGGACATGGACGCCCTCTCGGACTCCGTGGCCTGTGGCCTGTGGCCTGTGCCCTGTGCCCTGTGTGTGCTGTTGCCACTGGTTTCGCGCGTACCAGTACGAGCCATGTGAAGCTCGCTTTCGCAGTCGCGTGCTCGCCCGCAGTCTTCAGAGAGTTCAGACGGTCCGAGGTGAGATGGAAATGAATGCACGGCCTGGCCTGGCCGGATTCCAGGGTGATTGGATATGATGGCTTCCTGACCTGACCCGGACGGCCGCATCGATGCGCTCCTGCGTCCGCGCCAGGCGCACCCACCCAGACCGAGGCCGGCCACTGGCCAGGCGCGCACAAGCTTGTTCGATCCGTGAGCAGCGTCTGCGTGCGCACTTGTGCGCGCGCGACACGACACGACACGAGCTGCTCTGCACTGCACTGCACGGGAACCAACCAATCGCGACCGTGGCTGATGAACCTTTTTGTGTGGCGGGCGCGCGTGCGTGCTTGCGTTGCAGGTGACGAACCAGGTGTTCCGGTACGCCAAGAAGTGCGGGGCGAGCTACATCAACAAGCCCAAGATGCGGCACTACGTGCACTGCTACGCGCTGCACTGCCTGGACGAGGAGGCCTCCAACGCGCTGCGCCGGGCGTACAAGGCCCGCGGCGAGAACGTCGGCGCCTGGAGGCAGGCCTGCTACGCGCCGCTCGTCGAGATCGCCGCGCGCCACGGCTTCGACATCGACGCCGTCTTCGCCGCGCACCCGCGCCTCGCCATCTGGTACGTGCCCACCAGGCTGCGCCAGCTCTGCCACCAGGCGCGGGGGAGCCACGCCCACGCCCACGCCCACGCCCATGCCCACGTCGCCGCCGGGCTCCCGCCGCCCCCGATGTTCTAGCTGCGTCGTCGGTGAGTGCCTGCACCGTCGCTGTACGTCTCACAGTTCCTTCAGGCAGTTCCGTGGCGCGACCTCTGACGATGTGATGTTGTCACTTGTTTGTTGCGTTGTCCTGGTTAGTCAAAAGTGGGCTTAGATTTAGAATGGGGACGTCACTTGTTGGGCCGAGCGGGGCGTGGCACAATTTACAGTTTGGATGGGCCACTTGTTTGTTACCTCGCGGCCTCGCCTAGTTGCATTTGTATCCCTCATGATAGTTGTTGTTCCCAAAAAAAACGATGTACCGCTCCTGTGATGATGATATATCGTAATTATGCGTTCACAGTAGTGCCATTTGGTTTTCCTCTTAATATAAAAAATGAGCTTTCCACATTTGTGATTTTCTTCGATTCGCTCTAAGCGTTGAATGGTTGGAAAAAAGAGTTGGGAAAGGGAAATATCTCTTTTCAACTTTCCTCTCTTCTACGGTTGTCTCTCGCACACACCCCTCTTAGCTCATTCGTGATTTTCTTTGATTCATTCTATTTGTTGAATAGTTGGAAAAGTATCTCTCTTCAACTTTACTCACTTTCACGGTCGTCGGTGGTCTTTCACCCTTGCCCCTCGTAGCTCGTTTGTGCTTTCAACACCCCCTCTTAGCTCATTTCTGATATCCTTCTGTTCACTCTAATTGTTGAATCATTGGGATCTCTCTCTTCGATCCTTCTCGTTTTTTTACGGTTATCTCTTACTCATGATTTTCTTTTATGCACCCTAATTATTGAATCGTTGGGAAAGAGAAATATCTCTCTTTTCGGCCCTTGGGAACTAGAAATGTCTCTCTTCTACCCTTTTTATTTTATGGTCATCCCCCAATCCCACTCCTCCTTATCGACCCTTAGTTCGTTGGCTCTCATCTCGTTGTCGGCTTGGTGGTGGTGGTGCTATCCCAAACTCCTTGTAGTGCATCGGCCGTGGTAGTGGTGCGGTTGGCCTCCCCTACATGGGGTCTTGTTGGCACTTTCTCTCGCATGCTCGTTCCTGACAGGGTTCTATATTGTGGTTGTTCTTGTCATGAGCGTAGTCTGTTGACCACTTGACCCAAGCCGTGCATGATATGGCTAGTAACAATCGCTCAGGGCCTCGACGTATGAAGATGGTGTGGTATGGGACGCACTTCTTCATATTTGATCTTTGGGTGCTATGTCCTTAGTGTTTGGCGAGGTCCAGACAAGGCAGAGCCCCTCTTTCTTAGTGTAGATATGGTGAATCGGGTGGGTGGGGGGGGGGGGGGGGGCTCTAGAGGGTCACTAGGGTCTTGATGGCGGTAGGGTATAGATGACCATGCAGCCCGCAATCCTTCAGCTCGGCTCGAATCATAGTGTTTTGGCCTGGCCAGACCATGGCATGGCCCAACACATAGGGCTATGCCTGGGCTAGTCCTCAGGCACGCTGGGCAGCATGGCACGGCCTGCCAAAATACATTAGGCCTGATAAGGCCCGCTATTCATGAAACAATTATGCATACGGCATACCATAGGCCTCGTGGAAGTTGTCCTCGCTCTGCATCTTGCGACTTGGCCGCGCGACCCCTCCCCGCCCTGCGCCGCATGACTCCACTCCTCGGTCCCCAAGCGACTCCTCGACTCGTCGGTCCCCGCGTGACTCCTCCCCTCCACGTGTACGTCGTCTGCTCCCTACCTCCACGAAAGAAGGAGACTCTTGCCACGCTGCAACGCCGCCTCCACGGGACTCCCGCCCCGCCCGACACCGCCTCGTCCTCAGCTGCCACCCCGGGTTGTTCTCTCGGCGAGCCATTGGCAACGCCCACCAGCTGCCCTCCCCCATCGGTCACCGCCCGACGCAACGGCGCCCGCCCAAATCTAGGGTGTGGCTGTGGTATAGGTGCCTGGCTTATCGGGCCAGCCTGGCCCAAAAAAGGTATGCAGGGCCATGTTTGGACCGATGACGAGGCCCGTGGCCCTCTTTGACAGGGCCCGATGACCTGTAGGGCCGTGCCTATCTCGGTGTGATCAGGTCGTGCTTTCTCCGGGCCTGGGCCGGGTCAGGCCAGGCGGCCTATTTGAATATCTAGATGGTAGGGGGGCTTGAGCCCCCTTTGTCTCATCGGTAGATCCGCCTCTTGTTGCTACCGCTCGCTGTGAAGACGTGATCCATTGAACACCTAAGCTCAATGAGTCCGACCACTAGATCCGCCCCTGGCTGCTACCAGAAGACGTGTTCCACTGAACATCGCAGTGCAATGAGCTTAAAAGAGTTGTGAACTAGGAAGTAATCTCCAGCCACAGGCCCGGCATAACCACTTATATCAGGGCACTCCCTAGTACGGCTCACAGTTCGTAGTGCCACCAGGCGCGTTGGAGCCACACCCACCACGCCCATGCCGGCGCCGGCCACCCGCCACCCCCGATGTTCTTTTTTTTTTTACATGGAAGAGATCTCCATTACTCAATGAATGACGCCAAATATTTGGCCACTAGTACTTGAATACAATTTGAAATACTATCTCGTATGGGACCAGTATCCGAACTCAAACTTGCCCATAGGGCTTCTAAGCAGATTAGAGGAACGAGGGTTATGAGCTACCACTCGTTGGGTGAAATTACTATAAAGTAGGTCCTTCAGTTCCCAAATTAGACACTCAGCGAGCAACGATCAAACTCTGATGAATTGGCTGCCTCAACTACCATCTTGGCGTCTGTTTCCAGCACCACGTTCTAAATCCCAAGTTCGACATCCCATTATAGTGCTTGGAGACAAGCGATAATCTGTGTGGGACGGCTCCAAAACTTTCCCCAGCCTACCATAGCCTGAGCTAGTTAATGACGATTCCTTCACCTCCGCGCAGCACGTAGCCCCATCCACCCGAGCGATCACCCTGTTTTAAAAAGCTCCGCCACTGTTGAGCTCCACAAAGTCTTCCGCCGCCCCCCATGTTGTAGCTGTGTTGATGTCACCGTTGCCTTGCATCTCACAGTTCCTACTTCCTTCATACCGTTCCGTGGCGCGATCGAAAATGGAAGAGGGCGGCCGGGCGGGCTTTCTCTCCCTCTGATCTTTAGCGTGTTCGGCTGGCCAGAATCGGCTGACTCGTTGTCTACAGTTTCCAGCCGGAGCCGTATTTTTCCTTCACAAAATTTCTGTATAAACAGTGTTTTCAGTATAAACAGTAAAAAAAATTAAGTCCAGCCGAACACTGCTTTGGGTGGGGCCACTTGTTAGTTTGTTACCTTGCGGCCTCGCCAAAGTTGTATTGTATTGCATCCCTTGTCCTAGTTGTTTTCAAAAAGAAAACAAAAACGGTGTACCGCTCCTTTGATGATGATATTTCCTAATTATGGGTTCACAGTAGTTCATCTGTTTTTCCTTTTACTATAAAAATGAGTGTTCCTCATTCGTGATTTCCTTGGATTCGCTTTAATTGTTGAATGGATGGGAAAGAGAAATATCTGCCTTCGACTTTCCTCTCTTTTACGGTTGTCTCTCACACTCATCCCTCTCAGCACTTCCAGTGTTTGCTAGAATCGAACCGGGGGAAGAAAAAAACGAATCAAGCACGCTAGAGCATGTGGATGTTGATTCTTAGGAACGAAAACGCGTTCTGCAGACGGTTTGCACCGAGGAGCATTAAAAAATTCTTTCCGGACGCCAACAGCTCCCCTGCGTTTGCCAACAGCCACAATGCTTGAAAAAAAAAACATTTTTTTAGTTTCATCTAGGTCCCACAAAGCGATGCACACGTTGGAGAGAGCGTTCGTCTACGTCGAATCACAGGTTCCACACCGACACTCGAGCTGCTCTCGGTTCATTCATGCTTTCCTTTGATTCATTCTAATTGTTGAATCGTTGGAAAAGAGAAATCTCTCTCTCTCTCTCTCTCTCTCTCTGACCCTCTTCTCACTTTTACGGTCATCCCTCGCTCCCATACTCTTTTTTCCAACTTTTGCTTTGTCATCTCTTATCCAATTTGTAGCTATAAAATCTTCATCGGTGCCGCACCACTTGTATCATAGCTTGATCGGCTGTACCTGGGGTCCATGAGCGTTGCGACTTGTCTCACGTATGTGAAGCTAACTTTTCACCTTCTTAACATTAAAACAAATATATAGATAATAATCACCTATTTAAGCTGAGTCGATCTCCAGTCAATTTTCATATAAAATTACTCTTGTATTGTAGCTAGCATTTATTACATACATGTGTTATGGTGGTTAGAGCTTCAAGCAGTACATTTTTTTTTTTACTTTCAAGCAGTAGATTCAAGTTGTTTCTCTTCCCCTATGTTAGATTTGGCTCATGTTGATATTATACGGAACAAGGTTTGAATGGAGAATTACTCAAGTTGCAATTTAAGATTTTGATTTTTTTTTTCCTTTTCTTTAGTCTGTTGTTTTTCTTTGGTACATTAGAGTTTTTGATGTCTTAGCTACATATTTTCTTGTCGAGACATGTGTTATTCTTTTGTAATAATTGTGTCCTGATGCATCTTTATTACTCTCTTCGTTCTACTCCTTCGTCCTTTTTTAGGTATATAATTTTTGCTATGTAAGTTATTTTGGTTTTTAGGTATATAATTTTTGCTAGGTACTTCCTTCGTCCTTTTTTAAGTGCTGTTTAGATTTTCGTGCTAGTCATACTTTCTTAAATTTGATTATATTTATAAAAAAATATTAGCAATATTTCTATCTCTAAATAAATGTATTATAAAAATATTGATAATTAATCTAATAATACTTATTATGCACCATAAATACTAGTAATATCTTATATATTTGATTAAAGTTGAGTAGATTTGACTCCTCAGTACGTGAGAATAACATTTAAAGCGAGACGAAGTTTATACTACCTTCTTTTTAAAATAAATCAATTTTTTAGAATAATCTAAAGTCAAACTATCTTAAATTTGACTGACTTTATGAAAGAATAACAACATCTATGACATCAAATAAATATATTATGGTAATATATTTCATGATGTATCTAGTAATACTTATTTGGTGTCATAATATATTGGTGCTCTTTCCTATATAAAGTCGGCCAATCTTAAAATAATGTAACTTATAACAACTCTAAAAGTTGAGTTTAATTTGAGACGGAGGAAGCATCTATATACTTCCTCTATCTTTGAATAAATTAATTCTTAAAGTTGTCTTAAGTCATTTTTATGTTTGATTGGATTTATAGAATATCTATGACATTAAACAAGCACACTATAAAAATATATTTTGGTGTATCTCATGATACTAATTTGGTGTCATAAATTTTGCCATCCTTTTCTATAAATTTGGACGATCTTAAAAAAGTTTGACTAGGATTTGATGATTTATTCAGAGATAGAGAGAATATGCAATATAAGCTATGCATTTAGGAAGTTAGAATAACCTACCATTTGAAACAAACAAAGTAGAAGAAAGAGGAAGGCAGGAAAGCTTCATTATCTAAAATAGTATATAGTCCTTCGGTCGGGCGGTTGTGAAACACCAGTACCAATGATTGTCATCCACAAGCTAGTCCCGTTGGAACTTAGGGAATTTTTGACATATCAAAATTTTTGGCAAAACGCTACTATAGCGTTTTCGTTGTTATTTAGCAATTAGTGTCCAATCATAATCTAATTAAGCTTAAAAGATTTGTTTCGTGGATTTCGTCTAAACTGTGTAATTAGTTTTATTTTTTATTTATATTTAATGTTTCATGCATGTGTCCAAAGATTTGATGTGACGGAGAATCTTGAAAAATTTGGCGTTTTGGAGGGGAACTAAACATGCCCTTATGGCCTGTTGTTGCCTAATATCATCATGACTCTTGCCTCATGCGGGCTTTTTTCCCTGGAAAAAGAATAGAGATTCGAACGTCTTGGTGCGTTGACTCGTATGGTGCCAAGTCTTCCACTCACCTAGTCACCTACTCACCTTGGTTGGAATTTGGAATTAATTGATACTGCCCATTACCTCCTGGTGCTGCTAAGTGCTAAATCATGAGCATCGTACACCAGCCAAAAGACTGAAAGAAATCAAATCCACGAAAATCACACAACAATACACGTCCAGAGTCCAGACTGGCAATGATCCCGTAGCAGTTCCCTGCTTGCCCTCTCGCTCGCCGGCATGCCGCGTGGAAGAAACCGCCGATCAGCCGCTGATGCGGTTGCACGACCACTCGCCCTGGCCCTCGCTCTCGTATCTACCCTGCCTCGCGCCGCGCACTCGCAGGATCTGGCGCTGCCACCACTCCGGCCACCTGGTCGGAGGCCGACGACGTGCGACAACGTCCCGGAGCCCTTCGGCACAACGTCTCTGCCTGGCGGCTTCGGGGTGATATGCGGGCCAAACAGGGAGGCCATTCTGTCCATCGGCGAGCATGAGTACAGAATCGATTCCTTGTCGGTGCCGGGCAGCTACGTGGTCATCTTCGCGGAGCCCATCACGCAGGTGTGCTACGAGCCTACGACGGCAAGGGCAAGTCGACGCCCGGGGCAAAGAGCTTGGACGGGACGACGTTCACTTGGAGATTGGAAGGGACGCCGTTCTCTTTCTCCAAGAGAAACAAGCTGGTCAACTTCGGCTGCAAGTAAGGTTTTCATTTTTGGAAATTAAAATTTATTGAGGGTCACAGATAAAGAGGATAAACATGATATATCGGAAATATCGGACCAAATTTAAATAAAAGTTAATTTGAATTTAAGTAAATTTAAATAAATTTAAACAAAATTTGTACGAAAAAGATAGATATTTCCTTATCGACACCTACGGATAAAGAGGATATATCGAAAATATCAGGAGATTTCGGCCGATATTGGAAACCATGGCTGCAACCGCACGCTCATGGCTAACTTGTTCAACCTGCCCGGTCATCTCAGCCCGCTATACACCAGCTGCACCACCTCTCCCGTATCAGCGGCTCTTGCCTTGGGGAAGCCTGCTGCGAGGCCCCCATGGAGAACCAGATGAACGGCGCCAAGGCGTTCAGCCTGTCGTTCGAAAGGACCACGGCGAACGGCACCGGCGACGAGGAGGAGGACGGAACCTGCAGCGCGGCTTTCTTCCTGGACAAAGACGAGGCAGTCTTCAATTTCAGTGGCGACGGCCGACGAGGTACGACCGCTAAAAAAGGCCTTGTTGCCGCAAGGTGAGCGCAGGATGATTTAGGATTGGGCGATTGGGAGCACCACCTGCGACCAAGCACAGAGCTACACCTTCGAGCCACTGTGCAAGTACGGCTACGGCACCTGCGTCGACGCGCCCAGAGGAGCGGGCTATCTCTGCAAATGCCCTGACGGGTACGACGGGAATCCGTTACTTCAGTGACGGATGCCAAGGTAAATTAAGGTTTGCCCTTCTTCTTCATCCGTCCAAAACGGTCGCAAGAAGTTTCTTATGTTTCTCAAAAGTAGGAAAAACAGAAAATAGTTTTCCAGGGAACAAAAAAATAATATTTACTAAATTGAAATACATGACTCAGTACTTTAATTATGGGGAACTAGGAAGTTAAGTGAGGGATACATGCGTCTATTGTACTCTCCCTTATTTTGTCTAAAAATGACTAAAATGCATTATTTTTTTAAGGACAGATGGAATAGTTGATAACAGTTAGACTACAATTTCACACATTCATTTTAAACATGGTAGAGACGTAGACATTCATACATACATGTATACTTACCTCTATGAATACACATATACACATCATATTCATATAAGCACCTCTAAAAGACCGGAACTGGACCGGCAGATTTCGAGATAAAACGATAATAATCTACTTGTGAGGAACTAAGCGGTTTTATTAAGAAGGAAGAAGTCACCTCAATTCAAGTTGAAGAGAATTCAAAACAGATCATTGGGATGCTTGTTCACGCCTCCTACACCAACCAATTAGTTTGAGCCCTGAACGGTGTTTGGTATTATTCTTTCAGGCTGGTTCATAGCAAAGTTTTCATTTGTAACATACAATTTTGTAGTCTGTTGTGGATACAAATAGTTTCACCTTGCTTTCTGACACGAAGTGTGTTGTTTTGTTCTGTTTGTCAAGATATCAACGAATGCCGGAATTACAATAGTAACAACTGCACCTATCAGAACCTCTGCAACAATACTTTGGGGAGAGAATTATGTATTTGGCACGGAAACAAATCGATCTTTTATATTTAACACTAGAAATTTTGAACTCTCTTATCTGGCACCGAGTTGAAATTTTCTTTCATAAATGGCACTGTCGTCCATTTAGGCTAGTAACGGTGTCAAGTGGTAGGTAAAATGATATGGATATCCTTGTTTGTAGCAGAAGTCCATGTGCCAAATAGGGAAAAATAAATAAATGGACATGTTGTCAAATCAAAAAATGATAAATATCACGAATATACTTATGAACTAAAACATAGATTTTTTTTATAATTGAAACTGCAAATAAATAGTCAATAAATTTCAAATTCTAAGGTAACAACATGTACACATTACGCTCCTCTCTCTTCCTTTCATCTTGGCCACAGATCAAGGATGCATGGCTTAGGATGGCTACTGGTTGAAATACTATGTAACTTGTATTTCCAAGATATTTATTTTTTAGTTTTCTATAAAAGAAAAGGAGAGTATAAGGCGTCATCATAACATCATGGCTCAAGAGCAGAGCACACTGTGCATGGCTCTCCGGCGTTCGACGACGAGCGATTCAGCACCGGGCCGCGCGGCCGCGAGCGCGCCCGGGTCGTGTCGCGCCATCTGGCATTGCTATCCTGCTCCACACCGGTGCCGGAGAGGCCACATTTTGCGTAGCCCAGCCGCCGCTCGTCCCACACCAGGAGCCACATGACCGGCGTCGCGTCGAGCTCCAGCGCCATATCTGGACAGAGCAGCTGCTGGATGACCTCCTCCTCGCCGAAACGCACGCTGCGCTGCGCATGAACGGTCGTGGCGCATCTAGGCTTGGAACAGATCTTGCAGGTGACTACTATGCAGGAACTTCTCGATCGCTCCCTTCTCTACCGAGGAGCCACGCGGCCCGTTTCGGGCGCCGGCAGGCGATGCCGCCCCGCGGCCTATTCGCGGCGAGCTAGGTGGGTTGGCCGGAGCGCTGCCCGCCACGTCCCCCGCGCCTCGATCTGCCGAGTCCGGCGCGAGAGGCCGTCGCGGCCTGCTAGGCCCAAGAGGCCTCCGTGAGCTCCTGGGCAGGAGACGAACCGCGAGCCAGTATAGAGAGCATTTTGGTACTTCTAAAACAAATCTGACATGGTCAATGTAGTCAACTGACGGATGGATGTCCTAAATGGATGGTAGTGCCATTTATGGAAGAAAATTTTAACTCAATATCAAATAACAAAGTTTGAAATTTTTAGTGACAAATATGAAAGACTAATTTGTTTCAGTATTAAATACATAATTCTGAAGGCTATACCTGTTCATGCCCCGAGAACAATATTGGTGACGGTTACAGGACAGGAACAGGCTGCAACACCACTCTTGTGACACCTGGTAATAATGCCCTACGTTTCAAATTTTTGTCAGTTTTTAGCGTACTAATCTCTCAACCCGTGCTATTGCATAAGTTATAATAATAGGAGATATAATCATTAAAAGTTTGTGTTTAAAACATTGCTCAGTTTTTGTTTATTTTTCTAATACAATTTCTATATAAAGGGCCTCTGTCTGACCGTGATAAACTTATCAAGTACTTTGTATTTTTTTCATCCATATATATATATATATATATATATATATATATATATATATATATATATATATATATATATATATATTCTCTTTTTCTACATGACACCTCCATGTATTTCAATATACATTTAGTTAAAGTTTTAGCTTACAATAGCTCTTACCACAACTCAGTCTAATGAGTCATGACATCATTGATTTTCAATTTTTAATCTTATTAGTTAGTACCATTTTTATCATCAAATTAATCAATAAGTCTTTTGCTTATGGTACCTTTTATGAAAACTCTACTTCAATATTTTATTAGAAATAATAATTTTAAACCTTAGATTGCGCTCTTAGTTACCATGATAGAAAAAAAAGGTCATTTAAGCTTGCACTGAGGTGCTCAAAATCGTCGATATAACTTCAAAGAAAATGTAGGAGGGGCCAATGTACTAACCTCAAGAGAATATTAATATTTATATCTAATAAGTATTCTTTATCGAAAGGCATATAAAAAACTAAGGAAGGTCGTAGACACTTTTTTGCCTGCACAAACCCCCTGAACTGTTCAAGATATTAATTTCTATACCAAAGAATTATATGTGCAATAGTATTTTCTATAAAAATATAGTGCTTACAATTTAGAAACAGATATGTTATAATGTTTAAGTTAAAATGTAGGCACATCATGTATGATTACTTTAAATTGTTTTTTATATACTAGTAGTTACAAAAGCATGTGATTTATAAACATATATAAGCATATTTTATGGTTATTTAGACATTTTCCACGTTACAAGATGCTATGTCAAGTTTTTTTAGAAAACTGAATGGGTCTTTTTTTTGTGAAAAGAAAACTGAATGGATTGAATGCCTACAATTATTAGTGGTAATTAAAATCTATTGGATCAATGGTTAGATCTTCCTTATTTTTGTGAGAATTTTTAAGACTCGTTTTTTTTCTAGCATGTCTCCTAAAAGATCTTTGGAAGGCCTTCAATTAGTAATAGTAGAATAGTAATTTTAGAATATTGTTTTTTCTAGCATGTCTCGTGAGAATTAATATAAGATAATTTCTTATGAGCCCCCGAATCTTACAAAAATTCTCTGAAGACCACTGAAAAACTTCATGTGTCATCCATGCCATCGAAATGATTTTTCTTCTTGTCTCCGTGCCACTACTGTTAGTTCTGTCAGCATTAGTACCAGTCAGATTTTTTACTAAATAGATGAGTGTTTGTGCGTTGCCACGGCTACAACATAAATTAAATGAGATATTTATTAACCAAGTCAAAATTAAGGATATATTAATTTAATTTTTCACGTGTATTATACCATGATAATATCTAGAAACATATTCATTATCGTAATGAATCTGAAATAAAAGCCAGGCTTGGAGCTTGTTGTCTGAAAGTTACAACAAACATCAGAAGGCTGAAAATTTATTGCTAGACACCTAATTGAATTTATTCATGCTCTGTCTTGCCATATGTATACTCGGACTTACAATATCCTAGCCCGCATGAGGCATGATAATAATTTATTTTTTGAAAAAAAGTATTTATTGTCAACACGCAACGTGAAGGACGACGGACGAGATTTGGATCACGATTATGATCATTGCGTGGTGATATTTCATTTTATTTACTTGTCTTCCAGTGTCTTCATATGGTGGTTATTTGCCTGCCGGATATGGATCACATGAGATACGGTGATTATTTGCCTGTCGGATATGGATTGTATGAGTATTTTGGTCCCGCCGGGTACATATTAATAATCCGTAAGTTTTAATTATAGATAGATGGATAAATAGATAGATAGATAAATAGATAGAGAAGAGAAGTGACCATTTTTCTTGGTCACGTCAGCTGTCCTCACTCTCTGTCTGTGCCTATCTGCTCTTTCATCTCTCATTCAAGATAATTGGAATTTTGCCATTATGAAACGTGGGCTTCGCTCGTTTGCCATTCCACAAAAGGGATTCACTCGTTTGCCATTATAAAATTGGACACATTCGCTAGAATGCCCTTTTATCCGCCCACCATGTCAGCAAGACCATTTTGCCCCTGCTTCTTCAACGGCAGAAGATGGAGGCGATGTCGCTGAGCTCGCTGACGCAGGTCTGCGACGTGCTCGGCGTAACGGCGCAGCGGAGGAAGAGCGTACGGCTCACCGTCTGCCCGCAGGTGACGCAGCACCACGTCTGCCGGGGCGCGCTCGAGGCGGTGCTCGGGGATCTCCAGGCCGACATGGCGTCCCTGGAGACCCAGATGGCCGAGCAGATCGCGTCCGCCTGTCTTCCTGTCGGAGACAGCGACGTCCTCGTCGCCGTCCTGGAATGTCGCCGTTCACGCCACGCAATGTCGTCATCAGCGCGTAGGTTCAGGTCAAGGCCACCGCCACCGCCCATCCAGCGCTTGGACTCGCTCGGCATCCGGACGCTCTCCGCCTTTCTCTTGAGATCGCCGGACGGCGGCGGCAGCTCGCAGGTCGACAACCATGGGACACTATTCATGTCGCTGGGTTTAGCTGCCGCCGTCCTGGCCTCCAGCATGCCCTCGCTCTCGTGGCGGTGGACCTCATCGGATGTCTCGACGGAGTCCAGGAGGAGGCTCAGGGTGGTCATGACGTCCTGGTGCTTGATCCTGCTCCTGCCATGAAAGGTGGGAGCCTCCTCAAAGCTTAAGCACAGCCCTGGGTTGCTATTGCTATTGCTAGAGGTGGTTGCATTTGCATTGCACGGACGAGTCGGTTGGTTCCACTGCGACTGCGAGTGAACCCTCAGCTGGCAGAGTCGGCTCCATTTCCTCTTCAGCTCCATCAGATCATCCTGCATCAATCAAACGATGCGAAAAATGCCCTTGAATATGAATGACATCATTACTATTCAGAGAACAGATTCTTCCTAAATTTTCATCAGCACTTGCTAGTGTGTGTGTTCTGTTTATTACTGAATGTACCTTGTGCGACGTCTGGGGCTCGTCTGCCTGCGGCCAGCCAGGGAAGAAGGTCAGCGCGAGATTGGTGCCTGCTGCCTTTGCTCTCACAACCGATGCTTCATTTCGTAACAAGGACAGCAGACAGCCTTGCCGTCAGCTGGGCTGCTAAGACAGCAGACAGCAAGAACAGATGCAACTATTACGCTTCAGTGTTGCATATACTGTAGTATTTTTCATAACAAAGACGAAACAGTAGGCGGCAAGATTTATAGTAGTAGTAGTAGGATAAATATGAGTTGCGCATGCAATCAGATTGTTTGCATTGGAGATTCCGAATCCTGCTAAGGAAATGAAAAATCAGAACATGTCCTCCTAATAGCCACCACTACTCCAGTTTTCTGATTATTTCAGGCTAGTATGTCTCTACTCTAATGGATGGCCAAGCATAGCAAAGTGAATGGTTTCAGGGGTATCCTCAGTCCAAACTCCAGACAGAAGGGACCAAGGTCCAGTTCAGTTTCCTCTCAAAATATCAAATTTTTCAAGATTCTCCGTCACATCGAATCTTTAGACGCATGCATGAAGTATTAAATATAAATAAAAAATAAAACTAATTACACAGTTTAGACGAAATCCACGAGACGAATCTTTTAAGCCTAATTAGACTATGATTGAACACTAATTACCAAATAACAACGAAACTGCTACAATGTCATTTTACCAAAAATTTCAGCATCTAAACATGCACCAAACCAAAAGAGGAGTAAAATAAACAACAGGTTTGTCACCTTGCAGTTGCAGCGCGAGGGCCGAGCTCCAGGTCGAGGCCGCCGCCAGCGCCAGCAGGGACGGACACCGGCTGCAGGTCCCACGTCACCTCCAGGGACGACCGCTGGCAACGCATGAAGGTGCCGTAGCACGTTGCCGCCACCAGCCAGGCGCGCCCGCCATGCCCGTGCGACGCGGCGCGGAGGCGGAGCTCGCCGAGCAGGTGGGCGAGCTCTGCGGCCAGGTGAGCAGCGGGGCTGAAGCCGCGGGCGTCGTCGTTGCTGCTGTCCACGGCCCAGCGCATGTCGCTGACGTAGATGACGAGGCCTGCACCGGTGTTGTCAGTTCCGGTGGCGGCGCCGACGCTGCGGCGCAGGTCGGCCGCCCACGCGTCCACGTCGGCGCGGGTCATGAGCCGGACGTGGACCTGGAAGAAGCAGGGGGCAAAATGGTCATGCTGGCAGGGTGGACGGATAAAAGGGCATTGTGTGTCCAGTTTCGTAACAGCAAAGGAGCGAACGTTTCGTAATGGCAAAATTCCAATTATCTCCTCTCATACGCACTTCCTCGCCGCCCCGCCGCCCGCCCCTCCCCTCCCCTCGGCGATGTGGCCGGCGCCGCAAGGCCACGGACGCGCTCGCCCTGCCCGATCTGCCTCAAGAAGCAGCCTTCCCCGTCCTCCAAGCGCGGGAAGCGCGGCGCCGACGCTTCGCTTTCCCCTTCCACCTCTCCCTCCCCGTCCCCGCCTCTCCGCCTCCTCCCTCGCCGTCTCAGCGTCAGATCAGGCGTCAAGCCGTCAAGAATGAGGCCCACGTTGTGGAGATCCCGGTCACCGTCGACGGAGCCGAAGCATCCGAGGCGAGGCTTTTCTTGACAAGGCTCCGATAGCGGAGGCAGGCGGGGTCCACCCGCTCAGGGAGATCGTGGCGAGCGCAGGGGCACCTGCTGCTGCTCAAGCTGTGGCAGCGGGAGGAGGACCGCATGGGCCGCGCGCGCGCGCTGGAGGCGCGCATGGACGCGGCTTCCTTGGCCCACAGCGACAACGGAATCGACAGCGATCCTGTGCTCCAGGACGGCGCTTCTCTGAGAACCAGATGTTGCACAGGAATCCGCAGGTGAGGGAGATGTTGTGGGCGTAGAGCTTGACGCGCGGGAAGCTGGTGCCCGTTCTGGGTGTGCGGGTGCCGCAACTTCTGCAGTGCCACCACCAGCCGGTTGCCGATGGCGATGAGCCCCAGCGCGCCCGCGTGGTCCAGTCCCCTGCACTCCACCCCCATCAGGCCATCACCCACCTGCCCGTCTTCATGCTTGGCCAGCTGCTCTGTTTCTGTTTCATGGCCGTTCTCTGCTCTGTGCTGAATGTGGGATCGACTAGCAGCTCTGTGCTGTTTGGATGGGTCGCGTTTGATTTTGTCCATAGCTGGAGCACCCCCCGAATCTTAGATTCTGTTGTGCTAGTGAAAACTCATGAGCACACATGCTATAAATGATTGGAGGCCTTCAATTAGTAATAGTAGAATAGTAATGTTAGAATATTGTTATCTGAACGCAATATTTCAACATAACCTTCTCCCTTGTATCATAAGGATTAGTGTTTTAGAGTTGTCCACAAATATAAGGATTTTGGTACCGAATCTCCAAGCATTAATTTAATTCAACAACTATGCAATATATTTTTTTTAGGTGGTGACTTGCCATTTAAAACCAGGGGTTACTGAACAATGGGGCTATAACTATTGAACTAATGCAAAAAACCGTAGTCCACTTCTGATGGGCACATCCGTACATGCGCCTATTCTATCTATTTTTAACACCTTAAAAACTCTAGAAGTTCTTATATATGTGGACAGAGGAATAGTGATTTTAGCTACCTATGCTTATTGTAGCCAATTGTATATTGTAAAATACTTTCTGAATGTAATTTAGCCTATGTAGAAATCTTTAATCCCTATTGTTTTTATATTTTCAAAGAAAAAATGAAACATAAACCCTCAGACCCAGTACACTATAACATAATTTCTGAATGCAACATGCCGAAAAGATTTCTAGGATATTTAAAGAAACTAGGTTAGCTTCTAAATCATTCTACAACTGACTGATTTATTTTGTCTTTCGAGCTTACTCCCAGTCACTTGCATTCAAGAATTGTCTCTCATGGAACAAATACTTGAATCCTGAACTAATGTAGATATATGCCTATATATTTCTCGATTACATTTAGAGGTACTGACGAAAGATCTAACAATGAACGTTATTTTGTGCTGCAGATTCTCCTACGCAACAACCGCAAGGTACAGGTACCATATAACTTGTTGTTTGCTATGAGTGTACGAATCCGTTAGTTCATCATGACTTTATCATCCTTTGAGATTTGTTTGGCTGCATCACAATTCACTCTAATCCACATGTATTAGGGTGTATTGGAGTAGAAAATTAACAGTTTTAATTTTCATTCCAATTCATCCTGATGCATATATGTGGATTAGACTGCAGCCAGACAAGGCCTTATATTACCGGGTCTTTAGTGCGGTGCCCTTTTCTATTTGTGGAAAATCTCTTTAAAGAGAGGTCGTTGCTGATCCTTGGCTATTTATCAGGTATCAGCATGTGTGATCACCCAGAAAAGAACCCTTGTACATACATTAAGTACTGCATTGATTTGGAAGGAGTTGTTTCGTGTGCCTGCCCTGAAGGGATGAGTGGTGATGGCCGGAAAAAGGGCAGTGGCTGCTATTTTGGCTCTCAAAAGCACTTTCCTCTAGACACAATTTTGTGTAACTTCCTCAATACTGAAGGAGAATATAATTGGTGGAGATTGTGTTATATTGCATTGGGCTTCATGGGCTGATTATATAGAGTACATAGGACTAACATCTCACGTGGTTAGACAATGTGGTACTATTCCTAGTTACTCTAACATCCCCCCGCAGTCACAGCGGGAGTGCCGCAGACGGTGAGACTGGAGAAGAAGCTGAAGCTAACATCCCCTGCAGTCATAACAGTCGATGCGGCGCATATGATGTGGCTGGAGAAGAAGCCGATGAGTCCTCATGCAAGGCGGTAGCCCTTTGTGCCGATGTCGAGGTAGCCGAGCGTGAGGGCGCAATAGCCGTGGTCGAAGAAGCTGTGCTGAAGATGGCCGAGGTCGACGTAGTTGTGGTCGGATTGCCATGTCGATGGAGCTGCAGGCGCGCGAGGGGCGCCATGATGATGACGGAGACGCGTCGAGGCAGTCGTCGTGGAATGGGGCGATGCCGAAGTCAACGCAGTCAAGGCCGTCGTAGACGTAGAAGAAAGGCGACAACGCAGTCGAGGCAGACGGGGTAGGAACGGGAGGGTCGATGCCGAAGTCGATGCAGTCAAGCCACCTGTGCGCCGAGGCGTGGGCTGGGTTTGCCAGTCCCAGCAACGCATCGGGGACGAAAGCACGCGTCGGTGTTGCCAATACCGGGCGTACAAGGTAGAGGGCCCCAACCACGGTGATGCCGTCGACGTGGTTGTGCTGGACGAAGAAGAAGCAGTGCGAGAGCAGACGCATCGGCGAGCAGGGCTCAGTGACGATGCGAGGGGTGCTACCGGCGAGCATGGCTCAGCGACGGCGCGGGTAGCGGCAGCTCGATGACGAAGACCCAATCAGCAGGACGAAGACCTTGTGCAGACGGATGGCGCAGCAAAGAGTGCGCAGTACAGTCGTCGATGCACAGGGGACGGTGATGTAGATGCAACGGCGAAGCGGACACACGAGCGATGGTGCTGCAGCCTGACGAGGCGACACGGCAGCAAGCCAACAGCTCTGTTGCTCGGAGAAGATGCGCATAGTACTCGGCGATGGACGTCACGGGAGCCAGGTGGATCGCGCATAATCGGTTGTACGGATCGAGTACGCGCGAGGTGGAGCGACGATGGAAGAAGCCGGCGGAGGTCTCCCGATCTGTGGTGGTGATGACGAACCGACAATGTAGACATGCGGACTGAATGACCGAGAAGCGACGCGGGAAGGCGTCCGCTCGGCATCGCCTGCCCCGGCCAGGCCGCACAGTCGAAGATGTAGATGTCATTGTAGTCGATACCGATGCCGGAGTAGGTATGCGCGAGGTCGACTGGCGATGGGCGACTCAATCCCGATCAGTGATCGGGCAGACCAAAAAGATACAGCAGCAACGGATCAGGTGTACCCCGGCAACAGTGCACCTCAGCGCGGCTCGTCCCGGCTCGCGGCACGAGCTGCCGGAGTCGGACGGGGCGGGGCGCACGACGGGTCGCGGTCACGCGAGGTCGCACGAGGATGACGCAGATTTGCGGGCCGCCACCATGGCGGCGTGGTGTTGGGGTCGATCTGCCCGGGCCACCACCACGGCGGCGCAGGATGGGGCGACGCCCAGCATCCTCCACGGCGAGGGCGGAGAGGGCGGCGAGGTAGCACAGCGCCGCGAGAAGACCCGATCTGTCGCTTGACGACGACGAAGAGGGCGCGGGATCAATAGGATCCGACGCCTAAAGAGGTGGCGCTGCCCCCGGCGGAGATCGATTTCTCCCCGGGGGCGCGTGGTGCGGAAGCGGCGGCGGCTAGGGTTAGGATCTAAACCTAGGCGAATGATACCATGAAGGAGAATATAATTGGTGGAGATTGTGTTATATTGCATTGGGCCTCATGGGCTGATTATATAGAGTACATAGGACTAACATCTCACGTGGTTAGACAATGTGGTACTATTCCTAGTTACTCTAACAAATACATATAATATATATCATATGCTTACCACATTACGTCAGTGCACATTAATCAACAAACTCCTTAAATAAGGCCTCATCATATATATAAGCTAGTATTATGGTTTATGAATAAAAAAGGAAGTAAAGTAGATTAAACATGTCATTCACTTTTTTAAAAAAAAAGGATTAAACATGCCGTTGGTAATGATAAAGAGAGAAATTACAGTTTACATTAGTCCTAAAAATTATCTCAATGTTGCTACATGGGGCCAGTCAGAACACAAGTAATCTTGTATCATGCACAATCTGCAGCAAAATAATCAATTCAACAGTCATCAGTCATTCAGTCCTATTTGCATTGGTCTCAGTAATGTTACTCCCACATCTGCAGGTGTAGGTCTTGCACTTATGGTTACAGTGACTACCGCTGCATCGTGCTACTGCTGGGCGATAAAGAAAAGAGAGCTAGGAAGAAAGAGAGCAGAATTGTTCAGGAAGAATGGTGGCTTACTACTGCAGCAGAGATTTTCAACAATCACATCTCAAGGCGAGGACCAATATTCAGCAAAGATATTTAGTGCAGAAGAGCTCAAGGCTGCTACTGACAACTATAGCGAGAATCGAATCCTTGGCCGAGGTGGACATGGCACAGTGTACAAGGGCATTCTTCCAGATCAAACTATAGTCGCCATAAAGAAGTCCAAGGTGTTCGATGAGAGCCAAGTGGAGCAATTTGTCAATGAGATTGCCATCTTGTCACAGATTGATCACCCAAATGTTGTCAAGCTTTTGGGATGCTGTCTAGAGACACAGGTACCATTGTTGGTTTATGAGTTCATACCTAATGGAACACTCTTCCAGCACATCCACAACAGAAATGCAACTCGCACTCTAACATGAGAAGGTTGCTTAAGGATAGCTGCAGAAACTGCAGATGCACTTGCCTATCTGCACTCCACGTCTTCTGTACCAATCATACACAGAGACATCAAATCAAGCAACATTCTGCTGGATGAGAACTTCGTGGCTAAAATAGCAGACTTTGGTGCATCAAGATCAGTCCCATTTGACCAAACTCATATAACTACTCTTATTCAGGGAACTATTGGGTACCTTGATCCCGAATATTTCCAAAGCAGCCAGAGAAGAGTGACGTTTACAGTTTTGGGATCGTTCTTGCAGAGCTGTTGACCAGGCAGAAACCTATTTCTGCAGCAAGGCCTGAAGAATCATGTAACTTGGCTATGCATCTGGTGGTTCTATTTAATAAAGGGCACCTACTTCAGGAGATAGAGCCACACATTTTGGCTGAAGCAGGCGAAGACCAATGTTATGCCGTTGCAGAGCTTTCAGTAAGGTGCTTAAACGTGAAGGGAGAAGAACGGCCTGCCATGGTGGTGGTGGCTTCAGTTTTACATGGGCTAAGAAGGTCATTCACCATAGACCAGACTCCCACAAGAAAAGATGAATGGGTCTGGGAAAATAGTGAACAAGAAGCGAAACATCTAAGTGAGTCCAGACCAATTCCCAGTTTGCAGTCATCAGAAGTAAGCACACAATGTAGCATGGAGGCTGAAATGTTATCTTCTTCTCATACGCCAAGATGATCTTCCTGACAATGTACAATTGATTATGAATTATGATTAATTATTGGGGCTCTGCTGTGATACTCCCAAATAACTGTGAGCCGTCCATTTAATTAGATCGGATGGCTATAATTGTGAAATATGAATTTGTTTAATTTCTTATTTGTTAAAATAGGATAAATGAGGAAAGGTCTAGATTAAAAACACCTCGATTCTAGATCTAATTGATGTGTATCTGATTTGTTGGTTGTGGCAAATCTTTTTATTTTGGAATTTGGTGGTGTCACGTCAATACGTAGGAATTGTTACATGCATCGAAGTCATTGTTGGTTCTAGAGATCTTCATTGCATTAGCTTTCGTAAGTGACAAACAACACTAACATTGTCATAGTAGAGCATCTGGAGTCAGGGCAGTCAACCCAGTTGGTGTGGAAGTATGCTGTAAGGGGCTAACAGTACCGCTATTGATGTGAAGCCCAGTTGAGAGCATGCCCTTCACGTAGCGCAGAATGTGCTTGATCATCGTGAGGTGAGGCTCGCGGCGATCATGCTTGAAGTGACAAACCCTACGGTATCACATATGCTAAATCAGGTCGATTCAACATAAAATACTAGAGAGTGACACTCGGCCATGCCAGCACACTGAAGCAAGTCCACGTCATACTGGTGCTGGGAGACAAACATACCGTTGGAGAAGCCAAGGAATTAGTGCCGGTCACCAATGTTCGTCATGGAAAACTCGGCATGGATTCGATTAGTGATGTGTTGTTGCAGAGCTAGCGAAGAGGCCATCATGGTGATGGTGTCTCCTTTGTAAACAAAGAGAGATCTGTCGAAGGATGATGCGACAAACCTCAAACGGAGGATGTACGTAGCAAAACGCTAGCATCTGAGGAGCTTGCTTCAGACAATGAAGAAACACATTCTTGACGTCCATCTGATGTATCGTCCATGCATGTGAGGTGATGATGCTGATGACAACATGAATAGTCAAAGGCTTGACTATCGGACAATGTTGTGCTACTAAGAGAAGCCTCGGATCTATGGTAGGCAAGAGTACAATCGGAATGGACACATCTTAATGTACACTGATACAAGTATACAACAGCTGATAGCAAAAAGTGGCTGAGGCGTGTAAAAGACTTAATGATGACGTTCCTGGTGTCAAGACGATCAAGAAAATTATTTGGATCATTGCATTTGGAGTCCCGAGTACAGAAAGACGATTTTGGGCCTAGTCTACCAAAACTGGCCTGGCCGGTTTCCCAAACCAGATAGGCTAGTTTCTCTTTAGGTTGCCCAGCCGGCCTGCTCAGACCTGACAAAACCGGCTGGGCCGATGTTTCTACTGTTCCGAGATCGGTTGGAGTCCAACATCCAATCGTTCAAATTAGAACTTTTACCCCTTTGCCCTAACTTTTCCAATCCCCTGTTATTTGTCGTGTCTCGTCGAGATTCGGTGACGTTCTAGGCGGCCTTGTTGACCCTAGGACAACCTGGGTGTGCATCTCCTTGTCGGGTCTTCCCGGGAGGTGTTCTCGAGCTGTATCGGCGAATAAACGGGCTTCAAAGCGGTTTTACCAACCGGCTGGTCGGTACCTACTGATTTCGGAGTTACTCGCTGCGTGGTTAGGTTGTGTGCGACTTCGGGCGTGCTAGCCATTGCTAGTGTGTGATCCTAGATTCAATTCGGCGTCCACAACAACATGTGTACAAGCATCTGGCTATACATATCCAATAGCATCACATGTCAGCTGGCAATTGCAAGGCAGACAACCTTTCACTTATTGTATTTGTTATGAGTGATGAGCCCATGTTACCCAAACTCCAAAGCCATGACTGGCTTCGGTAGAATATGCAAATGCAGCTAGATATGACTGTCTTAATACAAAAATCGCCTTTGGAATAGGTTGTAGTCAGAAGCAAATCTAAACCCGCATCACGGTATGGATAGAACGTATGCAAATGAAGAACTATAGAATGGTCCATGAGTGGATTAAGAGAAACATATATAAGTCTCTTGATTTCTTTGTTGACTTTTGATACAGTAGAGATACCAACTTAGCGGAACTATCATCACTTTTTGAACTACAAGCTGAATAAAAAAAGAACATAGTTGAATGAAGATAGGTCAAATAACTAAAAGAAGACCTTATAACCGTATTCCATTAACCGGGTAGTTGGAAGCTAAACACAAGACAAAGATATTACTAAGACGGGATTGACAATTGAGAATGTAGAAGCCAGCTAAAACCTTTTATTTGTGATAGTTACGAGTTAGGGATAGGATGCGGTACTTTTGGATGGACATGGAAGTGGAATGATCTCCATGCTTCCATCGCCAGCAATGCCAAGGCACAAACTTGATGGTGCGTCAATGCTCATTTCTTCATGGCAACATGACTCCTGAAGCATAGACTCGTTCTTCAGGATAAAGTATTGTTTCATCAGCCTTCTCAGTGCTTCAAGTTCAATTGCAACGTCTATCATTCTTGGCCGTTCTTCTCCTTTCAACCTTAAGCATAGTAACGCCAACTTTGAAACCGTTTCAACATGTCTGATTCCAGCTTCTTCAGCTACTACAGGATCAACAATTTCCAACAACTTATTTTCATGGAATAACATACTAAATTGCAGTGCTAGGCTTCTAACATCTTCCGTCATACCATCCATAATAGGCTTCTTCCTTGTCAATAGCTCGATGAGTACCACACCAAAGCTGTACACATCACTCTTCTCAGTCAATTGGCTTGTCTGGAAGTACTCAGGGTCCATGTACCCTAGTGTCCCTTGCACTAATGTTGTCACATGGGTCTGATTGTACGGTATTAGCCTTGAGGCACCAAAATCGGACACCTTTGCGGTGAAGTTCTCATCAAGAAGTATGTTCGACGACTTGACATCTCTGTGAATTATTGGCATCTTTGTAGCTAAGTGTAAGTATGCAAGTGCCGATGCAGTTTCAACTGCGATGCTTAGACGGCTCTCCCATGACATCGGGACCGATGTATTGTGAAGATGATGAAAAAGGGCCCCGTTGGTAATGAATTCATAAACCAATAAGGGAACTTCAGTCTCAAGACAACATCCTAATAGCTGGACCACATTTTTGTGGCTCGCTTGTGAAAGAATGATCAGCTCATTGACGAACTGTTCCGTCTGGGTTTGATCAACTCGCTGTGCCTTCTTGATTGCCACAACCACTTGATTGGATAATATGCCTTTGTACACAGTCCCAAATCCCCCTCTACCAACAATATTGTCATCACTGAAGTTGCTGGTAGCTTTGTCAAGCTCACTGGAGGTGAATATATGCAGTGGTGCCCTCTCAGAAAACATCTGCTGCTTCAGCAACAAGCCACCATTTTGCATAAAGTATCTCTGTCTTGTCTTGGCAAGTTTCCTCTTCTTAACAAGCCAATGAGTCCAGAAGCCAAGGATGAGGAGAAGCACTAGCAGAGATAATCCTGCAACTGCGATAGAGGCGCAATAAAATTCAGATTTTTTTAATTGGGTGCAGCATTTATTCAACTCGGCATGCTTCATGATTGAATAATCACACTTATCACTTGTTGACTGAGTTATGGTTTTATTAGACATTTACCTATTGCAATCACTAATGTGCCTAGTCCATTGCAACCGCTTCCTTCCTTCAAGCCATCGCCGCTCATCCCTGCTGGGCACATGCACTGTAAACCACCTATTGTGTTGACACACTTATTGGTGCACGGATTTCTGGAGGTGCATTCATTGATATCTTGCCAATAGCCACATGAAGGGAAAAAAACAGATATCAGACATGGACCGGTATTTAGTTCAAGAAACAAAAGCTAGTGACTGCGAGATCCGAAATTATAATCATAGAAGAGTTTGTTACCTTGGCATCCATCAGGCCCTTGCAGGTATGGGTTCCCCTCAAATCCATGGGAGCAATTGCAGCGGTAACCAATTCCGTTTGATGAGTTGTAGCAGTAGGTATTCTCTCGGCAGGCATATGATCTGGACAGTTTTGCCTCTTCACAGCTGCTACCATTTATAGACCACTCGAGCACAACAGGTCGGTATTGAGGTCTTGTGTTATTTGTGTTGTTCAAATCAAGACTTGAAAACACATATGAGTTCTGCTCCACAATGAAGGCCTCACCACATAGCGAAAAATCGCTGCCCTTGTTGGTTATATTACTGAACTCTAACTCCAGCTTCTTTAACCCTTTGGGAACCGGTGCTTGGCAGCAAGCCACACCAGAGCATGAGCCATTGATGATGTTATTTTTACTAGAGCAAAAGGAAGCACAGCCACCGCTATACCCCGTACTACCATTCAACAGCATGGCCACCATGTTACAACCCAGAGCTGTGAACTTGTTTCTTGTGTCTGAGAATGTGAAGATGGTCCCCTCAAGGTTAACGCCAGAGTTCTTCCCTTTGCACCGCTGAAAATTGGCACTAGCCAATATGCTCACAAGACCATCAAGCAGTGAGATGTCAAGAATCCCAAGCACGCTATTTCCAATGGGAAGCAACGGACCACTGGATCCACACAAAACATTAAATCCTCGGGACAGGAAGGGGCTCTTACCAGCAACGCCAAAAGGATATGGAATGGAAACATTGGAGCAACGGTAGGTGCTTGGTTCCAAAGGATGAACAAAGGATGGAGAGAAGCATGTGAGAAAGAAGAGGATCTGCCAAAGACAAAGGAGAACCATTGCGCCCCACCCCCCCTTCTGTTTGTCTTTGACTAAAAAATGAAGCCAATGGCTACTTACTAGTAAGACTTAAGGGATTGAATATGTAGGACAGAGCTGGCTCGATGGTCTCTGTCTGGGTTCCCGTTTGGACGAAGTTCCTCGTTAATTCAACGGGTGGATAAAGGCGACAAGATACAGTAAGATAGGGACAGAACATACTGCAAGTGTATGTTCTTTTTGACGGACTTTTTTGTTCGAGAAATCTTTTTGACGGACTGAAAAATACTGCAAGACATAAGTATCAACTAACACTGTGAGAGAATTTCAAAAAAAAAAAAAAACAACACTGCAAGTCAGCAACGCTTATGGGGAACTTTTGTTTTTGCCTCTGAGGAATCATGCAATCTCATTTTTGCCATTTGTTTCTGCTTTTGCAACCAGGGCGTTCAAATGAGAGACCAAAGTGAGATGATTTTTTGCCTAGTGGCAAAAACGAGATGGTTACGTTCCTTAGTGGCGACAAGGGACGAATTCCATTTGCTTTTTGTCTGTCTGCTTTGTTGTTTGCACAATCGAAGTGGGCAAGACCAGGAACCAGACCACCACTTGTGTCCAATAATATTGCGTTCCTTGTATTGCACGGTGATATTGATTATTCTCAGATGCCTCATTTTCTCTCATCATGGTGGGTCTTATCTTCTTTCTATAAAGCTGGTGGTATTGCCAATCAAATCGATGAGCGCTGATGATCCAGTTACCCTACCCTTGACTCAACGTGGATTGACAATTAGGGCCTGTTTAGTTGCCAAAAAATTTTACGCAGTACCCGTTACATCAAATCTTGTGGCACATGCATGGAGTATTAAATGTAGATGAAAAAAACTAATTGCACAGTTGGGTGAGAAATCGCGAGACGAAACTTTTGAACCTAATTAGTCCATAATTAGACACTAATTGCCAAATACAAACGAAAGTGCTACAGTTGCCAAAATCCAAAAATTTTTGGATCTAAACAGGGCCTTAGGCAAAGTAGCTCCACTATAGTACTACCTCTGTTCCAAATCATAGGCCTTTTGAAGGTGTCGTGACATTTCGAGCAAGTAGCGAATGATGTCTTTACCTAGGTATATGGGCGGTGATTTAGTCTTAGAATTGAATGTCACTAGAGTATGCTCAATCTTTTTTTCTACCCGTTCACTTTGGCCGGGAAAATCCTAACCACCCACTTTGATCGTCGCTCCCGCATCAGTGCTTAGCGAGGAGTTGGGTCGTACCGTTAGTGAGCAGCGCAAGGCGTGGACTCGGCTGTGTTGGGCCCTTAAGCAGGTCGTGAGTTTGCGCTGTGCTCTTGGACCGCTTCAACCCTAAGCCGGAAAAGTTTCTCTTCGGAAGAAAAAAAAATGTCTAATTTACCCCTCTCAAATATCACGGTCGTCCGATTTTGCTTCCTGATCAAAACCAATTTTTTTTAACTCCCCTCAACTTTTAAAAGCGTTTGTTTTACACCTTAGACGGTTTTGCTAATGTAGTACCACGTTAGATAGGGGTGACTCTTTTTTTTTGAAACAATTAGATGGGGGTGACTCACACTAAGTCAAAAGTTAACGGAGGTAAATCGAACTAGAAATATTTTCTAAAAAGAAACAAAAAAAATTCTAAATATACATGGAAAAATAATGTAATTCAAATTCTAAAATTGGATTTAATCTTAGAAAATTCATAAGAATTTGTTTCAAATTGTAAAACTAGTTTTAGATTCTTTTCATAAAACTATGACGGACTGAAAAATACTGCAAGACATAAGTATCAACTAACACTGTGAGAGAATTTCAAAAAAAAAAAAACTAACACTGCAAGTCAGCAACGCTTATGGGGAACTTTTGTTTTTGCCTCTGAGGAATCATGCAATCTAATTTTGCCATTTGTTTCTGCTTTTGCAACCAGGGCGTTCAAATGAGAGACCAAAGTGAGATGATTTTTTGCCTAGTGGCAAAAACGAGATGGTCACGTTCCTTAGGCCTGGTTTAGTTCCCAAAAATTTTCACCCTAAACTATCGTATCGAATCTTGCGGCACATGCATAGAGTATTAAATATAGACAAAAAAAAAACTAATTACATAGTTTGGTTGAAAATCGCGAGACGAATGTTTTAAGACTAATTAGTCCATGATTAGCCATAAGTGCTACAGTAACTAACATACGCTAATGATGGATTAATTAGGATTAATAAATTCATCTCGCAGTTTCCAGACGAGCTATGTAATTAGTTTTTTTTATTAGTATCCGAAAACCTCTTCCGACATCCCCGAAACATTCGATGTGACATCTAAAATTTTTCATTTCGCGAACTAAACGCAGCCTTAGTGGTGACAAGGGACGAATTCCATTTGCTTTTTGTCTCTGTCTGCTTTGTTGTTTGCACAATCGAAGTGGGCAAGACCAGGAACCAGACCACCACTCGTGTCCAATAATATTGCGTTCCTTGTATTGCACGGTGATATTGATTAGTCTCAGATGCCTCATTTTCTCTCATCATGGTGGGTCTTATCTTCTTTCTATAAAGCTGGTGGTATTGCCAACCAAATCGATGAGCGCTGATAATCCAGTTACCCTACCCTTGACTCAACGAGGATTGACAATTAGGCAAATAGCTCCACTATAGTACTGCCTCTGTTCCAAATCATACGCCTTTTGACGGTGTCGTGACATTTCGAGCAAGTAGCGAAGGATGTCTTTACCTAGGTATATGGACGGTGATTTAGTCTTAGGATTGAGGCATTGTTCGTTTCTTTTATAATCCGTGCTTTTCAGCTTATTTTTTTAGTCGAAATAGTATTTTTCTCTCACAACAAATCAGCCGGAACAGTGTTTCGGTTTGTTTTTTCAGCAAAACGAACGGGGCCTGAATGTCACTAGAGTATGCTCAGTCTTTTTTTTACCCGTTCACTTTGGCCGGGAAAATCCTAACCACCCGCTTTGATCGGACGGCTAGTGCCACTCCCACATCAGTGCTTAGCGAGGAGCTGGGTCGTGCCGTTAGTGAGCAGTGCAAGGCTTGGACTCGGCTGTGCTGGGCCCTTAAGTAGGTCGTGAGTTTGCGCTGTACTCTTGGACCGCTTCAACCCTACGTCGGAAAAGTTTCTCTTCGGAAGAAAAAATGTCTAATTTACCCCTCTCAAATATCACGATCGTCCGATTTTGCTTCCTAGTCTATAAAACCATTTTTTTAAAACTCCCCTCAACTTTTAAAAGCGTTTGTTTTACACCTTAGACGGTTTTGCTGATTTAGTACCACGTTAGATGGGGGTGACTCTTTGTTTTTGAAACAATTAGATGGGGGTGACTCACACTAAGTCAAAAGTTAACGGAGGTAAATCGAAGTAGAAATATTTTCTAAAAAGAAACAAAAAAAATTCTAAATATACATGGAAAAATAATGTAATTCAAATTCTAAAATTGGATTTAATCTTAGAAAATTCATAAGAATTTGTTTCACCTCAGAAAATTGTGAAACTAGTTTTAGATTCTTTTCATAAAATTATGCTCTATCTTATAGTGCCTCGTCAAATTTTTTTGAATTTTGATGAACTCATTTTGGTGCTTATTTGCTAGTGGAATATCTCATTATCGATTATAATTAGTCAATATTGATCGTCTGGACTGTGTAGAAGCGTCAGTGGATATCATGGTCCCATCGTTTCGGCAAGGGAGTATATGCGTTCTTAGAAAATTATTACATGCTAAAATTCCAATGATTCCTGAAGCATGTCTCTTCCAATCGTGTGCCAAATGCTTTACACGACGGTCTGTTTACTTCTCAAGCAGTGTAGTGTAAATCAAGTAGTAAGGCCTTGTTTAGTTCCAAAAATTTTCCCAAAAAGTGCTATAGTAGTCATCACATCGAATCTTGCGATACGTGCATAGAGTATTAAATGTAGACGAAAAAAAACTAATTGTACAGTTTGGTTGGAAATCGCGAGACGAACGTTTTGAGTCTAATTAGTCCATGATTGAATATTAATTGCTAAATAAAAACGAAAGTGCTAATTTCTAAATTTCACCCAACTAAACGCAGCCTAACTTTCTAACTTTTACATCCAGAACATCTGCGCTGCAAACACGGGCCATACCTAGAGACAAGGTACGAACGCCCACGGTGATCCGTAGTTTGTAGGTCGCCCCTCTTGTCATACTTGACGCCGAATATGGTGACATGTAGTGTAGGACACAGTCGTCGACTTCACCGTCCGAGGCGTCCCGCCATCTGACGCCTTGGCGGGCCGCGCACTCGACAAGGCAGAACCTGGCGTCGCCCATGTACGTGAGCGTGGCACCTGTAGGTAGCCCCACATGTCTCTTGGGATTCTCGCGAAACAGCGTCTTCCTCCCGAGCTTCGAGTCCGGCCGCTCGGCTGTTCCACGGCGGGAAGGGATGACACAGGAGCAAAGGAACCCATCCCTGCGAAGCCCCACCCACGCGTCCACCTCGTCGACATAGTAACCCTGGCCTTGGAAAGGCAGCTGCCACTCGCCGTGCCGCGTCCACACCAAACTCCGGGTGTCAAAGGAGTGGGTGGTGACACGAAGATGGTGCGCCCGTCCGGGTGCACGGCGTGGGCTGTGACGACATCGCGGTTGCCCAAAGGCATCGGCGCGGGGACGCTTTCCACCGACCACCGCTCGACAGCCGGAACTCGTCCTCCTCGTCGCGAGTCCCCCGTGAAATCACCTCGAAGGAGCACTGCAGATGATCTTCACGGTGCGGGTTGAGCACGTAAAGCCGCTCTGTTAGGAATTTAGGCATTTTCATTATCAGTTTAATCCAGAAATATAACATCAGTAGGTTTGTGACAGCATATATGTGCATATGTATATTTCTTATGAACGCTACAACATGCATAGATGACATACTTATTACTACGAAATATAACATCAGCAGGTTCGTGACAGCATATATGTGCATGTATATATTTCTTATGAACGCTACAGCATGCATAGATGATATACTTATTACTGCAGCAAGAATACAAAATACAGTAATCATAGAGACCCCGTGCAGGATTCTCAGGCGGACGAGGGTTCCGGAGGCACCTGCTCTCCTGCTCCTCCGTGCGCGTAGAGATAGACGGAAGACAGAATATATGGCTGCTGACAGGAAGAGAAGACGAAGGCAGCGTAGAATCCCAGGAGACGGTAACTGATGCAATCAGTTGCCTCCACCATCTAAGAGTGAAACTCCCGTGATAATGTGGATTTAAGTGGCAAAAGACTGCCCACGCCCGCCTGCCTCGCCACGCCCACGACCTTGGCCCTGCCGACGGCGGCGGCGGCGCGCGCGCATGCCATGCCTTTATCCTTTTTCCAGCTTCTCAATTTAGATGAATAATTTACAACCATATAAGTTGAGTCAACGTTCAGTCAAAATCCCGTATGGTATTAAACCATGCAACACTTAATGTTACGTACCGTAGAGTTTTATTTGATTCATTAAATATTATATGGGCCAAGCCCATATTATATCCAACAATCCCCACCAAACTCTAGGGTTTGTAATAAAGTAGTCTTAGAATCATATTTCTTTTATATATCAGTGTTTCGATGGAGACTGTTAAGTTGAACATCCATCTAGAATAATAGTTTCACTCAATCACAACTGAACAATGGACTAAGCCTTGAATTGATAGTTTTGTGTGAAGTGAATGTCACTAAAGTCTTTAGCTGATACTGGGCAGCAAAAGACACCCCCTCTATTTGAAACATATAAGTCATACTTCAATGCCTTTTATGAGTATTTAGAGATCACCCAAATCTTATAAACTGTGACCAGCAGTCTGACTCATATAGGTGTGTTCCTCAAAAGATGTTCTGTAGGACAACATCTTTGCTTTGACAAAGCCACTTGGAACATATTAAGGCAAAAGCCAGCCTACCTTACAGAAAGGAAAGATATGCATCAGAAATGAGTCTTACTAAGGATCTTTCCTCATAATTTACTACTAGCTTGTTTCACCGTCCTACTTCACGGGATTTCCGATCACATAGAACAGGTTACCACTATAGTAAATTTCAAGTGGATCTCAAACCCATCTCTCTCGATACATTTTCTATCACATTGCGTGACAGACCCTTAGTGAACTGATCTGCCAGATTGTTAGACGTGTGAACATAGTCCAACGCTATTACTCTAGAGTTTCTCAATTTTCTGACAGATTTTAGTCGTCTTTTAACATGTCTTGTGGACTTTATGTTATCCTTAGAACTGTTAACCTTCGTAATCACAGTCTGATTATCATAGTTCATAGAAATAGCCGGTATGGGATTTTCAACAACCGGTAAATCCATAAGGAGATCACGAAACCACTCAGCCTCAGATCCAGCAGTGTCTAATACTGTGAGTTCTGCTTCCATTGTAGACTTCGTTAAGATAGTCTGCTTGCAAGACTTCTAGAAAATAGCACCACCTCCAAGCGAAAATACATATCCACTTGTGGCATAAAGCTCATCAGCATCAGAAATCCAGTTGGCATCACAATAGCCTTTTAGCACTTTCGGATATCCGGTATAACAAATACCATAGCTCATGGTTCCTTTTAGGTAGCGCATCACTCTCTCAAGAGCACGTCAGTGATCATCTTCCGGATTTGACACAAACCAGCTCAGCTTGCACACAGCAAATGAGATATCAGGTCTTGTTGCACTAGCAAGATACATGAACGAACCAATGATCTGGGAATATCTCAACTGATCCCTTACTATTCTTCGATTTTTCCTCAATAGCACACTAGGGTCATAAGGTGTAGAAGCAGGTGCACAATCACTAAACCCAAAACGACTCAGCACCTTTTTCACATAATGGGTTTGTATCAAAGTTACCCCACCATTACCTTCTCTTAGAAGCTTGATATTAAGAATAACATCAGCCTCTCCCAAATCTTTCATCTCAAAATTTTTAGATAGAAATTCTTTCACCTCCTCGATCACTTTGAGGCTAGATCCAAAGATCAGTATGTCATCAATATATAAGCACAAAATGACTCCATCACCCCACCATACCGATAGTACACACATTTATCAGCTTCATTCACAATAAAGCCAGCAGATGTTAAAGTTCTGTCGAACTTCTTATGCCATTGCTTAGGAGCTTGTTTTAGGCCGTATAATGACTTTAATAATTTACACACCTTGTCTTCTTGACCATTTGCTACAAACCCATCAGGCTGATCCATATAGATCTCCTCCTCCAACTCTCCATTTAGGAAAGCTGTCTTAACGTTCATTTAATGAACGATAAGACCATAAGAGACTGCCAGGGAAAAGCAAAACTCGAATTATAGTCAATCGGACAACCGGTGAATAAGTATCAAAGAAATCATCACCCTCCTTTTGAGTATAACCCTTGGCCACAAGCATTGCCTTGTACCTCTCAATAGTACCATCAAGCCTAAGTTTTTTCTTGAACACCCATTTGCATCCTATAGGCTTGCACCCATAGGGACGATCAACAATTTCCCAAGTTCCATTGGACATAACAGAATCCATCTCACTCCATACTGTTTCCTTCCATAAGTCAGCATCAGAAGAGGAATATGCCTCTTCAATGGTCGTTGATGTGTCATCCACAAGATACACAATATAGTCATCACCAAAAGACTTTGCAGTCCTCTGTCTCTTGCTTTTCCTGGTGACTATAGTGTCATCCTCCTCTGGATTTTGCACATAGGATTCCTCAATTTGTTCTGTCGGAGTAAAATTTTCATGCTCATGAGGAATTATAAATTGATGACTAGTTGTGTTAGGTGCATTTTTCATGGAAAACTCATTCTCAAAGAATGTAGCGTCTCTAGATTCCATAATTGTATCAACAGCCATCTCAGGAACACTAGAGTTTATAATTAAAATCTATAACCCACGCTGTAAATAGCACAACCAAGAAAGACACCATCAACAGTCTTTGGTCCAAGCTTTCGCTTTTTGTTTATTGGCACATTCACCTTTGCTAAACAACCATAAGTTCGTAGGTAAGAGAAATTTAATCTCTTCTTCTCTCATTCCTCAAATGGTGTGATTTCTTTATTCTTTGTGGGCACTCTATTCAGGACATGACACGCTGTCAATATAGCCTCACCCCACCATTCCTTAGATAGTCCCGCAGTCTCCAACATAGCATTAACCAAATCAGTTAGAGTACGGTTCTTTCTCTCTGCAATCCCATTGGACTATGGTGAGTATGGTGGCGTCCTCTCATGAATAATTCCATGCACCGCGTAAAACTCAAAAAATTCATTTGAGAAATATTCTCCCCCGCGATCGGAGCGCAAACGCTTGATTTTCTTCTCAAGTTGATTTTCTACCTCAGCTTTATAGACCTTAAAATAATGCAACATTTCATCTTTTGTTTTCAGCAAATATACGTAGTAAAATCTAGTGTAATCATCTATAAAAGTTATGAAGTATCGTCTACCACCTTTAGTCAATTCGCCATTTATTTCGCATAAATCAGAATGAACGAGTTCTAATGGTGCCAAGTTCCTCGCCTCAGTAGCCTTATGAGGCTTGCGCGGTTGCTTTGATTGCACACACACATTTGGCACTTAGAATCTTTGACTAAGTTAAATTTTGGGATTAAATTTAGATTTGTAAGCCGCGTGAGACAGCCAAAATTAATATGACAAAGTCGTGAATGCCATATATTCGACTCATCCAAAATAATAACATTGTTCACTACTTTATTACACACATCATTAAGCAAAGATAGACAGAACAAGCCTCCGCAATCATAACCTTTTCCAACAAATGTTCCATGTCTCGACACAACACATTTATTAGACTCAAGCACAATTTTAAAGCTATCACGACACATCTGAGAAGCGCTAACAAGATTCTTCTTGATAGAGGGGACATGCTACACGTTCTTTAATAGCACCGTCTTTCCTGAAGTAAACTTCAAAATGATCATACCAGCACCAAGAACACACGCATACGAACCGTTTCCCATCAGTAAAGCTCCACTTCTGCCGGCTTGATAGGAAATAAACAAAGAAACATCAGCACACACATGAATATTAGCACCACTATCCATCCACCACTCAGGTGAAAGATAAACTGAAAGAACAAAGGGTAAATAATTACCATGCCCAGATGTTCCTCCTCTAGTCTCGCTAATGACCACATTTGCTGATTTCTTTTCTTGCTTGTATTTGCGGTCTAGGCACGCACTTGCCCAATGCTCATCACTCCCGCAAACAAAGCATCCTCCACCTTTCTTGTTGTTTTTCTTCTTAAACTGTGTAGTCTGCTTAGGCTTTGCATTGTTGTTCTCTTGCATGTTCTTCTTCTTTTTATTACGAGATGCAAATGAGTTTTTCTTCTACACCATATTGGCAGCGGAAGACTCAACTCCTTTTCCACGGTTATCTTTTGCTCTCACCCTCTCCTCAACATCAAGAGATCCAATAAGGTCAGCCACGCTAAACTCTTGTCTCTTATGTTTTAGAGAAGTAGCAAAATCTCTCCAAGAAGGTGGCAGCTTAGCGATGATACCGCCAGCCACAAACTTGTCGGGCAACAAACACGGGAAATATTCTAGTTCCTTCGCTAGCGCTTGTATCTCATGAGCCTGTTCGACCACAGAACGGTTTTTGACCATTTTGTAGTCGTACAGCTGCTCCATAAGGTACAACTCACTGCCAGCATTAGAAACCCCAAACTTTGCCTCAAGAGCATCCCATAATTCTTTGCCTGATGTGCAAGATATGTAGTTTTTCTCATACTTGGGATGAAGTGCACTAATCACGGCGCCTCGAAACAGGTTATCGATAGCCAAGAACTTTCGCTCCTCCTCAGAAGTAAACTGTTCAGGCTTCCCCTGTGCGGCGTGATAGCAGTTCATAGCAGTCAACCACAATACCATCTTTGCACATCATATCATAAAATTCTTGTCATCAAAATTATTCGGCTTCAAAGCGGCAGCAAAACCACTGACAGAAAATTAACTAACATTAGGTTTTTGGATTGTTAGGAATTTAGGCATTTTCATTATTAGTTTAATCCAGAAATATAACATCAACAGATTTGTGACAGCATATATGTGCATGTGTATATTTCTTATGAACGCTACAGCATGTATAGATGACATACTTATTACTATAGCAAGAATACAAAATACAATAATCATAGAGATTAGACTGTACCTAGTGGAGGGTCCCATGCCGAAGGCATCGGAGGCTCCATTCGCACTAGTCGACATAGTGCGTTGCTCGAAGCCGTGGACCACAGTCGATGTAGGAAGATGTTCACAGTGCAGTCCCACGAACGGATCACCAGGAAAAAGAAGAAGAAGACACCTCGATGTTCCAGAGAGAGGACTAATCCAAGAGCGATCTCTAGGAAGAAGATGTACGAGCAGTCGCTGATCGGTCCCCAAAAAACTAATAGCCGCTCACCCCGTGCAGGATTCTCAGGCGGACGAGGGTTCCGGAGACACCTGCTCTCCTGCTCCTCCGTGCGCGTAGAGGTACGGGACGGGGAAATCAGAAAGCTGTTGAACTGTGTTTCTCTCAGGAGTGGTTACGGAAAAATCTCTCTAGTCTGGACTGACGGAAGACAGGAATCTCTCTAGTCTGGACTGACGGAAGATAGGATATATGGCTGCTGACGGGAAGAGAAGACGAATGCAGCGTAGAATCCTAGGAGACGGGAGTTGCCTCCACCATCTAAGAGCGAAACTCTCGTGATAATGTGGATTTAAGTGGCAAAAGACTGTCCACACCCACCTGCTCGCCGCCTACCAGCCTGCCTCACCACGCCACACCCAAGGCCTCGGCCTGGCCCGGCCCGACCCGCGCCCACACCCACGGCCCGGCCTGCGGCGGTGGTGGCGTGCGCGCGCGTGTGGCACACCTTTATCCTTTTTCCAGCTTCTCAATTTAGATGAATAATTTTCAACCATATAAGCTGGGTCAGCGTTCAGTCAAAATCCCGTATGGTATTAAACCATGCAACACTTAATGTTACATACCATAGAGTTTTATTTGATTCATTAAATATTATATGGGCCAAGCCCATATTATATCCAACATGCTCGTCCACGGGCACGAAGAATATGTGCCCGAGGGGGCGCAGCGCGAGCGTGGGGCGAGGCCCGATGGCCAGCGACGCCGTCTCCGTGTCGTAGATGAGGATCGGTGCCTCGTCACTGAACCGGTCAGTCACGAATAAGATCTTGCTGCTGATGGCGGTTACATCTATAGGGTACCCATCCACCGGAGCCTCGATGCGGATGGCGCAGGGCTCGGGGAGGCGCCCCAGCTGCTTGTTGTTGCTAATGGCGGCGCGAGCGTCAGAGTCCAAGTCAGGGACGAAGCTAACGGCAGGGTAGGGTGGGCTCGAGCCCCTCCTACGACTCCCAGGCACGTGGAGCCCTCCCTAAGCCTCCCCTAAATATTTCATGTATATATGTATAGAATAGGAGGGGCTGATATGTTTTGGAACCAATTTTAGGAGGGGTTGATATGTTTTGGGCCCAATTTTATGGAGAATAGGGTATTATTAAGTCAAATCCCAAGACCCAGTAGCCAATAGTGAATAGTGAAAGAAGGTAAGAAACCCTATCAATCCCACATTCCCACCATAACCGCTGCCCTTCCCCCGATAACTGTCGTTAGCCTCCCGTCCTCGACCATAAACGGAGGGCGGCGGAAACCATAACTCCTGCCCTTCTCCCGATAGCCGTCGCGAGCCTCCCGTCCCCGACCCCAAACGGACAGCGGCAGCTTCCCTGTTCCCTGGTTCTACCGATGACCGGTCTACACCACGAGGACGGACAGCGACAGGCGAGCGGACACCGCTGCGGCGCGGGCGTAGGCCGCACAGCCCGACGGCTCGCAACGGCGCAAGCAAGCGCGCCGCTCTCGGGGACGCGGCGATCGGCGGAGCAGCCGAACAGGACATCAGGTGATTTTTCAATTTTAACTGAGAATGTGAGATCAGGAGTCTGATTGAAAGGTTGAATGTTTGATTCACGATGGATTTCAATTTTTAGATTTTCAGTATGTCAAAAAGAACTTTGCACAACTACTATTCAAGTTCAAGTGACAGCGGCTCAGCTGCACATACTAATGAGAGCACAAATCAACCCAAGAAATCTAGGGAAGAGTTTAGTCATTCAAACCTAATTGCTGACCCTAGAAAGCGCAAACCAATCGATTCTTATGAACCAGAAATTAGAGACCAAGTAAAGGGAGCATATGCTTTAAGTGGTCCAACCCAACCTCATGAATTTCCATTTCCTCGTAAATGTATGGGTGGTGAATGGAGATCATTTCAAAAGACTTGGTTTGATGAATTTGATTGGCTAGAGTATAGTGAGTCCAAGGATGCTGCTTATTGTTTATATTGCTATCTCTTCTTTAATTCGGCAAAGGCTAAAAAATTTGGAAGCACGGTCTTTGCACATAAAGGTTATGTGAATTGGAAGAACACTAAGGATACTTTTCATAAGCACAGTGTTTGCAAGACTCATGCAGAGGCTAGACTGAAGTGTGACGACTTTATGAACCAAAGGACAAGTGTTGGTCGAAAATTAGTTGAGGTAAGCACGGAGGAAGAAAAACGATATGAGATTCATTTGACATCTTCTTTAGATGTTGCAAGATTTCTCATATCGTAAGGGAAACCTTTTCGTGGAGACGATGAGAGTTCTACTTCTCTCAACAAGGTTACATTTTGAGAGATGGTTGACTGGTATAAAGATAAGGTAGATATAGTGAAGGACGCATATGACAAAGGTTCTAAAAATTGCCAGATGGTATCTCCGGATATACAAAAGGATCTTGCAAAAGCTTGTGCAGAGGAAGTCACAACTGTCATTATGGATGAGATTCGAGGTAGAAAATTCTCAGTGCTTATTGATGAGTCTAGAGATGTATCAATAAAAGAGCAAATAACAGTGATTCTAAGGTTAGTACTCCACAATTGCAATTTGTGCATAGATTTTATTATAATTATTTCTACAATTATACTAACACATAAACAAATGTGCCATGCTGGTTTGTGAATGATAAAGGGCAAGTGGTGGAGAGATTTCTTAGACTTCAGCATGTTTAGAGTTGTACAGCTATTGCATTGAAAGAAGCTTTGGTTGGTATGCTTCCAAGTCACAATTTGTCTATCTCTATGCTTCGTGGGCAAGGGTATGATGGAGCTTCTAATATGAGAGGTGAATTTAATGGGGTGCAGAAATTGATTCGTGATGAAAATCCTTATGCTTTCTATGTGCATTGTTTTTCCATCAATTGCAACTAGTGATTGTTACTGTTTTGACTTCTAGTACAGACATTGCAGATTTCTTTAACTATGTTCCTTTAATAGTAAGCAATGTGGGTGCATCTTGTATGAGAAAAGATGCCTTGCTTGCAAAGCATCATGATGTGTTGCTAGAAAAGATTGAGAAGGGTGAGATTATGACTGGAAGAGGTTTAAATCAAGAAAGTAGCCTGGCTAGGCCAGGAGATACTAGATGTAGTTCACATCTTAAAACTTTGCTTTGCATTTTGGTGATGTGGGAGGCTATCATAGATGTGCTTGAGATAGCGAAGAAAGATTCCATTAAACCAACAAATAATGGTGGAACTTTAGGTTTAATTGGAAAAATAGAGAACTTTAATTTTGTGTTCATCCTGCATTTGATGATAGAATTGTTGAGCATGACAGATATTTTGTCACGTGCTTTGCAAAGGAAGGATTAAGACATAGTTGAAGCAATGCATTTGATCACGGATGTGAAAGATAGCTTGTAGGATATGAGGGAAAATGGATGGGAGCCATTACTCAAAAAAGTGAAAACATTCTGTGAGAAGAATGAGATTGAAGTGCAAGATATGGATAAGGAAATAAATGTTAGAGGTACATCTAGACGAAGAAAGCAAAAGGTAACAAACATGCATTACTATCATGGTGAGATTTTTCTTGTCGCCATTGATGCCATCTTGACTGAGCTGAATCATCGGTTCAGTGAAATTAGTTCAGAGTTATTAGTATGTATGGCTGCTTTTAACCCAAGGAACTCCTCTAATTTTGATGTGGACAAACTTGTGAGGCTTGCTAAAATTTATGCCGAGGATTTTGATATTGGTGAGCTTGCTGTTTTGCCCAGCCATCTTAGATAGTTTGTAAACCATGCTAGAAGAACTCCCGAATTTCTTGGATGCAATGGACTTGGAAAAGTTACTGAAATTATGGTCAAGACTAATATGAACACATCTTATAAATTGGTTTATCGTCTCATTAAGCTAATCTTGATACTACCGGTGGCAACGGCTTTAGTTGAGAGGATATTTTCAGCCATGTCTATTATAAAGACAGATTTGCGTAGTAAAATGGGTGATGGATGGCTCAATGACTTGATGATATGCTACAGTGAGAAGGAGATATTTAGAAAAATTGATAATGAAAAGATCAAAAAGCGGTTTTAAGAGATGAAAAAGCATCGTATGTTATTGCCTAAAATATTAGTGGTACAATCTATTATCTTCTAAATTCATAATTTGGAGATCCATATATATGTTTGACTAATCAATTTTGTCTATCTCTGTAGATTGCTACTTCGGATGAATAATGTGTCAACATCAGGAGCCGTTTATTAGCTTTGTAATTGGACCTTTTGGTACGAATGAACTGCATCCTTTATTTTTCATGATGTACTTTGTGAATTTCATCGGTAATCGATGTTTCAAATATAAGATTACTTTAAGCTATTATATATTTATCTATTAGGAGTGGTTATAGTAGAGTTAAGTCATTATAGAACTTTTGTTCAGTCCTTTAAATTTTTTTCTGGCTTGTGGATGCTGTACCCCATCTCCCAATCTTCTATGACGAGGTAGATGTGCTTTTTTCTCTGCCCCCGCCGTGGCCTCTTAGCCGCCGCATCGTCGCTGTGCTGATCGCGCCCCCGCCGCCTGGAGTTGGAGCTGGAGCTGGACGTCTCTATGTATGTGTACGTGAGATGAGAATTCCGTCTCGTGCACGCACGCGTTTGTTCCTCTGCTTCATCGGATCTGTTCTGTGCATTGCATCGGGGTGTGTGTGTATCCTGAGGCTGCCGCCAACAGTAACACGGTGACACCAAATCCGGCTGGACTCGTGATTGCGGACTCGGATCGGACATCATGTACCCGACATCGCCTGGATGGCCGACGCGTGGCCTAACAACCCCTACCACATCAAGCCAACGACGACGCATACATTATTTAATGCTGACTAATTTGATGTAAGAGAAAAATATTATTTCAGCTGCCATCCTATAAAGCCAGCGAACAGGCTCGAGTCCGCAGGGATCGCAACCCCACCTTCCCGTTCGCATCTCGTGTTCCTCCTTTGTCCCGCCGCCGGTTGCCCGCTAGGCGCCCTTGGCCGGTTCTTCCTCTCGTTTTTCTCATTCGCGTGGGACGTCCCGGAGCCGCTCGTCACCGCCGAGCTCGCGACCACGCTCCCGGGCAACGGCGGCTTCGTCCTGTGGGCTGGCCGCGCCTTTGGCCGGCTCGCTCCTCGGGGCGTAGAAGCACTTCAGTTGCGTCGTCAACATCGCGGCGTACCACTCCTTACCGACTACCTCAGCACAGGTGAGTGATTTCACGGTAGCTCGTCCGCAGCACAGCAATGGCAGCCAATATAGCACAGGTGTGTGAGCTTGAGGTTTTGTTAAACACCTGTCAGGGAATTATGCAGAAAAACAGGAGTACCGTTCGGGATAGTTTTCCATATGAGGCCCGATATAACCCGATACACATAGCCCAGTTCTGAGCTACGCCCCGCATAAAGGCTCATAGCCCAACTTGAATGAAAGAACTAAACAAGCCCAGCCCACCCGCAGCAACAGCCACCTCCTCGATCTCCGGGGGCGAGTCTCATGACTCTCATGATCTCACCCATCAATTACACTTCTAGAATCCTCTAGAAAGTCAGAATTCAGAACACCCGCGTTTCTCTCCTCTCCCGGCTCCCGCCTCTCTGCGCTTCGGCGATGCGGTGGCTATCGAGGCTGCTCTCCCACGCCACCGCGGCCGGGAGGGCCTCAGCGGCGGCGAGGTCCACCCCTAGTCTCGTCAAGGGAGGATCCCACGGGTTCGCCAGCGGCGGCCGGGATGGGTCACCGGCGGTGCCCCGGGAGTGGCTGCGGAAGCTGTGGGTAGACGAGCTGAGCAAGCAGAAGGAGGCCGCGAGGAGGTGGGGCGTCGGCGCGTCACCCGGGAACGCCGGCGGCGGTGCGGAGCCTTCGCTCGGCGCGTTCGCGAGTTCTGTGGAGGCTGCAGGTGCGGCCAGGGAGGCACCGTCAAGGAACTATCAGTACGAATACCGGGACCTCAACCCCTTCGAGGCAAGCGGATTCTGAAAATTCTAATTGAACCTTCTGAATGTAGTTTGTTTTACATTGTTTATGTTGTGGTAACATTATTTGATCTGTTTCTTCAAAAAAAAAACATGATTTGATCTGATGCTATATTAGACTATTCGATAATTGGGCTACAGAGAGTGCATTAAGATAATATGCTCTCTTATTTTCAGAAATTAAAAAAATTATGAATTGGAGGTCAACATGCATTTGTTAGGCTGAGTAATAATTGCTACTAAATACAGTACTAATTAGTGTGCGAATCCTATACTGCCAAGTCAATTACTCAGTTATCGTGAACTTCTCACTCAGTTAACAATCTGTTGAATTATTGTTCCCTATTTCTTAATATTTGCTAACCTCTTTGCTAGATTTTACTTGGCTACTCGATGCTTTATCTTCATTAGGAATGTTCCCTGTGTTCAAATTTAAAGAACTGTTTTTTTGTAGCTACTGTAATAACTGTAATATTTTTAAATGTATTTATAGGCCAAACTGGCTATAGAGATTGCACGAAGATAGTTCTTTCAAAAAAAAGGAAAAAAGATTGCACACAGATAGTATTACCATGCATTTCAGAAATTAAGAAAAATTGTTGGAACTGGAGGTCAATATGCATTTGTTAGGCAGGGTAATTGATCCATGAACTTGCTGCCCTGTAAGTTTTTGTAAACTGCCGAATCCTTTAAAAATGTGTTGAATTATTTTCCCCTATTTCGTAATATTTCCTACCTTCTTTGCTTGATTGTGCCCGGCTACTTGATGTTTTATCTTGATTGGCAATGTTCCCTGTGTTTATAGGCCAAACTGGCTCCGCTTCTTGCAAGAGCTAACCTCATCATTGCCAGGGATATTGAGTGGGCGAACATCATGTTTGCTTTTGAGCAGGTGAATTGTGTGTACAGACTAGTGCATGCGCAACAAGTTTCTGGTTTAAGATGCTTCTCCATTTCTTTTTAAAATCTTACATATTATTATCTCGACTGTAGGAGAGCAGGTATATCATAATGGACCCACTCTTTCCACAATCTGTAAGTTTTATTCTGTCCTTGTCATAATCAGTTCCCTTGCTGCATTATCCTATTCTAATTCTATATGTTTTAAGCATTGACTTCCTTGTTCTTTCAATGTCTAGCCAGTAGGTTTTATTTGAGAGAAAAGCAATGTCATCTTTAGGCAGGTATGTCTACGTGGTTTCTTGATCCTAAATAAACTTGTGTTAGCTTGCTCTACGGATTTCATGGCATTTTTTTTTTTGAAATTGAGTCAAGGGTCAAGAAATTTCAATTAACCTGCATAGCAGTCCACTAGTTCTTATGTTGGAAGTATTTAATTTCGCGTTCAAACTTCAAATTGGTTGCATCATAAATCATAATACTTGGGATTTTTTTGCGTTAAAAAAAGTACTTGGGATTTTTGGATTTAGTTATTTATTCTGATATACTCTATGTGCAGTCAATATTGTTAATTGTACCTTGTCACTATCTACTGTATTTTATCTCCATATGAAACATTATCACTGCCTCATGCATCATATGCTACTGAGGGACTAAAAAAATATCTTTGTTCTCCCTGTGCTAAAGAACAAGTATTGGCAGGGTTTCACTTTCAGTCACGGATCATTATTGAGTAGGTTGGAGTCGTTGGACAGATAACTAAAATTACTCAATCAGGGCTCCGTTATATTACTGTGCTCTTATCTTATCTTAGGTGGTTTGGCAAAGAATTTGTTATTGTAGGGGTTGATGCAATTAGAGTTGGCTGCGATGTTTTCCGTAAGACTGCGCAGCAAGGCACTTAAATTAAATATATTCCGTAACGTTAAAGGTAGTTAAATCTAGCTTCTGCGATTGGTAAAATGGACAGAGGAGAGAATTGGGTGGGTTGGAGAGTGGTGACTCTTGGAACTTGTAGCAAGTTGTTGGCCATCCCATTCTTTAATCTTGTACAGCAGATGGTGTTGTTTCTCAGAATTGTTCTGTATGCTTATTTTTCCTCTTAAGGTATGTTTGGTGTTGTGCTTGTTGATTTAGTCTAGACATGTTATTGTACATTATCTGAAGGGCGGGCCTGATGCAAGCGGTAGAGTCTTACCACCTGTGACCGGAAGGTCCCGGGTTCGAGTCGCGGTCTCCTCGCATTGCACAGGCGAGGGTAAGGCTTGACACTGACACCCTTCCCCAGACCCCGCACAGAGCGGGAGCTCTCTGCACTGGGTACGCTCTTTTTTTCTCTCTTTATGTTATTGTACATTATCTGCCTTATTATCTTAAGTTCATAACTGAAGGCAGAATGCCAACCAACTTAGATTATGTTTACACAGGGATTACAAATATATAGAGCCTTAGCTTGGGAAGGCTAGGGGCTAAGCCCACATAGGGAGGCGCATAGCAGAGTAAATAGGAGTAACTAACACAATAACCAAGGAGACACTATGGTAATCTAACACCCCTCCGCAGTCGGAACGTCGCTAGAGCGGACATTCAGACTGGAACGAAATTCTTGAAACACAGAAGAAGGAAGACCCTTGGTGAAGACATCAGCGAATTGGGAGGTGGTGGGCACATGAAGCACACGGACAGCACCAATGGCGACGCGTTCTCGGACGAAATGGAGGTCGATTTCCACATGCTTGGTGCGCTGATGTTGTACAGGGTTGGTGGAGAGGTAGACGGCGTTGATGTTGTCGCAATAGACGATGCAGGCGGAGTCGAGTGGGTGATGTAGTTCCTGGAGAAGCTGCCGCAACCAAGAAGCTTCAGCGACGCCGTTGGCGACAGCACGGTACTCTGCCTCAGCGCTAGAGCGAGAGACAGTGGGCTGTCGTTTAGAAGACCAGGAGATAAGGCTGCCACCTAGGAATACGGCATAACCAGAGGTGGATCGGCGAGTGTCCGGGTAGCCAGCCCAGTCAGCATCAGTGTAGACGACGAGCTGTGTTGGAGAAGTCCGAGGAATAATGATACCATGATCAAGAGTACCCTAGAGATAGCGGAGGATCCGTTTGGCAGCAACAAAGTGAACCTCCCGAGGATCGTGCATGTGAAGGCAAACTTGCTGGACGGCATAAGCAATGTCGAGCCGGGTGAAAGTCAAGTACTGAAGAGCTCCCACAAGGCTACGGTAGGCTGTGGGATCAGCAACAGGAGGACCATCAGCAGAAACCTTGGCGCAGGTATCAACAGGGGTGGAGCATGGTTTGCAGTCACTCATGCCATGGCGAGCCAGGATGTCCAGAGCATATTGGTGCTGGGAGAGAAATAAAGTGTCACCCTGTCGTTGGACTGCCATGGCAAGGAAGTGGTGAAGTGGGCCAAGATCCTTCATGGCGAATTCCTTCATCAGAGCATTAATGACCCTGCGAAGGAGCTGCTGGGAGGAGGCAGTGAGCACAATGTCGTCCACATAGAGCAGCAAATAAATGGTCTCTGTACCGCGACGGTAAACAAAGAGAGATGTATCTGATCTTGCTTCAGTGAAACCCAGGGAGAGCAGGAATGAAGCAAAACGGCTGTACCATGCACGGGGGGCTTGCTTCAAGCCATAGAGAGATTTGTTGAGCCTGCAGACGTGCTGAGTAAGAGCTGAGTTGGCGAACCCTGTTGGCTGAGAACAGTACACTGTTTCTGAAAGAGTCCCATGGAGAAAAGCATTTTTGACGTCTAGTTGATGAATTGGCCAGTCCCGGGAATGAGCCAAAGTGACTGTGCGAACAGTTGCAGGTTTGACAACGGGGCTGAATGTTTCATCGTAGTCAATACCGGGACGCTGTGTAAAGCCGCGAAGAACCCAACGAGCCTTGTATCTGTCCAGCGAGCCATCAACGTGAAATTTATGTTTGAAAATCCACTTGCCTGTGACCACGTTGGCCTTGTCGGGGCGAAGAACAAGGTTCCAAGTGTGATTTTCCATGAGAGCAGCATATTCATCTTCCATGGCGCGACGCCAGTGAGGATCAGCAAGGGCGTCACGGCAAGACCGGGGAATCGGGGACATAGCCTCGGCGTGGAGATGGAGGCGCGGCTGTATGTATCTAGACTTCCCACGGGTCATCGTGCCATGAGTATTGTCGACCGGTGGGATGGGGACAGCACCAACAGGACGTGGAGGATCAACTTTGATGAACCGTGGTGGAGATGGGATGATGTTGGAGCGGCGAGGAGGAGCGGCAGCTGGTGGTGGTGTCGGCGGTGAAGGAGGAGCAGCTGGTGAAGGGCACCGGGAGTAGACATTGTTGAAATGGGAAGCAGGCGGGGCCACAGGGGGCACCGGGGCTGCTGCCAGAGGCGGCATAGGGGGTGCTGCTGGGGCCGGGGCAGCTGCCAGAGGCAGCACAGGGGGTGCTACTGGAGCCGGGGCAGCGGCCAGAGGCAGCACAGGGGGTGCTGCTGGTGCCAACAGGAGCACCTGGGAGGGCGCTGAAGGCACCGTTCGTGGCTGTTGTGCCACGGGCGGTGCGTGCCGAGGCGCGGAGAAGCCTGGTGGAGGAGGCCGGGATGCTGGCCCAGCCGGGCTGAGGGGCCAGAGCACCGACGAGGTGTCGTCAGGCAACTCGGACGCAGCCTGCGGCATGGTCTGCAGAGGGGCGTCAAGAGGCCGTACAGATGTACCTGCAGAAGGTGAAGGAGCTGGTAGAGGCTCATCATTAGTTAGAAAATCAAGCTCTTCGGGAGGTGAGGTCCGGTGTCCAGAGAAAGGAAAAGTCGTCTCGTCGAAGATGACATGACGAGAGATGATGACACGGTTGGAGGTGAGGTCGAGACACCGGTAGCCTTTGTGATTGGGGGAGTAGCCGATGAAGACACACAAAGTGGAGCGTGGGGCAAGTTTGTGGGGGGTGGTGGCAGTGAGGTTGGGATAGCAGGTGCACCCAAAAACTCGAAGTTCATGGTAGGAGGGTGGAGTACCATGGAGTGCGAAGAAGGGAGTAGTCATGTTGAGGGTCTTGGTGGGAAGACGGTTTAGAACATATGTGGCAGTGGAAAGGGCGTCGGCCCAGTAGGAGGGGGGCATGGACGCTTGGAAGAGTAGCGTGCGGATGACATTGTTAGTGGTGCGGAGGGTGCGCTCAGCTGTGCCATTTTGCTAAGAGGTGTAGGGGCATGACATGCGAAGAGAGACACCGTGAGAGAGGAAGAAGGTGCGGGAGACAGAATTGTCAAACTCGCGACCGTTGTCACATTGGACAGATTTGATGGGGCACCCAAATTGAGTACAAACATACGCGAAGAAACTAGAAAGAGCGGAAAAGGTGTCAGACTTAAGGCGAAGTGGAAAGGTCCATAGAAAATGAGAAAAATCATCAAGGATAACTAAATAATATTTGAATCCAGATACACTGAGAACATGCGATGTCCATAAATCACAATGTATCAGATCAAATGGTTTGGAAGCCCTCGACGAAGAACTAGTAAACGGAAGACGCACATGACGTCCTAGCTGACAGGCATGGCATAAATGGTCATCAGCAGGCTGACTGCAAGCGATCGAAGAGGAGTGAGTGAGGCGTTGAAGAGCTTCCTTACCGGGGTGACCAAGACGGCGGTGCCAGATGGACGATGAAGGAGTGGCGACAAGAGTGCAGGGAGCAGAAGGCGTCGATGGTAGCTGCAAGGTGTAGAGGGGCCCTGAGCTGTTACATCGAAGGAGGACGTTCCTGGTACGAAGATCCTTCACAGAAATGCCAGAGGGGTCAAACTCAATAGAAACATGATTATCAGTAGTGAATTGGCGAACTGATAAAAGGTTTTTAATAATGCCAGGAGCAAGAAGAACATTGTTAAGGCGAAAAGGACCGAGAATGATCGAGTAGCCAGTGCCAACAACAGGGAGAGTGGCACCGTTACCCACCACGATGGAGGAGGAAAAGGGGGAAGAGGATGTGCGGGTAACAATACCAGGGTTGGAGGCGATGTGGGAGGAGGCGCCGGAGTCGAAAACCCAGTCCGTACTGTTCGGCGAAGTGGGTGGAGTGAGCGAGACGGTGCTGAAAGCCTGTGCGAGGGAATGAGGATCCCAGGGAGACCACGCTGGAGGTGGCGCATGAGGAGTAGGTAGCAGCGGCGGTGAGTAGAGGCCCGGCCCTGGTGGAGGTGCCAGGTAGCCAGGGGAAGGCACGCCAGCCATCATGGCGTGCTGCTGGGGAGGAGGGACGCCGGTGCGTGCTGGTGGAGTGCGAGGACCGCCAGGCGTGGGGCTGGGCCACATGTGAATGGAGCCGGACCACGGGTTGTAGAGGGACGGCCACTGGGGGCCGCCTTGGTTGCCCTGGTTGCGCTCGCCGCGGCGACGCCGGCCACGGCCACTGCTTGAAGAGCCCCTACTGGTAGGGAGCACGCCCTGAGGATGAGGGGGGCGCGGAGAGGCAGAACTGGGTGCCGGCGCAGTGGAAGGCAGCCTGCTTGATGAGGAGGCGAAAAGGGCAGAAGGAGCCGTTGAGGGCTGCACCATGTTGAGCTCGGCGAGACGAAGATCAGTGCGGACGTCCGCAAACGGAGGGAACGGCTTCTGCCGAGTGATGAGTTGAGCCATGAACTGGAACCGCTCATTGAGGCCCCGCAAGACGTTCAGCACCAGTGTGCGGTCGTTGAGGGGTTCACCAAGATCAGCGAGGGCGTCAGCCATGCCCTTCATCTTGCGGCAGTAGTCATCAACGGAGAGATCGCCTTGAGAGAGATTGCGGAATTCAGCATCAAGGAGCAAAGCCTGGGACTCACGGTTCCCCAGGAATTGCTGCTCCACCCCGAGCCAAGCTACCCGAGCAGTGACACCGTCGTGCTCGTGGATGATGTCGAGGAGGTCGGTGGAGATGCTGTTGAAGATCCAGGAGACGACCACGCAGTCCATGCGGTACCAGACCGGGTCGGTGGGGCGGGAATCGTCGCTGAGGACATGGTCCTTCAGGGAGTACCGACCAAGAGCAAGGAGAAGGTAGCCGCGCCACTTGGAGTAGTGGGGGGACTTGAGGTCGAGGACGATGGGGACCAGATACTTGATGTTCTGGACGGCGCAGGCCTGGCTGTGCAAGTGCGCAATAGCAGCAGCCTCAGAGGAGACAGAGTGCTCGTCGTCGTCGTGGGCTTCATTGTCGTGGATGGCCTCCAGACGAAGTCGCTCCCGGATGGCAGCCGCTTGCGCCTCCAGGGCGTCGGCCTGTGCGCGCTCCTTGGACAGGGCGTCGGCAGCAGCACGGACACGCTCCTGGGCGGCAGCGGCGGACTTGAGAAGGTCCGCCTCCTTCTGGAACTGGACGGCGCGCTCGGTGTTGGCCGCTCGAGTGGCGATGGCTTCTTCCTCGAGCCGCAGGGCGGCCGCGGTGGCATCGTCGCGCAGCAGGGCCGCGTTGGCGGCAGTAGCAGTGGCTGCGGCAGCCGAGGCGCCGGTGCTAGAAGCACCAGTGAGAGGAGGCGGAGCGGCGGCTGAAGCGGCCATAGGCTCGTGCGGAAGCAGAGGAGAGGAAGGGGCGGAGGCAGCGTGCGGAAGCAGAGGAGAGGAAGGGGCGGAAGCAGAGGAGAGGTGGGCGGGAGAGGAAGGGTCGGCACAGGACCCGAATTAGGCGTCTGATACCATGAAGGCAAAATGCCAACCAACTTAGATTATGTTTACACAGGGATTACAAATATATAGAGCCTTAGCCTGGGAAGGCCAGGGGCTAAGCCCACATAGGGAGGCGCATAGCAGAGTAAATAGGAGTAACTAACACAATAACCAAGGAGACACTATGGTAATCTAACAATAACTGGTATATAGATACCGTGATGCCAAGTGTTAAATATATATTGGCTTTGTAATTGTAATTAATGGAGCAAAATAGTGTATTGTTATTATTGATTTCTTACTTCTTGGAGATTACTAGCGCAAATCCAATCCCCTTTTGTTCATGTTTCAGCTACTCAGAACAAGGCGTCCATTTGTTGCAGAAATAACGGATGCTATGGGTAACGAGATATTTAAGGTAACATTTCTGCGAGCCACTATGGCATTTTGTGGAAAAAATATTGAATTGTACTACCGGGTTAGGTTCGCAGGCCATTTTGGTGGATCAACAGCTCAATTTATGCAGAAGTGGATGGTAAGGTATGTAGATATTCTTCACTTGATTGCTCTAACTAGGGTAGGACTATCATCTGCATATGACTCTATGGGGAAGTGCTGATAAAGCTTCATTGTTTGGGTTTCGTCAGGAGATAGGTGTAGTCCACAGGCGTTGGCACGTTTGGCGGAGAATTTATGACCTGTACTTAGGGTAAAATGGTATTCTGATACATTTCCTTATCTTTTTTACTAAGTTCAAATCTCCCAGTTCGTTGAGTAGTTCCTGTCTTACTACACTGCCTGAAATCATCTCATAATATTTCAGGAATAGGCAATTTGCAGTTGTTGAGAATCCAGGATTCTGGAACTGGACCTTTAGCCTGGTGGATGAAGATGATAAACTGTTGGCTCAGATTGATCGTAACTGGAGGGGCATTGGCTTTGAGGTCATATCCTTTTCATCTTATAATGATCGAAGCATACCCTTTTGTTATACCTGATGGGCATCCATGTCCATGCATGCCTCTTATGCACCGATTGCATGTTTGACAACAAATAATGTTTATATTGACATGCAGATTAATGATTTAAACTTAGATCACTAAGAACTGTCTATCTAATATTTTTGTGCTGCTTTTGCTTTCTTCTACACTTAGAATTTTTTGTGTGTAACTTTTTGTACTGTACTGGGCTTGCCATTGCCTGATGACACAGTTATTGTGGTATTCTATCTCACAACAGATCCATGTTGGAGTCTGATACATCTGATTTTATTATGCTACACCCTGCATCTTTTTGGACTGCTTTTTTTTTCTCAATTGTACTACATTTGCTCCTAGACTATAGAAGGAATGGGATTGTAAGAACTAATGAGTTTGGAATGATAAGCATCATCTTGTTGTTATGACCACTGTAGCTCTTCACGGATGCTGGGCAGTATGCTATCCGGTTTGCTGATGAGGGACAAAGCCACAAGTTTGCTCTCGCTGCAGATGTAAGTGGTATCACTTGCCGTTTGTCATGCCCACCTTTCCCAGTTAGCTTATGTCTCACAAATGTACCAGGTTGATGAATTGCATGTTGTTTGCCAGCTGACTTTGCCTGAAAGGGCAGTGGCTCTTGCTCTCGCGATTTCCTTGGACAGTGATTACTTCTCTAGAAGAGGTGGCTGGTAAGTAGAGTAATTGTCCTTTGTTCCAATTTGACTTGTCACTTGTCAGGACTTATGTGGATTCTGTTTTACTGGTTGACGACCTCCGGTGCTTGAAATTGATCAAAGTGTCTTTGCTCCTTTCAGGGGACTTCCGTTTCTGATTGCCACAGAGTAGACACACGTACCACCATTGCCCATATACAAGGGTTTTTTTTTGTTTTGTTATTCTTCATTCCTGAAGAAGGCTAGCAGTTACACTTAGTACTGTTATCTGGTGATTGCCATCGTCGCCAGAGGCAGGAACTGTTTCTGCGTGCTTCTGCTTCATCCGAAACTTGAAAGCTGAGGTTGCCTAAGGAGAGATTTCCAAAGCCTGTCTTCCCCCTTTGTTTCTGTATGCATAGTGGAAGCAATTCATCCCTCTAGTCCACTGGAGCCTGGTGTTTACGGTGGAACTCGGCTGCTAGCCCACTCAGGTGATTGCACGTCTGCAGCTGTGAGTACTGAATTGATCCATGCCTAACTGATATTTTGAAACTGATCACCAGTGGGCGGGCCCTTTGGGCGAGTGCCCCTGAATAGGAGGGGGTCTGCAGGCCAAAAGCGCGTGGGCTTGAACACTTGTGCCAAGGCCCAAGTCCCCGCTTCTAGAACCTCTTTCTTCCCTTTTCCCCGCCAAAACCACCCCTTTCTCTTCTCTCTACATCGCGGTGATAGAAAACAATTTTTATCACCGCACCATTAGGCTAGGGCGCTAGGCTAGCAGATACGGGAGTAAACGCTGCCGCAGTGCCGCTGATGGCAGGGCTAGTGACTCCAATTTGTTATTATCTTAATTATTTTGGAGTTGGGAAATTTTAAAATATGTGTCTTTGAATTTTCAAAATCCGTTCTACGATCTAGCCGTTTGGATGAGTCAAGCTTTGACCACGAGTCAATCCGATGGATGTATGATATGAGTTTATTTTATCCATATATAGGTATCCATTTGTACTATTAATGTCTTGTTTAGTTCTACCCCAAATTTCTAAAAAAGTGCTACAGTACCTATCACATCGAATGTTTGCGGCCCATGCATGGAGCATTAAATGTAGACGAAAAAAAAATTAATTGCACAGTTTGGTGGAAAATTATGAGACGAACATTTTGAGCCTAATTAGTCTATGATTGAACATTAATTGCCAAATAAAAACGAAATTGCTACAGTAACCTCAAATTCCTCTAAAACTAAACACGTGCTAATTTAAGATCTCAAAGAGATTGATCGTCCCATATGATACGGTGGGATAGCTGGCCTAGCTACTCGCCAACAGAACCCTCCTCCCCTGCGGCTCTTTACCCTGCCATGGCCCTCACTAGTACTCTCACGGTAAAAATCTTTATACTATAAGACAAGTACATTCTCATATTTGCTTTAGCTTTAACCCTCACGCATGTGGACGGTACCCATGGAACAAATAATTGTCTAGATTTTTTCCAAATAAAAGGTCCCGTTCGCTTGGCTGGATTTGGCTAAAAAAATAAGTGAAAATATTATTCTGGCTGAATTGATGTGAGACAAAAATACTGTTTTATTTTAAAAAAGACTTAAAAAAAAGTAAAATAAACCAGATTTTAAGACAAGCAAACGGAGCCGCCAGGTGAAGGTAACCCCAAACAATAAAACATGCCTCTTTTAACACATGCACGTATATTTGCCTCCTGTTGTGAAACGGTGTCTCTCAACAGACACCTGTTCACGAAGTGATCTCATCTATCAATTACAAGATTAATGGATAGGATTAGACAGTTAGTTTTACTCCAAAGGGCATGTCCTTTGGGAACAGTCGTGTCCCTTCGTGACACCCCCTCACTTGTATAAATATATTTTAGAGATCAATGAAAAAAATAGTTCTTCCAAATCTTGTTCATTTACCTTCACACATTAACACGTTATCAGCCACTTTGCTCTGCCCTGAGTGCGGCCACAGAAGAGCAGAAGGGAGAAGGAGAACACAGAAGTCACGCACGCATCCACCTTGCACTATTGCGTTCGTTCGGCAACATAAAAAATGAAGCATGGAAACAATTTCTTTGGCTTTGCTGAACGCCTGCTAATTGGGAAAGAACATGAAAGGATTGCAAGTCTCAATCCAAGAACAGTATGTACTCATATATTTCTTTTTCCAATTCGAGATTCTTACCTCTCTAAAAAATCGAACGACGGATGAGTTATGCGCCCCTCTAGCACCCGCACGCACTGCCTGCGGCACTCGCGTGCCCTGCCATGCGGTGGCAGTGCTCGACTGGCTCCAAGGCGAGAGACCCCGTCGGCCATCACGGACGCGACTGGCGACCCGAGCCTGCGGCCTTGCACCGAGGCCGGCTTCCCCGGACCGCGCCTGCGGCCTTGCGCCGCGGCCGGCTTCCCCGGCCCGTGCCTCGCTGCGGCCCCGTGGTGGTGGCTGGAAGCCCGACGACTGCCGTCTCCCGCGCCGCGGCCGGCTAGACCCCGCGGCCAGAGGCCTGACGCCTGCGGCTCCTGCGCTCGTCGACGGCCCGAGCAGCCTCGCGCCACGACCGGCGGCTCCAAGCACCGGCGGCGGCAGCCCTGAGGCCGAGCGGCGGCGCAAGGCCGATTTCTAGTAACCGTCCATGCCTTCGCGTGGAAGGGATAAGATTATGCGGTTTTTGCAGAAAAATCCCTCTTCTTACTTGTGAATTACATAATGATCTTCATGAATTATTATTATAATCCAAATTCATGATTAAGCCCTCAGGTTTTAACACAGTCTGTAGCATACTATATTTACCTCATGTAAATATTAATTTTAGACCCTAGGTTTAAAATGCAATATGATGCACAATATTTACCTCAGTAAATAAGTATTTTGGGACCCATGTGTCATAAAAAAAAGCATCATGGCATGTACTGCTGCAGATGAATTTACCACTGTAAATTCGCTTTCCAGATCCTATGTTTTCTGGAATTTTTTTAGTAATGTTCAAAGCGTTTGTCCAAATTGGCAAACCTAATAAACATGTGCTATTAAAATTGCATGTTCAAAGTGTTTGTCCAAATTGGCAAACCTAATAAACATGTGTTATTATTACATTGTTCAAAGTGTTTGTCCAAAATGACAAACCCAATAAACATGTAGTATTACTATCATAACGTTTTCATTGTAACTACTTTGTTATTTGCAATTTTCATTTTATGTTAAGCCTATTTATGCTTTATTTAAAGCTTATAGCGCTTACATTTTTAATGCAAAATCAATGAAGTGTATTATCTCATTATTTGTACAACACAAATGTTCCACATTGTATGTTGGCCATACACAAGGTAGCGTCATAGTTGCTACTGTGGGATTTACACTAAATTCTTAGTGACTATCCTCAATATGCGTACCTAACATCACAAATTGAAACATACGGTCTACATCTTTTCACAAGATGACTACCATTAATTAGCATTCCTATTGGCCATACATAAGGTAGCACCATAGTTGCTACTGCAGGATCTACACTAAGTCCACAACTTAGTGACTATCCTCAACGTGCGTACCCAATTCGTTTGCGAATTAACTAAGGTCTACATCAATCTTTTGATGATTACCTTAAAATGTGTTTATACAAATTGCATACACCACTTGGCATCTACTGTTCAACAGACTATGTCCATATTATTAGAGGTCTACATCTTTATGATGACTACCTCTAATGTGTTAGCATAAATGAGGTTTACACTATCAGTGAGATAGATCTTATCTCCTATTTATTTTACATTAATTAATACAGCATCACCATAGCAATTTTAAATTTACCCTTAGCGTAAATTCAGAAAATCTATGGTTTAAACCTTGTTAGAATAATAGCCAGCAAAGAGTTTGATCTCTTGCTCTTGATGGTCACCATTATCTAACATGGTCAATGGACGTAATATTAAACTTGATGTTCTATGAATTCATGGCAATATTTGATGCTCCTCATAAGAGAGCATCACTACTTATGATCAATTTAAATATGGAGTTTTATTTAAATAAAGCACTATATACATCCAGGTCACACGTATGTGTATCTCAATGGGTGCAAATCGAAGCACTATATGGCTAGTTTTCAATGTGTGATACGAACAACACAAGGCAGTCATTCTGTTCAATGCCAACTATGATTGATCATAACTTTATCTCTAGGATCTTAAGTCCACCTGAGAATATAATTATGTTGTTCCAAAATATCCCCAACATTGCGTTTTCGCGAAAGCACACAACTTACCAAATGTATTCTAGATTAATTCCTACATTACTTCAGATCTAAGTGTATGATAAACTCTTATTGAGGAATCATCATTAGCATTATAGTGATGCTCTATCATCTGAAGTACATTGAATTTCCAGAATCATACAAGTTCGATGCCATGTAATAATGCCATCCAAAGAATTTTAATGGTAAGATTTAACACAAAAAGAAGTAGCAGCCCCGTGCATTCTTTAGGATCAAAGCATTTCCCAAATATGACAGAACCATATTTTGTCCCAATTGTGTATGTTACAGCCACACAACTTGGAAATGTCATGCCTTGAAATATTCAATTGATCAGTATTACAAATCCATTAGACATAAATATCCGGCTCAACTATAAAGATATGAAGCACGCTTCTATCTTCAACCTGACACCACCAGGAAGGCCAGTTGTTCATAACAAGTTTCATGAAGAAACCAAGTAGCAACCAAATACTTAATTAATAAGTGGGTCTTATGAGCATGGAGAGCACGATCATCGAATTTACTTCGCTTGATCCATTTTGGGGACCAAAATTTGTCTCCCATTTACAAACATACCTAGTTTCTACGTCCCATTTTGGTGTTGTAATATAAAATGTTGTCATCAATTTCAATTGAATATCACAATAATGTGCCATCACATTTGATATTCCATTAATTAACTTGTATGTAATCTATATATCTGCAAAGAATGTCATTATATTCTTCATGCTATATATAGACCTATACGGGAGTCAATCCAAATGCAAAGAGGAATTTTGCCTAGTGGATAGTTGCACCACAAACTCTATATATAGAGAAGCAAAATATCCTAAACTCTTACATAGAGACAAGAAAATATTTTGTTAATCGCTTGACGTAATGTCATGATAGTGGGCTTTGGTCGTGCTACTATCATACTCCCTATTGGTACTCAAATAATAATCATGAATCCATTCTTGTATTCTGATTCCATAATGTACCCAATTAAAATTATAGAGATATCCAGTCAATGTGGTTTTCATATGGAAACTCCAAGATGACAACTAAGAGGAGTATTTTTCTCTTAACAACGGATATGGCAATACTTAAATAGAACATCTTCAGTTCGATTTGACAACACATACATAACCTGTATCCAATGTTGCGTACAAATAATTCTCTCTCTTGATGTCAACAAGACTTGGCACATTTGCCTTGGTTATTCAACTATAGAGATAACTTGAGAATTATTGTCAATTCTATTGGTCATAGCACCAATATGAGCCACTACATTTCTTGAAGAAATTCAAGAATATACATGTGACTCTATTTATCATTTTATGGACCATAGAGATACTATGTAATGCACATTTATGCATCCAAAATATAGTCCCAGGTGTGTCTCTTAGTCATGAGAACCATCACTATATCAAACACATTGCTCGAAATCTTCAATTTAGAGCAAATTATCCTGGACGCGGGATCAAATCCATTTTATATGGAACTACTTGGTTTTTGGGTACTATATATCAAGTACCTTATGTCCATACCAATAATGGGTTTATTGAGTCTCTTATTGAGAATCAAATTGCATGACATATTAAAATAGAATTGTAATTTACCATAACTAAGTTGTTTTCATGCGGCCTTACACACTGCATCGTTAATTCAAATTCATCAAGCTACACTTATACAACTCCCTTCGTTGCAGTATGTACGTGAAACTTTGGCCGCAGCCAAACATTTCCCATCTGCGCATCGAGTATGTTTACACATACCCATATCACCACCCCCAACATACAAATGGGCATTAGGGATCCCAAGAGGTAACTCTGCAGGGGATTTATAAATTGCCCGTATGTTAATCACATTTGAGGATAATTTCAGGCATTAGGGGGAGATTTATACCACATCAAGAATGCCAGGAATCTAAAGAGCAATCCTCACATTCACGTACCAAAAAATTCTAAACCTAATCATTTAGAATATCTTATATTTGCATCATACTGCAAAGAATCTGCCAGAAACATTTACTGATAATAAGGGTGTCATAAAATCCTCTTATCCTACTTATAATGCGCCTGAAAGAATGGAGGTACCAATTAAAACCATTCAACTCCCACTTTCAAAGAAGAGGGGGAGAAGTACGGCCGCTCTTAAGGATAATGCTCCAAGTAAGCATCCGAGGATATCGAGGACAATATCCTCCAAATCAGTAAATCCAAGTCAACCTCAAGTTGGTAGACACCCAAAATGGATGAGCATCCAAAACCTGGATCAAAATCCACCCAGATCAACAGTGCACCCAAACTCTGATCCTGGGACATTGGAACACCCTAACTCCATATGGGAAATGACTCGGAGTCCAAAAGGGTTAACATTTTCACATGCTATTTTGATTTCAAGAACTAAATCAATCATTTAAAGACTACAAATTGTCGCGGCATATACTCCTCAAAGATTGCCTTTTTACCTTACTGGATCCAGACCAAAAATCCTAGGCAGAGTGTCTTCACACTCAAATTTGGTCAAACTAAAAGGTGGCAATTAAGGAGATTGCTCTTGTTCAATGATGAGAAGTATTACCACAGTAATATCTTCCCTCACAGAGTTTCTTTTCAGAAGCAAGGTGGTGAACAATGAGAGCTTGTAGCATATGGTTTCACGCAGAGACCCAGCATAGTATACCCCATGGTATGTGTGAAAATGAAGTTTTCCAAATTCAATAATTGGTGGATCAAATGAATTTGATAGATTCGGACGTATAAGTCCCAATGAACTTCATATTCTGAATCCAAATACAAATCGCAACATACATTGTGTATAATTAAGCATGATTGCGTATATTGGTTATTTTGATATCAGTCATGATATAGAAATAATTATGCAATCATTTGAGATACAATTTCCATCATGTGGATTCGAGATGGAGGATTTGGGTAAGACCAAATATTGCCTAGGCTTACAACTTGAGCACCATCCTTCAGGGATTTTAGTGCATCAATCAGTCTATATCCTAGAAAATATTGGAGAAATTCAATATGGACAAATCATATCATAACAATACCTCAATGGTTGTTCGTTCTTTAGAAATAGAGAAAGATCCATTTAGACCATGAGATATTGGAGAAAAGATATTGGGACCAAGGTTCTATATCTTAGTGTTATTGGAGCACTTATGTATCTTGCAAATTGCACCAGGCCTGATATTGCATTTGCAGTGAACATACTAGTTAAACATAGTGCCAATCCAACTCATCGTCATTGGACGGGAGCGAAGCATATCCTCAGATATCTTAGTGGCACAAAGGATCTTGGTTTATTCTTTAAGAGAAATCATGATCCCAATATGATTGGATACACGGATGCTGGTTACTTATCTGGTCCCCATCCCAAACTAGGATTTGTATTCTTACATGGAGGTACAGCTATTTCATGAAGTCTTCTAAACAGACTCTAACGGCGACCTCTACTGATCATTCTGAAATTATTGCTCTATACGAGGTATCACGAGAATGTGTATGGCTTCGCAGAATGATTAACCACATACAATAGTCATGTGGTATTGGTTCAATTGAATCACCTACAATTATCTATGAAGATAATTCTGCTTGTGTTACATAGATGCAAACTAGGTTACACAAAGAGCAATATCACTAAGTATATTGTTCCTAAACTGGTTTATCCCCATGAATTACAAGAAAGCGGGGAAATAAACATCTTGCAAATCAAGTCATGTGATAATCTCGCTGACCTATTTACTAAGTCCTTATCAACTTCTATGTTTCAAAAATTGGTACATAGGAATTGGTATGCGTCGACTTCAAGATTTGCCAGAATCAAGGGGAGACATCTCCTAAATGTTGACCTGTACCAGCATCATATTATACTCTTTTCTTTACAAGTTTTACTTACAAGGTTTCTTGTCAAAGTTTTTAATGAGGTAATATTAATATAAGCATGTGTCATATTTTCTATTTTCCCCACTGGGGTTTTTGTGGGAAATATCAAAGACACATATTGCCCTCACAACTCATTCATGGTTTTTTCCTGAGAAGGTTTTTCATTTGAGTTATCCAAGAGGCAATACCAATAATATGTCGTCATATTTTCTCCTAATTTTCCCACTGGATTTTTACAGGAGTTTTAGCGACATATCACTTTATATTGCTCCTCATATTTTTCCTGAAAAGGTTTTTGGAGGAGTTATCTTTATGTCGTATCTCCAATATTTTTCCCCACTGGGGTTTTTAATGGGATACCAATGACATAGTGGTTTACTTAAATCACAAATAAATATGCTATTTTCTCCTTATTTTCCAATAAGATTTAATGGAGTTTTTATGGCATATCATATATTCCTCAGATTTTTCTCATAGGGTTTTTCGAGGAATTTCAGCTTACAGCTGCATTGATCTCAAGGAAGATTCGATCAAGGGGGAGTGTTGTGAAACAGTGTCTCTCAACAGACACCTGTTCACAAAGTGATCTCATCCATCAATTACAAGATTAGTGGATAGGATTAGACAGTTAGTTTTACTCCAAAGGGCATGTCCTTTGGAAACAGTCGTGTCCCTTCGTGACACCCCCTCACTTGTATAAATATATTTCAGAGATCAATGAAAAAAACAGTTCTTCCAAATCTTGTTCATTTACCTTCACACATTAACACCTCCTTCGCTCAATCACCTTTATTTATTCACCACTCATCGCTGGTTGCGTGGCGCCTAGCATGGTGACCGTGGCCTAGTTGATACATATATATATATATATATATATATATATATATATATATATATATATATATATATATATATATATATATGTGTGTGTGTGTGTACGGTAAGACTATTCTGTAGCTGGACACAGAATAACTTATTCTATGACCACCTTGATTTACGATAATATTTGTACCTATTTACGATAATGACAATATACATTTACGATACATGGGTTACAATAATTTAAGATGATACTTACCATAATGCTATAGTAAATCACTTATGAGGGAGTACCATAATCTCGTAAATTAGTATAGTAATTATCGTAAGTCAAAGTGGCCACAGAATAACTTATTATGTGGCCAGCTATAGAACAGTACGTCTGGTAAGGCTATTCTACAGCTGGCCACAGAATAACTAATTCTATGACCACCTTGATTTATGATAATATTTGTACCAATTTACGATAATGACAATACACATTTACAATACATGGGTTACTATAATTCAAGATGATACTTACCATAATGCTATAGTAAATCACTTATGAGGGAGTTACCATAATCTCGTAAATTAGTATAGTAATTATCGTAAGTCAAAGTGGCCACAGAATAACTTATTCCGCGGCCAGTTACAGAACAGTACGTCTACGGTAAGGCTATTTTGCAGCTGGCCACAGAATAACTTATTCTATGGCCACCTTGATTTACGATAATATTTGTACCAATTTACGATAATGACAATACACATTTACGATACATGGGTTACTATAATTCAAGATGATACTTACCATAATGATAATAACTTATTCTGCGGCCAGCTACAGAACAGTATATATATGCTATTGGGAGGCTCCTAATAATACTGGAAGGCTATTGGGAGGCTCCTAATAACTTATACACATTTACGATACATGGGTTACTATATATATTATATATATATGCTATTGGGGGGCTCCTAATAATACTGGAAGCCCCGACCCAAATCGGTGTTTCCTGGTTCCACCAAACCAACTTCCAGCCCAAGCCCAACTGGACTAGCCCACTGGCCCACCCACCGGCCCATCAGGCCCTATATATATATACCCCCAAACCCTAATCCCCACCCCACCCACCCATGGCCGCCACACTCTGCAACTCGCCGCAACCCACCCTAGAGTGCACGTCGTCACCCCTGCTGCGCACCATCCCCCATGGGAGCACGGCTCGCTGCCCCTGGAGCACCGCGCTCGCGCCCCTAGAGCGTGCTCTGCCGGGCCCTGGAGCATTGACGGCAACGGCGACGGCGCCTTTGGAGCTCACGGCGATGTCGACCAGCGACGATGCGGTCCCACCCCTCCCCCGACCTGTGGCGACGTAGCCCCGCCCCTCCCTGACCACCAGCGATGTGGCCCCACCCCTCCCTCGACCTACGACGATGCGGTCCTCCCCTAGCGGCGAGGTGATGCGCTCCTCCCCTCACCCTCTCTCCACGCGTGTGCCCCTCACCATCGATTTGGTTGGTTGTAGGTTGCGGCACCGGCTCTCCACGCGACGAGGCAGGGGGAGCGGACCATGGAGGTGGCACACCGCCTCCACATGATGAGGCAAGGGAGCAGACTGTGGAGGGGGCGCTGCTGGCCTCGGTGCCCTACAGCTTGACGAGCGGGGACTGCAACGGTGCCCTGCAGCTCATGGTCGCGCGCAGGGATGGCTACGATCTAGCGACAAGGACGGCGATGACGGGCGCATGGTTGTGCAGCCCACCCCAGGTGGCGCAGATCCGGTCAGCACCAGTCAAGGAGGCCAGTCCGGTAGTAGTGAGGTGGTCGAGCCCCCTCAGATCCGGTCGGGGCAACAGGCAGGAGGCCGATCTCCCTGAGATTCGGGTGCTCCTCCTTTGGTTACTATGCCGTGTGTCCTAGGGCTCCTCTAGGCAGCAACATTGTTCATCTAGGATTTTTTTTTCTTGCAAGCATAGGTTTCTATGCATGGTTGAACTATGATTTCGAAGATATCAAGTGATTTGTATGCTTAGTTGCATAGGTTTTCACACCAGTTGCTCATATGTCCGATATGATCCTCACGCATTTGAATCCCAACAGGAGATACAAAGATCCACGTTTGTGGTTCGTGCATATTCATCTTCATTGTTTTGTTTGTTTATTTTTGTATTCTTATGCTTATGTGCATATGTCGGTGCGAAATGTGGTCAACAAGTAAATATTTATAGTTTTGTCATGCGTTATGATCGGATGTGGCCTAGCACTCAATGACATAGGATTTATATTGGTTCAGGCAACGGGCCCTACGTCTAGTTGAGGTCGGTCGGTGACTTTATTCCTGAGCCTAGGTGCTTAAAATTTGCTGTGGGGTTACAAACGAGTAAGGAATGAGAAGGGGGATGTTAGAGGCCCGATCAGGACTCTGATCCGAGTGGAAGAGAGTGACGGATGCTCATAAGTGCGCTAAGTATTTGAGCATGTGCTCTGTGTGTCCGAGCTTATCAGCTATTGAGAGCATATAGACTGTGCAGCTGTCGAGTTCTAGAGCTGTTGAGCTGTCTTTGCTCCTTCTAGAGCTGTTGAGCTGTTTAGCCGTCGTCCTTTTAGGAGAGAGTGTATCGCCTTTTATAGATGAAGGGGGTGACCTTACAAGTCAAAGACGGAAAGGGAGAGAATGTGTACGTATGCTATCTAGTCTTGTTGCCCATACTATCGGGTACGGCATGCCATCGCACACCTTACTATTCATGACCTACTGTATCTGACAGGTTGCACAGTGTTCGCCTACCTTACTGTTCATAACTTGGTAGGCTGCACAGTGATTGCCAGGGACGACAAACGACGGCGCCTACAATACTATTTGTGTTCTAACACATCTGGAAGGATGTATAGCATCCATCTGACATGGCCTGGTGGCACCGTCTTATAGGTACATAGGGCATGGCAGGGTACGATCCTCGGTGTTATGGTTGACTTGAGCGTCTTACCTTTTCAGCTCCGCCTGCTCCCCGGACCCACACCGAGCAGGCGTCCTGGTCGGTCGTTCCCAGTCGGCCCCGACCGTGTCGGTCGGGAAAGAGAGGTGAGCAAAGGTCCGACATATCCCCGGTCGGAGGAACGGGGTCAGAGCCAGACTGTGGTCCCCCCACGACCAGGCCTTTTGGTTGGGGCTCCGACTAGGTTTCCTAGCCGGAGCTTCCGGTCGAGAACCGAATTGTGGTCTCGGCCTGTCATTGTGTATCTGGGCCGGCCTAGACGCGCGCTGTCGCTGCGCTGCCTGCTGGGCCAAGTATTGCAGGGAAGCAGGTCCATTGGGGACCCCGAGTTTATGAACCCGACAACATAAGTTTCTATGCATGGCTAACTTGGTATGTATTCTATAAATCATTACAATAAATATGTATATATTGTTGGAGCTGTTATCTGTGCACTAATACAAATTTATATACATGGTTGGAGCACTCTTCTATGCATTGTTAGAACACTTTGACATATATTGTTGGAACAATTATGTGTGCGCTTCTACATAATTCTATACATTGTTGGTACACAATTCTATTTAGCCTTAATTTCTATGCGGTACAAAAATTAATTTCTATCCCTCGAACAACTAATTTCTATGCAATGCCGGCGCCAAAGCATTTCTGCGCATCTTGACTATTGATTCTATAAATTCGATCGTCCATCACATGCTATTTTCAAATTTCAAATTTTAAAGAAGACGAGATCGTCTCCGTGTTTTATGCATGCAGTCTCCATGTTATATGTATTGTTCACATGTTAATTATACACCCCCATAGTCAGAACTATGATATTGGTGGAGGCAATCATAGTTGTATCAGGTGAAATGTCCATCTCACGGAGAGGTTTTTAGGTGGTAACAAAATTATTTTTTATTCAGCCAACCACTAATTTCTATGCAACATCAGCGACAAAAACTTTACTGCAAATCTTAATCATTGATTCTATGCATCCAATCGATCATCACAGTGCCATGATTCAAATTTCAAATTTTGGAGAAGACGAGATCGTCTCCATGCCTACACTTGCGGTCTCCATGTTCTATGCATTGTTCCCATGTTAATTATACACCTCCATAGTGAGAAGCATGATGTTGATGGAGGCAATCACGGTTGTGTCAGGTGGAATGTCCATCTCATGGAGAGGTTTTTAGGCGGTAACAAAATTAATTTTTATTCAGCTAACCACTAAATTCTATGCAACAGTCAGCGCCAAAAACTTTTCTGCACATCTTAACCATTGATTCTATGCATCCAATCAGCCATCACGTGCCATGATTCAAATTTCAAATTTTAGAGAAGACCAGATCAGTCTCCATGTTTTACGCTTGTGGTCTCCATGTTCTATGCATTGTTCCCATGTTAATTACACACCTTCATAATAGGAAGCATGATGTTGGTGCAGACAATTACACTTGTGTCAGGTCGAATGTCCATCTTGCGGAGAGGTTTTTAGGTGGTAACAAAATTAATTTTTATTTATTGAACCACTAATTTCTATGCAACGTCGGTGCTAAAAACTTTTCTGCGCATCTTGACCATTGATTCTATGCATCCAATCGGCCACCACGTGTCATGATTCAAATTTCAAATTTTGGAGAATTTGAGATCGTCTCCATGTTTTACGCTAGCGGTCTCCAAGTTTATGCATTGTTCCCATGTTAATTATACATCCCCATAGTTAGAAGCATGATGTTGGTCGAGGCAATCACGGTTGTATTCAGGTGAAATGTCCATCTTGCGGAGAGGTTTTTACGTAGTAACAAAATTAATTTTTATTCATCCAACTACTAATTTCTATACAACGTCTGCGCAAAAAGCTTTTTTGTGCATCTTGACCATTGTTTCTATGCATTCAATCGGCCAGTCACGTGCCATGATTCAAATTTCAAATTTATGATTCTTTATTTTTTTTCAAAAACATATTCACAATGGATCTTGAATCGTGCACAAAAATGTTAGGAGTTCAATGGTGAAAACTGTTTTTGAATCGGATGCTTCATTGAGGAATTATAATGAAAAACAAAAGAGATTAGATTGGATGCGTGCATAGATGCATGCGTCAGCTTGATCAGGTTGTGTCAGCTGGAAGTCCTACTCGCGCCAGAGGTTTCTATACGGTAACAAATTAATTTTCATTCATCCAACTACTGATTTCTATGCAACGACGTGATAAAAACTTTTCTGCAGCAGCTTAACCTAGGATTTTATGCATCCGATCTGTTGGGTCTACAATGGTCCCCCACCTGCACACGCGTCAGCCCTACAGACCTGAATGGTTGGGCTAGCTAGGGGGGCTAGCTGGGGCTCTCCATTAGCTACTTGGAGCCCTGGGCTCCTAATATCCTAGTCCTATATATGTGTGTTTGGTTCGTGGAGAGTTTATCCCATGAATTTTGATGGAACCTAACTTATTTCTTATGTATATATTAATTATTAGGTTGTGAGGAGGTGGGTGGTGATGGATCAACTCATTCCATCTCATAAAACAAATAAAAAAAGTGAGGAGTGAGAAGATGATGTACCACCCTATTTCTCAAACCAAACACACTCAGAGAGCACGGTTACAGAATGGAGATGGTAATAGGGAATTACTCATCGGAGAATGTCTTCCCTCATCTTCACATGGGTATGCACATCCCCATCATCGATTGACACATCACAAAATAAATATATATAGCAAATTGAATTTAACATAAAAGTAAGTGAGATTTTTTAGCACAAGTGCACAATTAATAAACTGCAATATACATGTATAGTTCATTATTGATGCTCTAGTATAAATATACACACTACACAACAAATCCATCACAGATTCAAATAATGTCTAGACGCATATTGTCGGAGTCATGATACCCCGAGTATCTCAAGACACTGATTAGTCAGCCGCTCGGACGGCCCGCGATACATGAGCTGGTATAAGCCTGAACGACCGAGGCCCACCTAAGCCATGTGGGCCTGAGCCAAGCACTAAGGCAGGGGATGGCCATGACCTCTTCCCTCTACCTTCACCGCGCGTCGCACAATGATGCACGACCTCTCCCCCGCCCTGGCCCCTAGGAGTGACAGGGAGAGATCGGGCTTCGCAAGGAGCATCCGCTCTGATGAGAGTAGGCACGCCACACTAATCCCGTAAGGACCGAGAGGATAGTAGTCCCCTCAGCCTGGTCAAACGCCATCCCTACGCCACGTAGCAAAGATAAGACAACACCACCAAAGCAGTGGCAGCCAGTACGATGGCCCACCATACAAATATGGCCCGATAAGACAGGTGTACGACCCCACTCGCTACAGGGATGGGGTTCATGACAGCGGCCTTGACTTTGAGACCATCCAAGCCAACAAAGGCCATGTGAAAGTGCATCTAGCCCTTAAGTGGGTTTTGGATGATTGAATGACAACGTGATTAAAGGACTAACCCATTTGCTAAGTAGTGGACAGGTAATAGGTTATCTCACAGGTACTTAATGAAAGCCAAAATGATGTATTGTTGTGTAAACAATCTAGTTCAAGCACAAGACAACAATGCAAATAGAATTCATGCAAAGGCTTAATTATTGTGGGATTTCCATGTTCTATATGAAAGCAAGTTTGTAAGAATTAATTAATGAGGCATAATGGATTGCATATGGATTGGTCTCATATTTAAAGCTTGCTAAATTAAAATGAGAAAGATAACAATACATGAATGGATGATTCAACACAAGATGTGACTTGATGGCTTGAGATGGTGAAGATAGCAAGGAAAGGCTTTGAGGTACTAAGCAAGGGTGAAGGGCAAGCGACGGCTTGGCGGTCGAAGAACCTAGCTAGGGTGAAGAAGGAAGTACTTGTATTTTGTTGAGGTACTAATCAAGCTATGATGGCCATATTTATGTGGAGGATCAAATCACTATTGGAGTGTTTGATGGAAGTGACTTGATACATTTGGGATTATTCAAATTTGATGAATGAAATCAAGTCACATGCTCAAGATGGCTATGCTCAAGTGAAAAGATCAACATCAACATGTTAGCACCCTTACTTGATGAAGATTGGAAGGGACGACATCAATTCTAAAGAGATCAACTCAAGTGGTATATTTTTATTTTTCCTTTTATCTTGAGTTTAATAGGTATGTCGTACTATTAAGAGAGATGCATCATGTTGATAGATAATGTTTCATAAGTGCTCAATCCAACTCATGTGAGTTTTGAGTATTTGAGCGACAAAAGAGCTAACTTTATCCTTGCTGGTCTAGCAATACCAGACGTGTCCGGTATTTACCCAGCAGTGCTAAAACTGTTGTTCTCAGGTTGGTTCGTCGGTAGTTCCGACGTAAGTCGAGAGTTCTGACGTCTCGCACTTTAACTGATCTGGAGGGTTCGCTGTCCTGGTCATACCGGACGTGTTCGGTATGCATGACCAGAGGCCAATGGCTAGTTTTCAAAAGCCTTGAGGGTTAGGAGTTCCAACGTGAGTCGGGAGTTCCGACACCTCACAAACTTCAACTCAGTTACATGGTTTTCAAAATTGCTGAGGGTCGGGAGTTCCGACGATCGAGAGTTCTGATGGTCGGGAGTTCCGACATTTATTGGGAGTTTTGACGCCTTACAACTTCACTGTAACTTAGTTACCGTTGGCGCAGTGTAAGTCATACCCCATACCAGACGTGTCCGGTATTGCAACGGCTATAAAACAGCTAGTTTTTCCAAGGGGGCTATAAATACCCCCAAGCCTCCACCTTTGGAGGCTACTGATTCTGCTGACATACACACACGTTTTTTAGCCTTGCCAACTCTCCCAACCCTCTCTTAGTGAGTGATTGATCAAATTTGCCAAATCAAATTGTGGGTTGAGTGAAATTCAAAAAGAGAGCAATCCAACCACTTGAGCACTTATACATATTGTCAATCTCATGATTCGCATTTGTTACTCTTGGACTCTTTGGTCCTAGACGGTTAGGCATCGCCGGAGAGCACCCGAGAGCTTGTGGTGTGCCATGGAAAGTTTATAACGGTAGTAGCTCAGTTCTATGCTACTCTGTTCGTTGAGGAGGATGAGAGGCAGATACACTGGATGCTTGAGGGCCAGTGGTACAGTGTTGACTATGATGTATTTGTCGCCCAGCTTGGCTTCTCAGAGGATGATCTTTAGAGGGAAAAGATCCACACGAGCAGGTGTTACCTCCTGAGCAGCTCGCCTATATGTACCCTCCAGGTGGTGAGAGAGGAGCTATGGGGAAGGTTCTAGATCTTCACCCCACTTATAGATACCTAGACAGGATATTCAGGAAGACTATTGACTGTAAGGGTGGAGACAAGGGCAACATTGTAGATTACTCTAGGAACCTACTCCACAGGATAACACCTAATGCTCGGCTAAGGCTGGATAACGAGCTGGCTCGGCTCGTTCTAGCTCGTTAAGATAATGAGCTAGCTCGGCTCACCTTGTTATCCTAACGAGCCAGAAAGCCAGCTCGACTCGGCTCGTTAAAAGCTCGAGCTGGCTCGTTAAGTTCGCGAGCCAGATATAAAAAATACACAAAATATAATATTTGTATTTATTTAAAGTTTGAGAATAATAATAATATAAAAGAAATGCATCTATACTAGTTACCAGTCAATTTATAGGGTTTAGACTAGTTATCAGTTAATTATAAAGTGTAAGACATGAAGTAATATAAAAATTAATATAAGTGTTTATACTTTTTTCCTGTAAGCTTGGCTCGTTTAGCTCGCGAGCTGACTCAAGTTAGCTCGTTATAGCCAATGAGCTAAAATCTTGGCTCGGCTCAGCTCGTTATCATAATGAGCCGAGCCGAGCCGAGTCGAGCCAGCCACGAGCCGAGTGAGCTAACAAGCTTCGAGTTTTTCGTCCAGCCTTATGCTCGGCCATTCAGCGTATTTGACTTTATTTGGTCTGAGATCAGGAGTGTGGGAGAGAGGCCCCTCAAGGGCTGTGGTTTTGCTTCCTATATCATATATATGATTGAGCAGGTGACAGGGCACACATTCTAGTATGATAAGATTCATAAGGCCCTGAAGATTGTTGCAGATCTACCTGAGACAGGATTACCTCTAGCAGGACCAGGAGGAGCAGCAGCACTAGAGGCAGATGCACTTGGGAGTGGTGCACCAACAGGAGCTTCACCTCCACCATGTGCTCCTTCATGTTTTCCTTCACACCATGACAGTCCTCCCTCACCTATCCGTAGGCTCTTCAGCTCTATATTTGGGAATGTGCCGAGACATTCAGACCCGACAGCAGAAGGAGAGGGAGGCTAGGAGGAAGGATACTCGAACCTTGAAGCAAATTGCTTCTAGGCTTGAGCTTGATCCTCCTAGGTCTCAACTATCAAATGAGGCAGCTAGTGAGCCTGAGACTGAGGAGCAGCAGCAGGCCAGATATGACAGAGTGTATTTTGAGTTCATTCAGCGATAGCAGCAATAGGCATCTAAGCACCCTGACACTCTACCACTTCAGGCTCGTATGCCTACTCACTCTCAGCCACGTCCCAGCACTGCAGACAACCTTGCTTCAGATTGGTGGAGTGACCTGACAGGTGGTGGCGGCTACTACGGGTCTGGTGGCTATGACCCGTCTGGTGCGGGTGGTTCTCGTCCAGCCGGTGTTGCACGCTCAGATAACGAGGATGCTGGTGGTGATGATGATGATCAGTGATCTCAACTTTTAGTGATAGCTTGTAGCCCATTTGTCCTTAGTATGTCATTATTGGACCTTTGTGGTGATAGATGACAAAGGGGGAGAGAGACTGATTAAAGCTTCAGGATAGTTTCATTTGCTTATCTTTGTACCTGAAGATATGTACTGCAGGCTATAGTTTCTTGTTTTTAAGCTTCATTGATGTATCTTGGATTTGAGATAGATTGTATCATAGTGAGAGATGAGACTTACTTATATTTTATCTATGTATCTCTTGAGACATGATCTTTATTTATATATCAGTGGTTTCTGGACTTGAGAAAATATGTAATGAGTGCTATGTGTGAATTACATGTGTTATATTTATTATCATAAGGACCATGCATGCCAGAATGAAAATATTTGATGTGATGTCTTTATATTTATTCTTATGTGATATATCTTGTCATATGCATCACGGTTTCACTTTGTCACACACACATGCACCCCACGGATGCAATGATTTAGGGGGAGTCTCCTATATGTTTTAGTATGTGCAATTGACATTTGAGGTCATTTTATGAATTCTAATCATAAGCACATATTAAGGGGGAGCCTCTCATAAATCATTGAACCCAAAAGTTTAAATGTTTATATCATTTTGTGAGCTTTAATCAAGTTGTCATCAATCACCAAAAAGGGGGAGATTGAAAGTGCATCTAGCCCTTTAGTGGGTTTTGGATGATTGAATGACAATGTGATTAAAGGACTAACCCGTTTGTTAAGTGTGGACAGGTAATAGGATTATCTCACAGGTACTTAATGAAAGCCAAAATGATGTGTTGTTGTGTAAACAATCTAGTTCAAGCACAAGACAACAATGCAAATGGAATTCATGCAAAGGCTTAATTATTATGGGATTTCCATGTTCTATGTGAAAGCAAGCTTGTAAGAATTAATTAATGAGTCATAAGGGATTATATATGGATTGGTCTCATATTTAAAGCTTGCTAAATTAAAATGAAAAAGATAACAATACATGAATTGATGATTCAACACAAGATGTGACTTGATGGCTTGAGATGGTGAAGACAACAAGAAAAGGCTTCGAGGTACTAAGCAAGGGTGAAGGGCAAGCGACAGCTTGGCAGGTCAAAGAACCTAGCTAGGGTGAAGAAGGAAGTACTTGCATTTAGTTGAGGTACTAATCAAGCTATGATGGCCACGTTTATGTGGAGGATCAAATCACTATTGGAGTGTTTGATGGAAGTGACTTGATACATCTGGGATTATTTAAATTTGATGAATGGAATCAAGTCACATGCTTAAGATGGCTATGCTCAAGTGAAAAGATCAACATCAACATGTTAGCACCCTTACTTGATGAAGATTGGAAGGGATGGCATCAATTCTAAAGAGATCAACTCAAGTGGTATATTTTTATTTTTCCTTTTATCTTGAGTTTAATAGGTATGCCGTACTATTAAGAGGGATGCATCATGTTGATAGATAATATTTCATAAGTGCTCAAGCCAATCCATGTGAGTTTTGAGTATTTGAGCGACAAAAGAGCTAACTTTATCCTTGCTGATATGGCCGGACATGTCTGGTATTTACCCAGCAGTGCTAAAACTGTTGTTCTCAAGTTGGTTCGTCGGGAGTTTCGACATAAGTCAGGGAGTTCCGATGTCTCGCACTTTAACTAATCTGGAGGGTTCGCTGTCCTGGTCATATCGGACATGTCCGGTATGCATGACCAGAGGCCAACGGCTAGTTTTCAAAAGTCTTAAGGGTCGGGAGTTCCGACGTGAGTCGGGAGTTCCGACACCTCACAAACTTCAACTCAGTTACATGGTTTTCAAAAAGTGCTGAGGGTCGGGAGTTCCGACGGTCGAGAGTTCCAACATTCATCGGGAGTTTCGACGCCTCACAACTTCACTATAAGTTAGTTACCTGTTGGCGCAGTGTAAGTCATACCGGACGTGTCCGGTATGCATACCGGACGTGTCCAGTATTGCAACGACTATAAAACAGCTAGTTTTTCCAAGGGGGCTATAAATACCCCCAAGCCTCCACCTTTGGAGGCTGCTGATTCTGTTGATATACACACACGTTTTTTAGCCTTGCCAACTCTTCCAACCCTCTCTTAGTGAGTGATTGATCAAATTTGTCAAATCAAATTGTGGGTTGAGTAAAATTCAAAAAGAGAGCAATCCAACCACTTGAGCACTTGTGCATATTGTCAATCTCATGATTCGCATTTGTTACTCTTGGACTCTTCGGTCCTAGACGGTTAGGCAGTCGCCAGGAGAGCACCCGAGAGCTTATGGTGTGCCACAGAAAGTTTGTAACGGTCGATTCCGCCGCCTCGGAATCATCTAGTGGAAGGAGGAAAATGAGTTGGAAAAGACTCTGGCTAGAGTGACTGAAACGACCCCAATTTCCTGCGAAGGGAAATCCACAGCATCGAAGTGTAATACGATCATTGTAGATCATATTACCCAAATTCCAAGTCGAATATCATATCCATACAACGATAATATCAGAGTACAAATAGTATGGAATTATATAATTTATTAGATTCGCCGCATTGGCTGGAATCAAAAGTAGCATTCATTCAGAACAGCTTGAAGATAAGATCACCAAACTCGAGCGTAGGCATGAACCCCTCATCCGTCAAAACTCCTCGGAGCTATACTCCTCAGCATAACCTATGTGCCAAAATTTATCAGTACGATTTGTACTGGCCACTCCCAACCCTATGAGCATTGCTTTGTGGAGATTGGATGCTAGTTGGATATAGTCAAAAGGAACCTATAAGGCTGGGGTTTCCTATGTATTTTAGCATATCAAGTATATAATAGTATAGTCAAGTTTTAACACCATTTCCACACCTATTCCACCCCATCTTCATTCCAGAGCCAGGTTTCAATCCTGGAATCAACATACCACCATCTCCACACCATCACCATACCATAACCATACCATCACTTAGTCGATAGGCCTAACTCCCTCTCAGCACTGTCTCAAGGCCCGTAGCCCCTGGCTATGACCGAACACTCACTTCTAGGGGGAGAAAAGAAGGACTCATCTCTCTATCTAGCTTAAGCGAAACCTAGGAAAGGTCCATAGCTAACAAATCGGCATATGTATCGATCGATCAACCAAACACTCTGCAGAGGTTTTACATAACCACAAGATCTGCCTTCCTCGCTGACCGTCGTCAACTGGGCTGATTTCGGCCGCTTGCTAGCCTAGGACAATGCCACTTCACCATTTAGCCCTGGTACACCCCAAGTCTGGTCTGGGGTGGCTGAAACTGTGAGTCATGAGCTGGGTCCACAAGGTCTCTATGAAGTCTCGGAAGGGTGTGGGGGAAATCCTCCATGCCCCGTACCTCCTTACACTGTCCGCTATCAACCTAGCAGTAGTGGCAATATCCTACCAAGTAGTCCGGCCGTCCCGCACCATATAGGGCGAGTGGTACATAAGGCTTCCCGGTGAATCTGAGTACTAGTAAGTCCTTAGGGATGACCAAGCCAGAATGTCTCCATTAGGGTTTCCATTTATCGTGCCACCACAGCACCTCCATCCTGGGCTCCTCCCATCATAGGTTCACATCCAGGACCTCCTCATATATCATTTACCCACCACAGGTATCCATTCTAGGGGTGCCCAGGTAGCATCCCATGGTAAGACTTGCCCTAGGCTCGTCGTATGCTCCAACTTGGTCGACACAACTCTCACCCTCCACGCACCCAAGTCACACACGCAGCACTCTCCCCATAGTCCAGAAAACACCAGTTTTCCACCACGCATTAATGTAGTGCAAGAGTAGTAGAAGTAATAAGCAACAAAATATAGTGGCGAGCGTGTTACTAGCCTAACAGTAGGGTGAGCAAGGGTAAGGTTGCGTCAAGGTAAATGCCATCAAGAAAGTGTACTATCATGCAAGTCCTATCATAGCATGTTCATAACAATAAAGTAAAGCACTAGCATTCCTATTTTAGCCATGCGTAATAGGTGCTACGAGATTGGGTGGGATGTGGCACCTTCAGTGTAATCGTCTCCGTACTCCTCACGGTACTCACGGTCCTCGTCTTTCTGTTTCTCCTCCGAGTCTACAGACAATCGCATTATAGTCGTGTTAGCGACGTCTATAGAATAGCACAAAGGAACAATGAAAATTCAAAAGATCCAAATGCACTCAAACATGGGTTCATTGCGTAGAGCTTGATTTTAGATGAATTTTGGTCCTGGTTTCGTATTTTTCTGAGGTCATATGAATTAGTTATGAATTTCCGAAGTTTAAATCTATTTCTGAAAATGGGAAAAGGCTGAATTAATCCTGGGCTGACACGTGTCATGTTGTGGTTGGTCCACGTGGCTTGCTGATGTCAGCATCATGGTTCCGAGCTGACAGGTGGGCCCCAGCTGATGTCAGCATGACGTCAGCGTGACGTCATCAACGTCGTCCACACCGACGGGTGGGGCCAAGGCTATTGGGTCACTGACAGGTGGGTCCGGTCAATGTCAATGGCGGTCAACAACGGTCAACGGTCAACAGTCAACAGTTAGGGTCACTGACATGTGGGCCCTGGCTACTGACGTCAGCAGATGATGTCAACATGACGTCACCTAGGCTGCGTGGGCTGCTGACATGTGGGTCCCATGTGATGTCAGCATGACGTCAGTGCCTGTCGTGTGGGTACAAAGTGTCCGTGTCACTGACATGTGGGGCCTGGTCAACAGTCAACGTTGACCAGTCAATGGTCAACACGGTCGGGTCTCAAACAGGCTTCAGGTTGGGCCAGTCTGGGCCGGGCCAGGCCAGACACGTGGCACGCTGTGATGCTGCCACATCAGGGCCGTGGGCTCCTACTGGGCCTCGTGTTTAGGGTGTGGGCATGGGCTCGGCTCACAGGTGGACCCAAGTTCACGGTCCATGGACCGTAGACTGGTCTACGGTGGACCGAGTCCATTGTCTAGTTTCTCTCGGCTCGGCTCATATGCTCCGAGTTCACGCAAGGGGTGTCAGCGAGGGGGGGTGTTCCCCTGTATTTCTCCCTGCGGTGGTGCTCCTGCCGGCGGTGACCTGGCTGTGAGCCCCCACGGTGGCGCTGGTGTCCGATTGGTGTGGGAAAAAGCTTCCCCGGGCCACGGCAACTGCATCTACGGGGTCAAGGTGGCGACCAGAGCTTCCCAAGGTGCTGGCCATGGTGAGCGGTGGCTAGTGCTGGGCAGATGGGGCTTCTACGGTTTCGTGGGTGCACGACGAAGGCGTCCTAGGCTCATGGCGAGGCTACGGGTTCCCAGGTGGCCGGTAGAGACATCCCGGTGGCCACGGCATCGGTGAAGACGACGACGAGGCACGTGGGTGTGCTACGGCCATGGTGAAGCATCACGGTGGGGTGTGTTGGCTCCTACAGATTCACGTGGACGTGGCAAGGGCGTCCTGAGCTCAAGGCGGGGCTTCGGTTTCTCGGTGGCCGGTAGGGGCTCCAGTGGCCATGGCGACGGTGAAGATAATGGCGAGGTGCACGGGTGATCTATGGAGCTCCAGCGGGGTAGTCACGTCATGGTTGCGGTTGTGCACATGGTGTGTGTGTTCCTAGTGGCCGGAGGCAAGGCACTGGCCTATGCGCTCCAGGTGTGGAGCGCCATGGCCAACGGTGAGGTCCGGCGGCAGAGAGAGACCGGAAGGGGGCTCACCATGGGTGGCATGGAAGAATGGATGGCGATGCCAGTGTCAATTCGAGGCCATGTAGCTCTGAAAGTCGTGCCATGCCGTGCCGAACCGCGTCGGTGATGTAGACGACGGCGTCGCTCTCGGCTCCGACGATCTCCCCTCCTACAGCAGCTTCGGCGTTTCTCCCTCTTCTTTCCCTTCTCCCTCCCCTCTCTTGGTTTGGGTGCGCAGTGGATGGCCACCGAGGTGGCGGTGGGCAACGGGACGAGCGCTAGGGCTCCCGGCCGAGGCTTTTGTAGCTAGAGCTTCGACCACGGCATGGATGAGCGGCGGATGGGGATTAAGGGTGATCGGAGCGCGAGCTTGCATCTGACGATTGCTAGTGGTTGTGTGGTCGCGGCGCAAGGGGACAAGGTCATGCCCCGGGCATGACCCCCCCTGGCCCGCCCCTATCACCGCTGTCGGTGTTCGGTCGGCGGGCGGTTGAGGCATTGGCGTGGAGAAGATGACACTATGGACGGGGTGACTGACGTGCGAGGCCAAGGTGGCAGCGATTGCTGGCGAGCTGAGGGCCCCGCGGGCGACGCTGGGCCGCAAGCTGGGCCACGCGCGCGCGCCGAGCGAATGCGGGTGTGGTTGGGCTGGCTGGGCTGCTGCGCGCTGGCGGGCCAAGAAGCTGAGCAGGCCTGGGCTGCGAGGCTTTCTCCTTTTCCTTTTTCCATTTTTCTTTTCATATCCATTATTTGAATTCAAATTTGGTTTAGAATTTGAATTCAAAACTGAGGTAACTTATTCGTTGGAATTTAGGGAATTTCATTTAATAATACTTTATGGGTTATTACTTTAATGGAATTGTTAAACATAGCATAAAGCAAATGAAAACCCAAATCACAATTTAAGTTAACATTGTATGCAACATGTTATTTGTTGGAAATTTAATAATCATAATTAACAAATGATATGCCACGCTTATGTGTTGACTTAGGTTGGGTTACTTCTAATGCAACTCTTAGGGTTGGCTCCTACAATGTCACTCATCATCACATGGGAGTTTTAAGAAAAATTTTGTAGTTGTGATTTTTGGTGTGTGGATTTCTAGGTTGTTACAGTGACCTTCATGGTACCCCTAGGGCTGACCTTCGCTGGGTCGCCTGCAGCCCCCTCAATGGAGAGTAGGACTCGAACGAGTCCGAACTTCGGTAAAACAAATATCGTGTCTCAATTTGCATTTCATTCGATATTTGTATTGCTCTAGCTCTTGTGGAGGTTCTCTGTGTTTATTGTCATCTCCTGTAGATACCTGCAGTTTGGTTTGAAGATAGAAATCGAAGGGAGCAAGTTTGGGGCTGTTCTGCTGAAATCGTGTATACCAGACACGTTCGGTATTTATACCGGACACGTTCGGTATTAGAGCTCTGTGCTGAAAATATTTATTTTCAGTTCTAACTTTGTGTTGCAGGGTTATAACTTCCAGATACATTATTTACACCTTGTATACTCTGTGGCTAACTTGTGAGGAGTGGTATTACTCTTATTTGGAGTTTCTAATTTGGAAACTCCCTTTACTAACTATTTCCACATTTAAAGGTGTTAATTTTCAGAAACGCCTATTCACCCCCCTCTAGGCGGCATCCTAGGTCCTTTCACCATGACCCCGGGGCTCGGGATCGTGGCCACCAGCGATCTAGGGACGGACACCAACTCCCGTACGACGCCCCCGGGAGATCTGGAGGCGATGACGAAGGCCACGAAGAGACCACGTCGCACAGAATGGCTGACGAATCACCACCGTGCCTGCAGTGCCGCCATAACCGGCACAGTAGCACCACGTCACCCCATGCCGCGATGTGGGCACAAGACCATGACGACAACCACGCCCAGACGAGCGCTACACCAAGCCAAGATGGCGTTTCTTGCAAGCCAAGTTAGCTAGGTTCCCTCTCTCAGGCTCACGACCCCTCGATTGGGAGAACCTCCTTCTCTGTATGTGACCTGGTCCCGGACTCTATATAAGAGCAGCCAAGGCACCCCTCCAAGGGATCAGACTCTCGAAACTCTTTTTTCTCGAAAAAATTCTCGAAACTCTCATTCATGCAGTCCATCTCCTAGCTCTAGCTCCACTCTCCTACCTCTTCCATCACTCTTGCACCCCATTGCAAGAACTTCAAAGCATTTAAGCGAGGAACACGCACTCGATCATCTCTGAGATTGGACGTAGGGCTCCGACCTGAACCAGTATAATTCCTCGTATCTTTTGGATGCTACCATCGTCTTTCCGAAGCAACGCAATAATCGTATAAATTCACTAGCTGGTCTACAAAATACCGACACATACATGCAAAACTACATGGGAACATGTCTTTTCTTCTGTTTAAAATCCATATGGAGGGAGAATTAGGTCCGTTCGTCCTTTAATAAGAGAATTTTCCATGAGAAACTAGGAGTTAGGACCTCATTGACATCTCTAAGCATGGGCGATAGCTATGGCAAAATCTGACCGGAAGTCAGCATCAGAGCTAGCATTTCCCCAAACTTTTAGCCATAATAATTTAGCATTTAGCAAGAAGCTTAAAACTATTTAGTTTGTTTTTGGAATTGGCGAGCTGCTTGCCTTAGCCTTTGATGTATGTTTAATTAAAAAGTGTAAAAGTTATGTCTTTATTTTCTAGGTTTTTTTGAAAGGCCGTGTGATTTCAATGTAGATACGAAATGCATATTCAATTATTTGTTATTATTATAAATGCTACTCCCTTTAGTCTAAACTATAAGATTTTTTTAGATATATTATTTTATCTATGTATTTAGATATATTAGATGCATTATTACGTAGAAATATCAAAGCATTTTATAATTTAGAACTAAGAGATGACTTTTTTTTTTATAAATTTAGTTAAATGTAAAATTACAGATGGAGGGAGTAACATGAAGATCAACAAACAAACTGCTTTATCAGCTGACGAGGATCAACTTCTCCTTTTAGCCTTTTTATAGGTTTTAGCATCCAGTCCCTTGCCAGTCCAGCCCCAGCCCTTTTTATAGGCGCAACAGAGGGAGAGAGAGATGAACCGCCTCGTTTCTTCCACGAGAAGCAAAAGATCGTTCCGCAGTCTATCTCCTAGCTCTAGCTCCATTTTCCTATCTTTTTCATCACTCTTGCACTTCATTGTAAGAACTTCAAAGCATTTAAGCGAGGAACACACTCGATCAGCGACGAAGCCAGGAATCGACGAAGTCCAGGGCTGGCTTCCTCTTCTTCTTCCTCCAGCCCCTGCCTTCTCTCCTCATGGCGGTAGCCCGGGCTAAGCCCGGGCTCCATGTAAATCATGGCCGTAGGGGGGGCTGGAGCACGGGTAGCCCCCCCGCTGGCTTCGTCGCTGCACTCGATCATCTCTGAGATTGGACGTAGGGCTCCGGCCTGAACTAGTATAATTCCTCGTGTCTTTTGAATACTACCATCGTCTTCCTGAAGCAACGTAATCGTATAAATTCACTAACTGGTCTACAAAATACCGACACATACATGCAAAACTACATGGGAACAAGGGGATCAAGTATGGTGGAGTACCGTCCCCGTCCCTATAGGCCCGTTAGAGATATCTTTTCTTCTGTTTAAAATCCATACGGAGGGAGAATTAGGTCCGTTCGTCCTTTAATAAGATAATTTCCCATGAGAAACTAGGAATTAGGACCTCATTGACATCTCTAAGCATGGGCGATAGCTATGGCAAAATCTGACCGGAAGTCAGCATCAGAGCTAGCATTTCCCCAAACTTTTAGCCACAATAATTTAGCATTTAGCAAGAAGCTTAAAACTATTTAGTTTGTTTTTGGAATTGGCAAGCTGCTTGCCTTAGCCTTTGATGTATGTTTAATTAAACAGTGTAAAAGTTATGTCTTTATTTTCTAGGTTTTTTTTGAAAGGCTGTGTGATTTCAATGTAGATACGAAATGCATATTCAATTATTTGTTATTATTATAAATGCTACTCCCTTTAATCTAAACTATAAGACTTTTTTAGATATATTATTTTATCTATGTATTTAGATATATTAGATGCATTATTACGTAGAAATATCAAAGCCTTTTTATAATTTAGAACTAAGAGATGAGTTTTTTTTAATAAATTTAGTTAAATGTAAAATTATTAACTCCTCATCACGGATGGAGGGAGTAACATGAAGATCAACAAACAAACTGCTTTATCAGCTGACGAGGATCAACTTCTCCTTTTAGCCTTTTTATAGGCTTTAGCATTCAGTCCCTCGTCAGTCCAGCCCCAGCCCATTTTATAGACGGAACAGAGCGAGAGAGAGACGAACCGCCTCGTTTCTTCCACGAGAAGCAAAAGATCGCTCCGCATTTAAACCCCACCACTCACTGATCACCGCTTCAGCTTTCCACCGAGCAGCAGTCGCATCGCCTTCACTTCACTTGAAGCGACTCCTCGAGTTTGCGACTGCAAATGCGGCCTGCTCGTCCTTGCGCGAGCGGGTGAACAGTCTGCGAGCGGGATGAGGGAGGACCGCGGCGGCGATATGGCGGAGGAGGAGAGGGAGAGGGATTTGGGCGACATCGTGCTCTCCTGGTCGGTGCAGGAGATCATGAACGACGATCTCTACAAGGGGAAGGTAATCGATCGATCCTTCGGCTGGCGCGCTCTTGGTTCGATTATTATCTTAACGGCGGTTGCCAACTTGAACGTTTTTGTTTTTGTGCTTTTTTCCCCCTTTTGGTTGGTTAGTTTTCGCGTCATTTGTGTGAGGAGGTCGATTCATTCAGTCATGGTTAGATGTTTCCTTGGGTTTTTGGTTTTGATATGCATCTGTTCGACGATTCGCATGTCCTGCTGTTGTTGTTCAGGCTTGTGGCTGTGGGGTAGAACCGTAGAAGTTGGCCACTTGGAGCTTGAATGTGAGAGACGGTGCTTAATGCGGCGCCAATCTGACCATAGTTTGTTAGGACCCCTAGTCCCTAGATGATGCACGCTGGTCATACATTGGGCGTTGGTGGTGTCAAATGAACTGATGATTAAAGGTTTACTTCGGGCAATATGTCTACTTTTTTAGCGTCGGATTCTGCTCATCCACTGGACCATGAAGGCTTTGCCATCGAATGATCTGGATTGTACTGATTGAAAAGAATTATATAAATTAGGGGCATGTTTGATTGAGAGCTATGCTTGCCGCACATTCTTGCCTATAAGGCTACTAAGGTTAGTACTGCCACGGTTTTATGTCAATAATTTGTTGCCTAACTTTAAGCAAAGTAAGGCAAAAAAAAAAAAAAGATCAGTCTATGTCTCTATGATAGGTGGGCCAAGTGAGAAGCTAGGCAAAGCTAAAAGTTATGACGGTAACCAATTACTAACTAGGAAAACTGACTACCTAAAGTTTGTTGTGGCAACCTTAAGTTGCGATTGTAGCCCCTTAATTTGTTTTGTGCATGTTGCATTATCATCTGTGATGTAGCATACATGCATGGCCTTTTGTGAGGTTTAATTATGTAGCCTGTGTCTGAATAGTAAAACCTAACATTCGAAACTCAGTTTAACATGGGTCTCACAGATTCGGTCTGACCGAATGCTTCTGAATGATGTAATCTTTGATTCTGTTGCTATACATATGATCGGTGCATCAACCCAAGAACTCCAAAAAAAAAAAATACAACTCCTAAGTTTCATTATGTTCTGTTGAACACAAATGCCAGCGCCATCGTGCCTAATGATAGACAGATCAGTACATTCTATGAAAATTGGTGTTGGAGATTGAAAATCTTTTTGCTGTACTTTATTCCACAACTGGTACACAATGTGATGGTTAATGGCATGCCACCTGTAATGTCCTGTATTGATCTTTGCTTGGTTCTGCTATTCTGCACTAGATGAAATCAGTTATATGTTTGTTAAGTTAGCATTAAGTTCCATATGTCCATGCTGTTTTGCTAATGCTACCCCATCTGTTTACAAATAACTGCTACTTTTGATCTAGGAAGTTGAGCTAGCTCAGTTGGTTGATGGTGTAGATGTATACCTAGACTACCCAGGTTCAAGTTCTCGTCGAGGCAAATTTGGGTGCCTATTTTGTTCTTAATAAAATAAAATTAAATAAAATAAAATAAAATCCCACCTAGTTCCTTCTAGGTTGATGTGTTTCCATAACATAATTTCCATTTTTCATAAACTTTGTCAAAAAAACTACTATTGATAAACTTGTAGCAGTAGAAGAATAAAATGCCAACTAGTTCCTCCTAGGTTGGTGTGTTTCCATAACATAATTTCCATTTTTCCTAAACTTTATCTAAAATGCTATTACTGATAAACTTGGAGTAGTAGAAATAGGAATCTGCACTTACTAAAAATTGGAGTGGGCGCCTCACATTTTTTTTCCGAGTATACACAGGAGAGAATTACTAACAAGCCCAGATAAGTTCCTGCAGGCCTCAGCCTCAAAATCAAAACATATGATCCCATTTGTTCCTTACAAGTCTTCCAAGTAATGAGCAAATATAGTGTGCCCATTGCCTTCTGCCCACCTTTGTTTTTTCACCAACTGTTTGCCTATTCAGGTGGAGAAGATCCCTTTCAGCTTTAGTTCTCTTGATGACTACTTGAGGTCATATATTGCACCGCTGATAGAAGAAACAAGATCAGGTCTAAGCTCATGCCTTGAGCAAATCGCAGAAGCACCCTCTTCGAAAATACTTTCCATGGAAGTTGCAGGGAAATCGGGACTGTATTTTATGGATGTTGACTTTTGGGACAATGGTGCTGGTTTTTCTACCGAGACCTACACTGCTAGGAACGGTGATATATTTATTTTGTCCAGCATGAAGCCTGAAGCTGCAGATGACTTCAACCGCTATGGTTTAACATATTGCTTGGCAATGGTTACTGAAGTTTCCATGAATGATGAATATCAGAAGGGCTTCAAAGTGAAAGTCTCAAATGATACTGGTTTAGAAGGAGACTTTAGTAAACTTGTGCATGCAACATTTCTTGATAATATAATGACAAACATACGGATATGGAAAGCACTTTGCTTCGATTCAAGCATGAATAATAATTTCACAATAATCAGGTCACTTTTAGCCCCCAGAAATATGGTAATATACCTTTCAAGTTATTATTTTGTATGTTCCTAGTTTTCATGCCATGTCATAGCTAATTAACTCTTTGTTGGTTCCATTGTAGGGTGAAGATGTCTGTTCTGTCTGTGCTAAAAAGGATGACTGTTTAACGTCTTTTGCAGAGCAGCTACTGCTAGTTAATCTAAATCAGTCACAAGTGGATGCCATTGAATCTATCATCTCAGCTGTACGATGTAGACATTTGAACCTAATGAAACTTATATGGGGTCCACCAGGTACTGGAAAGACCAAGACTGTTAGTGCTATACTGTGGGCTCTGGCTTGTTTGAAATGCCGAACTCTTACATGTGCTCCCACAAATGTTGCTGTTGTTGGTGTCTGCACTCGATTCCTTCAAAATTTGAAGGAATTCAACAAGCAGATTGACAAAACTGGTCTACCTCTTTCTCTTGGAGATGTTTTGTTATTAGGGAACAAGTACAACATGGACATCACTGAGGAGCTCCAGGAAGTTTTCTTGGATTATCGTGCAGATGAGCTTACAGAGTGCTTTTCATCATTGTCTGGATGGAGGTACATAATTGCTTCAATGATATCTTTTTTTGAGGACTGTGGTTCTCGATACGATATGCTTCTTGAGGATGACGGAAACAGTGATTCTGTATGCTTTTTGGATTTCCTGAAGAAGCAATTTGATGTTGCAGCAAAAGCTGTAAAGAAATGCATGATGACTTTGTGGGTTCACCTTCCAGGAAAGTGCTTTTCACATGAAAATGTCAGCAATATATCTATGGTGTTGAGTTTGCTAGAAAAAATTGATGCCCTTTTATGTGATGGAGATCTAACTGATGAGAGTGTGAAAAGGGGCTTTGATTTTCGATCAACTGAGAACTCTATTTATGCAGAGCCAATATCTTACATTGAGAAGGAATTAGGTGGAGCAAGGTCTCTATGCCTTAAATTGCTGCAAGATCTTCAAAATTCACTTAATTTACCTGTTGGTAAAGACAGGAATTGGATTCAGAACTATTGCATGCGTAATGCAACTCTAATTTTCTGTACAGCCTCTAGTTCTTATCGGTTGCATAACGCAGAGATTGCTCCGCTTGATGTGTTGATTGTTGACGAGGCTGCTCAAGTGAAAGAATGTGAATTGGTGATCCCACTACGTTTGCGTTGGTTGAAACATGTTGTTTTGGTGGGGGATGACTGCCAGCTGAGGCCACTGGTTAGAAGCCAAGTAATGTTCTGCGTTACCCTTATTATGCTATTTACTTACATTCGTTGGTCTGCAATGCGTGTACCAATTTTATGACATTCCCACAATGAAATGCTACGACACTAATTTTCTACAAAAAGCATATGTCAGCATTTTGTTCGACTCTTGTTCATTTATTATGATGGTCATTATTCTGATCTTTCATTGTTTATATTTAGGTATGCAAGGAAGCTGGATTCGGAATCAGTCTTTTTGAGAGATTAGTCATACTGAATTTTGAAAAGCATTTGTTGAATATACAGTATCGCATGAATCCTTGTATCAGCTTATTTCCAAATGCTAAATTTTATGAGAAAAAGATTTTAGATGGTCCAAATGTCCATTCTTCTTCCTACAACAAGGATTACACTGGCCTTCTTTTTGGTAGCTATGCTTTCATAAACATCACAGATGGGAGGGAAGAAAAGGAAGGTGCAGGAAACAGTTGGCGGAACCTGGTTGAAGTTGCTGTTGTTTTGCACTTGATCCAAACCATCTTTAAATGTATGTTAAGCTGCTCTGCTTAATAGCTCTGATACTATCAATATCTGAACTAAAGGTCTTCCGACTTGGCTAACATAACATACATCTTAGGATCATATAGTCTTTAACTTTTTTTATGCATTAGAGAACTGTAAGTGCTGGTTAAATTTTGCATTATGAAATATTGAAATCTATTTTCTATGACTTGTTACTAGATGTTAATTATCCTATTTCTCCTGTTTCCAATGCAATAGATAACCTTTGTTTGGCTGTCTCAATTATCTATTAATTGTTTTCCGTCATCTTTTAGAATGTGAAGCTCGATATAGAATTACATGCCATCTAATGGACCAACTTTAGTAAAATTGTATGTTTTGTTTGTGAAAATTATATTCATGCGAGTGAAGTAATGTTATGAAAGGAAATGATCCACCAGGAGAACCAGTGATCTTATCAGTTCCTTTTTCCCCTGCAGCTTGGAGAAAGAGAGGCCAAGGGATTAGCATTGGTGTAGTTTCACCTTACAGTTCTCAAGTTGCTGCTATCAAAGATAGACTTGGCAAAAAGTATGATACATCTGACGGCTTTCATGTCAGGGTCAAGTCAATTGATGGTTTCCAAGGAGAAGAAGATGACATTATCATACTATCAACAGTTAGATCCAATGAGAGGGGTAATGTTGGATTTCTTGCTGACAACCAACGAACAAATGTTGCTCTTACAAGAGCAAGGTGTGGATTTATTTGTTGTTTCACTGTTGTCGAAGGTACATCTGACAGCAATAACCATATGATATCTAATGAATACTTTGTTTGGTCTAGGCATTGTCTTTGGATTCTTGGGAATGCTAATACACTGTATAAAAGTAGGACAGTATGGACAGATCTTGTTGCTGATGCGGAGAGACGTAAATGTATTTCCAGTGCTACTAATGACCCAGAATTGTGTAAGTTGATTTTGCGTGTAAAGAGTGAACTTGATGAACTCGATGATCTACTTTGTTCCAACTCAGCAGTTTTCAGCAATACCAGATGGAAGGTAAGTATGACAGTCACGTTTGATCACTTTGACTTTGATTGTACTTCCATGCATTCTTGGAAATTCTTAGCTAAAAATTGTGTGTGGTCTTTCTTTCAAAAAAAAAATTGTGTGTGGTCCAACTGCTTCATATAGTTAAACTTATGCGGAAGTACTAACTCCATTTCTGAAGGCACTTATTTAAATATTCAGACCCCCTAATCTTTATCCTACACCTTATGAAATGTAATTTTTGTTGTCTAAAAGTAATATTGGGTTCGCATTTGAAGTACCTTATTATTGTTCTGCTTCTGTTGCTATAAACCTTATACTATAAGAGAAATTATGGATCAAAGTCTAATCTGGAGACTTTGCCAATCAATTCAAACCTTATATTTAGAAATCGAGGGAGTAACTAATAATGAACAATTGATACCTGTCAATGTTTTATGATGTTTTATTATTTGTTTGATCTCTTCAGCCTAGATAGTGTTAAGTATTGAACATATTGACATTGACTTGTATTGGAGCGACATGTTACTTTATCCACTACTTATATCAACAATGTTCTTTCCCTGGTCTTTGGCCTCCTAACTCAGCTAATTGATTTGATCTTGTGATGTTTGACTTAAATTCATAGGTACATGAAATCTCCTTGTTATCATGGATTCCATCATCTGATAAAATTGCAATCTCCTTATGATGTTAATATTAAGACCAGATATGTTTTTTCTACTTTTGCGATCGTGTATCTATATTTTGTGATAAAGTTATCTCTTTAGGTTTTATGATGTTACTGGATAGAAAGTGGTTTCTTAATATTTACGAGGCCACTGTGCTATTTATATTGTGATACATAAAGTGTGCAGATTTGGCCCCCAGGGGGACTGGTGCCCTCATTAGTGAAATACCATGTTGCAATGTTTCAAAAATCATCACAAAAATGATGTATGTAGTACGGTTATAGTTAAGTATAGCCGCAACAATTCAGTTTGAAATTCATCCTAGATGTCAAGAAACAAAATAGACAAGCAGTCAACCTGGCACTGTTCATCATGCACTGATAGTGGCACTTCTGTTTTTTTAATCTCAACGTCAAAGATGAATTTCAAACTGAACTGTTGCAGCTACACTTAACTTTAGGTGTACTACATACATGATTTTTATAAACATTACAACATGATATTTTAGCTAAAAAGGGCACCATATAATTTTCCATTCATAAAATGCATGGTTACTTCATATAAACCATGTTAGGATGTCCTGATTGTGTTGATGTTTGAATACTCTCTCTGTTCCATGGCCAATGGGAAATACGTTCAGCAATGTTTGTTAATTGAGGATCTAGGATATCAAGAATGTAGTTATTGCAATCTTTGCGCATCCCTACCCCTAATTTCACCTTGATTTTTTTCTTGTAACTAGTACTTGGTTTTTCGTTGTGCTAGACAAACATAACAAAAAGGAGGGAGTACAATAAATTTCAGTTCTTACCATTTTTCTTGGGTAGTTTTTTTTACTGAGGTTCTCTTTTTTGTGTTTGTATTGTACAACTCAACAGGTCGTTCTGAGTGACAACTTTAGAAGGTCTTTCATGAAACTAAAATCTCCACTGCTAAGGAGGGAGTTGCTCCAAAAGCTTGTTAAACTTGGTGGTGGTTGGCGGACACCTATAAAGAATCTTGATCTCACTGATGCTTTCCAGCTTGCAAAAGCATACAGGATCAGAGATCTGTATCTTGTTTGGAGTACTGATCTGGAGAAAAACGAAAGATACTTCCAGATAATAAGAGTATGGGACCTTTTGTCACACCAACACGTTGCTAGAACTGTTCAACATCTGGAAAATCTCTTCTCCATGTACACAGATGATTACCTTGACCACTGCAGAAGAGTGCAGATAGACGGGTATGCCTGTTTCCTGACTTTTTGGATTTTGTTTCGATTTGATTCTATGTGAATAGTGGAACTTAAAATTCCTCAAAACAAAGCTACTAATATAATGGGATGCAATTGTTTAGCCATACAATATAAGCGGAGGTTTTTTTGGATTTTCTCTTGTGATAGGGAAATCCTTTTGTACCCTGCTTTGCTAAGATATCTAGCTACATGGGCAGGAATAATGATTGCGACATCAATTGTGCAGTCTCTGTTTGTAATTGATTGTGTACACTGGGGTTTTCCCCAGCAATTTTGGGATTTGCACGTGAAATCCCTCTTTTAATTATGTTTGTTTTCCCTTCACTTCTGCACCTCAATGTTTCGTTGCTTTCTTCATATTTTTATTCCAACATTTCAACATGTATTATTCTTATTTTGTTGCTTTGTTAATGTTGGTGACAGGAAGCTGGAAGTTCCTATAGTTTGGGATGCCGAACATGATATTGTTCGGTATAAGAAGGACTGCAGAGTTGATGATCAGGAAGATCATGATCACGTGGACACCTCATGTGACTTGGAGAATACAAAAGTTAGTGAAAGCTTCTTGCTGATGAAATTTTACTCTTTATCATCTGGTGTGGCAAAGCATTTGCTGACAGCTACTGATGGGACTGAAATTGAGATCCCCTTTGAACTGACTGATGAAGAGGAGGTGATAATTCGATTCCCACTCACTAGTTTCATTCTTGGGAGGTCAGGCACTGGGAAAACCACTGTTTTGACAATGAAACTGTATCAAATTGAGCAACACTCCTTGATTGCATCTCAAGGGATAGAGTTGGACGAAGTTGATTTATCTGTGGCTGATCCCAAAAATAGGTTGGCAATGGACACAAGCAAAAGAGAGAGTTTTGTAAAACAAGTCCTTATCACTGTAAGCCCTAAGCTTTGTTCAGCCATAAAAAAGCACATTTGCAGGCTTAAAAGGTAACGATGTCCTAATTTGAGTTGTATGCACCCACCAATACTCATTATATCAGTCAATGACTCGCACTCTAGTTTTTCCCTGAAATGTTTCTTTAAAATATGCAAGCTACTTTAGTTACTTTGACCGCCTTGTCGATATGTCAACCACGTTCCTCATTTAATATTTGCTTTAACCCTTTGTAGGTTTGGCTCTGGCGAGGTTTCTGACCAGCCCAACACTCTTCATATGCATGATGTAATTGATGACCTCGAAGAGTTTACAGATGTACCTGATAATTTTAGTGATCTACAGCACGAGCACTATCCTCTTACGATAACATACCGTAAATTCTTGATGATGCTTGATGGAACATTGCAGACTTCATTTTTTGATATGTTCTATGGAGATTTCAAGCCTAGCATTGAGAGAGGTCATTCCAAAACTCGAGCCTTGCAAGCTTTTATTGAATCAAAAGAAGTTACATTTGAGAAGTTCGCTGCTTTCTATTGGCCCCATTTCAATGGAGAAGTAACGAAGAAACTTGATGCATCCACTGTCTTTACTGAAATAATTTCTCACATAAAGGGTGGATACAAAGCTAACATGCCGTGCAATGGCAAACTTGAAAGGCTTGATTATGTGATGCTCTCTGATAAAAGATTTTCATCTCTGAGCAGTAAAATGCGAGAGAAAATTTATGATGTTTTCCTTGATTATGAGAGTATGAAGCGCACTGCTAGGGAATTTGATATGTCGGATTTTGTCAACAGTCTTCACAGAAGTCTAGTTTCTGAGGGATACAATGGGGCTTTAGTGGATTTCATTTACATAGACGAGGTGCAGGATCTTACCATGTCACAAATAGCACTTCTCAAGTATGTCTGCAGAAACTTTAAGGAGGGCTTTGTTTTTGCTGGTGACACGGCACAAACTATAGCAAGGGGTGTTGATTTCAGGTTTGAAGATGTTCGCTCACTGTTTTATACCTCATTTCTCTCAGAAACTGAAGCATGCAACCAGGTAACTAAACATGGAAAACAGGCTCGTCTCACGGATATGTTCCAACTAAGTCAGAACTTTCGCACGCATTGTGGTGTTCTTCGTATGGCTCAGAGTATAATGAGCCTTCTGTACTACTTTTTTCCGTCATGTGTTGACAAGCTTAATCCAGAAACTGGGCTTGTATATGGTGAAGCACCTGTTCTCCTCGAGTCTGGTAATGATGAGAATGCAATTATGGCTATTTTTGGAGAAAGTAGAGGTGAACATGGTGACCAGCATGGGTTTGGTGCTGAGCAAGTCATATTGGTCCGTGATGATGCAACGAAGAAACAAATTGTTAACCTCGTTGGTAAACAAGCTCTTGTCTTGACTATTGTTGAATGCAAGGGCCTTGAATTCCAGGTATGTGTCTCAAACTTGGCTCGTAGTTCTATATATTTTAGTTTCAAGTATGTTTTCGTAAATTTAACTGAAGTCTCTCTTTCTTACAAAATATATTCTGTAGGACGTGCTGCTCTACAACTTTTTCAGTTCATCACCATTACGGAACAAATGGAGGGTTGTATATGACTACATGAAAACAAGAGATGTTATGTCATCATCTGAAGTTATATCTCATCCGGGTTTTGACAGAAACAAGCATTATCTACTATGTTCAGAACTGAAGCAGCTCTATGTCGCAATCACACGAACTAGGCAAAGACTCTGGATATGTGAAAATGCCGATGACTACTGTCAACCGATGTTCGACTATTGGAAGAAATTGTGCATTGTAGAGGTTAGACTACTTGATTCTTCACTGATTCAAGCAATGCAGACAGGGAGCAGTGCTGATGATTGGAGGCTAAGAGGTACCAAGGTTTGTATTGGACATCTTGAGGCTATTCTTTTTCTAGATTCAACATTTTCTCACATGCTCATTCTAAGCAAAGCATGGTACAAAACCTCCTTTGATGTTACTGTACTTCTCTTCAACAATTGCAAGTCCATCTAACAAGTGTTTTTTGTAGTTATTTAATGAGGGGCAATTTGAGATGGCTACAATGTGCTTTGAAAAGGCTGGTGATGCATATAGAGAGAAATGGGCAAGAGCTGCTGGACTACTTGCAACTGCTGACCGTGTCATCTCCACAAATTTGGAAATGGGCCGAGCTTCCTTGCAGAAGGCATCGGAGATTTATGAGTCTATTGGCATGCATGAGAAAGCTGCCACTTGCTACATCAAACTAGGTGACTACAAAAGAGCAGGTGTGATCACTTTACATAATTTTCTTATTCATCAAAATGACCAGGGTCTCAATTATATAACTGCTCATTATATAAAATGTGAGCTCTTTCTACAAATCTTCATTAGCCTGTTATTTTGAACGTGGGGACATAAAGCACATGATGCCATATGTCAAGGATTTCAACTCTATGGATCATATTCGTGCATTCTTGAATTCTAGGAATCTTTTGGATGAACTGTTGAGTATAGAGATGGAAATGGGCAATTTCCTTGAAGCTGCAGGTATAGCAGAGCGTAAAGGTGATGTCTTATTGGAGGTAAACATACTAGAGAAAGCAGAGTCATTTGTGAATGCTACACAGCTTCTCTTCCTCTATATCACAGCGAATTCCTTGTGGTCTCCATACAGTAGAGGATGGCCTCCAAAAAGTTTTGCAGAGAAGGAACAATTGCTTACAAAAGTAAAAGAAATGGCGAAGAAAGTATCTGAGGACTTTTTCTGCTTTGCTTGCTTTGGAGCAGATTTGTTGTCAGATTCCCATAAATCTCTTGCCAGCTTGACCTATAGCTTGCTTGAGGGTAAAAAATGTGGAAACTTGTTAATTGAACTTATTTCTGCTCGTTACATTATTGATGTTCATCTTCAGTCTCAAACCTCTGGATATAATCTTGAGTTAGAGCCAGGATCTGAAGATGAGCTGTGTTATAATATGCTGGCTTGTAATCAGATGTCATTGGAAACACTGGCCTGTATTTGGAACCAGTGGAGATTAATTTTCGTCAAAGTGATTGCTCATCTTTATCCCTCTGAGGATCTGAAATCAAACGATTCTGCAGCTATGTGTGAAGATCTTTGTGCTAAATTCTTCGGGTTGAGAAAATACAGTGGTAATCGATATGTGGTACTTAATATGGACTCTGGTTGGCTTACTAACACAGGTAGAAGTTCTTTGGAACAAGATGGCAACAGATGTTGGCTGGATACTGTCCATTTTCAGTCATGTGCTCGGAATTTTCTGGTAAATGAGCTTTCTTCTGTTGGCCTTAGTGTCCTCCATAAGTTGGCGTCTATTATTGAAGCTTCTAGGAAGAAAACATCATCTCCATATTCCCAGTGGAGAAGTACTGTTATCATATATGATATTGCAATGTTTCTAAAAGACTCTGAGTGCTGTATGGCAAAATCTTCCAAAAAGTTAAGAAACCCCTTCATTCTCTGTGAACAGAACTTTTTTGAATTACTTTTCCGGACCTGGGGGGATGAGACAGCAGAGAGCTTTTTCTATATACTTGACTCACCTCCTGCATATGGTTTGATTGTGGATTCTCTTGGCTCACATACTAGGGCAGGGAATCAGAATTTGACTCATGGGCATCTTGGAAGAATAGCCATGTATCTGCTCTACACAGCAAAATCTGATGATACGCTGAATTTAAGACTTGAACAATACCTGAATCGTGACTCTGAGTGGGCATATTTCTTTCAATCTTTGAAGATATTTCTTGACAGTGGCATTGAAAGATGCTCATTGGTCAAGAACTTTAAACTGGCTCTTGAATTCACTTTCGATGCAAACTGGAGGTGTGAGACAGATTATATGTCCCCAATATGCTATATGAACCTAATGGAATGCCTTGGTTTCTTTGCATTGTCCTGTTATATGCTTAATGGTTGTGTGCTCTGCACAAAATCTCTGTTGGTGAAGATGCTAAAGTGCCGTACAAGCAAGGCTTACCTAGGTGCTTGCCTGGTTTCTGGTCCAGGTGACCAGGATTTGGATCTTGACCATATGGCATTCGCATCAGGACGATTCATACGCCGGTCAATTATGGATATTTTGGCTAACAAGCAAGCTATTCAAGAGTGGGTTAGGAAAACAACGCCAGCTATTACATACGTTCCAGTCCTTCTGAGACTAGTAATCATGCTTTATATGGTGACTCTAACTCTTCAGTTTGGGGACTGCTATGAGGTCACAACTTTCCTTTATAAGTGCAGAATTTTTGAGGATTTACCTCCCGATTTCTCTAAGAAGATTGTACCTACCCTGAATTTTAAGTCTGGCACAGTAACCCACTTCACAAGAATATTTGGTGATGCACTTGCGGCAATTGGAAATCCCATGGTCGTTCTTGGTTTGCCCAAAGGCCCACTAATCAGCCAAGGCTTAAATGCTTGTAGAATTAGCAACACGGATTTGAGTGATGTTAACAAAGTAATAGCATTACTTTGTCCAGAACAGAAATCTCCCATGCAAAAAGGTACAAAAACCTGGAATGTTACTTCTGGAAATTTGCCTATTGCTAGAATACAAGATAATGAGATGGTTAGTACAATTGAAATGCATTTGAGTGATGAGAGTATTTCCTTTTGGGAGAAGTTTGAGTCGTTTCAAGTCTTCATGCATGGCCAGGTGAGTTGATTAGTTGTAAGGTTCATTTGGTAGCTTTACTTTTTATCTCAATCCCGTGTGAATGTGAGGTTCATATATTTTTTATGCTATTTTTTTTGTAGAAGGATGCAATGGTTATTATTCTATTCCTTGAAAATCTTCTTTCTTGGCTGGAGCTACGAGACCCTCCAGAAAATATAGATGCTCAATTATTCGAAGAGGTCAGGCACATCTGCAGTCAATTTCAAGAGAAGTATTTTAGGTATGTTTCAGAAGTTATGAAATGGTACTGGTATTTCAGTTCACCTACTCTAATTAGTAGTAGCGTATTTGAGTGTGATCTTTAACTATCAACATCCTCCTTTTGATGCATGAAGTGTTCTTGTAAAAACGGTTCCCTGCAAAATCAATAATGAATGCATCTGGAAACTGTATGTTATTACCATCGATTCAATCTTTATTAGCTGACAACAGGCAATTTGACTGCCTATTTGAGGATTTGTAATTTCCATTGTTTCCGTACCCTGTTCGATTCGCTGAAAAGCGAGGCTGAAAAGTACTGTTCGCTGATTTGTTGTGAGAGGAAAACACTGTACAAATGGCTGATAAGCCGTATTGATAAGTTCAAGCGAACAAGGACTTTATTACCTTAGGTGCCTATTTGAAGATTAGTAGCGGTTTCCAGTTCCCAAAAAAAAGTAGTGGTTTCCATAATTTCCATACTTTGCATTAATTAGAGCAAGGCTAATAATACAAGCCGGCTTGCTGGCTGTAAGGTTCCTTGCAGCCTTCTCTCAGCCCACTCATACAGTAGTTAGCTCTTTACAGTTAATACATGGCCCACTTGTCTCTCTCACAGATTTTTTTGGTTCTTGTGCCCAAGCCGGCTGTAAGCTTACAGCCCGCTTCTCCTCTCTCTCCTCCTCTCTCTCCTCCACCTCAGCATTTAGTCGGCTTACAGCCTGCTATTATACTTGCTCTTAGTAATTTTCATTGTGTCTGAAGTGGTTACTCCCATCTGAGAATTCAAACTGCCTTGTCATTACAGGGATAAGAAAGCTTGTCTGACTGTCGAGGACCTTTACTCGATGTGGAATGATGGCGAGAAAAAACTGCAGAAGATCATCAGTTTCCTGCGCTGTGAGAAAGCTTCCGGAAAAGAATGTGTCAGAATGAAGGACAAAGCACCTGCTGCCCAATTCCCCACGGACATGGGTGATGAATGGAGTGGATGCTCAGATAATGAACCTGACACAGGCGGAAGTGACGCGGTGGAACCCGCCAAGGAAGAAGCAACGGTGTCCTGCACGACTTCAAAAAAGAAAGCCCAGAATCAGAAGAACAAGAAGAAATCGAAGAAGAAGCGCGGTGGCAAGAAGTGAGCTGCTCAGCTCTAGTAGCATTTGATGTGAGATATAAAAAAAAGTAGCACTGGATGTACTGAAGAACTATTCTCGTTGGCTTGAACTATTACGGCTTGTTCTAGTCTGTTTAGTGCATAGTTGACTACTACTGTTTACTGTGTTGAACTGCTTGTGGTTTATGCCTTTTGCCTCGAGGGTTTCTAGCGATGGTCAGATGCGTTGTCTCACCCGCTGTACGCCTCTACCTGGTTTCCTGCTAATAGCTAAGCCTAAACCCTACGAACACCGCCAAAAAGAAAAGAAAAAGAAAAAAGAAAGACGCCTCGATCGCCGCCGAACCCAAGCCCGTCCACATGACGGCCGCCGTTGCGCGGCTGCTGCTTCCGAGGGTGGCCAAGACCACGGCCACCGCTCTATTCCGCGGCCCCCTCGATTCCTTCTCCAGTCAGCTTCCGAACGCTCGAGCCGCCGCTTCTGCGGCCGCTGGCCCTGTTCTCGCGGAACCTCTCCGAAGCCGCCTTCGACGCGCAGGCGCTGGATACCCGCTTTCCCGCCACCGTCATCACCGGGCTTCCTCGGCTCCGGCAAGGTGCTGCCTTCTCGCACAGTGCTTACTGATTGGTGCCGTGGTGTACAGTATGTAGCTGCTGCAAGTTCCCTTGAGCTCAGACAGCGGCTGATGCGATTGTTGCATTTCTCAATCTGATCCCAAATATAAGTGGCCACATAGTGCTCTACTTGTGAAAGCAAATGCTATAATGCTATTGCTGTGGAATTAGACATATTGTAAGCTTGTCGCCGTTTTGAATCACATACATGAGGCTATAGCCTATAAAAGTATAAAGCATTGATGATTATCTAGTAAGGTTGACTTATTGTACTGAGATCTAAATTTTGCAGACAACTCTCCTGAACCACATTTTGATCCTCACAGCATGGGAAGAGAATTGCTGTCATTGAAAATGAGGTAATCTTTTTTTTCCCGACTAATAAAATGAGGTAATCTCAATAGACATATATCGGTAATAATTTAAGATTTTGATATTGTACGCTTCAGCTATGTAAGATAACCATTTATGGCATGTTTTAGTTATAGACCCAACATTTGCAATGAATTAGCTCAATTAAACACCGTGAGACCTAGTGCCCCCATGTTAATCAGCCATATTTTCTTTCCGTGTAGTTTGGTGAGGTGGATATTGATAGCTCGCTTGTTGCTAGCCACTCATCTGTTACTGAGGATATTGTAATGGTGAATAACGGTTGCTTGTGTTGCACTGTCCGAGGAGATCTTGTAAAGATGCTTCTGAAGCTAGTGAAGCAGAAGGGGGACAAGTTTGATCATATTGTTATTGAAACAACAGGTGAATCTTATTGGAATAAAATCCTTTCCTGCAGTACTATTTCAAATTTGTAGCAGATGCCAAAACTTTTCAATAATGAAACAGGCCCTACAGATGCATGATTCCATGATTTCTTCATTATCTGATAGATTCTACTTCATAGTCCAGGTCTTGCGAAGCCTGGTCCTGTCATTGAGACATTCTGTTCAGATGAGTTGGTCTCTTAAGTATGTGAAACTTGATGGTGTGGTTACAATGGTTGATTGCAAGCATGCCATGAAGCATTTGAATGAAGTGAAAGCCAGGTGGGTTGTAAATGAGGCAGTAGAACAAGTTGCCTATGCAGACCGAATTATATTGAACAAGGTATTTTCTGTAGTATATTGTATTAAAAGTTCACTATTAATTGTTCGCCAGTTACATTTCTATCTGCATTTTTTGGTTCTAGAATAGAACTTATCAGGAATTTGTCTTTTTTTCCCCTAATGTTCCATAAATTCTGTAATACAGGTTGATTTGGTTGATGATGCAGAATTGGAGGCATTGACTAACAAACCGAAGGTAGATTGGTATAATCCTTTAGATAGAAAAATTGCAAGCTTGTTGTGTTATATAAATACGAAGACCAAAATTCTCCTGCAGTTCATAAATGGGATGGCACAGATGAAAACAGCGAAGTTTGGTGATGTTGACATGGACTTTGTGCTGGGAATTGGAGGCTATGACCTTGACAGGTTAGTAGTGTTTCGTTTCTTTGGTGTTGCCTGAGAGTTGCATATCATACATTGCTTCTATAATCGAGATAAAACATGCATAGGGTTGAGGCGGAAGTCCAGTTGCAAGATAGCAGGGAGACAGATCATTGTCACCATGGAGATGAACATGGTAAAGTGCACCCTTTGATGTCCTTTTCTCTGAATCTTCTGGATTTGTATCTCGGATCAAATCTTATGATGAAGAAATGGTTACAGTTACTTTCAAATTGAGGTGGCAGCCAAGTTTCACTGCCAGTGCTTTGCACTGACGTTCGTGTGGACATATTTTTGTTAACTTTCTGTCACAATTTTAGTTTACTCTTTTGGCATGTAGGACACCATCATGATCATGTCCATGATTCAGCTGTCACTAGTGTGAGCATTGTTTCAGAGGGATTACTTGATCTTGATGAGGTAAAATTACTTGGATTAACCAAAATTGCTGTGAAGAACTCACTTGAAATATACTCCCTCCATCCCAAATTATAAGTCATTCCAAGAATCTTGGAGAGTCAAACCATCTCAAGTTTGACCAAATTTACATGACAAGATAATAACATTTATGATGCCAACTAAGTATCATTAGATTCTTCATTAATTATATTTTCATACTATACCTATTTGATGTCATAAGTCTTTGTAATTCTCTCTATAATTTTAGTCAAACTTGAGATACTTTGACTCTCCAAGGTTCTTGGAGTGACTTATAATTTGGAATGGAGGGAGTACTACTCTTGGGTATTCATCCCTTCATTACTGTCTTTTTAAGGTTAATGATTGGCTGGAGAGACTGGTTGATGAGAAAGGGGAAGATCTGTACAGATTAAAAGGTGTTATATCCGTAAATGAGTCCACTGGACGCTTCGTGTTTCAGGTAGCTGATCTTTTTCTTTTCCATTTACCTGAATGAATTTGAAAAGATACATCTCCTAATTTTAGTTTTGTTTTGACTTTTGAGTGATGCTGTTAGTTTTTTATTAGCACAGAAGATCTCTTTTCTTATTTCTTTACTTCGGCACTTGTAGGGCGTGCACTCTATGCTGGAAGGATGCCCAGGAAAGCCGTGGGAACCTGATGAGAAGAGAATCAGCAAACTCGTGTTTATTGGCAGAAATTTGGACGAAGCTGCACTTCGAAAGGCCTTCAACGGTTGCTTACTCTGAACTTTCTGATCGTGTGTTAATCCTGAGTGATTGAATCTGCAAAAGAATGCACCGCAGGGTAAACAGGCGGGACTGCAGATTCCATGTTTTGGCCGCTGCTGTCACCTCGTGTTCACTTGAGAAATCGACCACTGTTACTAATTACCAACATCCTAAGATAGCGCAATCCTTTTTTGAGGTGTTTTTGTGCTTGTGTGTCTGAGTTCAGAATCAGACTGGTGATACGTGAATTGAGAACTTACTTGCAACATTCTTGATGTGGATTAGATCCGGGTGCTATAAATTGATTCAATCGACAACGAAACTAAAGATTCCACGCCCTGGAAACACGTGTTTTTTTTATTCCGTAAAAAAAACACGTTTTTCTATGTCCTGGCTGCTATTTGACTGCACCGGACCTAATATTAGCCCAATTACTCAAAGATAAAGAACACTACAGCGTCACACAGTGTGTAAACATATCACATCGCCAGCGATGATTAATCTGCTCAACAACATTTTCCATGCGGACGTGCCCGGACCGGACGTCCGTCAGGGGCGCTAGCATATGGACAGCGGGTCGGGCTCGTGATGGAGCGCACTAGTAGGGGGCCTGTGCTGCCCTGCCCACACCGCCCCGCACATTGTCCGCGCCGTCGGCCGCTTTTCACGTGTATACCATGTGCAACACATGATCTATTTTTGAAACATCCAGATGCAATAGTTGTAATATACAAAAGAAGACAAATAAAACACTTAAACAAGCGTCTAAAACACTTACAAAAATGCCTAAAAAACATTTAAAACCCATTGCAAACATATGCAACATTCAGATGAAACACTCACAAACATACGTATGAAAAATACCTGAAAACACTTGAAATATATGCTTGCAACATGCATGTATATGTAACATCCAAATCTATTTTTACAACATCCAGATAAAACACTTACAACATTCGTCTAGAACAAATGAAACATTTAGAATATGCACTTGAAACATAAGTGTATAGCCACTATAACATGTGCAACATCCCGATCTACTTTTACAACATCGATATACACCACTTGCAACATACTTCCTCCGTTCCAAATTATAAGTCGCTTTGACTTTTTTTTATTCATCAAATTTGCTATGTATCTAGACATATTATTACATCTACATGCATAGCAAAATGGATGAACCGAAAAAGTCAAAGCGACTTATAATTTGGAACGGAGGGAGTACCTCTGAAACATCTGAAATACTTGAAACATACTATTTGCAACATGTGCTTTTCCGCGTAGCATCTGCTTGCTGCTTGGACGAATGGAGGCCCGTCGACACGGAGCTTGATGCCGGCGCGGAGCTCGATGCCACGAAGTGGCGCAGAGGTCGCCATGTGGAGCTCGACGGCGGCACAGACCTTGGCAGGGGCAGAGGCAGGCAGATGGAGCGCGCCCGCGACGGAAGGTGTGAGTCCTGGCAGGGGCACGCGGCACGGGGCGGGCGGCGGGGGCGCGCGATGCGAGCAGGGGCACCGCGGTCGAGGGCGAGGTCCGTCCCGGAGCAGAGGCGCGCACCGCGCTGAACGAGCAGGCGACGCAGGGGCAGCGTTGGCGAGGCGCAGAGTGAGCGGGCGACTTATACGGGTTCGGTCCGAACGGCCGACATTACCTATTTCCATGTAATCACGGTCGTTTGAGACATATCACTGTGATCAAGCGGTTTGGCTATACTATATACTAGCCAGGGCCCCGCGCAGTCAGCGGGCAATAATAGTGAGAAATATGTGCAGAGAATGTATTTTTTAATGTTTTGCACAAAATGAATTGGCATGCTTTAATATGTAAAAGAATTACTTTTTTCTGAGGAAAGAAATGGTCTGACCTAGTATAAAAAAAACATTAGCTGATTGGGATCGTGTAGCGTTGAAAAGGAAGAGAGCAAAAGTAGCAAAAAAAAAACAGAAGTAAGTTAAAAAGAAAGCAGTATGTGGCATAGAAAGAAGAGAGCAGTATAAAAAGGGGGAAGAAAAGGGAAAAATCATTCGCTGCAGGAGTAAGGTACGACATCGAAAGGAAGAGGGAGCATGGGTTGGTACAGTAGTTGAGTACTGCTTATTATTAAAGGTTGCTAATGTTTGAAGGATATGTATTGTTGTTAATGGGTTTATATTGTTGCAAACGGATTAAAGGGCGTTAATGGTTAATGGGTACGTTCTGCTGTTAATGGGTATGCACTGTAAGAGGGTGCTGTAGGTAAACAGTGATCTGTGAAGGAGGGGGTGGTATATAGCTTTAGGAGCATAGGCTAGATAGGGTAGATAGTTGCCGGCTTGCGTAACTGCTGTACTACCGGCTATACAACACGTCAACACGCGAGCCTCCGTCGCCACCCAACGGCTGAAGTTCTCTCGGGCACTAGCCGTTACAGGTACGGGCTTGCCGCTTGCGGCTGCGGTGCTACAAACAAAACCCTTCTCCCCGCCCCCTTCCGTACACTCCTTCCACGGATCCCACCTGAATTGCGAAAGAAAACCTTCCCGTCTCCGCCGCCTCCATCTCGGCTCCCCGATCTCATCGTCCTACTCCGCCGCCTCAAGCGAATCCGGCGATCGGGGCGACGAGGGCGGGCGCCGTCTCGCGACCGAATCTCGTCGTTCTTGTTTGTGATAAATAAAGTAGCACATCCCTTTTGGCTGCGTTGTGACCTGTTTCTTGCTCCAGTTCTAAACCATGGACGCAGGACCGAACTCCATCTCGTCGCACAAGAGCCGCAGCCGGCGCGCCGCGGCGCCGCGGCCGGCGCTCCAGGAGGCGGGGTCCAGGCCGTACATGCCACCGCTCAGCACCGGGTCCCGCAACCCGTTGGCCAAGTGCTACGTGAGTTCCCGGCCCCAATGGCCCAATCCCCCCTCTTTCTTGGCACGCGCACGCAGGCTGTTGGACGGAATGCCGCAACGCTTGATGGATCCTTGTTTTGCAGGGCGACAGGTTCATCCCGGAGCGGTCGGCGATGGACATGGACTTGGCGCACTACCTGCTGACGGAAGCCGAGGAAGGGCAAGGAGAACCCGGCTGCTAGGGTTTCCCCGGCCAAGGAGGCGTACCGGAAGCTGCTCGCCGAGAAGCTGCTCAACAACCGCACAAGGATCCTTGCCTTCAGGAACAAGCCGCCGGAGCCTGAAAGCATGCTCACGGATCTCCGTGCTGATGCGACCCAAGCCAAGCCGGCGAAGCAGCGCCGACAAGTTCCCCAGGTATGCACGCCTAGCTATATACAATAACTCTTTGGCTTGCACGTTCCATGATGTTCCTGACTGAATGCGCGTTGTACCTATTGTAGTCTGCGGAGAAGGTTCTGGATGCCCCAGGGCTCGTTGACGATTATTACCTGAACTTGCTAGACTGGGGAAGCAGCAATGTGCTGTCCATCGCGCTGGGCTGCAAGGTGTATCTCTGGGACGCCTCCAGTCAGTCAGTGACCGAGCTTGTTACCATTGATGAGGACTCTGGTCCTGTCACAAGCGTTAGCTGGGCTCCTGATGGCCAGCACATTGCCATAGGCCTCAATTCCTCTGATGCCCAGCTTTGGGACTCCACCTCAAACCGACTGGTTGGTAGTCTCCTGATAATATGTTCTTTTATCAATGGTTGTGCTTAAGTTGCTCATTGTGAATTGTGCTTAAGATGCCCATTGTGATTGATTCTTTGCAGCTGAGGACACTGCGAGGGTTGCATGAGTCAAGGGTTGGTTCTCTGGCATGGAACAACAGCATCCTGACAACTGGCTGGCATGGATGGCAAGATCGTGAACAATGATGTGAGGATCAGGAACAATGTTGTGCAGACATACCATGGGCATGAGCAGGAGGTGTGTGGGCTCAGATGGTCAGGATCAGGGCAGCAACTGGCCAGTGGTGGAAATGACAATCTCCTACACATCTGGGATGTGTCCATGTCATCCTCTGTACAGACTGCAGGGCATACCCAATGGTTGCACAGGCTTCAGGGCCACTTGTCTGCCGTCAAGGCATTGGCATGGTGTCCATTCCAGAGCAACCTGCTGGCTTCTGGAGGTGGTGGAGGTGACCGATGCATAAAGTTCTGGAACACCCACACTGGTGCATGCGTCAATTCAGTCGACACTGGATCGCAAGTGTGCGCGCTGCTCTGGAACAAGAATGAGAGAGAGCTGCTGAGCTCGCATGGATTCACTCAGAATCAGCTCATCTTGTGGAAGTACCCGTCGATGGTTAAGTTGGCTGAACTCAATGGCCACACATCACGCGTCCTGTTCATGGCTCAGGTAATCTTGGCTCCTTTACGCCTTGTGCTTTCGATTGCCTTGTGTTGTGGCTTGCTTGACACTACATTTCCGTGAATGCATTGCTTATGGCTCGCTTGCCCTTGCCTTGCGGTAATTCTGCAGAGCCCTGATGGATGCAATGTGGCATCTGCTGCAGCAGATGAGACATTGCGGATCTGGAATGTGTTTGGAACTCCTGAAGCCGTGCCTAAGGCCTCCTACACTGGGATCTTCAACAGTTTCAACCATATCCGATGAGGAAATGCCATCATTGGTATTGCTCTAGCCCTTCATACCGATCATTTGTGTACTTATCATTTCACGCAATCAGGAACTGGTTATATATGATCATCTTTTCTTCCCTCTGCAGTTATCAAGAGACCTTCCGGAGCCTGCTGACCTGTTGATAGGAACGGGTCCTTTTTAACATCACCGCAAGGCACAAGGAACCGCTGACCTGATGTTCCATAGAGGGATTATCATCAGACACTATTATGTGTTGACATGTGTACAGTTGTTGGCTATTTGGGGTTTTCTAGGGATGTAATCACATTGACGTTATATTTCAACTTGCTATATGCTGGTAACATTGGTTGCTGCCATACTGGTCCATAATGTACATATGTTTTCGATAAAAAAAAAACTTGTATCATATTTCTGTGGTTCTCTTGTAGTTATCCTCATTTAGCCTTCAGTCTATCCATGATCTTGTGCTGATATTAGCATGTTGATGGCAAGAGGAATAGTAAATACTTCCTCCGATCCAAATTGTGATCATTTTAGCTTTTTCCTAAATCACCTACAACATCAAACTAGATTCATTACATACAACATGGAAGCTATTTTGATAGTATATTTATTTGATATTATAGATGTTATAATATATTTTTCTATAAGTTTGGTCAAAGTTAGACATGTGACTTAAAACAAAGCTAAACGTAGGGCCTATTTGGCTGGTATTAAATCCGGCTTAAGCCGGCTAAAGCTGTTTTATCGTGAGAGAAAAATAATGTAGATTCTAACTGATAAGTTCAAGCGAACAGGCGACTAGTTACAAATTGAAAATGGAAAGAGTAGCTGATATTAGCATGTTGTCAGCTCAGCAGTTAAGAATTGCTTGCTTTCTCCGTCAACAAAATAGAAAATTTTTCATGTAAGCTTACCAGCATAACCCAATGCTGCTACTGCATGCTGTCAGGCCATGCAGTCTCCACCCCTGATTTTTGTACAGCATTGCTACGCTGTAAAAGTGCTCTGGTCACCCAACAGAAAATCCCCGATCAGAGCTACAATCCAATTTTCTAACGCAGAGATTTCACATTACTTTGACTTAGAGAAAGATAGAGTAATTCCCAGATCCAATGCAATGCAACCAAATGTGGTAGGCTGGTAATACATCAGCATCAATCTAGCATGGCATGTGTTCGTGACTGTGCACTTGAACTGGCTGCAGATGGACCGTCAGATCATGGCCCTATCTGATCCTGACCGTCCAAAGATACCCACCCATAGGCCATCCATAGCTAACTCATATCGCAGGTGGCCATCTGCCCACTTCACCGCTTCCCCTTTCTCCCACGTTTCCTTCCCCGGCTCCCCCGCTCTCCTTCGCTGCATCCCGCGCGCGCCCTCCGCCGCCGGCGCCAGGGGCCTCGCCGTGGGGGCGGAGGCCGGGCTGTAGACCGGGATCCGCGAGGATTCTGTTGCGTCCTTAACGGACACGGCGATTCGTTCGGCGTGTCCACATCGTGGCACAGCTTGAGCCACTCCTCTAGCTGCCACTGCAACTCGGTCGGGCGGAGCTTAGATCTGATCCCAACGAACCTGCAGCCGGCTGCAGCCACTCCTCGCCGGCGATGGATTTCATGAAGGTTTTCGATCAGACTGTGCGCGAGATGTAAGTTCTGGCCTTGTCTATGCTCTCGTTGGCGTCGTTAGATTCTGAGAGTGATGCTTATTGGATTCGATCCTTCGGATCTTGATCTGCGTGTTGCGCGTGTACTCGTGCAGAAAGAGGGAGGTCAATCTGAAGGTGCTCAAGGTCCCCGAGATCGAGCAGAAGGTCGGATCTCGCCCCGCCCAGATCTTAGCACTATCTCTCTGTAAAATTTTTCCCCCTTTTATTTATGTGTTGGAGTCGTAGTTCTTTGATTGGTTCATGTGGTGGGTGAGGGAGCAATCATTTCACGATATCGTGTAGTTTGGATGTGTTTTCTGTATGACTTCATTATTTTATTTCTACAATTTGAAATGGATACGAGTTTACATTGCCAAATTAAGATATTATTAGTTGGTCCAGCAAAATTTATGTTGAAATTTGTATAATTAGTAATCTATATGGTACCTGAAACACCATTTTTCTGCACACTAAATGGTGCCTTGGCAACATATATTATTATAAATCTGTGATCGCTTGCTTTAATTAAGTATAAAGTTAACAAAAATGCTTTACGGCATGATAGCCTGTGGATTAACCCATGTATACCTCTCCCTGTTATGTTTTAAAAAACATCAGGTACTTGATGCAACAAGTGATGAACCGTGGGGCCCTCATGGAAGTGCTCTTTCAGAGCTTGCACACACTACCAAGAAGTTGTAAGTTCTAGTCCCTTGGGTTGTGTCTTCTCAACTTCTTGTTGTCAATGCTCAAATGCTTCTGAAATCTGCAGCGCTGAGTGCCAGATGGTAATGAATGTCCTATGGACTAGACTGTCTGAGAGAGGCGCGAATTGGCGTCATGTGTATAAGGTTATTGGTCTTTCATGATCGTTCTATGATATTACTGTTTCTCATCAAGTGATGAGTCTTTATTCCATATATTCTACATTGGCCATAGAAACCACCAAAGAGAACAACTTGTGTATCTAATTTTCTTAATCAATTGTTTTGTTTACTAAGAAAAGACTTTTTGTTCAGGCATTGACAATTATTGAGTACTTGATAGCCAATGGTTCTGAGAGGGCAGTTGATGACATTCTTGATCATTATTCTAAGATCTCGGTATGGATTTTCTTTGCTTTTATGATTTTATCTATACTTTGTCATTTGTTGATCTTGAATGCAATTAAATATTTTCTTTCTTGTGTTGTGTTCGTGAAGGTCCTTTCGAGTTTTGAGTATGTCGAACCTAATGGTAAAGATGCTGGAATAAATGTGAGGAAAAAAGTAGAAACTATTGTGGGCATCATAAATGACAAGGAGAGAATAAAGGCCGTGAGAGACAAAGCAGCCAGTAATCGTGATAAGTAAGTTGTCTTGGAAAAGCTTTGAGTGTTTGCCATGAATTTTTGGATTGTGTACTCATCTTAATACTATTTGTTGTGGATGAAGGTACGTTGGACTATCATCCACAGGCATAACATATAAATCGAGCTCAGCCTCATTTGGTAGCAACTACAGTTCAGGCGAACGTTATGGGAGTTTCAGTGGTAAAAAGGAAGCTGACTCATACGGTGACAGTTACAGGGACAAAGAACCTGTTAAAACCTCCACAAGTAATAGTGGCGGACGGAAATCTGGCAGCAAGCTGAGGAAGGATGCGAAGCCTGATAGGAGGTTGTTCCAAATTACTTTGCATTTTCTTCATGCACCAAGTAGGGTTTCAGAGAACTGTATCTTTCTAGCGAGTGGGATAGGATGTCTGTGGTTGCTTTGCTGTTTGTTTGACATATTAATCAAATCCCAAGTGAAGTAAAATTTAATATAGTTTGAACAAAACAACTCACTGTCACAAAAGTATTGTGCTATTTTTATTGGAGATCATTGTGTGGATCATGCAAGACCATGGCAAGTTCAGTGATTCATGTCTGGACTTTTTGTTCCGTCACTGATGTTGATTTGTTTGAATTACCAGGAATGAGGATTATAGTTCACCCAGCTCTTTGAACCCCCCATCTAATACAAATAACACTGAGGACGACTTTGATGACTTCGATCCTCGTGGATCAAATGGTAAAATCTTTTACCTATTTGGTGCTTAGTTACAATATTTTTTGCAAAAAGTGAAGTTCTATGTTGGGCTTCTATCCAGTTCTAAACATGAACAGTGGTCGTGATGTTTTATTTTTAGAAAACGGAGATAGAAGTGAATGATACTGTCAGAACAATAACATAATTAATTTCTTTTTCATAACTGAATTAATTTGTTGAAAACCTGAAATAGGTCCTCATCAAGTATGATTTAGCAATAAGTATGCAGATATTGCCCTTTTTTTACACTTGCAAAAGGAACAAATTTGAGATTCGTGTGGCTTCCAAAATTAACTAAGGCAGGGACTTCTCCAGTTGTCCATTTGTGATTTCTTTTTATGATAACCTGCACAAATGCTGCCAGTTGTCCTAATCACTAAGTAGAGCGAAAACAGGGTCCAAGGAGATCACATGAGCCCCTGGGTTCTTCCTGCCACCCAAGACCTTTTTAGCTTAGGAAATGTACTTAAATTTATACGACATAAAACACCGCAGACTATGGCCTTGAAGCGTTCCTTGATGGCTTTCTGCACAAAAAATGTCTATTGATTGGCATGTCTTCAACAGGGTCTATGTGTGATTCTCATTGCTGTTTGTTTTTTTTTGTAGGCAAAGCAACTGCTAAACCAAATGAGGTGGATCTGTTTGGCCCAAACTTGATGGATGATTTTATTGATACATCTGCAGCAACTCCAGCAACAGAGAGTGCTGTAGAGCCACAGGTCGATCTGTTTGCTGATGCAGATTTCCAATCGGCAACAGAGACAGCTGCAAATACAGATGTCCAGGTTTGTTTCTCCACATGTTAAGGCTTCTTTATACATGTTAGAATATTATCTAATACTTGTGCATTCCTACAATCAATTGGATTACCTGGAAGAGGATGAATATAAACAAAACTGTGCAGCACTGTTGTACTGTTCCAACCTAAAATTAAGGAAGAATTGGCCACAGGAGACTGAACTTTACTGCCATTTGCTATATCTCACTGAACTTTCACTATTAACCTAGGTACCATTAAAGAATTGTCTCTTTGCCACAGTACACCACAACCACTAGAATATGAATTCCCTGGATTCAGGTGAGTATTGGTGAATAGACTATTTTGCCCTTCAGGTTGCAGCACAGGACACCACAACTACTTTAGCAGATGTATATCCATGTAAAGAAACCTGATGACATAATAGAACTTTTGAAATGATAAAGTTTGCCAACTCTTGTGTCACCAAAACAGTTATGCTTGATCATATTAGTTCAGTTATCACCAGGCATAAGAAGTAAACATATTTGAACTAAGTAGATTCACTAACTCAATTTGAGCTTCACTAATTTTGTGCACTGCACACACTGAGGTGACCATCTTGCCTCTGTAGCTTCATGTATACCATGTGCCATTAAATAAATAAGCAGTGCTAAAACAAGGACATAAACATGAATTCTGTACAAACAACATAATGCCCTCAAGACTATTTTCATGACAGCTATAAAACAAATATTTTCACCCAGACAAAATAATCGATTTTTTCCCCTTAAATTTACTGATTAGCACTAGGCTTAGGGCTTGGGCACCATCTTCAATTTCTTTTCTCTTACTATAAATATACGAAGGGAAACTAATATAATTGGCAAAGAGCAATGATTTTGTGATGGATTGTAGCTAAACAGTGAAAGTTTGGTGTGAAATTGCAAATGCCAGCAAAGTTCATTGTCTTGTGGTAAAATTTTCAAAAAAAAATAATATTGTTATCAAATCATGTATTTCTGCAATCCTCTATGATGATACACGTTGCTCATCATACAAAAAATACTGCAGGGCCAATGTTGACCTTTTTGTGGAAAAGACATCTTTTCCTGCAGCATTTCCACCACAGGCTGGGTTTATTCCACCACCTAGTGCCGGGACATCTTCTGAAGTAAATACTTCTGTATCCAAGAAGGCGGCTCCTGAGCCTTTTGATCCTTTTGGTGCTATTCCTTTGAACAGTTTTGATGGATCTGACCCATTTGGTGGCTTCAGCTCAAATGCTGGATCATCTACCGCAGCACCACCCACACACAGTTCTACTGGAAATATCAGCACATCAAACCAGAACCTTCAAGCTGCATCCGACTTTGGTGCCTTTGTATCAAGCAATGAGGGAGCAGTTAAAGACCCATTCGATCTTTCTTCAAGTGCCAATGTCGGGAAAACACCTTTGGCAGCTCCCAAGATTGACGCATCTGATTTTGGTGCATTTGTATCTAGCACTGAGGAAGCAGCCAAGGACCCTTTCGATCTTTCTTCGGGTAGCAACCTTGGAAGGACAGACCAAGCACCTGTGGCAGCTTCCAAGCCTAACAAGAAGAAAGAAAATTTTCAGGTCAAGTCTGGCATATGGGCAGACTCTTTGAGCCGAGGATTGATTGATCTGAACATAACTGCACGTATGTTCCTCGTTTCTGTTTCCCCTGTTGTCATGACATCTATTCAACTTGATGTAAATGTCTAAATTCCGGACATGTTTATGTTTCTCATTGTTTCTGACAAACTGCAGCGAAGAAGGTGAACCTAGCTGATATTGGCATCGTCGGTGGCCTTGGTGATGGGTCCGATGAGAAGGCCATGCCCTCTTGGACCATGGGCACCGGATCTGGCCTAGGAATGTCTGGTATTCCACCAACACAAGCTGGTGGCATCGAGAGCTTAGCCAACTACAAGAAGCATCAATTTGGCTTCAAATAAGCCGTGAACTTTCATACAGGAAAATACCTGTCATCTGCGATTTCCTCCTCGGCCGGGCTGCTCCTTCCATATGCCTTATTGATTTATCACTTTTTTGTTTTTGGCTTTGTTGATTACATTACATTACATTGTGTCAACCAATCTTGGCCCGTCTTGTCACGCGTGTATGCTATTTATAGGGTTTGTGGGTAAGCATGCAACTACCCATCACACACCCTGTGTTCCATATCAATGATAGGTATGTTCGCCATGCAGCATGTGTAAATTCTGTGACCTGCCGCTGTACTTTATACAGTAGCATTTTGCGGTGCTTGAGTTTGTATTCAATAATAAGAATCGATGCAGTTGATGTTGAGTCGTGGCCCATGCTGTTTGGCGCCGGTTGATGTGGTAAACGTTCACCAAAGTGAACCGGTTTTGTCAACAGATATTTGAGGGTTTGATCGGATGCCAATTGCCAACATGACCTGTAAATAGAGCCATCACATCACCGATCAGCATTGGCAGCTAGTAGAGATGCCAAAATAGGTGCTCCGGGGAATCTTTCCCGCAATGGTCTCATTACCTTCGCTATCCACGCAGCATCAAATCGTGGAGTATCACGAATGAATGGATCAAAACGATGTCGCATCGTCGTACGAGAAGAGCCAAACTAGAGTCACGAAGATGCCCGAATCTAGTACTAGGCTTAGCATTAGTATTAGTCTCGGCTAATCTTCTGCCATCTGTGATGGGGGTTGGGATGGAGACTGGTCCGTGGATCCAACTAAAACAGCAAGAGGGAGGGAGAGGCGGTGTGGTCACTGGTCAGCAGGTCACACGGCAACCACAGCTGGCGCGAATATTCCAGCGATATCAGTGCCAAACATCTTCGCCGTATCTCCCGCCCGCCCCGGGTCCCACCGGAGGCCGCCGCCGGAATATTCCGCTGTTCTGCCCGCACAGCCACAGCTGGACTCGCCGTTGAGTCCGCTCCGCACCCGACCCGTGCGGCCGTGCGTTCCGTTTGGTTCCCACGCAAAGATTCGAAACCGACGTGGTCTGCCTGCGATTTTCCTCCTTGTCTTGTCCAGTCTGAATGCTACCGGGGCCTTGTTTAGATCACCTCCAAATTCTAAGTTTTTTTCATTTTCTTTTCACAAATCAATCTTTAGACGTATGTATGGAGCATTAAATAGTAGATAAAAAAAATAACTAATTGTACAGTACGTTTTGCCGTTCACGCTGACCCCTAGCATAGCATCTGACGAAACGCCAGGGATCGGACGGTATTTTCTGGTGAAAAATCGACGCGTCCCAGTCCCAGCCTTGTGTGTGCTTCTTGTTGCCAATTGGGATGGGGTACGTTCCCAGCCGCTGTCTTGGCGCCTGGGCCTGAAGGCGCGGCGGCCAAGTGGCGCCCCCGGGTTGGAGGCGTGGCCGAGCGAGATGCCCGTCCGTTTTGTTCTATTCCTCGTGCCGTTGCGTTGCATCTGCCTGCACGGCTGCACCCCACCAGCTGCTCAAGTCGGCCTAGATTCCTCACACACATGACGCCCTCCTCCTTCTCCGCCACGCCCTGCGCTCCTCCTCTCGCTCTCCTCTTGTCCTCACATACACCTGTGCTCACGAGTCACGACGCTCGCGTTACACCGGCCGGCATCGTCTTCTCCCCCTATAGGACTAGGAGGCGGTAACGTTATATTCTCTTGAGCAAGAGCTTCGTCGTCTCCAGCTGCTGGGTGACTTTGGCCACCGGAGAGGGAGCGGCGATCATGATGCAGGGGAGCTACGGCTGCGGTGGAGCGGCGTCGCAGGCCCCCAAGCCACGGCTGCGGTGGACGCCGGAACTCCACCAGCGCTTCGTCGACGCCGTCACCAAGCTCGGCGGCCCGGACAGTGAGTTCATCGCTCTCGTTTTCCTTCCTCTATCCGTTCCCCGTGTAGCTTGTCCTGATGACGCCGTCTGACACTCCGACGCCAAGGCGATTGCTTGATGAGCCGAGCCCTCTGCAGTTTGCTAGTATATATGGTGTGCTTGTCGTTGTCGGTGTGCAATTTTTCTGTCCGATTTCTGCGCTGCCTGGCTTTGAGCCACTGCAAGGCTGCCGTTGCCAAGTCTAGAGCATAGTCAGAGGACAGCTGTAGTGTTGAAACAGCCTAAACTGGCACAGGTACAATTCCACTGACATGACCAAAAGGCAGTTGGAATTGAAAAAAAAAAGGTGCCACAAATTGCCTTTGAAAAAAGGCCACGTCGCGCGTCAAGTTCAATTCCTCTCTCTGAAGTCCCAACAGCCACTCTCTAGCTTTCCAAGCTCATATTCATCTGAATTTTGCTTCCTTACGACATCACAAACCTATACTGTGGAGTAACCATTTCTTGTGCTTCCTGGAACAGAAGCAACACCCAAGTCAGTGCTCAGATTGATGGGCATAAAAGGCCTCACTCTTTACAATCTAAAAAGCCACCTCCAGGTCTGACCTCTCTTTCTTCACTGCCTCAGCATTACTAGTACACACCAAGTCTCTTTCCCTTGCTCCATTGTACTGAAACATTGAGGCTTTTCTGATGCGCACAGAAGTATAGACTGGGAATACAGGGCAAGAAAAACACAGGCCTGGAACTTGCCAGTGACGGTATGAGCCTCGCACTTCCTCTCTTTCTGTCATCAGGATTTTCCGTGCAAGGGTTCCTTTCTTATGATCTTATCTTGCTTCCCCAGGACTTTTCTCACAAGGCCTCAGTTCAACCACAGCCCATCCTCCAGGTGTTCCTGCTGAAGGAAAGAACACGAGGTAACTAGCAATTACCTTTAGCTGGTACATTTCTGCAAGTGATATATCCACCTTTTGTGCCCAACATAAGGGCGATATTTGTTACAACTAATATAGCACATTGAGTCAAGTAGACAGCTGAAGATGCTAGAAAATGTTACCTTGAAAAAAAAAAGATCATACTGTTACAAGCAAGTATATAGGGATTTCCTGTCTGAACCTTAAGCCGTAACTCAAATATTTCTCGATCTCAACTCCTATTCTCACAAGTCTTAATAACTGAGACATGAGTCGTTAACTTCTTAATTGGTTTATTATCAAACCATGTATTCTTTAACTGCAAGTATGGGACTGTAGAGGTGTAATCAAAAGCAGGATAAATCAAAATCCAAAACCAGGATTCTGTCTATCAGTAGATATTACCATACAAACGGCATCCAAGTGCTACAGAATACGACTTGCCTAAAGTTCTCCTAAACATACTTAGGGCCTCACCTGTTACAAACAAGTAGTATTAACTTACACCAAAAGCAAGCAATTTCTATTCTATCTTATTTCCAAAATTTGTATGCAAACCTCCACATATAGAGGCCCACGAATGTGGATGCTACTGATTGCCTTTTAATTGGGCCCTTTTTATTTTGTTGAACTTTTCTGCGTTGGTTGAACTAATCATTTGTATTGCATTTCTTATGTGAATCAGAGAAATAGCACTTAGCGATGCACTAAGGTATCAAATTGAAGTCCAAAGGAAACTACAAGAACAAATTGAGGTAAGACAGATTTACATCATTGCCATGAGATTTGCACTCCAAAACTTTCTTCCATAAACACCGCAAGCGCTTATGTCTGTAATCAGGTGCAAAAGAAGCTGCAGATGCGAATTGAGGCCCAAGGGAAGTACTTAAAGACAATACTAGAGAAAGCTCAGACAAATATTTCCTTTGACACAAATGCATCCAATGGCATAGAATCAACAAGATCACAGCTCATGGACTTCAACCTAGCTCTATCAGGTTTCATGGACAATGCAACTCAAGTATGCAAACAAAATAGGGAGCAATTGGTGAAAGCTTTGTCGGATGACAACGATAAAGATAATCTAGGCTTTCAGCTGTACCATGTAGGAAGTCAGGAGGCTAAGGAAGTCAAATGCACACCAAAAACCGAAGACTCGCTCCTACTAGACTTAAATATTAAAGGAGGATTATGACCTCTCTTCTAGAGGAACGCAAGTATGTGAACTAGAATTGAAAATCAACCAGCAGATAGTATAAATTTGTTCACAAAGCTGTCAGTTTTGGGAAGTTCACTCTTTGCTATTAGATAATTTTTTTCCTGTGGGTGTTGAGCATGCTTGTCCAATGCCCACAGCTCACAAGTTTCGTTTACTCTCTTCTAATGTTATATTTGCTGAAAGAAGCTTTTGAATAAATAAATGTGGGCATTGTTTCAAATTCTTGAATTTTACACATATGTAGAATGTGGATACGAGAATGAGAGAGCTGCATCAATCTAGACTCAATGTATATGCATATCTAGACATTTAGTAACTTGATGTGCATCAAATATGTTCAGTTTCCCCCCCTGTTTCCCTGACCAAAGAAGATACATGCACCAAAGCTAAAAAGTTGTATGAGTGCCAAGAGCAGGACAACCGAAGCAATGAAGTGTTGAGTTTGAATTATCTGCATACAGGTCCGTGGTGTTAACATGCCAGCCATATGTACTAAAACTTCTGTCATTAGTTCTGATTGTTATTGAAGCGTTTTTTCCATAGTTCAATTATCGAACTATTAACTTAGTTGTAATGTATTAATGCAGAGTTGCCCACCTGACAAAACTTTTTTGGATAATAGCATTAATCAAGTCAAGATGTCTCATTTGTTATGACATAAGATTGTCCAAATATTTCTCTTGTAGCTTGGTCAAACTGTATTCGGGCTTGGCAACACTAAAAAAAAAGGGCGTACCCAGGTGCAGAGAGCTTCCGCTCTGTGCTGGGGTCTAGGGGAAGGGTGTTAGTGGCAAGCCTTACCCTCGCCTGTGCAATGCGAGGAGACCGCGACTCGAACCCGGGACCTTCCGGTCACAGGCGGTAAGACTCTACCGCTTGCACCAGGCCTACCGCTTGGCAACACTCAAAACCCCTCAAAATCATTCCTCAGAAACAAAACCCCTTAAAGTTCCTATACTCCTAAGCACCAGGAATATTGAGATTCCACTCCTTTAATGTAATATACCCACAAATCAAAAGACCAAAACTAAGTTATCTTAATTATTAACCAAGTTAAAAGGATATTATCCTTGGAAAACTGAATTAGTACAATATCAATCACCTCAAACTAATGTGTAGAAAACTCACACCCACGGAAAAGAGCATGGAAACAGAAGATTGCAACAAAACAAAACTGTGGATGTGCAGGAGAGGCAACCCTTTACTTGCCCCACTTTGAGAGGATCAAGATACCAAAAACTGTGAAGCATACTGAGGCCACAGAGCCAACCACAAGTGCAAAGGCATACATTTGGCTTGGAAGGTTAAGTTTCTCCTGAATGCTTTTCAAGCCTTTGTTGATCACCGGAGCCAAAGTAGCTGCACCGGCGACACGGAATGGCCTTGTGACATTGTTACCAGTCCACATTAGGATAACAATCTGACAAAAGGAAAGCAGATCAAGATCAATCTTAGGATACTAACACTTTTGCATTGGGCAAACATGCAGACAGAAACATGGTTAATGACAGCAACAGTTCAAACTTAGCCTAGTTGGCACCCTGGGATGAGAGAAGGTCAGATCACACTGAAATAACTAGTAGAAAAAAAATGATATCGTCTACAGAAAGAAAATGAGCGTATTTTGTCAGTATGAGACAATTTTTACCAAGTTATCTGTTAGCAAAGCACCTCAGAATTGTATTCTGCAACTAGTCTACAGATATCAAGGGTACAGAGGATTCCAGTTAGTCGTGTTAGCCAACCATGAACTTCTCCATCTAATTTGCCACTAGCAATCGAGAGAGAAAAAAAGTGGATCACAGCACCTATGCTACATGAGCAAACAACATAGCAAAGCCATAGCCCATAGAGAACATACACCGAGCAGAGCCTTGAGATTGGCCGCAGGGTTCTTGCCGATGCTCTTCTCGTAGCCGAGGAATGCGAGCACGAAGAAGGTCGTGTAGGTGACGGCGTCGAACAGGCCGTAAGCCAGCACGGCTACAAGGTCGAGCTTGGCTACCCTGGCCCTCGCCTCGGCGCTCTCCACCTGCGCACATTAATCACTCACAATCACACCGAAACCCCCAACAAGCTCCCCTTTGATTCAACCAACAGTCACCAGAACTGACCATCCACTTGGTCCAGAACCCACCCATCGGCCCGGTCTTGCCCTGCAAAATCAAGCGCAGAACAGAATTATCCCAGTGAAGTCCGCTCGGCACTTCAGGTGCTTATGGGTCGGGGTTAGCCACCTGCGGGTCGGGGTCGGTGGTGAGAAGCGGCGGCGTGGCAGCTTTGCAGGTTTGGGTTGCGGGATGACGCGGGCTTGTAGGCACCAGATGGTAGACATGGCGGAGGGCGGCGGCAGACGGTGGAGACCGAGGCCACGAGGGAAGCACCGCAGATTGGCCGCGGAAGGTGGAAAACGAGGGAGGCACGGCAGATGGGGCCAAGGGCTTTCAGTTCGCGCATCCCTCGATAATCTGCCATTTGGGACAACGACAAAGGTTGGCATGGCAATCAAGCGCCATAATCAGCCATCCAAAGCACATCGGACGCCCAAGTACAAGCAACGACAAATGAAATTAAGCACAACTAATCCTCTGCCAAACAAGATACGAGCTATGCAGAAATTTTACTTTCCAGAACAGAGAGCCCAATTCAGCTGACATGAAGAACCAAGGAACTTCAGGAAGTGGATAAACGCCAGAAAAGCACCTGTCACACTTAGAGATATGTACATAGATATGTAGAGTAAGCTTGCTCTGATAAAGACGACACATTGAGGCGTACATAAAATAGGTTTACTCTCAAACAACTGGTTGGAAAATATCCTGCTAATCGCGGTAGTAGTACTCATAACTCAAAAGCATTCTTTCTTTCCCTTAAAGACAAAACACTCATCATTTGCTTATTAGTGATGCAAAATTCAGCAGAGCACAAACAGCCTCAGTGGTATCCGATCGGCGCAGGGGACTGCTTCAGCTGCATGCCCTGGTAATGGATGTCCTGCAGGGCACAAGCAAATACCAATTCAGACTTCAGAACCAATCCCATAAACAACACACACACACGTGTCAACAAAATGAGATCAGGCAGAGGTTCTGCTATTGGAATTTGGGAGTATTATTTCGTACCGATGCAAAGTGGTTGACGTCGCGGTGGTGAGCCTCGTCGGCGCGCACGACGGTGACGACGTCCTTGAGCGTGGCGTTAGCGGGGAGGCGCCAGTAGTCGATGGCGATGGCCGGGGCGGGGACGTTCTCGATCTTGCCGGCCTCGAGGTCCTTGAGGTACTCGGTGTACGAGTGGATGGCCTCCTCCTCCAGGTAGCCGACGACGCGGTGCGCGAACTTCGGGGACAGGAGGTACCCGAGGAAGTAGGCGTTGAAGAAGACGCCCTGGACGGTGATGACGAGCGCGCGCTCGTACCACCTCGGCTTCGCCACCTCCATGAAGGTCATGAGGTGCATGCGCTCGTTCTCGGCCTCCTCCAGCAGCGCGCGGATCCAGCCGCCGCTCTGCTCGAAGCGGCGGAGTGAGCGCAGGTGGAGCAGCATGCCGCCCACCATTCCAGGCACCGCTGCCACGGTCTCCAGCATCATCGCCCGGCAGCCATACCGCCTCTGCAGACAAATCGCCCAATTCACAGGGTCAGCTTACAACAGTACAGGAATAATCGACCTTTCACAACCTTTGAAAATATGCAGATCATTTGCACATGCATCTACGAACGGAAATTCTTCTAAAAGCCAGATTAAAAAGATGAATTGTTAATACAAACAAAAAAAATTATCAAGCCTGTATTTTATTACTGGGCTGCCATGCCATAGATCCGTTTGCTGATGTTCTTGTCAGTTGTCACTATCCACCTTCGATATAGAATATAAAATCGATTCCCCAATGTGATCGATGTAAACTACTCGATTTCATCCACGTTGCAAATTGCAAATACAAGCTGCGACTTCCCAGAAAGCAGGAGAACCGAGAAAAAAGAAAACAGGAACCATTGATATACTTAACCCCCATGCCACGCCATGTACTAGTGAAGTCAGTATCTAGTGGTCCAACTAATTAGAAACGCCGAACTGATCATCCGCGCTATTGAACAGAAAGATCAATGGATTGTGCGTGCACGAACCTGGAAGAAGATGTCCGTGGGAAAGCGTAGCGACTTGACGGTCCAGTAGGCGATCTTATCCATCAGCGTCTTGGGCTCATGGTGCCTGGTGAGGTCAATGGACGTGTCCGCCGTGTACGTCTCCCATGGCTGCAACAAAAACAACATATTAATCACGCACAATTAGCGCAAATCGGTCCACCGCCGGGACGAACCGCAAAGCAAGGGCAGATAAAACTGAACAATGATCAAAGCGAGGCGGAGGGCAGCAGGGCGCGTACCCTAAAGCAAGTCCACTTCCACTCGGTGCCGTCGTCCCGCACCAGCTTGTTGTTTTGCTCGATCCCCCAGTAGCTGTTGATCACCACCGCCTTCTTGTCCCCTCCCTCCTTGGGGGCCTTGGCTGCCTCGTCCTTCGCCTCCGAGGCGGCGGCGGGGGAGGACGTGGACATCAGCCGTACCATGACTGCCTGGACACCGTTGTTGCCGCCGGCGAGCAATGGCCTCGAGGCCGCCGCCGGAGAGACCGCCGCTGCGGTGAAGAGACGGGAGCCGGCGCGGCGGAGGAGGATGGATCCGGCCCGGGAGCTCGTCATCGCTCGTGATCGTCGCCGCGTGGGAGAAGTTGCGAATTGCGATCGCCGCCGCCTGGGATCGGGGGAGTGAATCGTTGGTGGGCCACCTGTTTAGACGTGGGTCTTCGTTGCAGTTTGGAAATGAGGCGGATGTTTTGGGGAGGACTTTTATATAGGACTGGTGGGTCCGCCCCGTCAGCGAAGGGGAAGGTGCCGGGCTTCCAGAAACCCAGGAGGGTCTTTCTTCTTCTCCAAGTCGAATGGTTTTAATTAGCCCGTGATTTTTTCTTATGGTTGGAAACAGCCTGTGTCATTTAGGTTCACGTGTTTGCACGCTAAACTAAAACCTGTGCTTTTGTTGATGCGAAATTGGTACACGCATCAGATCTCCCTACAAGACATGCAAAGCTTGTACTAAGTTATTTTTCTTTTATTTTCCTGAGTGATGACGCTAAAAATACTAGATGCTTGTAAACGAAACTGCTTTGTAATGTTTCAGTTGAAATATTCCGTTCACACCATTGGATCGTCATCCATGGTACGAACTAGTACTTGTAGTACACCTACCCTGGAGTACATACATATATACAAATAAGAAGAGAAAAGCAAAGCAAAACGGTACTACATGATGGTTTCCGTTCTTTTGTTTGTTTTGTCTTGCGGACCAAGAAAGAATCTAGCGGTCCAGATTCCAGCGACCCCAGACCAAAACCAGGTTGTCAGTCAAATGTGGCAGCTACTATATTTAGGATGTGTTTCTTTTTTCTATAGAGCCAGTTTTTGCATTTAGAGTTTGCTTGGTTGGCTACCAAAATTTTCCATGCTCAAGATTTGGCAAGAAGAGGTTGCCAAAACTTGAGCAAAAATATTTGCCATATATTTACAATTGTGAGGTATTGGTAAATTTTGGTACCAAACCAAATGGCTGCCAAAATTTTGGCAACAAAATTTTGGCTTTCAACCAATCAGGCTCGAAGATCGTAACTCAACGGTATATAATGTAAATGCCAGGATAAATGAAATATGTATATATACTGGAATTCGGCCGAAAACTTTCTGGGCCTTGCTTAATTAATCTTTGCTGGCATTGATTGTATTTGCCACACAACCTAACAATATTGGCTCAATAAACAATGGTAGGGCATGCTTGTTATTATAGCTCCATTCTATACCTTTTAGCTTCTCGATTTTTTTGATGGAGTGATATTCATCACATGAATTATTTTAGTGGAGATTGAATATGAAGTAGTGAGAAACAGATTTTTTTTTTTAGCTCTCAACTTTCAATGTAAATGGAGAAATGATCATTACCTACTCTCCGCTAAAATCTTGATGTAATTTTGATGTTTGACTGAAGAGAAATGATTCTCCTAGAGAATCTGCCCCGAGGAGCTCTATCTATGCTAAACGGCCCAGCTCCTTAGTTTGGGAGCTAAGCCGCTAGCAGTAGCAGGAGACGAGAGGCAGTTGAGTATGCGTATGCTACTGTATGTAATCATCACGCAAATTTGTTTGCTGTTACGGTATTATTGCAACAACAACAAAACCTTTAAGTCCCAAACAAATTAGAATAGGCTAGAGTTGAAACCCAGCAGAAGCAATCAAGGTTCAGACACGTGAATAGCTATTTTTCAAGCACTCCTATCTAAAGCTAAGTCTTTGAGTATATTCCATCCTTTCAAGTCTCCTTTTATTGCCTCTACCCAAGTCAACTTCGGTCTTCCTCTACCTCTCTTCACGTTACTATCCTGGCTTACGATTCCACTACGCACCGTTGCCTCTAGAGGTCTTCGTTGGACATGTCCAAACCATCTCAACCGGTGTTAGACAAGCTTTTCTACAATTGGTGCTACCCCTAATCTATCACGTATATCATCATTTCGAACTCGATCCCTTCTTGTATGACCGCAAATCCAATGCAACTTACGCATTTTCGCGACACTTATCTGTTGAACATGTCGTCTTTTTGAAGACCAACATTCTGCACCATACAACATAGCAGGTCTAATCGCCTGTAAGGAAAATAGACCCTAGGTCCATTTACTTTGGATTTTGGTGTTTGATGACCAACACAACCAAATTGAACTAATGAATTTGCAAGTGATTGTTTTGTAGTTCAATAGGTTGCAAGACATGACTTGGACAAAGGCGATATGATGATCCGATGATCAACACCTTAAGCAAGACCCTAGAAGCACAAGAGAAGACTCAAGATATCAAGCAAAGTCCAAGCATAAAGATAGGAACCAAGCCGGACGCAAGATTGCGAAGAAACGAGCTCACAGAGGTGACCGGACGCTGGACCGAACGCTGGCGGAAAGCGACTCGACGCTCCGATCAAGAGGCTCGGCAACAGCAGACGCGATCGGACACTGGAGACAAACCAACCGGACGCAGGACTGCAGCGTCCGATCAAGTACAAAAAGGTTCTAGAGCGGCGAAATTGCGACCGGACGCGTCCGGTGGCATGTGACCGAACGCTGGCAGGGTCCGATCAGTTGATCATGGCTCTGACGGTCGGGACGACCGGACATGTCCGGTCGGGATGTGATCAGCGTCCAATCAGTAGCAGAAAAGCAGAATTTCGTCCCCAACGGCTACTTTCTCAGTGGGGCTTATAAAGAGACCCCCCCAACCGGGCATTTGAGGGGTGTGGAGCTGAGGAAACATATCAACGGTGTTGATACACCATTTTAGTGATCTCCACTTGCATAGTGCTTAGTGATTCATTAGGTGATTAGCATAGGTGCTTTGCGAAGTGCTTAGGTTGATTAGACCACCGCTTATGCGCTTGCTCTAGGTTTAGGCCTAGTATTTAGTGAAGTTTACATACCTCTTACCACTCGGTGCTTGCGCGCACCATTGTTGTACATCAGAGGGGCTTGTAGTCTTGCGATATCACACCAACCGCGGTTGTGGTGTGGCCGTCACCGTGTACCGGAGGGAACAAGGCCCGTGACGTTTCGACCGGAAGCTTGATAGTGAAGACGGCGGGGAGCATTTGGGAGAGGCTTGCCGAAAGGCACGTTGAAGACCCAAATGCGCGTGGGGAAGGCCTGAGGCTATCTACGGAGTTACCCGACCAGGAGTTTAGCCCTTGCGAGGGATTCCTTGCGAGGGGCTCCAACGAGGACTAGGGGGAAGCTTACGTGCTTCTCGAAACCTCGGTAAAAATATCGAAGTCGTAGACGGGAGTTTGCATATCTCTACTTTGCTCTTTAGCTTCCACATTTACATTGATTACATTACTCCTTTTGTGGTAGAGATAGCAATACACTAGCAAAACTATAGTTGCATATTTAGATAGTTTATCTTTTGCATAGGTTTTGCTAGGATTAAAAAAAGAGACCATGGTTAAGAGTTAGATTTTTAAGTTGCCTAATTCACCCCCCTCTTAGGCGTCACGGTCCTCTACAAGTGGTATCAAAGCCGGTTGGCTCAATTTGGACCTTTGGCTTAACTGCCGTTGAGCCGACGCTAATTAGAGGGTTTGTGATGGATACCTCTAGGCCTTCACAGTTTGACGGTACTAACTTCCCCTATTATAAGGCTAGAATGGCTTGCTACCTTGAGGCGGTTGATTTGTGAGTTTGGAGAGTCACTCGTGATGGGATAAAACCCATTAATAATCCCGATAAACCCACAAAGAGTGAAGAAAAGAAAATACATTTCAATGCTAGAGCTAAGAATTGCTTGTTTGAATCTTTTAGCATGGATGTGTTTAACCAAGTATTCATTTTAAATATGGCACATGAAATTTGGTTAAAACTCCAAGAGCTCCATGACGGCACATCTAATGTTCGTGAGCAAAAATATTGTCTAGCTAAACAAAATTATGATTCCTTTATAATGAATGATGATGAACTTGTTCGTGATATGTATTCTCGTTTGAATCTAGTTATCAATGAGCTCCATTCAATAGGACTAACAAAGCTAGATGATGCGGACATCATGAGGAAGATCATCTCCGTGCTACCACAAAAGAAATATACAAGCATCATCACCATCTTCACAACATGGAGGACTTGAGCGCCATGACCCTGGCCATAGTCATTGACAAGATAGTAGTATTTAAAATGTCATGCAAGATGGGTAAAGAAGAAGCCTCTTTATCAAGCAAAGGCAAAGCTCTTGCATGTAGCAAGAAAAAGAAGATGAAGGGCAAGCAAGTTGAGACAAGCTCAAGCTCAAGCTCCTCAAGTAAAGATGACGAAGAAGATGAGGATGATGATGATGATGATGATTCAAGTGATGATGATCAATCTTCCTCCTCCACCTCCGACCTTGATGAAGAATCAATCAAACTTATCAATAAGGTGAATAAGATGATCCAAAGGCTCAATGTCACGAGTGTGCCCATCCAAATCCAAGATCTTATTTTCACCAATCAAAGAAATGAGCAAAGAAAGAAATGATACTATAGATATGGTGAGTTGGGGCACTTTGTGGAAGTTTGTCCAAATAAGCCCACACCCAAGACAAAGAAGAAGACATGCAAGAACCAAGCCCTCATATTAATAAGGTCATGAGATGATTCTTCAAGTAAAGATCAACACCATCACAAGAGGCGAGGGTGCAAGCACTCATCATCAAGCTCTTCTCGTATGTGCCTTATGGCACGAGGTAACGTAAGCTCATCCTCTAGTGAGAGTGATAGTGATGATGAAATGCCTTCTTATGATGAAATTGTGCAATAAAATATTAATTATGCTAAAGTTTGCACTAGTCAGCAAAAGAAGCTCGAAAAATTAAAAGAAAAGCTAGATAGTTCACAAGAAGCATACAAAACTTTGTTTGAACAATATAAGAACTTTGCTAATCTCAATGTTGAACTATCTACTAAAATTGAGCAACTTAAGGCTAGTACAACAACAAATGCATGCACAATCAATGATGAGCAACTTGTAAAGAAAAATGAAAAATTAAAAGAAAAGTTAGCTAGCTCACAAGATGCTTATAAAAGTTTGCTTGCTAAAATGGAAACCATGTGCAAACATTGTGATGAGCTAACTAATAAAGTTGTTAATCTTGAAGCTGTTAGTATAACCCCCACCAAGGCATCTAAAAAGAAAAGTTCTATCTTTAACATGTCTAAAAAGGATGCCTCTACTTCTTCTAATGATTTATGTTTAGACTCATCTTTGTGCAACAAAATTTGTGCTGAGAAAGTTGTTGTAGATACATGCACACAAGAGGTTGCAAAGGAGAATGAGCAACTCAAGCAAGAAGTAGCTCGCCTCACCAAGGACTTGACTCAAGTGAAAGGTAAGGCAAAGCAAGCCCAACTTCATCAAGATAACACCATCAAGAGAGTGAAGAAGCTTGATGAAGGATAAACCGTGGTTTGCTACGTGTACCACAAGGAAGGTCACAAGTCCTATGAGTGCAAGGTGAAGAATGGAGGAGCAAAGAAGAAAGAGAAAAAGCAAACAAGCAAGCTCTCCAACACCTACACCAACAAGGTGGACAAGAAGGCCTCCACAAGGGTCAAACGCTTTTGAGTGCCAAAGGAAATCATTTCCAACATGAAGAGCACCAAGAAGGTTTAGATCCCGAAAGAGAAGTGAGAAGTCCGATGGACTTCGGAGAATTTGGAGACTTGACAAAGTATGGATGCATTTTATGGGGTGCATCATGATGGATAAGATCATTGCCAAGTGGGTTAGTGAATATTATGGACCCAAATTCCCCTTCCCATGATTAGGTAACTAGATTCAATTTTTCTCAAGTAGTACTAGATTTAATTTCCTACAAGTGATATCTTTAAGCATCTAGTTACTTTTTATGCCAAGGTTTGTATTTGCATGCTTATATCTTTTCTCATGCATACACTAGGTATATCTTATGGTAGGCTTGCTCGGTTTCATTCTTAACCCTTGGAGCAAACTTATATGGTTTAAAATTGTTGAGGAGCACGGCACATAGCTTGTCTTTCGATTGTTCATCTAATATATGCCAAAGTCCAAATTGTAGATAATTCCTCCTGAATATCGCCTTCGAAAATGACTCTCACATGCATGTGATGTCATCTTTCAAGTGGTATTTATTATTCTAAAAACAATGTGCATGTTTCCTATAAGTATTCCATACTTGTGTGCACAAATTTAGGGGGGGTTACTCTACAAGTTGAATGCTTTGAGACTAACACCTTTTCAAGCTTATCATGTGTGTAGTAGTCTCATTGCAAAGAAAATTGAGTCCCCAGAGTTAAGCATCATACTTCAAATATCCATCACCGATTGCAAGTGGTAGAAATCAAATTGGTTTCCATATGTGGTATTTCTAAACCAATATCATCATGTTGATTTCATTTTGATATTTATATACTTTCTCTATGCATTATATAGATTAAATTCCCTTGAGCAATAATTTACCAATTATGCATATGCTTTGCCTTCTACCATATGTATGCATATATTTAGGGGGAGCTTAGTCTATATAATGTGAGAGTCAAATTTTGTGACCTATTCCACTCTACACATAAAGGATCACAAAGTTTGACCCTCCCTTGTGCTACTAATGTCTTCCTTTTCGGTGTTTGATTCCAAAAGAGGAGAATTTAGAGGACCAAAAGCAAGCATTAATTTGTTGGACCAAAAGCTAGATCATAATAATTTACAAGTAGCAATGGTCTACAAGTAGTGTCTACAAGTGGTAATGGTCCAAGAAAGGGATGATAATGGATTATGGATTGCCTAGGTAATGGGGAGAATTTGTAGGAAGCAAGGCTTAAATCCATAATGCCACACGGGGACATTTGCAAGGGCAAGATAAGTTTTTATGTGATATCTTTTAGTCCTACAAGTAGTATCTTTTAGCATCATATAACCTTGTCCCTTGCATTGCATCCTAGCAAGTAGATAGTTTTTAAATTTCAAATTCTCATTATTTGTTTGCTTTGGTCGTGTTGTCATCAATCACCAAAAAGGGAGAGGTTGTAAGGAAAATGGACCCTAGGCCCATTTACTTTGGATTTTGGTGTTTGATGACCAACACAACCAAATTGGACTAATGAATTTGCAAGTGATTGTTTTGTAGTTCAATAGGGTGCAAGACATGACTTGGACGAAGGCGACATGATGATCCGATGATCAACACCTTAAGCAAGACCCTAGAAGCACAAGAGAAGACTCAAGATATCAAGCAAAGTCCAAACATGAAGATATGAACCAAGCCAGACACAAGATCATGAAGAAACGAGCTCACAGAGGTGACCGGACGCTGGTGAAAAGCGATCGGACGCTCCAATCAAGAGGCTCGACAGCAGCAGACGCGACTGGACGGTGGAGACAAACCAATCGGATGCATGACTACAGCGTCTAATCAAGTACATAAAGGTTTCAGAGCGGCAAAATTGCGACCGGACCCGTCCAGTGACATGTGACCGGACGCTAGCAGCGTCTGATCAGTTGATCGCAGCTCTAACGGTCGGGACGACCGGACACGTCTGGTCGGGACGTGATCAGCGTCCGGTCAGTAGCAGAAAAGTGGGGATTTTGTCCCCAATGGCTAATTTCTCAATGGGGCTTATAAATAGACCCTCCCCAACTGACCATTTGAGGGGTGTGGAGCTGAGGAAACATATCAAGGGTGTTGATACACCATTTTAGTGATCTAGGGGCTAATTTCTTGCATAGTGCTTAGTGATTCATTAGGTGATTAGCATAGGTGCTTAGCGAAATGCTTAGGTTGATTAGACCACCGCTTATGCGCTTGCTCTAGGTTTAGGCCTAGTATTTAGTGAGGTTTACATACCTCTTACCACTCGGTGCTTGTGCACACCATTGTTGTATATCGGAGGGCTTATAGTCTTGCGAGATCATACCAACTGTGGTTGTGGTGTGGCCGCCACCGTGTACCGAAGAGAACAAGGCCTGTGGTGTTTCGGCCGAAAGCTTGATAGTGAAGACGGAGGGGAGCATCTGGGAGAGGCTTGCCGGAAGGCACGTCGAAGACCCACTTGCGCGTCCAGGACAGGACGAGGCAGGGGTTACCGGCTACTGTGTTCTGGTACTGTGCCCACGACCAGCGCCCGCACTACACTATGCACCTAACCCCTACCCCAGGAACAACACGGTGTGGGGAGTCAAGTTCAGGTCACCGTAGCCTTGGAATCAGCGCATAGGACCAACTGCTCCCCCCAAGCCTTGGCAATATACTTCAGGGTCTAGGCAACCTTGGGATTCGCACCCACCGAGCCTCCCACGATGGCTCGGCCTCAGCACCAACTGAGCCTCGGCTTCTCACGCAGTCAACACACAGTGAACAGCACGCCGACCGCCACGCCCGCTTCAAGATAACACTGGAGCTCCCACGACGCACAAGATCGGATGTGACAGGCGCGTCGCCCCAGTACTTCAAGGATAGGACCACTCCATCGACCACGCCGCTATAGTAATAGGCTACAGGGCTCGGACATGCCGCCTCTGTTCACACGACGCCGTGTAGCTAGCACATGTATCACCCATGGTCCCCCCTTCAACTATAAAAGGGAGGGACCATGGCCGTTTCTGGGGATCGGACACTTACAATTAGGCCTATGCCCACGCGATGAACTCACGCATAAACGCATGAACGAACACATGAGCTTCTCCACTGCTTGAGATCAACATCTCAAGCAATCCACGCCGCTCCATGTAGAGACCTGAGACTAGCTCCCTCTCTCACCCTGCTTGTAACCCCCTACTACGAGCATTTCGGTGCAAGGAATACAAGATCGATCTTTCAGACTAGACGTAGGGCATCCATTGCCTGAACCAGTATAAACCTTGTGTCTCTTTGCATCACCATCTAGGATTAGGGGCACGTAGCACATTTTTACTAGTTGGTTGAGGACCCGCCAGTCCAAAACACCGACAGTTGGCGCGCCAGGTAGGGGCCCTGTGTGTCAGCTTCATCTTCCTAACAAGTTTCAGATGGTAGATCCCATATGACCACTGCGTCTCGACACGGTGATCTAGTTCGGGAGCCTAGAGTTCATGTCTCTAGGATGTGAGTACGATATGGTACTTCTTACACCCCGAGCCCCACCGACCAATGACGACGTCACGCACCCACAGCCCGAGCACAGGCAGCGCCTGGGCAGCCGCTCTTGTCGCGCTCGCTAGGCACAACGCAAGCGGGGCCACCCCGACACTGTGCAAACCTAGGGCGACACGCCACGCTCCGCCGGTATCCCATACCCAGCTGATGGCACAAGGTCCCTGGTTGGGGACCTATCTAGCCTAAGACTGGACAAGGGAAAGACGCCGGTGGCGTGCGGCGATGCCCCTTCATCAAGCTTATGAGAGTTGTAAAAGTCATATACATGTTTAATTTGACTAACATTGGATTAAACATGTGTGTTAAAAGAATATTTGGATTTATTTCTGAATTTGATGATTGAACATGAGCCAATCCTGGCAATTATGTCCGTTCAAGGGAATTATCTCGCATGGCGGGAAAAGTTTGTGATAGTACCCGCATGGTGGGAAAAGTTTGAGATAATACCCGCATGGCGGGGTAAAGTTGGCATAGTACATATGTTAACCAATCCTGCATGGCGGGAGAGTTTGGCATAGTACTTATCCCGCATGGCGGGAGAAGGATATGATGACTCATGTGCTCTAACCGTATCCTGCACATGGAGAGAAGTTTGGGGTAGCTCTTATGCTATCCTAGTACTGACCGTACACTCTGATTGTGTCATGGTCATTAAATACTTAATGAGTTTAAGAACAAAAGAAAGTTGCATGTGAACCAAAAGATAAGAATGATATGCAAGCGTGACTTGCAGAAGTATTGATAATAATAGACTATGTTGAGTTTTGAAGTATAATGAGGAAAATGTACTCCCATACGAATTTTGTTTGCATGATGTAATCATGTGGATGAAGTAAGTAATCAAAGTTTCCTCATTCACAAGAGTTCTGAATGTTTTGAAATTGTGGTAGAAAAGTTCATACCACATTTCGAGGGGGAGAAATGTAAGATTAATTAAGAAAGACAATTAAGAAAGATACTTCCCCATACTTCAGATAATGCAATGCATACTATGCATTGAAGGTAAAAGTGATCTATAAAAGATGAATATGATCGTTGAGGGAGTAAGACGGTGAAAGGTCCTAATGGCTAGAGGGGGGTGAATAGCCTAATAAAAATTTCTACAACAACACTTAACCAAATGGTTAGACAATTATGAGGCGAAGCGAGTGTTGCACTAGCCTACTTAAAATGCAAGCCACCTACCACAATTCTAGTTTAGATAGTGTCTATTCACACAATAGCAAAGACACTATCCTATGTTAGTGTGCTCTCAAAGACTAACTAAAGAGCCACACCAACCAAACAAGCAAGCTCTTACAACTAGCTACACTAAAGAGCTTGTCAACTAGTTTGCGGTAAAGTAAAGAGAGTGGTTAGGATAGTTATACCACCGTGTAGATGAAGAACCAATCAATCACAAAGATGAATAACAATGAAGACCAATCACCTTGGAATCAATGATGAAGACAATGATTTTTTACCGAGGTTCACTTGCTTGCCGGCAAGCTAGTCCTCGTTGTGGCGATTCACTCACTTGGAGGTTCACGCGCTAATTGGCTTCACACGCCAAACCCTCAATAGGGTGCCGCACAACCAATACAAGATGAGGATCACACAAGCCATGAGCAATTCACTAAAGTACCTTTTGGCTCTCCGCCGGGGACAAGGTCAAGAACCCCTCATAATCACCACAATCGGAGCCGGAGACAATCACCACCTCCGCTCGACGATCCTCGCTGCTCTAAGCCGTCTAGGTGGCGGCAACCACCAAGAGTAACAAGCGAAATCCGTAGCAAAACACGATCACTAAGTGCCTCTAGATGCAATCACTCAAGCAATGCACTTGGATCACTCCCAATCTCACTATGATGATGAATCAATGATGTAGATGAGTGGAAGTCCTTTGGCTAGGCTCACAAGGTTGCTATGTCAATGAAAATGTGCTGGGGTTGTCCCTTGAGCCGGCCATGGGGCTATAAATAGAGCCCCCATCAAATAGAGCCGTTATACCCCTTCACTAGGCAAAACGCGCTCTGACCGGACGCTCCGGTCAAACTGATCGGACGCTGGCCCTCAGCGTCCGGTCGCCCGATGGACGCCACGCGTCACCAGCTTCAAACGCTGTTCGTCAGATTCCAACGGCTATGAAGCTGACCGGACGCTCCGATTAAAACTGACCGGACGCTGAAGCCCCAGCGTCCGGTCGTTTCCAGTAAGCTCCCCGAGGCATGTTTTTCCGACCGGACGCGTCCGGTCCACCTTAACCGGACGCAGCCAGCGTCCGGTGCTCAACCCTAGCCTACTGTGCCGTCTGACAGCTCGACCGGACGCAGCCTTTCAACGTCCGATCGCTGAGTGACCCAGCGTCCGGTCAGTAGACCGACGCCAGCATCATTTTGACCAACTCCATTTCAACTCTAACTTCTTCACCCTTGCTCAAATGTGCCAAACACCAAGAATTTTGCATCCGGCGCAATAGAAAATAGACATTTCATTGTGCACATGTGTTAGCATATTTTCACAAATATTATCAAGGGTGTTAGCACTCCACTAGATACTAAATGCATATGCAATGAGTTAGAGCATCTAGTGGCACTTTGATAACCGCATTCCGATACGAGTTTCACCCCTCTTAATAGTATGGCTATCAAACCTAAATGTGATCACACTCTCTAAGTGTCTTGATCACCAAAACAAAATAGCTCCTATGATTTATACCTTTGCCTTGAGCTTTTTGTTTTTCTCTTTCTTCATTTCAAGTTTAAGCCCTTGATCATCGCCATGCCATCACCATTGTCATGCTATGATCTTCATTAGCTTCTTTACTTGAAGTGTGCTACCTATGTGATGATCACTTGATAAACTAGGTTAGCACTTAGGGTTTCATCAATTCACCAAAACCAAACTAGAGCTTTCAGACGGTGATAATAACGATATCCCTAAAGTAAAGAAATAGCTAAATTCCTGGACCTTTTACAGTTCCAATAGGAAGATAGCATAGTCGGCTAGTATTCATACTGGACGAGGTCAGAGTTATCAAGGCGATGCTAAACGCGCCATATGAGTTTTTAGCAGATTAAACCCAAAATTAGAAATTTGAAGATACACCATCTTTACAGAAGATGGAGTAATCTGGGGGAGCATGGTATGTAGATACCTAAGGCTTGAATAGAAGTGGGAATACATATCCACTATAGTGTTTTAGAGCAACAAATTGCTTAATACATGTTGATGTTGTATGACATATACAACACCTGATGTTAGCTCTTGAAGAAGATGAATAAGTAAATAAGGATCTTGTGATACAGGAGGCTATAGAACAATTGCCTTTTGGCAAAGAAGAGCAACAATAGCCCCATATGAAAGAAGTGCCACGAGGCCCCAATAGGTCTCAAAGAATAAGAAAATCAGATATTTCTGGTGACTAAGAAGTAAAAGTTAAGAAAGAAATTCAAATAGAGAGTGATTCCACCTCATTAGAAAAAGCCATGAGAGGCGTTCACTCGTCTAAATGGCAAGAAGCAAAGGAAGATGAAATGAAATCGATAAATACCAACGATGTTTGGGACTTAGAAGAAATTACTAATGGAGCCAAAACAGTAGGTTGTAATGGGTCTGCAAGACAAATGTGACTCCAAAGGAAATATGTGAAGCTATAAAGCGCCACTTGTGGCGAAATGATTTACACAAAGAGAAGAAATAGATTCTAATGAGAATATAAGGATTCTTTTAGAATTATAATGGCGTTAGTGGCACATTACGATTTAGAGTTATATTAGAAGGATGTAAAGACACATTCCTCAACGGGGATTTGTGTGGAAAAGTTTACATGGCACAACTCAAAAGGTTTTGTCGTGGAAGGAAAAGAATATAAGGGATGTTGCCTAAAGAAATCCATTTATGGATTAAAGCAAGCTTCAAGACATTGGTACTTGAAGTTTGACAGTACAATAAGAAAGTTTGGGTTTTAAAGAGAATGTAGATGACAATTGCATTTATGCGAAGTTTAAACATGGAAATTTTATTTTCCTAATCCTGCATGTGGGTAGCACCTTACTCGCTAGTAGTTGTGTTAATCTACTGTTGGAGAAGAAACAGTTCTTGTCCTCAAGTTTCAATGAGAATGATTTTGGTAAAGCGTCATTCATTCTAGAAATTGAAACTTACCGAGACAAAAGGAAAAGAGGTATTAGAACTATCTCAAGTGTATACTTAGAGAAGATTCTAAAGAAATAAAGTATATATGTGAGTAAACTTGCGCCTGTTCCTATAGTAAAGGGTAATAGTTTTGGGAACTTCTAGTGTTCCAAGAACCAATGTGAGATCGATCAAAAGGATGTCCTATATGCTTCAGCTGTTGGAAGCTTAATAAATGCTTATAAGTAAGAACTTACCCTGACATAGTTCATGTATCCGGGATGTTTTGGCAGAAGTCCAGTCCAGATATAGATCAATGGAATGGAGTTGAGAATATTTTGCAATTGTGCAAAGATTTATAGGCCTCATGATGAGTAAGAAAGAATAAGTACTCTCAAATAGTTGTGGGTACAAATGTTAAATTTTGGCGAAATGTTTAGTGAAACCCACATAGTAGCTAACACTCGCAGTTGGAGTTTTATTGTGGAAAAGCTCTAAAGAAACAGTTGTGGTGTCATCAAAGATGCATACCCACAGTATAGCTTGTTATGAGGCTTAAGGATAGGCGAAATGGTTAAAAGAACTTACACCCGGAATTGATAATGGTATACAACAGCAATAACAATTTAAGTAGTTCGCTCCTATAACAACGGGTCAAGTGTGGTGCCAAACACATTGACGTTAAAGTTATACATTGTGAAGGAGAAAGTCTGGAATCATACACTACTACAGAATGTTACTGTAGGGGTGGCTCTAGAGCCTCTGTAGGAGCGGCTACGCCAGCCGCCTTTCCTAGGGTATTCTTACAGAGGATGCCTCTGTAGGGGCGGTTTCCTGACCGCCCCTGCAGTGCTCTCTGTAGAGGAGGCTGGTGTTTTCAACCGCCCCTGTAGTGAACTTCTGTAAGGGCGGCTGTATCACTAGCCGCCCCTGTTGTGTATATTTGTAAGGGTGGTTCAATCAAGAACCGCCCCTACAGTGGATTTTCCAGCAAAAAAAATAATTCAAATTCAAATCTGAATATATATATATATATATAATTCAAATTCGAATCTGACCGCCACAAATATACATATATACATCCACAAAAATTCAATGCGTAACCACAAATATACATATATACAGCCCCGCATTTCAACAACTGGGCGTTAAACGCTACCAGGTCATAAGTTAAGAGTGAAAAAAAGTTCTGCAATCCAAAGTATGTACAGGAAAGCAGTCACAACATGCTTATGTGGCCGTTGATTCTGCCCCATCATGGAGAGCACAACACACGGTGGCCTTGTGATGACCCTGGTACACCCTGATGGCCTCTCCGATTGACATCGTCCATAGCCTTGTTGTGGTGTCTAAAGAAGCTGCAAGAGAGAACAGACCGGTTAACTGTGCAACTGATGAATCATCGGGGAAGGTAGAGGGCAACACGGTGTAGTTCATACCTGTTATCAGATAAGCACCATCGACCAAGAATACACAGTCCCAAACCCAGCGCTGATGGCCTAAGAAGTTGATTGCCAGTGATGTTTCAGGATCTCATTCGGAAACATAAGATGAGTATGAGATGGAGAATTGTTAAAATAAGACTCCAAACATTACCGACTAAAGTTCTTTCCAACTTGAAGCCATCAACATTCCAAATCTTTACAGTGTGGTCAGATGATGCTGTGGCAAGATACCTGCAAACAAACCCAAGAATGTCACATGGAACCCAAGAGGACAAAATAATACACTGGAAGAACCATGAAAAATAGCCTTTTAGACTATTATTACATTACCTGTTAGGATCGCAAAATTCTGGTGAAAGCAGGCACTTTAAATGTAGCCATCATGGGCTTGCAGTTTGTGCAGAGGTTCAAAGCAGGTAATTGTCTACATAACAGAATTTGAAAAATTCAGAAATCACAAACTCTATATTTATACGGTTATTTGCATAATAGACTGACCTGAGTACCCTTAAGCAGGCGCCAAACGTAACATGTCCCATGGTTATTTGCAGCAACCACCATACTCCCATCTCACATGACTGTCAGAGATCTAACTGGGTTAAAGAAGCAGGGCTCGTTTTCATGTCAAAATCGAACCCTAAAACCTGAAATAAATTCGGGAAAAAGAAAACAGTGAAACCCCATCCCTAAACCCTAACCCTAATCCCCAAATCGGATGAAATCCGAGAACAAAAACGAAGAAAAACCAAAAGGGGAAGAAGAGGAAGGGGGTGGCCTACCTCGCCGTTGCGCGGCGCTGCTCGCACGCCGGCGCGTGAGGAAAAGAAGACAGGCTCGGGGGCGCTGCTCGCCGGGCTCCGGCCAAAGAGGCGCCGCGGCCAGGGCGCTCGACGGTGGCGCTCTCACCCGCTGGGGAGCGCGCACGCCGGCGAGGGGGCCGGCGACGGCGCCATGCATCCCGCTCCATCGTCATTGCTCTCGGCCTCTCACTCGGTGACTGCTGCTGCTATACTGAGGAAAGGAGAGAGAGCGACGAGAGAGAAGAGAGAGAGAGAGAGAGGGCCGGAAAGAATGAGCTAGGGTTTTCCTCGGGGGTGCGCTGCGTCGAGTTTTATTCCAAGCAAAACGCGTGGGTCACCGTCGGATCTGGACGGACGGCCGAGATTGAACGGGCCAGCGTCCTGGCCCAGGCGGGCGCGCGGAGCTTTGCCGGCCCAGGCCCAGGTTGCAGCCTGGGTGTGGTCTACGCGCGTGTGCAATGATGGGCCGAGCCGACTTTTGCCGGTTTTGGGCCGAAACAATAAAGAATGAGCCCAATTTTCATTTTTTTCCTTTTTTCCAGAAAATTGAAAAATAGAAATTGGCTCAAAAGAAAATAGAAAAGAGGATTTTCCTGTGGGTAAAATTCATCAAATTGAATTATTTTCCGCTGCGTATTCAAAGATGTTATTTTTATTATTAAATTCGAATCAACGGGAGAATTTAAGTTTGATCAAACTTGGATATGACAATGTTTTACACATTTTAAAATTTAAAATTTGACAAGTTCAAACCAAATTTTCAAACCCTAAATGATTTCAGATGTAAAAGTGATGAATACAAAAGTTGTTCAACTCATCAAGATCTACAACTTTTATTTTGGTCATCTTGTCATTTGACAAAATTTGAACCTTTCAAATTTGAAATTTTAAAAAATAACAAGTTTGAACCAAAATTTGAGACCCAAAATGATTTCAACATAAAAAGTGATGAGTACCAAAGTTGTTCAACTCATTAATATCTACAACTTTTATTTTAGTCATCTTGTCATTTGACAAAATTTGAACCTTTCAAATTTAAAATTTTGAAAAACGATAAGTTCGAACCAAAATTTGAGACCCAAATTGATTTCAACATAAAAAGCGATGAATACCAAAGTTGTTCAACTCATGAATATCTACAACTTTTATTTTGGTCATTTCTTCATTTGACAAATTCTTAGCACACATTGTTCACTAATCTTACACATGTCTCATATAGTTTATAAAACCATATGAGAGATGTGTCACATTTGTGAACAATGTTGTTACCACTTTGTCATATGAAGAAATGATCAATACAAAAGTTGTAGATCTTGATGAGTTATTCAACTTTGGTATTTATCACTTTTTCAGCTGAAATCATTTGGGGAACCAAAATCTTGTCTGAAGTTGCATTTTTTTGAAATTCAAAATTTAAATTGCTCAAACTTTTCATATGTATATATTGATAAAACCAACAAAATAAATTGATAGAGAATGATTTTAGAAAATTTTAGGAAAAAAATCATCAGATTTGAAGTTAGTATGAGGAAGAAAAACTAGTTACAAAGTTGACCCACATATTAAAAAAAGAAATCACACTGTTCACTATGATCATGTAAGGATCATGTAGAACAGTGTGAACAGTGTGATTTCTCTTTTTAATCTGTGGATAAACTTTGTAACTAGTTATTCTTCCTCATACTAACTCCAAATATAATGGTTTTTTTCCTACAAATTTCTAAAATCATGCTTCAGCATTTAAGTTTGATCAAACTTAGATGTGACAATGTTTTACATATTTTAAAATTTGAAATTTGACAAGTTCAAACCAAATTTTCAAACCCTAAATGCTTTCATATGTAAAAGTGATGAATACAAAAGTTGTTCAAGTCATCAAGATCTACAACTTTTATTTTGGTTATCTTGTCATTTGACTAAATTTAAACCTTTCAAATTTTGAAATTTGAAAAAAGACAAGTGGGCACTGCAGGGGCGGCTAGTGATTGAGCCGCTCCTACAGATTAGCCCCAACTGTAAGGGCGGCTCAGGTTACCAGCCGCCCCTATAGTGCCATCTGTAGGAGCGGCTGGGCTGCTGGGGCCCGAGGACATCCACTGTAGGGGCGGCTGAATCACCAGCCGCTCCTACAGTAAAAATGTCCCCGTTCCTACTGTGACAATCTGACGTAGTGATACTAAAAGTATTAAAGTAACAAGCAAGTGCTTACGGATCCACGTATAAAAGGCTTACCACCCAGTGTGTTTAGAGAACACACAGTCGACATGGGTTTATGGTATAGCCTATGATTTCCGGACAATAAATGGCCCAAAAGTTAAAGAATCTGTTTCAGAACAGAGATGCGTATTGTAGCTGTTTAGTCTATCGGCGACTGACCGTGACGATGAAGCATGCTCTATGCACTAATCTGTGATGGAACAAATAAAAGTGAAAGGGATTAAAGTCAAAGTTTAAAGTTAAAGTATGAGTTGAGATCAAGGGGGAGAATGTTAGAATTGATCTCATCCGTCTTGACCCAACGATCGAGACAGACCCCTTGACCGCGTCCTGATCGGGGACGTCCAGCCATCTAGTGGTTAGTGGGCCCTCGTCGCACAGTACCAATAAAGAGGAGGTGGGGCAAAACGGCTCGGCATACGAGGTTCACTGCCGCCGCCACAACCCCACCGTCTAACCCTAGTCTGATCGAGAGGGAGGCACTGCCAGCGGCGGGAAGCGCCACTGCTTTTGCCACCACCGCCGTACTCCACCGCTACACCAACCGTCACTGCCCGTGCGCAGAGCTTCACCGACGAACCAGCGATGGCAGGGAGCTCCTCCAACCCATCTGACGATCAGATGCTCCTACATCTCTCTCTATCTCTTTTCCCCGAAACACTCTAGGTCTATTTGATTCAATTGGTAAAGATATCACTCTCTAATCTACACCTAGATGGTCCAAAGTATATAACACCTCCTCCAGGTAGCCGACGAAGCGGTGCGCGAACTTGGGCGAGGCGAGGTAGGCGACGAAGTAGGCGTTGAAGTAGACGCCCTGTGCGGCGAGCACGAGCGCGCGCTCCCACCACTTGGGATGCGCCACCTCCAGGAACGTCATGAGGTGCATCCGCTCGTTCTCGGCCTCCTCCAGCAGCGCGCGGATCCACCCGCCGCTGTGCTCGAAGCGGCGCAGCGAGCGCAGGTGCAGGAGCATGCCGCCCACCATGCCCGGCACGGCCGCCACCGTCTCCAGCAGCAGCGCGTGGCTGGAGTGCCGGCGCTGGAAGAAGAGCTGCTTGGGCATGATCAGCGACTTGACCAGCCAGTAGGCTAGCTTGTCGGGCAGCGCCTTCGGCTCGTGGTGCTTCTTCATGTCGATCGACGTGTCCGCTCTGTACGTGTCCCATGGCTGCACGTACGTACATGATGCATAGGTATGAACGAACAACAAACAATCAAACGGAGACCATCACAAGTTGGAATTGCGCGGTTTGCAAATGTGTAGAGCAGATCAAGTGCTCACCCTGAAGCAGAACCACCTCCGCTCCGTGCTGTCCTCCTTCACGAGCTTCCGCGGCTGGATGCCCCAGTAGCTGACGACGGCCTTCTTGTCCTGCCCCTCCGGCACCGGGGCCTCGGGCTTTTCTTTGGCGGCCTCCGCGGCAGCGGTGCTGGACCAGTAACGGACCTAGGTTTTTACCTCTGGGTATGCGCAGCAAAAAAAAATTATTATGCAATTCGATAAACAAAAAAAATTCTTATGCAATTTTTTTTACATTAAAAATTTCTACCTATCTCTATGACTGGTGAACCCCAGGGTATGCGGTGGCCCACCCTGCATATCCTGTAGGTCCGTCCCTGTGCTGGACATCCGTGCGGGGAGGATCCTCGCGGCCGCGGGCATGACGCCCCTCGTCGCGAGCCCGGTCACCGGCTCGGCCGCGAAGAGGCGGGGGCCTAGGTGGCGCAGGAGCGCTGCTCCGGCCATCCTGGAGCTCATGGCTGATGTGGAACTAAACCGTCAGAGCCAGCAAGTGGCGCGAAATATTTGGAGGAGCTGGAAGCTGGAACGGAAACTGGAAGTGTGTGTGGACGTGCTTTGTTCGCAGGAGTGGAGATGAGATGGCTTAGTGCTGTTGGTGTTCTGGTACAGCGAGACGTCCTTCCATTGTGGAGTGGTTTTATAGGTGAGTGGGACTATTGGACTCGGCCGGCGCCCGGGCGCCTGGCGGCGAAGCTTTTAGGACTGTGGACTGATGGAGTAGCGCAGCCGCGAGGTGGTTTCGCGATGAGGTGAGCTCGATCGAGCCGATCCAGGGCAGGCATCTACTAGCTCTGTGCCATAATATGATTTGACCGACCAAACAGAGCACGACAAGTAGTCATCGTGGTAGCTGGATCTAGTTCTACGTATAGTACTGTTCAAGTGGCACGAGTCAGCCGTCAGCGACTACCAGTGCACCAAGTACCAACAACCGCATCAATGTTAAAAAAAAAAACCCGCACCAATAGTAGATTGTACTAAAACAATCCCTATAAAAAAATGGTACTAGTAAACAATAATCACAACTCTATACTAGCACGCAAGAAGGGACAAGGCGAGGTTTAAGAACATGCCAGTATGTAAAATCATTAGCGAATAAATCCTCGAGGTCTCTGCTAAAAGAAACTGCCAATAGCCCAATACAAACACATTACTAAGTACTCCCTCCATCCCAAATTATAAGTCATTCTAAGAATCTTGAAGAGTCAAAGCATCTCAAGTTTGACCTCTATTGCAAAATAAATTAATTCCTAAATTCACCTTAAGTCAAACCATTTTAACCAACTTTATAAGAAAAAATTAACATCTATGACACCACATAAGCATATTATGGAAATATATTCCATGTATTTAGCGATGCCAATTTAATATTGATTCTTTTTCTATAATTTGATCAAATTGAACTCTAGAAGTTGACTTAATTTAGGATGGATGGAGTATATAGCACATGCACAATGGAGAATAAACATACTAACACAATGGTGTCTACAACATCTGGGCCTCGTCCAATACCACTTTCGTCTTATTTGGCAAATATTGTCCAATCGTGGACCAACTAGGCTCAAAAGATTCATCTCGTGATTTCCAACTAAACTGTGTAATTAGTTATTTTTTTTACCTACATTTAATACTCCATGCAAGCGGCTAAAAATTGATGTGATGGAGAGAGAGTGAAAAAACTTAGAATTTGGATGGCATCTAAACAAGGCCCTGATAACTTTTATTAAACCCACCTAGAATATATTTTAGCAGTGTATTTATTTGCTATTGTAGATGTAGTGTTAATATATCTTTAATAAACTTAGTCAAAAATAAAGATGCAAAGTAAAGCACCTTCATTTGCAATAGATGGAATAGTGTTATGTTCATAGTAATGGGAGAAAGAGAACTCAAAACAAATATCATCTTAAAGACCCTTATATTTTTTTTAAAAAAAAGACTAAGTGATTTTTACCGGAGTAATATATCAGCTGGACAGCGAATCCCTTGATACCGGGCCTAGGCTACTATATCTGCTGCCGCATGCTAAAAACAATAAATCGTGTGTACAAATTTTAATCAAGTTAAAATCAGTGACCTTTGGGTCGATCAAATGCTTAAATCAATACAAAGACGGATCTTTACACACACTGAATTACTTCATATATTTAGTTGAATTATCTTAATTTGTCTGACAGGGACAGCAAACCTTTTTTCTTTTAAGATTGAAGTCCAATTTAGACAGGTCCGGTGGCCCCTCAGGATTTTAACCTCATCTTTAAAAACACATGTTCATTTACCTGCATTAGCTTGTATCTAAATTTATACAGACAGTAATACAACGTATCCGTACTAGCTATACATGCTTGCACGGTTCTTGAAGCAGGACTAGGGTAGATATACGACGCAGTCCAAAACTAGTACAAGCAACCCATCACACGCATAATATTCTCCTCAAACGGTCTCTCACGGTGTAAAGAAAAACAATAACGCAAAAAGGAAGATGCGATCTATTAGATCCCTAATCTAACCCATTCAAAAAAAGAAAGAGGAAGATCCCTAATCTAAACCACTAACAAAATAGAGCTAATCTACTAATAGAGCGTGATTAAAAGGATACCAAAAGCATAAGCCAGAAACTTCCAGGGCCCTGCTTAGGGAAAATTTATCCTACTAGCTTGCTGGATCTATCGTAGAGCGCAGATTAAGGATATCACCAAGCAATTATTAGAATTGAGACTTCCTTCCATGATACAATACACACACACAAAAAATATGTCGGTGCAACTAACCGGCGGCTAAGTGCATCCTCCAACAGCTAGCCTCCATGATTGATATACTTATGTCTTGCACATGGTTCGAGAAAGACCTAGGAAGGATTAGACGATTTATAAAATACCGTTAGACGGTTTATAAAATACCGTTATATTTGTATCCATCATTTGACCTTTCGACTTTCTTGCTAGGGCTATACTATAATCAGCTTCGATCGCTATGGGGAAAATATTTTCATTATTTAGTAACACAAGTGCACGGAACTTAGCAACACAGGCGTCTAACAAGATTAACTCATCGGATTGTTTTTAGTTGCAAGAAAATGAGAAAATGCTTTGATAGTACTAAGTTCTTGACAAACTTGGGGAGCATAAATTATGAGGCCTAAAATAGTGGAGGTCACCGAAGATCGAGGCATGTATAAACATATTGAAGTTCATACAAAAATCTAGGACCTACGATTCTCTCTCTCATACGGGCATGTTTGGATTCCTTGTGCTAACAACTAGTTGCTAAACTTCAGAGCCCTTAAGGTTAGCGCAGCACATGGAGGTGACAGAAAACGCGACGACGAAGTTGACATGCATGTGCAGTGACCCTGTTGGAATGTCCACCACCGACAAGATCCTAGCCGACTAAACCCACACCCGCCATCGAGAGCGACACAAGAGGATGTGCACCATGCTGGAGAGAGGTTCCCCAAGCCCACACCACCGTGCTCATGGCCACCACACCTCGAGGCATGCAACAGACTCCACACTATCTATATCAGTGCTACCCTTGGCTCATTTGGAGTTTCTCTTGCACCCTGTTGCTACCGGCACTTAATAAAGAGAATAGTGAACTATTAGAGAGATACCAAAACCAAAAAGTGAGTATTGAGTGTTAGGCACTTAATAAAGAGAATAGTGAACCATTAGAGAGATACCAAAACCAAAAAGTGAGTATTGAGTGTTAGTCTTGAGTGCTACCATGTTCTTTTTTGTGATTTCTTGAGTTGAAGCTTGAAGAGTTGTTACTCCCGGTGATTACCATCGCCTAGATGGCTTAGTAAAGGACTTGGTGATCTTCCTCGATGGAACTATTATGAGGAGGCTCCAAAAGGTGTTCACGGTATTGAAACCCACCATGCTGAGTGCCAAACAGGTATTCATTAATGGATGAGAGTTTAACCGAGTCTTGGGACTCTTAATGCTCTAACATGGATTAGGGGTTATGCAACAACCCAATACCATAGGAAAAAACCAGTTGTCTCATCACATCTTTATCTTTCTTGCATTACTTGATTGCACGAGAGAGCCCTATCTAGGATCACTCATCTCTGGTGCAGCTCTCCGGTGCTGCAACGATAGAGCCCTGGTGCATATTTTGTTATTTTTGAAATTGCCACCTCCTGTATGCACATTGGCCCCATTCGCTTCGCTGAAAAAACAAGCCGAAACATTGTTCCGGCTGATTTGTTTTGAGAGAAAAATACTGTTCCGGCTAAAAAAAAAACAAGCCGAAAAGGACGGATTATAAGAGAAGCGAACAAGTGCATTTGAAAATAGCATGACTGGATCACTGTTCGAAAGCTTAGGTGCACCTTTGTAGCGGAGAGCTCTGGTGACCCTAAAAACAATGCAAACAACGTGTTTTTCAAACCTTTTTCAAACATGCTAACTCTGAGTGATCTTTCATAGGATGATCAACACCTTTTTAGCCTGAGGAGGAGAGTTGGGAGGCCACACGCACGCGCCGCCGTGACATGCCGAGCCAAGCCGACACTACAACAGCCAGTGACTTCCCCGAGTGCTAGTTGCACTCGGAGAAGGCCCAGTTGCACTCGGGGAAGACCCTCCGGCTAATCCTTATCCGGCAAAGGCGTCTTTCCCGAGTGCCGAAAATCGTGCACTCGGGGAAGGCTTTGCCGAGTGCAGTGCTTGCACTCAGGAAAGATTTGACGCTGTTGGTCGACGGCCGACGCCGTTTTCTTTTTTTTTCTTCCCCGAGTGCAATACTCGGGGAAGATTTACACTCGGCAAAATAAAAATACGAAAAAACCCCGAAAATAATAGCAAAAAAACCCAAAAAAAAATTCGGGGGAGGCCGCCATCGGCCAGTGCGCGCCCGCCTCCATTGAAGTCGCTGTATTTTTTCCGCAAAATTCGCGGCTAACGCGGCCGGTGGGATTCGAACTCACGACCTCTCCATCATGTGTCTGCTGCTCTACAACTGCACTACACTGTCACTTGTGTCTAGATTCCGTTATCTATCCTCATATATTATACTAAACTGAGAGTAAATTGCTTGTTTGAGGCCCTAAACGAATTCAAATCAAAAAGTGGTAAACTACAAAGTTTCATAACTTTTCGAGATGTACAATTTTCATTTAGAAAGTTTTTCCATCCGAGGTCGTTTGAAAAATTCGAATTTTAAATTTGAGAGATTCAAACGTAGTTTTGCATGATAAGATGATTTCAAATCAAAAAGTTGTCAACTACATAGTTTCGTAACTTTTGGAGATCTACAATTTTCATTTAGGAAGTTTTTCCATCCGAGGTCTTTTGAAAAATTCAAATTTTAAAATTTTCAAATTCAAACGTCGTTTTTGCATGACAAAATGATTTCAAATCAAAATGTTGCCAACTACAAGGATCATTCAAGGAGTTAATATTAATACCACCAGATCCAAGGTTTAGGTAGGCCCCGACAAGTTTCGTGATTTTCGGATTTTGTTCGGATTTTATATGATTTAAATACATTTTCCCCGCAAGTACCTCGTCATGTTACGTCAACAAGATGCTCGACATTTCATGTGAGTTCCTGGATACGACCTCAACATACACCAAATATCATGAATATCACTTTTTGAATCACCAAATTCCATTATTTCATGCACCTGTAGTTCAAATTTGAAGTATGCAAAAAAATTCAACGAAACGAAAAAAATTAACGAAATATACCAAAAAAAAGTCAAAATTGTCCCAAATTTGAACAAGGAGTTTTAAATAATGTGAGAGGCCTCACAAAAAAATGGGGCAAAAAAAACAAAAAAAAATCTTCCCCGAGTGCCTTCCCTGGCACTCGACAAAGAGGCCCTTTGCCGAGTGCCATGACAGGGCACTCGAGGAAGCCAGCCTCTTTGCCGAGTGCCAGGGTGCGACACTCGGCAAAGTAATTTTTTTTTAGTTTTAACGGTGTGGGCGGGATGGGCCGTCAAGTAACATTTTTCTTTGTCGAGTACCGCTCTTCCCCGAGTGTTGCACTTGGGGAAGAGGGCCTTTGCTGAGTGCCGTTCTTTACCGAATGCTAGACACTCTACGGCACTCGGCAAAGCCTCTCTTCCCCAAGTACTATTCTTCCCCGAGTGCAACACTCGGGGAAGATTGGCTTTGCCAAGTGCCCGATTTTTGGCACTCGGGGAATTTTGCCTCTTCCGTAGTGCGAGCACGCGCCTGAGCTTGGCCCGATGTGATGTGTTTAGCCACCTTTTGTTGCTCAGAGCAATCGGAAAATGGGTAAATGAGCAATAGTCGGGAAGGGCAAATGAGTAAAATGTGTGGGTCTAAAACTAGCAACAGAACAAGTGTGCATTTGCCGTTCTACCTTTTTCGGAACCCGTCCAGGTTCACCCCCCAAGTCCCTGGCCTATATCTCAGGCGCCTCTCCTCCATCCTGAATACGGTTCCTTATAGACTTAAGCACTTTGAGCTCGCCCCACAGGCCTGAGCCCGAGCCCAACAGGTTTTGGCCCACCCACGAGGCCATGAGCCTTAGTGGCACAGGGCCTGGGCACATATCCCACCACCTAGAAATTTTTTCTTGGCCGAAGTCTAGCGTGAAACATTTATTTTAGCTATTTTACACTGTAAACTGCGCGGTAGGTCCGCCTCGTCTAGTGGGACGGTCATGGGCGAGACTTTTTCGGCCCAAAATAGTCAGCCTTTTTTTTGGCGAGGCCCGACCCACCCCGCAAATGCTCAGGTCTACTTCATTACTCTCTTCTCCAATGAGCTCTTGTGTTTGCTGCTGCTCTTGGCCATCTCCGGCTCAAATCCCTTGCGCGCACAAGGTCTCTTAGTGAGCAGGCCTCGGAAACTCCGTCTGCCTATGTACCTACATGGGTAGATGGAAAATAAGTTTCTAGGGAGCGCATCGACACGACTGCTCTTCCTCGTGCTTCTCTGCCCCCGACGACCGCTCGTGGGACTGCACACTGCATACCTAGCATGGTGATAACGCCCCACCAGCCGCCTTCAGCACTGGTTTGGGTCAAAGGTACAACATAAACCTTCACTTAGTATATTCGGTTACGTGTGTGATGGATCTGTTGGTAGAAACGGCTATTAGCATGTTCGTTAACATATCTGGATATATTGTTCCTAGGTCGCTCATGCTTATTTGTGTTATGATATGTGAGATGTTTTATTTCTAGTTTAAAATATGCCAAAAAATGATTAAATATTCAACACTATACTCATATATTGTTATTTCAAATATCTTCAATAGTAGTACGTACAAAGTATACAAGCTACTCCGAGTAGCAAACCAGTCCTGATCGATCTGCTAAGCAACTTTGGCTAGCACAACATAGTAAGATTAACGATAGGGTAATAATGTGTAAAATTGCTGAAGTGAGCAGCAGGCCACGTCGACTTGTTAGTGATAACCGAGCGGCGCGGGCGTGTCCCTGAGCTTCATCCCCTGGTAATGGATGTCCTGCGAAATGTATCAAGCAACACAATTAAATGAATTAGCTAGAACCGGTCAAAGTTGCTCAGAACAATGAATCTTGTCGCAAGGTGTAGTGTGCGTACCGACGCGAAGTGGTTGACATCACGGTGGTGCGCCTCGTCGGCGCGCACGACGGTGACGACGTCCTTGAGCTTGGCGTCGGCGGGGAGGCGCCAGTAGTCGATGGCGATGGCCGGCGCCGGCGTGTTCTCGATGATACCGGCCTCGAGGTCCTTGAGGTACTCCGTGTACGAGTGCACGGCCTCCTCCTCGAGGTAGCCGACGACGCGGTGCGCGAACTTGGGGGAGAGAAGGTAGCCGACGAAGTAGGCGTTGAAGAAGACGCCCTGCGTGGCGAGCACGAGCGCGCGCTCCCACCAGAGCGGCTGCGTGACCTCGAGGAACGTCATGAGGTGCATGCGCTCGTTCTCGGCCTCCTCGAGCAGCGCGCGGACCCAGCCGCCGCTGTGCTCGAAGCGGCGGAGCGAGCGCAGGTGGAGGAGCATGCCGCCCACCATGCCCGGCACCGCCGCCACCGTCTCCAGCAGCAGCGCGTGGCTGGCGTGCCGGCGCTGGAAGAAGAGGTCCATGGGCACGCGCAGCGACTTGACGATCAGGTACGCCGCCTTGTCGGGCAGCGTCGTCGGCGCGTGGTGCTTCTTCACGTCGATGGACGTGTCCGACGTGTACGCGTCCCACGGCTGCAGAAGTCCAGTCAGTCACAGTTTAGAGATCATGAGTGACTAATCATGCAACGCAAGCGCCATGAAACAGCCTGTGATTGCAAAATGTGCAGTATGTACTCACCCGGAAGCAGGGCCACTTCCACTCCGTGCCGTCCTCCTTCACGAGCTTGGGCGCCTCGATGCCCCAGTAGCTGACGATGGCCTTCTTGCTCTGCCCGTCTGCTGCCTTCTCGGTGCCGCCGGGCTGTTTTGCACCGGCATCCTCTCTGGCAGCCTCCGCGGCGGTGCTGGCCATCCGCGCGGGGAGAAGCCTCGCGGCCGCGGGCATGACGCCCCTCGCGGTGAGCCCAGACACGGCCGGCTCGGCCGCGAACAGGCGCGGGCCTAGGTGGCGCAGAAGCGCTGCCCCGGCCATGCGAGAGCTCATGGTGTCCGGACCGTGATCAACTAATCACAATCGACTCCTGTTCCAGTCTCCCTGCCCTGTGGGACAAGAAACCTTTTTTTTTTCCTGCTATACGGACGGAACTGATGGTTTGTGTTGTTCCTGTTAGCATGGAATGGTGGCGCTTTCCGTTGGTGTGGGTTTTATACGTGCGCAGGGCCTGGCTTGGCTACGCCCAGCAGTCCAGCACGATGCTTCCGGCCTTCCGGGGCGGTGCAGCGTTGCGGTGAGCCGTGGTCTCCAAGTGCCGTACCGTGCCCGTGCAGGATTGCAGGAAGATGATGTGATCGGGACCGAACTACCGAAGCAATAGAGACGAACCCACCAAGGCACCAACGGATGCGCATGCGCCCTTGACCGGGCCAGAAACAGCCTTCGACGGCTTCCAGGGCCGTTCGCGAGAAATCGTTACTGTGCTCATGGTTGACCCACAACGTGACGGCCAGCGAGCCGCGAACGGGTCCAGGACGTCCGCCCCCGTGCGGCGATGCCATGGGATGCGCGGCTACTGGTCGTCCGTCATCCGCCTTTGGAGGTCAAACGGGTGGCCAGCGGCGACTTGACCATTCGCCGTAGCTGGAAAAATGGCAATAGAATACGGAAATGGTGCAGCACGTGCAGCACACCAGATTCCATTCAGAAAGGGATAAATGGTCAAGCTGAAGTGTCAACTGCGAAATGGAGATTAAGTGGAATCTTTCTCGGCAGAAAATTCAGTGAAATTGCTCGTCTAAAGGTTTCTAGACATGTCGTAACAATTAGCCTGACGGAAAAAGAATGAGAGCAGTAGCAGCAATCAGATATTTGCGCCCTCGGACCAAAGGACACCCCGAAGGCATTCCCCATTTCCCCACCTCGGAACAAAGGACACTCCGAGAGGTTTCGGTGCAGTTCGTTCCACCTCACTAGAATAGAAATCATGCATAATCACGGTGCGTGCTCAAATTTATAATGAACATACAACAGCTGAATGCCAGATTAACTGCGATGTTTATCTAGCTTTGCTTGATGAACAGATCCATGAAACACGTTGTTTGGAACAAAAGATGCAAGTGCAGCACGTGCAGTTGCAGCAAATTTGGAAGGCCGACAGATCAGAAAAGGGCAAAAGCTCAAGCGGTCTATATGAAATTGGTGATCAAGTGGAATCATTCCCAGCAGTTTGCATCATACAGTTCCTTCCATTTTCCAAGGAAAAAGATGCATCATCTGTGAGGTCAGGTCGTCAGCTAAGCTGTCCTTGATAAAATGTGGCATGAAAAGCACGTCTGTGACAAGTGTTGCTGGCATGTAGATACTCGTACAACAGAGGATTGATTTCAGATCAAAAGAAGAAGAAGAAAACTTCCTAAATGGAACATCATATGGCGCCCTCGTTAGCTAAAATACACCTCTGTACCCCTGGGCACCAAATCTGCACTCTTCCTAAACAATCGAATGGTATTACAAGTACAATATACACCGGTGAATACATCTACAGTTTAAAAGAACCGCTCCATGAGTTCAGAATCCGACAAAAGTTCTTTCAATCCGATAAATTTGCTATACTGCAAGGTGATCCAGCCAACAGCAGATACATAGGCAACAAGAAGGCAGGCACGCTTCAACCGACTGGCAAATACTCTGATGCTATGCTTCCTCACCGCCCACCTGGCGGAAGCAAGCAACAATCTATACAAACCTCTAAATAAGACTGTAATGAACATCAAACTCAGCATGCCGAGCACAAAACCTGCTGCTACATAACCAAGCATTCGTTCTGAACTGAAATCTTCTGACACATAAATCTCTGAAAACCTGTAACATTTCGATGTAAAGTCAGCCAAAAGGGCGTACCCAGTGCAGAGAGCTCCCACTCTGTGCGGGGTCTAGGGAAGGGTGTCAGTGGCAAGCCTTACCCTCGCCTGTGCAATGCGAGGAGACCGCGACTCGAACCCGGGACCTTCCGGTCACATGCGGTAAGACTCTACCGCTTGCACCAGGCCCGCCCTTCAAAGTCAGCCCAAAAAAAAAAGATACCACTTTTTTTTTCCATTCCCAAAGTCAGCCAAAAGGGAACGGAAAAAAAAAAAGCGGTATCCAGCTAAACGAGAACAAGGAACCGTTTCCAAAAAGTACAGATGTGGCAGTAATTAGATAGGCCTAGAAAGGATATAAATAAGCTGCTAGCACTCCCTCTGGTCGTGACGTTCCTGATTGGAGAACTGTACTAGCCCATAGGCCAAAAAAGGGATGTCCGAAAGTCACAAATTATCTACTGGAGGTAGTGTCCCTTAAAATATATGTAGTGAAAGTGCATGTAAGCATACTTGACTTTTGTCCATCTGATAAAGTAATAAATTAGAAAATTAATCTGGAAGAGACTACAGCAATAAACTAGCAAACAGATTATACAATTCTAACCATCTAAGCTTGATCGACTGATCTTTGAATTAGCTCAATATTATCATATGTTGCGGTACCCAAGTGGCTGACATTAAGGGGATTTTGAGAGAGAGCATAATACTCACAGTATAAGAATCCTTTTGAGCAGCTCCGTAGTGGAAGGCTCCTCAGCAGTACAATTGAATAGCTTGTCCGAGTGAATGTCAGCCTTGTTACTACCTAGCATATATCTGCAGCTGTATGATTCATTTACCTACAAATAAAGGAGGTCATGAAATGGAAATGCGGAAATTGAACTGCCAGTTGACAACTAAACATCAGTCAAGCAAAATGTGGTGTTATAACTGAAGATTCGCATGAAAACAGGAGAAACCCTTAGAGCACTTTTATAGTGTGTTAGGACATAGAAAGTAAATACTACTTACATGGAACTAGATAACTCGTAGTAAAATACCTTGAACTTTAATGTTGTTGACCATGCAGCACCAAAATCAGGTCGACAATTATGGGGAAGAGCCTCTTTTGGGGCCTCTGCCACTGCATAAGATACTTGGCCAGAAAAATATTCTGTGTATTCAACCTACAGTCCAATTCGCCACACAAATGATAACGAGTCAAATAAACACATACCGCAAGTCTTCGTGAATATTAAAAACACAATAAAATAAGTGTGTGTGGTTAACAGGATGCGCAAAACTGAAAGCTGGTGCACAACATGTAAAGTTTTTGCCTTTCTTTGAATATATGCGAACCTATTTAAACAAACTAGAAACTATGCATAACTTCTAAACCTTGTCAACCAAAACAGAGTATTGTACGGACTAAATCTAGAGGAATGAGTGTCAGAATCGCACCATAACTAACCCCAATTAACAATGGAATTGTAGCCAATCATCAGCTTTAACAACATTTTTAGAAGTTCTCCTAGAGATGTAAGCATGGAAGTGCATGACAACACAATTGGCCCCGTTCGTTGGTCTGAAATTTGGCTGAAACTGACTAAAAAATACTGTTCCGGCTGAATTGTTGGGCGTACCCAGTGCAGAGAGCTCCCGCTCTGTGCGGGGTCTGGGGAAGGATGTCAGTGGCAAGCCTTACCCTCGCCTGTGCAATGTGAGGAGACCGCGACTCGAACCCGGGACCTTCCGGTCACAGGCGGTAAGACTCTACCGCTTGCACCAGGCCCGCCCTTCCGGTCCGGCTGAATTGTTATGAGAGAAAAATACTGTTCCGGCTGAAAAAAGAAGCCAAACAAGCCAAATATGGGGTAAGCCCAACAGGGTTATTGTAACCTGTAAAACTGAAGCCCAGTAGTAGTCATCATGGCAGCGGAATCTTCTCTTACTCGACGGGTAGAAGACATGCTTAGCTCTATAGTTCAATAATCCAAGCTCACAAACTTTTGATGACCTAAGGTCAACGCCTACAATGTACCAGCAAACACATCAAGCACAAATGGTATATACTTAATCCGTCCCAAATTATAAGACGTTTTGGCTTTTCTAGATACGTATCTTTTGCTATGCACATAGATATACACTCTGTGTAGATACGTACTAAAAGCAATGTATCTAGAAAAGCCAAAACGTCTTATAATTTGGAATGGCAGGAGTATGTAGCAGTCCAATTTCAACAAGCAATTGAAAGGCTAGGCAATTGCATTATAAGCATACTAGATGTGGTCCAATGGAACCTTCAGTATCTAATAGAAGAGCAATAGTGGTGCTACTGCAACGCAATTTGCTAGAGCCTTTTACTTGTGTGTCATTATAAAAGATGGTCGCGGTCTACGTGCCACTAACAAGTTTGAACGCACCTATGTACCATGACACCTTTTTTTTTTTTACCTCCCAAGCCATTCCATCCACTTTTCCATCTAACGATGTCGATCTGCGTTGAAAAAAGTCACAAATACCCTCACTTTGGATGGCACGGCTTCTATCCGTCCTCATCTCCCCACAGCGCGGTCAACAGAGCGAGGAAAGGAGGAGAGCGAGAGAGAAAGAGAGAAAGGGAGAAGGGGGAAACGGGACAGAGGGAGAGAGCAGCGATGGGGCCACGGAGAGCAGAGAGCAGTACGACGGCGGCACCGGCGAGGGAAGGCGCAACCGCATCGGCGGCGGTCCTGGGCGGCCGGCATCGACGGCGCTCGGTTCCCAGCGCGGTGGTGGCGCGATGCAAAGCAGAGGGCTGAAGGGAAAGCAGAGAGGGAGCGCGGGGAAGGTCTGTGTGAACGGCGCGGAGCGGCGGCGCTTGGAGCGGTGGAGCAAGGCGGGGAGGAAGAAGAAGCAGAGGGAAGAGGCGGAGTAGAGGGGCGACAGCGACGGCCTTGGTGCCGGCAGCGGCGGTCTCAGCTCCGACGAGGGAGGCAGGGACGGCAGCGGGCAGCAGCGGAGACAGGGGCCGCTCTATCGTCTCCTCAGGTACGCCGCAGCCGCCGTTCGCGGGGACAGGGGCGATGCTCGCGGCGGTCGCCTCACCGTCCGCGTTTGACGGCGGCAGCGACAGAGTCTCGCTTCGCTTCCCGATCTCGCCGAGCCAGTCGTTGACACGCTTTAGCTGCGCGAGCATCCTGGCCGCGCGCTCGTGGTCCCATAGCGCCGACGCCGCCACGTCGGCGTCCAGGAACCGCTCCACGAAGCCAAGGAACCAGCCCCTTGACTCCTCTCTGAGCCGCTTTGCCAGCTCGCCCCTCTCCTCAGCGCCTCCTCCCCTCTCCCACTCCGGCGGCGCGGGCGGCGGCGTCAGCGCCGCTGCGGCTGACGCAGTCCCCGTCCTCGCCTTCCCCTTCACGGGGGACAGCCGCGACTTGGGGGACGGCGATGATTTTGTTGCCGTGGCCGCGGCCGCCGCCGGCTTCACGGACTCGTCGACGACGACCACGGCCAGCGGCGAGGAGACGGTGGCGGGGGCCGGTTTGAGGTTGTAGATGCCGAAGACGGACAGGTCCGTAGCGAGAGCGGCGCTCATCCAGGACGTAGCTCGGCATCGTCGCTAGGCTGTGATTGCAGCCGCCTCCTCGTCGGTAGCGGATCCCACCGTTCCAGCGTCAGTGGCTGCCAAGCAATCTGGCGAGGCTGCAGATGTGGCAAACTTGGTGAGGGTGTCGGTGATCACCGTGGCGCGCGAAAGCACGGCATCTACGGCTGGTTGCGGGTTCTGCTCCTCCGCCATGGAGCTCACCTCCGCGTAGGAGAGAAGGGTATTCTGGACAGGGTCACGAGAGAAGGGTATTTTGGACATTATCACTGGTCGGACCCGTATGTCAGGACTGTCAAACGGTGAAAACCTAACGCAAGGTGAACGGAATGGCGTGGAGGACAAGAAAGTTTAGCGTCATGGCACCAGTGTCCGTGTGAATTTTTTAGTGGCATGTAGAAATGAAGCATCTTTCGTAATGGCACACGGGGAAAAGCCTCAATTTACTAGCTAACATAGCAAGCTCACACCATCTGAACTGTGTAAAACCGGACGAATGTTAAAAAATGTGTACATCAAAATGACGATTAAGCTTAAATTTGCAGTAAGCTCTTGGAACATATCACATAACAGCTAATCTGCGGTATTAATTTCACTAACCTTAACCAAACACTAAGATCTACAAGCACAGTTACGGAAATAAATCGGGCAGGGAGTAGCGACTGACCGGTGGAGAGGATGCGGCAGGTGGAGGGCATGGAGACCGATGCAGTGGACGAGAGACCACCAAGCGCGAGCCCAGCCAGCCCGACGAGGAAGGAGAACAGGAACGATACCGCGATGGGGAAGGCCACCCCGAGGGCGCCACGGAGTGCAGACCTTGGTCGCTGCCGGTTCCGCTCCGATGGCAGTGCCCCATCGCCCGCAGGGGGCCTCGGAGAAGGCGCTGGCGGATCCATCACGTGGATGGGTGATCCATCGCTCCGATGCCGGCGATCGCCGGACGCCGGCGCGGGGAGGGTCTCTGGTTGCAATTGGGCGCAGCGGCTGTGGACCTGTCGTTTCTTGGGCTTTGGTGACCGCTGACTGTGCAAGACTATTTTGGGCCGTATGTGCAGTGGGCCAGCGGCCTAGCGTGACTTGTAGCATTGTCTTCGCTGGACGAACCGACGAACACACAATGGTAAAAATACCCTTTCTATTTCCATTTCTACATTATTCACTGGAAATGAGATTGGGATCAGACAGCCGGCTATGAAAACAGAATCAGGATAAATACGGGTGAAAATTTAACAGAAACGAACGGACTAAGTACTTAAGCTAGGACAATTTAGAGTGGGGCTCTTTATATCCTTTCAACTAGTCTATGGGAATAAAGATTTTGATGAAAAAACATCATATTTAATTGGATCTATAAACATAGATATCCTCTATTCTGGATTTCTCGTTAGTCAAAGATGAAGAGCGACGATGACTCTCTAGAATGTACACAAGACATATAAAAGCTTTTGGAGGGTACAAGGGTATAGAAACTGATTTTTACTCAAATATCTTTCCAAATGATAATTCAGTGAGTAAATTTAAAAAAGACTCATAGAGATGCTCTTACACATGCCAACATCACAGGCTCACAACACGAGCACTCAACCACCTAAGCTAAGTGTCATATATGCAAATGAAAGTAATCGATTATTTTTTTGATGGAAAAAGTAACCAATTATTCAACGGCCTGCAAACAGATTGTCCTTGTGTTATATATCCCTACAGGTGTGTTTGGCAATTAGGTGGGAAAAGACATGGGAATCAGTGGAGGGGGTTGATAGAGAAAATTAAGGTGGGAAATTTACTTTTAGCCCCAATCCCTTGTTTGGTTCATGGAGGGAAATAAGAAAGGAAATTGAAGAGGGAATTCATATCCCCTGTTTGGTGTGGGGGTTTTGAGGGGAAAATTAAAAGACAAATCATGATGGACAGTGATGTATTTTTCTTTTATTAAGAACCCAATTCCCACCCCTCCCCTAGGCTCCTAGGGAACTGATTAGTGGGAGCCCCCCCCCCCCCCCCCCCCCCCTCTTCATTCCCACCAAAAATTCCATTCTGACAAAACACACAAAAAGATGTCTAAACCTCCTATCTCTTAACTCCAATTCCCTACTTTCAATTACCCAAACCAAACCAGCCGTATGTACCATTGTCAATGCCAATAGATTGAGTTGCATCTCTCTTTTTTGGAATAGAAACTAGGGATGCAAGTAGACTAGCCCAGAAATTTATGAATATACTTAATTTTAGGGGTTGCCAAGCTTATATATGGGTTCACGGACTAGGGTGACTCCATGTCTCGAATCTGGACATGTTCCACTTCAACTTATCCCGACCATGCTCAAGAGTGTACTCCCTCCGTCTCAAAGTGTCGTTCTCGTTTCCCGAAAAGTCGAACACTTTTTATTTTAACCAAATATATATATATATAAGAAAATATTAATATTTATATTACCTAATTAGTATCTCATTAGATAAATCATTGATTATTTTTGTAATACTTATTTGGAGATGCAAATACTGCTAATATTTTATATAAATCTAGTCAAAGTTAAAAAAATTTGATTGACACGAATACCACAGTGACACTTATTTTATGACGGAGGGAATAGACATGACCATTCATGCACTACAGATTCCACGTCTCCACCCCAATTTGCCAGCATTATTCTATTTTCACCCACAACAAAATCCGTACTACGCTTACCAAAATCCGAAAGAAATGAACAGAGTTAAAAAAAAAACAAATTAAACCAACGAAGGAACCAAGATGTACATTACAAAGTAACTTTAAACCAGACACGGTGCCAACAATGTACAACCTTATTATTAGTTTAGTCTAGGTAACTAAAGACAGGTACCATCTCCCATTTCTTTCACTTCCACAGTTTCACCCTTCACATTCTTTTCACCATGTATAGCGGTATCATCTCCCTAATCTATCTCCCCAAACACATCTGATTATCCTGTCAGGCCTGAAAATTGCATCAGCTCTTGTCTGATCGCTTGCTACAGATATTCAGCTTGTATCCTCTCCCTGTTCTGCTCCCACCACACCTTTGCCCTCTCCTCGCCGAACCTCTCCCGGCTGCAACACAACAGAAACATGGAACAGGCATGGCATGAACCGTGTGATCAAGAACGATTTTAGTTATCGATGAGTCAGTGATGTATGATTCCGTCCGCATGTCCATGACTGATCAGTGCCATACATACCTGAACCGGATGCGGCGGAGCTCGCGGGTGCCGTCGCCGAGCTCGCGGATGGTGAGGCACACGCCCGGTTCGTCCTCCTCGATCCAGTCCGTGGCTTCCAGGTCGCTCACGTTGCTGAGGGACACGGAAGCCGCCTCGTCCCGGGACGACGTGGTGGCGCGCGACGGGTCGTAGGACGACGGGCCCCCGCCGCCGCCCATCGCGGAAGTGCCGGCCGCCGCCGCCGCCGCCGGAGTTGAGCATGTTGAAGTGGTGCGCCCAGACGTGGTCGGACGGGTCGGGCACGGCCGCGGACGCGAAGTATGCCTCCCTGGTGGAATGCGCGGCCGCGTACGGTGCTGACGAGGACCCTGATGCCGTTGCCTTAAACGACGCGCTCCGAGAGAACGGTTCTTTGCTTGCCACCGGCGGTAGCGGTAGTGGCGGCGGCGGCGGCACTGTGATCGGGCTGCCGCCCCTGCTCGTCGAGCCTCCACGGGAGTAAGACGAGTCCCTCTGCGTGCGTGCGTGCGTGCAATCCAACACTTTGTCAAGTTAGTTAAAGCGGATCAAAACAATGGATGCATGCAGTGTACTGTAGCGATACCGACCAGCACGGAGTCGTCGACGGAGGACACCGGAGTGGAGCTCCCTTGCAGCCGGCCGCTGAACGTCACCACGTTGTACAGCTCCACGATGCGGTCGTAGTTCTCGCCCCACCAGCGCTGTGCCTCCCACTTGTTGAACATCTCCCGACTACGACGACGACGACGACGACGCAGTATACGCATGTTCAAGGACACTCAGGAGTTAGTTGCAAGAATCAATGATCTCAACAACATACATGCATGGTCACACGAAAACAGTGGCCTTGTAACGACGACACACCTGAAGCGGATGCGCTTGAGGTCGTTGCCGCCGCTCGGGATGGTGCCGAAGGTGATCTGGACGCCAGGCTCCACCTGCGACGTCCACTCCCTGGGCACGGCGGCGTCCTCCACAGCGATGACGTCGTCCGCCGCCTCCTTGCTCGGAATCCAGCCGCTACTCCCGGGGCTCTGGCGGTTGCTCCTGGTCATGTACAACGTATCCGACGGCGCGGTTCGCGCCCCACCACCGGCGGCGGCGCCTGCCCCCGCTAATGCGGTCCTCGGGTAGTAGTCGTCGCCGAGAACCTTGCTCGCGGGCGCGAAGCCGGTGTCGTCGATGAAGCTGGGGTAGGGGCGGCGGTACCTGCTGCCCCCGCCGCTCCTGAAAGACTGGGTCCCGGCCGCCGTCCCCTTGCACTGCTTGCTGGAGCCGGAGAACTTGAGCACCATGTCCTTGAGCTGAAGACAGCACATTGCATCGTGAGCGCCTAGTTAGCCACCACCACTCGAAGAGTCATTGTCATAGGCCAGAGTGAATGAACAAGTGTAACGCACGTAAGCGGTGACTCGAACTAGCATATAAATAGCTATCAACTACTGCCCCTGTTCGGTTTTAGTATGCATGCTATTTAGGATTTCTATAAAAGGTTAAATTCAAAAAACACTGATCAATATATAAATATATAATCAGTCCAATTATATGGACAGTTAGTGCGTAAAACCTTTTAACACGATATTGATTTTACAATATAGTATATGTAAAAAGAAAGTGGTGGTCCAAGTGCATCTGTAAAGATTTTTTTTCAAATCCTAATGTGTCTAAAAACGAATATCATATTATCAATCAATAGTAACATATATTGAAGGATCAAGAAGGATCCATGCATGTGTTGACTGTTTAATGAAGGATCCAAAACATGACTATCACCTAGCTAATGATGGAGTGCTCAACAAAGCATACCCGTAACGCACACGCTTAAATCAAAGCAGCTACGTCGATTAGCAGGCTGAACACGGCTACAGATTACAGATAGAAGAAGAAGAAAAAGAAAGAAAGCAGGCTGAAGAACTGCAACTCTCGCAGAGACAGTCAGACAGAGGACCACTCTATCTATCAGATTCATTCTAGGGAGGGACACAACACGGGTCCGGGGCAAATCTTTACCCTTTTGTCTGCAACAAGGAACCTTGCCATGCTGTATCACAGTGTCATGCATGCATGCATGCAAGGATTGCGGCTCATAACGGCAGGGCACGCAGCAGCATATGGCCCTGGCCGGCTGGCCCCTCCTGCGGTCCGAGTGTGTGTGCAACGCGTGCATGTGTTATGCGTTGCGTGCGCGCACGGAAAGACTACAGCTGCAGATGCCTGGGTTGCCGCGGCAAGGCACGTCGGCACGTCGACGTCGCGGCATGATCCGCGCTCCGTGTCTGCGTGCGTGCGTGACCAGGGCGCGGCCGGCCGGCCGGCAAGGGGAGGCCCAGGCTGGGCCCTGGGTGTGGGGGGCTGCATCCTATTCCTAGCAGGCCGAGAGGCCGTGGACCACGCGCGCGCGGCCGCCGTGGCCCGCGGCTCCGTCCTTTATTCGATGGCGAATGCCGATTGCCGAGAGCTCAAGAAACGACAGCAACAAGCAAATCCCAGTACGTCCCAGGTTACATACACTGCAGCCGCGGCATGCCTTTCCACGAGGAAAAGAGGCAGCCATGGCGTGATCCTGTAGTGGCTGAAGCGGCGCAGCATATAGCATGGAGCATAGCCTGGCCTTTTCCTTTGGGGCAAAGAGAATGAGTGATCAGTGGTGTGCGAGTGAATAAAGGTAGCGTAGGTAGGGGAATGTTTGGGAGCAAACTCTCAAATCCGGCACAGGCGGCAAAGCGTTGGCAAGCTGCAAAGGCGCGCACCGAGGGGATGGGCAAGAAAAGGGCCCCGGCTGCGTGCTTCTTCTCAGTAGGTATCCCCCACCACACAGGCATCCACTCATCCTCCCTTGACCGGCTTTTATTTGCCGCCGATGAGGCGAGGAAAACTAACGCCGTGAGCATGCATGCATGTCCTGCAAGCTTAGACGACTGATAAAAGGGGATAGATTGATCGCTGTCATTCACGCTGCGCTTTTGAGCGTGCATGGTTTAGCAGCAGTCTTATCACTGCAGCAAACAAAGCTTGACAAAACTACCGTTGTTGTAGCTAGTAGCTACTCTGTTCAAAGCAAGTCGTCTCTGTGGACTGTGGCCAGCCGCATGCTTTCATCAGGGGCCAGGCCATACATGGCTTTGAGTGTAGCAGCGTGGTAAATACGACGTACGTACGTATATAGGGGAAAAGGAAAAGCTACAGCTTGCTGGACGCCCGTCGCTCACACCAACCGACGGACTGAAAGGCATGCATGCAGAGAGTTCGTTTTGTGGTTTGGCTCCAGGAGCTAGGGACGACGACATGGACAAAGCAAATGACCTCCGAAGACGACGAGCGAGCGAGTGAGCTAGGCGTGACGACCGGTGATGTGTAGGCGTCCAATTGAAGGCTCTGGCCCGTTCGCTTGGAATGAATTTGGAGGAATCTTGAGAAATTTGTTAGAGAAAAAAATATTGTTTCAGATAAAAAAAAACGGACAAGTCAGGGCAGCGGAACTACTCCTGTGACTCAGCAGCGCGCGGGCGATAGCCAAGTACTCGTAGGATCGATGCGCGCACAGACAGCCAGCAGGGAGGAGTTGGCGATGCGCCGATGCCGATGCGTTGTTTGTCCCATGCGCCCTCGTCAACCATGCACCGGGGCCCTTTTTTTGGATGTAATTGGCGTCTTCGTCCTGCACGGCTGCACGGTGCGGTTAGGCTAGGAATTCAATTCGGTTGCGGGTTGCGACACGGCCCGGCGCCGCAGCCCGCAGGCGTCCACTACTGGCCTTTGGCCCTTTGCTTGGGCATGCAATTCCTATCGATCCTAGCGGCATGTTGTTAGCACAGTGTCGTGCGCAGCGCAAGCAGTCGTGTGCGTATAGCTCGCGTGTCAGTCAGATAGAGGCTGCTGTGCATGCTGTCTCTCTCTCTTCTCTCTCTGATACACAGTACTACTACTAGTATAGCTAGCGAGCGAGCCTTTCAAAAGAGTAATAATACGTACAGCGCAGCAGTGACAGAAGCATGCATGTAGAGGGAGATATCCGCTCAATAAAAAAATGTACGTAGGGATCTCAGATGAGATAGAGATGGATGTGGTACCTGTGAGGTGAGAGACTTGACGGCTTCTTTGCCGTGACGAGGCGTCGTGGCCGCGGCACGGGAGCCGTCCTCTCCGCCTTCCTTCGACGAGCACGCAATGCATGCCAGCATCTTCAGTTGCCCTTAGCTAGCTAGTCACTGCTGTAGATCATCTATCTACTACAACCTGCAACTGTTGCAAGAGGTGGTTAAAGTTTCATATATATCTGGGAGAAGTGAAATCAAGGTAGAAATAAACAATTAATATGTATATATATCAATCGTCCCTGTTCGCTTGGCTTATAAGCCATATTTTTTCGGTCAACAAACAGTATTTTTCTCTAACAACAAATTAGCCAACAGTACTTTCAACCATGACTTATCCGCCAAACGAACATGACGTATATCTGCAGCTAGTAGAATTACAAACGCATCCGCACGTTGAATATGTGCACGCACGGATTGGATCCATTGTTAAACACGCTCGAACCATGCAATCTACACAAAAAACTAGTCATCTGTCTTTCGCTTCTCGAGAAACAACTTTGACTGAATATATATATAAAATATTAATATTTATAGTACATAATTAATATCATTAGGTAGATATTTAAATCTAGTTTTTTTAAGAAATTTATTTGAAAATATAGATGTTGCACGTATTTTTTACAAATCAAGTCAAACTTTTGATACGGAAACCAACGAAGACACTTAATTTGGGGCAGATGGAGTATACCGGATGTGGTACACCATTTGTATATGGTAAAATAATACATGCAGGGCCTGCATGTGGTACACCATTTCCATGTCAGCGTGTAACACGGTAAAATGCAAACCAAACTTGCATTGCCCAGCTGAGTGCTGACATCCATGTCCATAAAAAAATACTGTATAAAGTACAACGACAACGACCACTGTTGTGTTGAGTCGCTAGAGCACAAACAGTACACACACAGCACCAGGCCAGGCCAGGCCGGTGACCGCGCACGAACAAACGACGATCCGTACCTGTGCCTTGCGTGGACAAGGCCTCCGTCCCTCGCTGCATCACACCACACAGTCACGCACCGGCAAAGGAAGCCTCTTGTCCCGTCCAGGAGGCAACACAACACCGCAGATGCGAGGCACTGTATAGGCGGCTAGTCGGCTAGCTAGGGGAGGACCAGATAGAGCAGTAGAGCACTAGAGCTTGCGTGCAGTTCCACCGGCGCTAGACGTAAACAAGCGCCCCGTTCGCTTCGCCGAAAGTAGAAATACTGTTTCGACTGTTTTGTTCTGAGAGGAAAAAAAAATCATTTAAAAAATAAGCTGAAAAAAACGGAATTACAGGAAGCCCAGGCCGAGGCAGGCACGGCGGGCGGCAGATCGACCGAGCAGCATAAACAAATGGAAGCGGAGCGAGCAAGCAACGCCATGACATGCCAGTGTATCAGCTTCACTTCACACATGCTGTTGTTCCCGAACAGTAAAGGCACTGTGCAGGCAATGGGCGGATGCATGCCACAACTGTTGTTGTCGTGGCTGCATGCATACGATGCAGAGCGGCACCGGCAGGTAAATACGGCGTAGAGCGCGGGCAGGCCGGCCCGGCCGCCATTGCCCTCGCCTCTCGCCTGCCTGCCCACGGACGCCCTACTGGCTACTGCTACTGGCCCAGCCCCAGCCCCACGCTGGACAGGCGCGTACGGGGAAGACTCCAAACGAAGCAGCAGCCAGAGCAGCTCGGCGCACGAGGCGCAGTCGCAGATGTGAGTAGCAACAGTCTACTGCTGCTGTCGTGCTCCCCTCCCTTCTCTCTTGCCGAGATCAGCGTACTGCCTTGCCTGGACTTTATTGGTCTCCTCAGGCGCCGTCCGGGCCCCGTTAAGCGCCCAGCAGCCAGCGAGGCAACAACGGGCCGGACCCACCTAAGATTTTACTAGCAGCACGAGGCCCTTTTCCCTTTCCGATTCTGAAATCTGAATGTAGGAATTTTTTTAATTCCTTCCTAAATCCGTTGGAACTTTACGACGTGCTGCAGATGCTATCGCGAGACGAAACGTTTGACCTGCGGCGGCGCTGCCTTGCTAACCAACCTTAAACCTTGCCAATGCCAGGTGATAATTGAATACTACGGGATCTAGCTAGAGACGGCGATACGCCGATACTTGCAGTATATGGACACAGCAGCTAGAGAGTGTCCGTGTTTGCAGCGTCCGCGAAGTTACCCGCCGTGCAAACAGTGTGCGCGCCCCCACAGCCGCGCCGGCGCCAGCAGCTAGCGGTTTGCATTGCCCGCGTACGGTTTCTCCGTTCCCCGGCTGGCCGCCGCCGCCGGCCGCGTCGACGTCGACGAGCCGGACCGACCAAGACGTACGATTTGGGATCGGAGTCACCGTACCCACTCCGATAGAGGACAACGCAATCACCGGCCCAACTAAAAACTACTCTGTAGGAAATAGTGCTTTTCTAACTTCAACCACGAAATAGATCGAGCAGAAGAACATCGAGCAAACAAAGCAGAGCAGAAAGAGAGAGGAATAAAAAATAGGAGGAGAGGAGTTGTTAGCGTTTGTTGTACCAGGAGGACGATGCTGATCTTGAGCTCTGAAAAACAACACCGCGACGACGATAAAAAAATCAAGCCATTGATCGATGCCACGGCAACAAACTGGGTAGAAACGGTGAAAAAGGTTAGGATTTGGTTCAGAGAAACAAAACCAGTACAATGCCTACAAGCAAGGACCTACAGGCCATGGGGATCCATCCGAAGCATGCAGTAGTGCGGGTGACTTACCAGCAGATGAAGAATAGAATCCACGTCCAAGCGGTGAAGAGGTCTCCCTCGCCGAGAGGAGAGGAGTAATGGGTGGAGAACGAAGGAGAACGGGATGGGGAAGACGGCCTCGTGCGCTCGGCTGGGCTGGACTCTTCTTTTTAAAGGACCCCTTACGACGACAACACCAGACTGGTGACTAGGACCGGAGCTGACGTGGAGGGAAGAGAAGTCGCAGGGCGCAGATCATCACTTGCGACGCTTTCGTCGCTAAACTCGGGTCGGACCGCGTGAGTGAATCGGGAAAAGCGAGAGCGTTCGTGGGACCGTGCTGCTCTTCACCTCCTCCTGGTTACATGCCCTGCCATTGGATGGATGGCAACGGAGCCCCCGAACTGCGACGTAGGGGCGACTCCGATGATGCTTCTGTGGGGGGCCGTGTGATTTCGTGGCGGCCGGCGGTATTCGAGAGCAAGTGAGAGCAGTGGCACCGGGTAGGGAACAAACAAGACGATGTTCAGGTAAGACTGCAGTAAAAAAATCACGAGAAGTTGGAGAAAGAAAAACTACGGCTCTCTAACTAATATTATATGATTGTGTACGGATATGAATCCACAACAATGTCCATGGCTGCTCTATAGAGACTAATTTTTTTCCCAACAAGTGCGCTGTTGAACCTTGCCCGATATGACCAGTGAACCGATCCACCACGTACTTTCCTATATGTGTTCCTTTGCTCCCCATCTTTCGGGGCGATTTAAAGAAATATCCATACAAATGATATTTATTATATTAATAAAAGAGTTTGTCTACTCAACGACCATGTATTTTATGTAGTTTCAACACATGAATTTTTTTACATCATAGAATCAAGATCCAACAGCCTCCATCCTCCTTCTACCTCTAGTCTCCAGCCTTCTTCTATCTCCAGACAATCACAAATTACAAGATCTCATATCCACATATCACAAGAAACAATTTTATTTTTATGGAAGGACAAATCACAGCAGATGAGGAGAGGCCTACTGGAGTATCACCGCGCACAGGCACAGCACCACCGTACATATCGATCGAGCTGTGTATACAGCAATCGCCGCAATGATTGGCACACGCACAGCAATCGCAGCAATCACGCTGTGTATACAGCATCCAACTAGTAGTAGTACAAGCTACAGCAATCGCCGCGGATAGGAAGGGAAAAGGAGAGAAAAAAATTCAGGTGTTTTTTTCGCTAAAATACACATGTGTTGTATAGCATTTCTGTAATAAAAACCGCCACCATTATCAAGCTTAGCTAATACCATAGCCCAAGTATCGATGTGCACCCAACGTTGCCGTTGCCGAGCTTAGCTGGTGCCATACCGCACCAAAAGTTTCCGTTACAAGCTTAGCTGGTGCCATGTTGTACGACTCCGTTACCAAGCTTAGCCGGTGCCGTACTACACCAAAAGTTGCCGTTACAAGCTTAGCTGGTGCCATGCTATGCTATACCGCACAATCACTCGCTCTGATCTCACATAGTTTTGTTGTAAGCGCCATACTAACCCACGTCGAGTTAATAGAATATTTGTCGTTTGCGTAGCATTGGCTTATTGTGCTAACCAATAACTTCACCTCGGTTGCATTGGACATTTGACATATGCTTAGCCAACAACACTAGGTTGTCGGCACCATCACTCTATGCAATGTACCTCTCAAGGGCACATACCACCTATCCGTCAACAACACCAGGCCGTCAGATCCATAGCTATAAGCAAAATAGTTTTCAGGGCACATGCCTCCTATACATCAATTAATTTATCAAAATTGTACTCTAGCCCAAATGCATATTTTTCTTGATCCTTTTTTCATTTTCTAGAAAGTTAGGTCCCCGGCAATGAAAGGGTAGTGTTAACGATGATAATGCTATAGCTTCGCTAAGAGGCTTGCACCACTAAAACTTACTTTGGATGTGACAAACCAAGAGCTAAATCTCCGTGTACTCCATTAGATTAGTCCCAATGGTAGTGATGGATTTACTTCCTCCAATTACAGATAAGTGACTGTTTTATTTTATAACTTTGACATATTGTCAGGTTCATAAACCCGGGGTCCCTCATGGATCGGCTTCCCACCCCGGGGTCCCTCAACGACGCGCAACTCCTGGGCCGACCCAAATAACTAAACGACAGGCTAGAAGGGCGATCAAATCTCCAACCGAAAGGCCTGGCCGAGGAGGAACGGCGCCCGCTTCCGACTTTGGCCCACCTCTCCGACCTGAAGGCCTCACTAAGGAGGAACAACTGCTCGCTTCCGATTTCGGCCCGCCTCCGGACGGCCTCTCCGACCGGAAGGCCTGGCCAAACATCACTTCCTACTCTGACCCCCGTCTCCGACCAGGGATGCACCTGAACCCCTGCTTACATCTCTTCTCCGACTGGCGCAGTCGGAGCCAACTAGGACCAACCGACCGGGGACGCCCGCTCGGTGAGGACCAGGAAACGGACGGAGAAAGTAAGGCAAGGCACTCAAGTCAACCGCAATACCGAGGACCGTACCTTGTACACCTGCAGGACAGTACCAACAGGGCATGTCAGAAGGGTACCCTATAAACCTTCCTGGCATGACAGAACCCAAGAAGTGTTGTAGGCGTCGACATTTGCCCTACAGTATTGTGGGCGCCATCAACTCCCATACCAGACAAACACGGAAAGGCTCCCCCCCACATATCTCTAGGCATCAACAGTGTTGTGGACGCCAACATTTACCATACCAGGCGATCATAGTAAAAACCCCTACATGCCTCTGGGCATCAACAGTATGGCAGACACCGACGCCGGCCATACCAGAAGAATTAGACGTAACCTCCCACATGCATCTAACATCAATAATATTATGGGCGCCTATAATAATCTTGTACCCGACGACGTGGGCAACAAGACTTAGCATATGTGCACTCTTCCTCTCTCACTTGTAAGGCCATCCCTTTCATCTATAAAAGGGGATGTGACTCTCTCCCAAAAGGAGAGATCAATTAGTGCACAACAACTCAAACAACAGAACCACTAGGTTCGAACCTCGAGCACACGCTTGAATACTTAGCACACAGTAGAGCTCCCTATCACTCTCGGCCCTTCAGACCAGAGTTCGACCGGACCTCTTGTACCCCCCATCTTTCTCCCTTCCGTTTGTAACCCTACAGCAAACTTCGAGCACCTGGGCTCAGGAATAAAGTCACCGACCGACTCAAACTAGGACATAGGGCACATTGTCTGAACCAGTATAAACCCTGTATCATTGAGTGCTAGGCCACATCCGATCACAACGTACGACAAAACTATAAATATTTACGTGTTGGTTACTTTCTGCACCGACACATAAACTATTAATTTTATAAAAAAAACACCATGATTATTAAGACTACACAATACCATGGCCTATGTATTAATTTGGCACCAGCTATTGACGTTGTCATTATAGATCTTAGACAACTAATGCCACACTATACTACACAATTAGTCACCTATCCAGCAAATGGTTTTTGTCATAGGTGCAGTGCTGGAACATCTGGTTACGCAACCATCCCACATCGACTACATAGCATAGTTGTCAGTTAGCATGGCATTGGCTTATTGTGCTAGCTAATAGCTTTGTCTTGGATACGTAGAACCTTTGTCATAAGCTTAGCCAACACCAAGTTGTTGGGTCCATTGTCAACATAGCTCTTATTAGAGGCACATGCCACCTATCCGTTAACATGGTTCATCAAAGTTTTACTCTAGTCCACTGTCATGTATCAATTTGGCACCCGTCATTGTCGTTATAGAGCTTAGCCAACTAATGCCACACCACACTAAAAAATCACTCGCCTGTCCAACAAATGGTTTTTGTTCGTAAATGCGTTACTGGAGCACCTAGTTACGCAACCATCCCCCATCGACTACATAGTGTATTTGTCGTTAGCATGACATTAGCTTATTTTGCTAGCTAGTAACTTTGTCTTGGATACATAGAACATTTGTCACATGCTTAGCAAACACCAAGTTGTTCGGTCCATTGCCATGCAATGTAGCTCTAAGGGACACATGCCACCTATCCGTCGACATACTTCATTAAAGTTGTGCTCTAGCTCATCTACCATGCTTCAGTTTTCTTTTTGGTCCTATTGCCATTTTCTAGAAAGTTAGGACCCATGGGGCTGCCGAGAACAATTGTCAATAGACGATAGCGAAAGGTTAGTGTTAACGATGACAATAGTACAACTTCATTAAATGGCATCCAATGATAACATTAAGATTGATGTGTGAAAAAATAGAACTAATTCTTCACATTGTCTAGTGGTTTGGTCTCCATGATGGTGACAGATCTACTTCCTCCAATCATAAATAAATGAAGTATTAAGGATATCTAAAGTCAACTATTCAAAATTGATATTATTTTTTATTATAATATATCTATAAAGTATAGAAAATGTACATTTCTAAGCTATCTTTTTAAATCTATCTATATCACTTCCAAGCCTTCAAATCCGATGTACATAAGTTATTTTGTATCCATGTTTGGAATAATTGACTTGACAACACAAAACATAACTTTTTTTTCTTCTTTTAGGACCGTTTAGAGAAGTATCTATATATATGTTGTTTATTTTATAAAAATCACGATGATTATCAATCTTAGATGATACCACGGTCGATAGATTAATTTGGCACCAACTGTTGCCGTTGCCGTTATAGAGCTTAGCCAACTAATGCCACACTACACTACACAATAACTCACCAGTCCAACAAATATTTCTTGCCATAAGTGCATTACTAGAACACCTATTTACGCAACCATCCCACATCAACGACATAGTGTATTTGTCGTTACCATGACATTGGCTTATTGTGCTAGCTAATAACTTTTGTTTTGGATATATAGAGCCTTTGACATATGATTATCCAACACCAAACTGTCGGATTCAATGCCACTATTAACAATAAGATTGATATGTGAGAAAAAAAAAACTAGAACTAAATCTTCATGTAGTCTAATGGATTGATCTCCATGATGATAACAAATCTAGTTTCTCCAATCATCATTGTAGACATCTTTAACACTTAATTTAGTATCGCACTTGAAAATAGTATCAATTAAGTGTTAAAGATGTCTAAAATCAACTATTCAAAATTGATACTATTTTTATTGTAATATATCTATAAAGTTTAGAAAATGTACATTTCTATGCTATCTTTTTAGACAAATATATCTATATCACTAATAAGCATTCAAATATGATGTACAAAAGTTATTATGTAACCAAGTTTAGAATAATCGACTTGATAACATAAAAACATAACTATTTTTTAATCTTTTAGGACCATTTAGAGAAGTATCAATATACATGTTGTTCATTTTTTATAAAAATCATGATGATTATCAAGCTTAGACGATACCACGACCTATCTATCAATTTGGCACCAGTTATTGCCGTTGTCGTTATAGAGCTTAGCCAACTAATGCCACACTACACTACATAATCCATTCGCCTGGTCCAACAAATTATTTTTGTTGTAAGCGTGTTACTGGAACACCTAGTGACGCAACCATCCTGCATTGACTACATAGTGTATTTGTCGTTAGTATGACACTAGCTTATTTTGCTAGCTAGTAACTTTGTCTTGGATACATAGAACCTTTGTCAGTATGCTTAGCCACAACCAAGTTTTTCGGTCTGTTGCCATGCAATATAGCTCTCATGGGCACATGCCACCTATCGGTCGACATACTTCATTAAAGTTGTCCTCTAGCCCATCTACCATGCTTAGTCTTCTTTTTGGTCCTATTGTCATTTTCTACTAAATTAGGCCCATGGGGCTAATGAGAACAATTATCAATAGAGGACAACAAAAGGTTAGTGTCAACTATGATACTACTACAACTTCATTTAAAGGCTTCCACTAATAACTTTAAGATTGATGTGTGGAAAAAAATTGGAACCAAATCTTCATATAGTCTAGTGGATCGGTCTCCATGATGGTGACAGATCTACTTCATCCAATCATAAAAAATGAAGTATTAGGATGTCTAAAGTCAAGCATTCAAAATTGATACTATTTTTTATTATAGTATACCTATAAAGTATAGAAAATTTATATTTCTAAGCTATCTTCAGACAAATCTATCTATATCACTACCAAGCCTTCAAATCCGATATAGATAGATTTGTAAATGTCTTGTATAAATATAAATGTCTTGTATTCGTCCTTAATTGATGCTGCATATATAGGTGAGAGGTTGTCTTCATTAGTAATAAAAAATGCACAATTTGAGAAATGTATGTTCAATAAAAGTAGATATAACTTGTCACATATAGTTATTGTAGTGAATAAAATTTGTCCTCGAGTCATTACAACCATTGAACCATATTTGTCATCACAATAAAAATTGTATCTTTGGCAAGAATAAATATCTAGAAAGTTAGAGGTTGAATCCAAAATGTTCGTTTTATGCCTCGACGGACATACTCACATAGTCCTTGATACAGTCCTATTCAGAGCTGTATTGTCGAGAACCCTTTATTCATTGAAATAAACCTTACAATGAATCTGCTAGAGAAGTACTACTGAGTGGAATGCCAGCCATAAAGTGTTTGTTGGAGATTGTGTTGCTTCCAATTTCTTTTAGAGGGTGTGACTCAGTTGCCTTGCTTTTAGACGGGAGGGAAACAAACAGTGAAGAACACACCATCAACTCTATATCTTTGCTTGTGTTGCACGATGGCATCTGCTATCTATGTTCCTACTAGTAACCAAAATCTATTCAACACATGACAAGTAAATTTGTCATCAGCATACAATATGTTCATTCAACAGCTGATATCTGGTGAAGTAGAGCGACGTGCATCCGTATCCATTCACCAATTTGATGCATATATCTCTACTATAAGGGACCAATCCAAACTATTTTAGGTACACCCAATAATACGTCCCCCGCTAAGAGAACCAACCAATGTGCATCAACGAAATTGCACCTAAGATTTCAACATCTTTAAAATCTATGGCTACTAATCCTCCCGCACAGGCTTCAACTCAATCCGATGGCCAACGTTATTTGGATCTCCCCACCTCTAGGCTTCAACGCAAACCTGCACTTCCGCTCCACATCCCGCACATCCTCTGCGACCGAGGATCGAATCCCACGCCCCAGCTAATTGTCGGCACAAAAATCACACAGAAAAAAATATTCCCACCCGTGTGCACGATGGCAAGCGCTAATCTCTTGGCAAATCAATCGGAGTCAAAGGAATTAGGAAGGAAAGCAAATAATGATGGTTATTACATACGGAAGGAGAGGAAGAAAAGGAAGAAAAGAAAAGAAAGGCCACCATGCCTCGAGGATGCCGGCTGCGAGGGTGCTGGATCGAGCGTGATGGCTACGTCGTCGTCAAGGCGGCTGCCGTGGATGGAGAGGGGTCCCAGCCGCTGCCGGCGGCGATCGCGCCACCCCCGCCGATGACGATGGCGGAAGCTGGTTCCATGGCGTCCATGGCCAACGTCTATGTCCTCCACGATCTCTATGGCTGTGACATCCACTCTCTACCTCCCTCTACATTGGATCTAGCAATTGCAGGCGGTCATGTTTAAATTAATCAAGTTTTGCTTTTGGATGCAACGTAGGTATTCGATGGTATTCCACTATGAAGAGGAGTTCTAGTCCTATCTACATCTTGGAGGTATGTGATTTAGAATTGGGTCAATTGCTTGCCTGCAGTTGATTCTTTAGAATTGAATACTAATGCAAATTCTTATTGCCTCTACTATCTGATGAAAAGCAGTTAGCTCCTTAACTCCTTATCAATATCAACCGTACTCTATACTTGCATGTGTATCATAAGATTTGTGCTAAACCTCACCCATTGCTGCCCATATGCTCATAAAAGAGCCATTGCTATTTTGCAACTAAAGGTAGAAACAAGGTGAACGTTATAGGTCGACCATGCAACTGCAAAAGGGCAAAAGGAAGTGGCAACATAATATGAGGAATAGTTCTGGTGCAAACATAACAACACAATATCTGAACCTATTATTTAATTTGTTGCAGGAGCTTTCTGCAAGAGGTTTGCCTCACGATCGAATAGGTCAGCTTCAAGGTTTCTCTACTTTAGTTCAACTTGCATAGTGTATGTCACACTGATGCCATTCCCACATACTGCTTGTTTGACAAAAATAACACACAACTGTAAATACAGTTGGCTCATGCCCTTTATTTTTCTAGATGAAATCTAACAATAGGTTCATAACTAGCCTTGACATGCTTTTATTGTTCAGTACATCTTCTATCAGTTGTTGTATTCATCGCAACAATTCAACATGATGGCCATGCTAAGTACTGATGTGAAACATTGTCGACAAAAGATGATCGGCAGTCCACCGAGGGGTATCCCGCGATGATAGATTTGTCGGTGGGGGTGCGCGTAATCAGGAACCGGATGGTGACACAAGATGTAGAGACAACAATTTAGACAGGTTCGAGCTGTCTGATCGACGTAATATCCTACGTCCTGTGTCTTTGGTGTATTGTATGATCTGGATGACCATGTAGATTGATGTCCACTAGGGGACCCTGTCTCTCCTTATATACTCTGGAGGGGTAGGGTTATAAGGAAAGTATCCTATTTGGTACTGTACAATATATTGCGGTGCACGTCAAATAGTGCCGTGCATGCCTTGATCTTGTGGGCTGGGCCACCTCTGATGGTGCGGCTCATGTCTTGTCTTGTGGATATCGGGGGCCATACCCCATAGCTAGTCCCCGAGCCTAACAGTAGGTGATGTAGCCACGTGGTGCCAGGGTCAGAAAGTAGAAGAAAGACAGAAGATCAGCCAAGCAGGCAACCAGTCCACGGGCGGAGCCCTGAATTGAAAAGCGCACATTCACCGTAAGGTGAAGTGTGCCCACTTAGTCCCCGAGCCTGCTGGAAGATGAAAAATGAATCTTGTAGCAGGGTAAAAGAAAAAGAAGTCTGAAGGCTTGCCGACTTTGTCTGACATGCGCATATCAAGACCCCAAACGTGATGCCCAAGATCAGCACTCTGATCCGAACAACATGGAGCAACTTGATAGCACACCAATGAGGCGTAGCAAGATCCGACCATCAAGGGAGTCCCCAGCATAGCTGGCGACGTCCGAGCACCGAGGAGTCCCCGACGTATCTAGCGATGTCCGAGCATCGAGGAGTCCCCGGCGTAGCGGGCAATGTCTGAGCATCGAGGAGTTCCTGGCGTAGCTGGCGATGTCCGAGCACCGAGGAGTCCCTGGCGTAGCTAGCGATGTCCGAACACCAAGGAGTCCCCGACGTAGTTGGTGATGTTAGTGCATTGAGGAGTCCCCGACGTAGCTGGCGATGTCCGCAAGGTGAAGTGGGGTGAAGTGTGCCCACTTAGTCCCCGAGCATGAAGAATCCGAGCGCCGAGGAGTAACCGACGTAGCTGGCGATATCCGAGCACCAAGGAGCCCCCGGCGTAGCTGGCGATGAAGCACGAGCGACGAACAGTCTGGTCAACTGGTTGATGGTGAAGTGAGCATTGAGTAGAAGCGACCGGCGAACAGTCCGATCAACTGGTCGGCGACAAAGTCCATGAACCTAGCGGTCCGACCAGTTGATCGGTGGAGAAGTTCGAGCACCAGGTGGTCTGATCACCTGGACGATGATCCTGCAATACAAATATATAGAATGGGTAGTACATGATGTAAAAATATATGAACTCCGAAGAAAATTTAGCAATGATGATGAAATAGCGTATGTAGCTCGGTGATCAATTGGTGTGAAGATGTGTTTATATTTAATATGAACCGCCCGACCAGTTAGTGTATAGCTGAGTCTCCAGCCCTAGCTAGCCCGTTAATCATAACGCGGAGCGCGGAGCCCATGTACGTGTAGGAAGCACAAAGCGTCGCTAAGGAACCGCTATCGACCACCCATAATGCAGAGGGCAGACGCTCGTGCACGTGTAGGGAGGAGCCAGAGACATGGCCGTCTCTGGGGACATCCGAGTGTCAACATGACTGTTTGGAGGTTTAGAAAATCATTTGGAAAGCAAACATGGAGAAAACAGTTCGGAGAAACATTGCGGCGATATATGGAGGCTGGAGAATATTTAAAAGAATATTAAAGCGTGACTTAGCTTTAAACAGAATGTCTGGTCGGCGGCATATGGCGTTATCTGGCCGCGACGTGGGCAGCTCGCTTGACAGCTAGAATGAAGTTGATCTTGTGTTGGAGTAGGATGGATGTAGTCGGAGCTTGGCGGTGTCAATCCGCGTACGAAGACGTGCGCCGTGGTTGTCGAAGGATGTCGACGCGATCCGTCGAGTTGCCGCGAAGGATGTTGATCTTGAGTTACGCCATCTGGTTAGCCAGGGATCAGCGCACACGAGCACCTACCTGGCGCGCCAACTATCGACAAAAGATGCTCGGTAGTCCACCGAGGGGTATCCCGCGATGGTAGATTTGTCGGTGGGGGTGCGCATAATCAGGAACCGGATGGTGACACAAGGCGCAGAGACAGCGATTTAGACAGGTTCGGGCCGTCTGATCGACGTAATACCCTACGTCATGTGTCTTTGGTGTATTGTATGATCTGAATGATCATGTAGATCGATGTCCACTAGGGGACCCCTGCCTCTCCTTATATACTCTGGAGGGGTAGGGTTACAAGAAAAGTATCCTATTTGGTATTATATAATATCTTACGGTGCACGTCAAACAGTGCCGTGCACGTCTTGATCTTGTGGGTTGGACCACCTCTGATGGTGCAGCTCATGTCTTATCTTGTGGATACCGAGGGCCATACCCCCCACAAACATGGAAGCTGAGAGCTTATCAAAGCAAGTTTAATGACCAGAGTTGTAGCAATTATTATATCAGACTTATTGGCTGTCAAGCGTTTCGCTTTTATGCCTTGCATCAAATAAGTTAGATCAGTGAAAAAATTGATTTTATAAACAAAATATTTTTTGTTTGCATTTTACTATTTTAATTAATAATCCAACATGTCCCTACTTTTCCTTTTTTTTATATCCAACATGTCTACATTCGGGTGTATTGTTGTGGCACTTTTCTCATGTTTTGATCCAATTATCTTTTATGGAACTTAGATTTAAGTTCTTAGAAGCCATTTTTGTTATTATACAATGTCTTATTATTTTGTTTGGTTAGTAAATAGAGAAAGGGTGCTAACCAATAGCCAAGGAAACAAGCAGGGCATTATATGAGGAGCAGTCCATGGTACTGCCATGGCACCAGAAGTCACTATTTTTCTTGTTTGGTTCTAAGTCAAAGGACTGTGGATGAAAACGCAACTAACAAAATCTCTTTTTTCTCCTTTTCATTTAGTCACTCATGTTTTGTGGTCGAACACAAATGGCTGTTGGGTTCCTTGCATTGCACTTCATTTCGTGTGGCAGGTCAAACAAACATGATACTCGATCACACACCAGAGACTAAGATGGAGATTAGAGACCTCCTTCGGACCTATCAATGACCATGCAGAGTCAAGATCATCCAAGAGTGCTAAAGTTCCACCTTAAAGGCAAGTTTTGGGTGTCTTGCTAATAGGCAAGACACACAAAAGGTTAGGTGCAGGTCGAGGTTCATCCTCAACGAAAAATTCATAACACATCTAAGAGATGAAATTTTTGTGCTAATGATACATTTGACGGTGATGCAGTAGAGATTATTTCCACTGCTCAGGTCAGGATTCGCGGCAAGTTCCAATTATGCTTGTAGTTGTATGGTAATTAGTGGAGTTGCAATGTAATTACTCATAAAGGAAAACATTGAAATGTAATTTGAGAGAGTGCCAGTTTGTGATATTTTTTTTGTGGTTGTAATTTACACGCCCTAACACTGTCGCAGCATTAGTACGGATACACTGCTAGTAAAAGTAAAGTATGGGTGGGGCAGCGACGCTCTCGACCGAGATCGCGATCCCCGGTACGACCACATGGTCCACGGTCACCGCAAAACCATCTTCGTTGATATGTGGGCCCGAGTTGTCGTGGGTCCAACGGATCCCGCCGTCGGATACGGGGCGTGTGGCGACTCCCCTGGCAGCGGGACCCACCCAAGGATTCGGTGTGGGTCTGGTAGACCTGTGGGCTGTCGTCTTGTGTGTGTGCCCACCTCACCTGAGCCTATACATACGGTGGCAAAAGTACTCGTAGCAACGATGCGCGTGGGCCCCGGCCGTCGGGAGTAGCCGAGGACGGTGGACGGAGCGCAGGCAGAACCGCGCCTGCGCGCGTGGCCGTGGGCCGTGGCGTCATCCTGGCGGCTGTGGCCTGCGGACGCTGGCCACCGTCCTCGTCGTCTCCACGACTCCACGTCAGGACTCACGGGCATCGTGACGGCGAGCTGAACTGAATGCTGCCTCCGCCGCCCGAGACCTACGTCTACGTGCGTACTGCGTGCGGACATAACATGCGAAATGGAAAGTTTGGGAAATCTCGTAGTTGCCGTCTGGCGTCTGCAATTGGAATCGGGCCATTTTGTTCGCACATTGCAGTGCAGCTCATGCTAATGTTGCATATTTGCTTCCACGAATGAATGGATAATTTAGGATTGTTATTAATTAAAGTGGATACGTTTAGCGGCCGATACCGTGCCGTTTTTTAAGAATATGGAAGCAATGTTTTTATACAAATGATGAAGCTTTATTTCGACAGATTTTTTATAACTACTCTCTCATGTAATATAATGCATTCAAGCATTAAAAATTATATTTAAGTATAAGGAATTTTAGAAGACAAGAGATAGTTTTTGCATTAAATAGTAGCACAAATTTGGAAGGTATTATATCGTTACTTAACATTTATTAACTAATCTACATTAGTCAAGTTGATGATAGTGTCCGATTAAAGTAAAGGGTATATGTTTTTTTTGTATATTATTTAAATTTATCTTAGCATCTCTAGAGTAGACTATATTACATGACCGAGGAATATTGTCACACATTAATGACCTCTATCGAAGGCAGCGGCGGATCCAGGAAATATTTTAGGGGGGACTGAACAACACTGCTGCTCGATCTTAAGTCCTAGCTCCCCCTATACTATAGAACTTTGCCTAAAAATTTATAGAGGCTCTACAGTAATTTGCACTGATTCGGTTTGGGTAGGGGGGGCTTGAGCCCCCCCGCCCCACCGCTAGATCCGCCCCTGATCGAAGGCAAATACATGTATGGGGAAAAGTTCAACGCTCACATGTCGAGTTAAAAACCTGAAATAACACTAGTACTCCACTAGACGATAAAATTGCAGGGAGCACGGTCACTTTTATATGGTATATAAGTACATTAGCAAAATAATCAGCATGTTCGTTTGGTCGTATTTGACTTATAAAACATACCTTATCAGTTAATAAATAGTATTTTTTCTCCCACCAAACTAATCAATAGTACTTTTAGTCATGGCTTATAAACTAAACCAACCCAAATGAACAGGACGATGGCATAAATATATTGGTTGTACTGACAAACTACTGAGTACAGTACGTAGTGAGTAGTGAAGCCGTACTGAGCACACGCATGGAGGCTTTGCATGCACAGCCGAAAGCCGATCGACTAGTCTAATCTGTTCGAACCACCGTCGCACGCATCCGATCAAAACAGTTTACTTAGATTCCCGCGTAAGGCGCCGTTTACATGCGAAATTTTTTAGTTTTTGGCTATTGTAGCATTTTTGTTTGTATTTGGTAAAAATTGTTCAATTATGGATTATTTAGACTTAAAAGATTCGTCTAGCCAATTACGGACAAACTATACAATTAATTATTCTTTTTACCTACATTTAATGCTCCATGCATATGCCGCAAGATTTGATGTGATGGGGAATCTTGAAAATTTTTGAATTTTAGGTGAGATCTAAACAGGCCTAAATGCACGAGCCTACCCATGTGTACGGCACTACTACTCTCGTGCGCTATTCGTTCCAACATTTTTTAAACTTGTTTCGGCTGTTCATGTGTGCGCAAGACAAATATTTGGGACCCTTCTCTGCTCTGTCCGGCGGCACAGGCCGCTGCAAGCAATCGTGCGTACTGCTCCTACAGTGACCGAGCAGGCTGGACCGCTGGACGGTGCTTCAGCCTCCGTTCTGCTGACTGGCTGGTTTTGGCCGGGCTGCGGGCTGTTCAGCCTCGGTGGCTCAGGTCCAGCCAAATGGCTGACTAAAAGACGACCGTCTGGCTGTATTCGCACTCTCTCCCTCGCTCCGTTCCCTTATAGCCGCACGGCTAGGGTTTGCGCTCGCTCGCCCCTCATCCTCTTTCCTCCACGCGGGCCGCGACGGCCGTGAGCTCTGCTTCGTCGTGCCCGCCTCGGTCGCCGTCAGCGGATCCTTCCCCGCCCCCCTCTGTACGCTGTGAGGGTGCCCTCTCGCCGTCGACAGCCTCCGCGGCGACCGTAAGCTCTGTATCCCTCCCAGAACCCGCCACCATCGACGCCCGTCCACCAGCGACAAGGTAACTCCAGATCCGAGGCCGCCCCCCTCCTGATGTGACCCCCACGTGCTCGTTTTGCAGGTGTACCCCGAGCGCCACCCACGGATCCACATCTCAGCTCGCCGGAATCGTCTGCCGCTTCGCTGGATCCGGGGACCCTATGTTCATTCTCGTGCACCTGCATCCGTGTTCACTTGTTTCTCGCAATGCAGCGCTCTCATTCGAAGTATTACCCTTTCTACAACGATTTTGTGGACGTGCTACCAACTGCTGCTCAACGTTGCCCACACTGGCAGCGTCCTCTACTTCATCGTGCTCTTCACCTGAAGCCATGCACTACAATCTTCGTTCAAAACGCGCCAAGCGTTTCGCCAAGGCACGTCCCAATTTGTTACGCCCTAACTCTCATGTCTGTAACGCTTAGAACGGCTGGTTTTTCCTTCTATGCTGCGTACATCATACCATACATTTAAAATATGGCAACAGATGTCCACGGATCGTGCTAACTCGGATGGCTCCACCTTGAGAACTGAAGGGACCATGACGCCTAAGAGGGGGGGGTGAATTAGGCAACTTAAAATTCTAACTCTAAACTATGGCCTCTTTTTTTCAATCTCTAGCAAAACCTACGCAAAAGATAATCTATCTAGATGTGCAACTACGGTTTTGCTAGTGTGTTGCTATCTCTACCGCAAATGATAATAATATGATCAATGTAAATGCGGAAGCTTAAAGAGCAAGGTAGAGATATGCAAACTCCCGTCGATGACTCCGGTATTTTTACCGAGGTATCGAGAAGCGCGCAAGCTTCCCCCTAGTCCTTGTTGGAGCCCCTCGCAAGGAATCCCTCGCAAGGGCCAAGCTCCCGGCCGAGTAACTCCGTGGATAGCCTCGGGCCTTCTCCACGCGCAAGTGGGTCTCCGATGTGCCTCTCGGCAAGCCTCTCCCGGATGCTCCCCGCCGTCTTCACTATCAAGCTTTCGGTCGAAACGCCGCGGGCCTTGTTCCCTTCGATACACGGTGGCGGCCACACCACAAACGCGGTTGGTGTGATCTCGCAAGACTTCAAACCCCTCCGATGTACAATCACTTGTGCTCGCAAGCACGGGGTGGCAAGAGGTATGCAAACCTCACTTAAACACTAGGCAAACACCTAGAGCAAGCGCATGAGCGGTGGTCTAATCAACCTAAGCACTTCGCAAAGCACTTATGCTAATCACCTAATAAAACACTAAGCACTATGTATGTGGAGATCACTAAAATGGTGTATCAACACCCTTGGTATGTTTCCTCAGCTCCACACACTTCAAATGGCCGGTTGGGGGTTGTATTTATAAGCCCCACTGAGAAAGTAGCCGTTGGGGTCGAACTCCCGCAATTTTGCTACTGACCGGACGCTGAATCGTCCTGACCGGACGCGTCCGGTCGTCCCGACCGTTGTAGCCGCGAACCACCGATCGGACGCTGCTAGCGTCCGGTCGCCTGCCACCGGACGCGTCCGGTCGCAGTTTCACGCGCCTGGAACCTCTCTATACTCGATCGGACGCTGCGTTCCTGCGTCCGGTCGGTTGCCGCCAGCGTCTGGTCCTCGCGTCCGGTCGCCTGTCTACCGAGCCACCGGTCCAGCGTCCGGTCGCGCTTCTAGCGTCCGGTCCTTGCGTCTGGTCGCCTCTACGAGCTCGTTTCTTCGTGATCTTGCGTATGGCTTGGTTCCTATCTTCATGCTTGGACTTTGCTTGATATCTTGGGTCTTTTCTTGTGCTCCTAAGGTCTTGCTTAAGGTGTTGATCATCGGATCATCACGTCGCCTTCGTCCAAATCACGTCTTGCACCCTATTGAACTACAAAATAAACACTTGCAAATTCATTAGTCCAATTTGGTTGTGTTGGTCATCAAACACCAAAATCCAAAGTAAATGGGCCAAGGGTCCATTTTCCTTACAATCTCCCCCTTTTTGGTGATTGATGCTAACACGACCAAAGCAAGCAAATAATAAGAGTTTGGGAGTTAAAAACTACCTACTTGCTAGGATACAATGCAAAGGGCAAGTTTATATGATACTAATTGATAGATACCAATTGAAACTTTACTTAAAAGCTTGTCTTGCCCTTGTAAATGTCCCCATATGATATTATGGATTTAAAGCCTAGCTTTCTAAAAAAAAATTCTCCCACTACTTAGACTAATTCATAATTCACTTTCCTCCCTTTCTCGGACCATTACCACCTGTAGACATCAACTTGATGCTTGCCTTTGGTCCTTCAAATTCTCCCCCTTTGGCATCAAATACCAAAAAGGAAGACATTAGTAGCACAAGGGAGGGTCAAATTTCATGATCCTTTTTATATAGAGTGAAATGGATCACAAAATTTGACTCTCATATTATATAGAATAAGCTCCCCCTAAATATATGCATACATATGATAAAAAACAAAGCATATGCATAGTTAGCAATTTATTGTTCAAGAGAGTTTAATCTATATAATGCATGGAGAAAGCATGTAAATATGAAATGAAATCAACATGATGAAGCCAATTGAAGAATGATGCTTAACTCCGGGGACTCCAATTTCCTTACAATGAGACTACTACAAATGTGATAGTTTTCAAGAAAAATTGATATCATTTGAACAAGTGTTAGTCTCAAGGCATCCAACTTGTAGATTAAGCTCCCCCTAAATTTGTGCACACAAGTGTTGAATACTTGTGACATTTGTGCACATTGATTTAAGTATCAAAATACCACTTTGAAAGATGATATTTGGGAGAGATTATCTACAATTTGGACTTTGGCACATATTAGATAAATAATTGTAAAACAAGCTATGTGCCGTGCTTCTAAGCAATTTTAAACCATGTAGGTTTGCTCCAAGGGTTGATGATGAAACCGAGCAAGCCTACCATATGATGTACCTATTGAATGCATGACAAAAGATTTAAGCAAGTAAATGTAAACATAGATATGAAAGATAACTAGATACTTTAAGAGTATATCAATTGAAGGACAAAACCAATTGAAATGAATACTAATTGAAAGTAATGACATCTAGTTACCTAACATGGGAAGGGGAATTTGGGTCCATAGTATTCACTAACCTACTTGGCAATGACTATGTCCATCAAGATGCACCCCATGAAATGCACCCATACTTTGCCAAGTCTCCAAATTCCCCAATTTCCGACGGACTTCTTACTTTCCTTTCGGAATCCAAACCTTCTTGGTGCTCTTCATGTTGGAAATGATTTCTTTTGGCACCCAAAAACGTTTGACCCCATCGTTGGCTTGCTTGTTCACCTTGATAGCCACCACCTTGTTATTTTTCTTCTTCTTCAAGAGATAAGGTGTGGAGGCCTTCTTGTCCACCTTGTTGGTGTAGGTGTTGGAGAGCTTGCTTGTTTGCTTTTTCTCCTTCTTCTTTGCTCCTCCCCTATTCTTCACCTTGCACTCATAGGACTTGTGGCCTTCTTTGTGGCATACGTAGCAAACCACGGTTTGTCCTTCATCAAGCTTCTTCACTCCCTTGATGGTGTTATCTTGATGAAGTTGGGTTTGCTTCGCCTTGCCTTTCACTTGAGTCAAGTCCTTGGTGAGGCGAGCTACTTCTTGCTTGAGTTGATCATTCTCTTTTGCAACCTCTTGTGTGCATGTATCTACAATCACTTTCTCAACACAAGCTTGGTTGCACAAATGTGAGTCTAAACATAAATCATTGCAAGAGGTAGATGCATCCTTTTTAATTATGTCATTTCTTTTAGATGCCTTGGTGGGGGTATTTTTGATGGCCTCAAGATTAGCAACTTTATTTGTTAGCTCATCACAATGTTTGCACATGATTTCTATTTTAGCAAGCAAACTTTGATAATCATTTTGTGAGCTAGCTAACTTTTCTTTTAATTTTTCATTTTTCTTTTCAAGTTGCTTATCAGTAATTGTGCATGCACTTGTTGTTGCACTAGCCTCAAGTCGCTCAATTTTAGTAGATAGTTCAACATTGAGATTTGCAAAGTTTTCATATTGTTCAAGCAAATTCTTGTATGCTTCTTGTGAACTACCTAGCTCTTCTTTTAAAGTTTTGAGCTTCTTTTGTTGACTAGTGCAAACTTTAGCATATTTAAGATTTTGTTGCACAATTGTATTGTAAGAAGGCAAATCATCATCACTATCACTCTCACTAGAGGATGAGCTTTCGTTACCTCGTGCCATAAGGCACACACGAGAAGAGGTTGATGATGAGTGCTTGTGACCTCGCCTCTTGTGATGGTTTTTTTCTTCACTTGAAGAATCATCCCATGACCTTATTGTTGTGAGGGCTTTGTTCTTGCACGCCTTCTTCTTTGTCTTGGGTATGGGCTTGTTTGGACAAACTTCCACAAAGTGCCCCAACTCGCCGCATCCATAGCATCCCCTCTTTCTTTGCTCGTTTCTTTGATTAGTGAAAACGAGGTCTTGAATTTGGATGGCACACCCTTGACATTGAGCCTTTGGATCATCTTCTCCACCTTGTTGATTAATTTGATTGATTCTTCATCAAGGTCGGAGGTGGAGGAGGAAGATTGATCATCATCACTTGAATCTTCATCATCATTATCATCCTCATCTTCTTCTTTACTTGAGGAGCTTGAGCTTAAGCTTGACTCAACTTTCTTGCCCTTCATCTTCTTCTTCTCGCTACAAGCGAGAGCTTTGCCTTTGCTTGATGAAGATGCTTCTCCTTGACCCATCTTATGTGACATTTCAAATGCCACTAGCTTTCCAATGATAATGCCCGGGGTCATGGTGCTCAAGTTCTCCATGTTGTGAAGGATGGTGATGATGCTTGCATATTTCTTTTGTGGTAGAACGGAGATGATCTTCCTCACTATGTCCGCATCATCTAGCTTTAATAATCCTATTGAATGGAGCTCATTGATGATTAGATTCAATCGAGAGTACATATCACGAACAAGCTCATCATCATTCATAGCAAAGGAGTCATAATTTTGCTTGGCTAGACAATGTTTTTGCTCACGGACATTACTTGTGCCGTCATGGAGCTCTTGGAGTTTTAACCAAATTTCATGTGCCATATTTAAGGTGAACACTTGGTTAAACACATCCATGCTAAATGATTCAAACAAGCAATTCTTAGCTCTAGCATTAAAATGTATTTCTTTTTCCTCACTCTTTGTGGGCTTTTTGGGATTCTTAATGGGTTTCATCCCGTCGCGAGTGACTCTTCATACACCCAAATCAACCGCCTCAAGGTGGCAAGCCATTCTAGCTTTATAGTATGGGAAGTTAGTGCCGTCAAATTATGGAGGCCTAGCGGTATCCATCCCAACCACTCTACAATAGCGTCGGCTCAACGGCGATTAAGCCAAAGGTCCAAATATGAGCCAACCGGCTCTGATACCAATTGAAGGGACCATGACGCCTAAGAGGGGGGGTGAATTAGGCAACTTAAAATTCTAACTCTAAACTATGGCCTCTTTTTTTCAATCTCTAGCAAAACCTACGCAAAAGATAATCTATCTAGATGTGCAACTACGGTTTTGCTAGTGTGTTGCTATCTCTACCGCAAATGATAATAATATGATCAATGTAAATGCGGAAGCTTAAAGAGCAAGGTAGAGATATGCAAACTCCCGTCGATGACTCCGGTATTTTTACCGAGGTATCGAGAAGCGCGCAAGCTTCCTCCTAGTCCTCGTTGGAGCCCCTCGCAAGGAATCCCTCGCAAGGGCCAAGCTCCCAGCCGGATAACTCCGTGGATAGCCTCGGGCCTTCCCCACGCGCAAGTGGGTCTCCGATGTGCCTCTCGGCAAGCCTCTCCCGGATGCTCCCCGCCGTCTTCACTATCAAGCTTTTGGCCGAAACGCCGCAGGCCTTGTTCCCTTCGGTACACGGTGGCGGCCACACCACAAACGCGGTTGGTGTGATCTCGCAAGACTTCAAGCCCCTCCGTTGTACAATCACTTGTGCTCGCAAGCACGGGGTGGCAAGAGGTATGCAAACCTCACTTAAACACTAGGCAAACACCTAGAGCAAGCGCATGAGCGGTGGTCTAATCAACCTAAGCACTTCGCAAAGCACTTATGCTAATCACCTAATAAAACACTAAGCACTATGTATGTGGAGATCACTAAAATGGTGTATCAACACCCTTGGTATGTTTCCTCAGCTCCACACACTTCAAATGGCCGGTTGGGGGTTGTATTTATAAGCCCCACTGAGAAAGTAGCCGTTGGGGTCGAACTCCCGCAATTCTGCTACTGACCGGACGCTGAATCGTCCTGACCGGACGCGTCCGGTCGTCCCGACCGTTGTAGCCGCGAACCACCGATCGGACGCTGCTAGCGTCCGGTCGCCTGCCATCGGACGTGTCCGGTCGCAGTTTCGCGCGCCTGGAACCTCTCTGTACTTGATCGGACGCTGCGTTCCTGCGTCCGGTCGGTTGTCGCCAGCGTCCGGTCCTCGCGTCCGGTCGCCTGTCTACCGAGCCACCGGTCCAGCGTCCGGTCGCGCTTCCAGCGTCCGGTCCTTGCGTCCGGTCGCCTCTACGATCTCATTTCTTCATGATCTTGCGTACGGCTTGGTTCCTATCTTTATGCTTGGACTTTGCTTGATATCTTGGGTCTTTTCTTATGCTCCTAAGGTCTTGCTTAAGGTGTTGATCATCGGATCATCACGTCGCCTTCGTCCAAGTCACGTCTTGCACCCTATTGAACTACAAAATAAACACTTGCAAATTCATTAGTCCAATTTGGTTGTGTTGGTCATCAAACACCAAAATCCAAAGTAAATGGGCCAAGGGTCCATTTTCCTTACAAGAACCTTTCTGGAACTAGTGATAGTTCAGAAAAACCAAATGCACTAGAACCAGAAAGGCCTACCAACCATAGGCTGGTCAAATTGTATCCAGCATTCGTAGAGGCAACGAAGTTGTCGTATGACAAGAAACAGCTGTAGAACAATTTCAACGAGATGGAGCGGGCATTTTTTAATTAGCGCAACCTTCAAACCCACACTGGCCTAGGCCATGACCCGAATACAGGAGGCGCCACAGTTGACCCTCGTTTTTTGAGGGTGGCAACGGGGTACAAACTTCCACCAAATTTCTTTCTAACCCCCTGACTACCGAGTACTAGGGATGTTCCCATTCTATTCGTTCTAACCTGTGGAACCATGGCACACGTGTAGGAAAATAGCCAATCTGCTGTGGAGCGGACCAAAATTCCTAAACGCCTTGACCTACTGCTGACTCTTTGGGGACACACCTGTAGGGTCGATATGAAGGACAAGAGGGGGGTGAATAGTCCTTTCTAAAATTAATCGCGTCGGCTAACCGTAACAAATACGAAAATAAAACTATCGGTCTAGCCAAGACTACACCCCTGTATCTATGTTCTCTAGCACCTTACAAAGATCCTAATTATGCAACTAAGGTGCCGAGCTAGCTAGAGCTCACCTAATCAATTCTAGTGGCAAAGTCACACAAACCTATGCAACTAGTACTTTGCCAACCAGGGGACTCCTACACAATCTAGTAAGCAAAAGCACAAAGCCACCTAAGCTCACTAGCAATGCTCAATAACAAGCTAGACAAGCCAAATTATAGAGCGTAAATTACTTAGCTACACAAACTAAGCAAAGTGACTAACAAGGTTACTAAAACCAAATTAGCCACGTAAGGGAGCTACTTCTATGCTATACAAGCAAGAAGATAACTAGCAAGCTATATAAGCCAACTAATTACAAGAGCAACTATACAACCACAATGTATATGAAAGTAATACAAGCTTGTGTTTAACATAATGCAAACCACCGAGAAGATGATGAAGACAGTGTTGACGCGGTGATTTTCTCCCGAGGTTCACTTGGTTGCCACCAAGCTACATCCCCATTGTGTCAACCGCTCACTTGGTGGTTCGGCGGCTAATTGGTATCACCCGTCAAGCCCGCATATCGGGCACCGCAAGAACCTACCCCGAAAATGACGGTAGCTTAATGACACGCTCAACTAGAGTTGCTCTTTCGCGATCCCCGTGGGGTGAGCACAATCCCCCTCACAAATCCTTCTTCGGAGCACCGCACAATCTTCTCGTGTGCTTCAATGGAGTTATAGGCCACCAAGCTGTCTAGGAGGTGGTAACCTCTAAGAGTAACAAGCACCACCGGCTTGCAACTTGATCACCTGGTGCCACTCGATGCAACCTCACGATGGAATCGCACTAGAATCGATCACTCACTCGATTGGATGAACACTATCAAGCACAAGTGAGTTAGAGAGCTCCCAAGCACTCCCCAAGCATGGACACTCAGTCCCAAGGGTGCTCAACCAGCCAAATGCCCTAGATCCACCTCTATTTATAGCCCCCAAGCCAAATAGAGACGTTGGAGCAAAGCTGCTGATTTATGTGAGAGCACCGGACACGGTAGTGCCCCTCCCAACGGTCGAATTCCAACGGCTAGAAACTAGTCATTGATCACTGGACAGCTAGGGGCGGTGCATCGCCATGGGGGTGGCGATGACCACCCGGGCCAACTCCCCGAGAACCCCAGCATCTGGAAAAATAGGGCGGTGCACCACCTAGGCACGGCGGTGCCCAGGCGGTGACTAGCCTCAACTTGCTAGCCCTCGGCTGAAAAAACAGCGATGGCACCGCCCTCCCAGCGATGGTGCACCGCCCTCACCACGGCGGTGTACACCGGTTACGGTGGTAACCACTTCACCCCACTGCTGCTCTCGCCCTTGGTCTGGTGGGCACCGCTCTAGGGATGGCAGTGCCACCGGACAGGCAGTGGTGGTGCCCCCTAGGGCACCAGCCAACTCCTCCTTCTCAGTCTCTAGGTGGGCACTGCCCTAGGGGTGGCGATGCCACCTAGGCAGCACTCCGAGCCCGGTTTCGCCTCCTCTTCTTTGTCTTTTTCACCATCTTTGCAAATATGCTAACACCACCAAGTGATCACCACCTTGTGCACATGTGTTAGCTTTTCATAAATATTTTTCCAAAGGATTAGCACTCTTTTCACCACGCCACTCGATCCTAACACGTATGCAAAGTTAGATCGCTCAAGTGACACTAGATAATCGATATGCAAACAAGTTTGCCCCTCTTAATAGTACGGTCATCTATCCTAAACCCGGTCATAAACTTCTCTACACACCTATGACCGGTGAAATGAAATGCCCTACAAATATACCTTTGCCTTACGCATTTCATTTCATTTCCTCCATCGTTGATGCAACACATGCACCAACCAATCATAAATGATATGATCCATTTCATATCATCACGTGACCATATTGGTTCATCGATCCTGACTTCACTTGCTCTTCACCGTTGCTTCTGTCCATTGGTACCAAGTCATCACTCAACTTGTCCTTCACACTTGCAACCGGTCCGTCGAACCAAGCCATGTCTTGATCTTCTCCATCTTGATCACATGACTCAATGTCATGTTTCATGTGCAATAAGCTCCTTCATCACATGTGTGAGCTTTGCAACATCTTCGAGCCATCTTCACCGTCATGGCATATGTTGCTCACACATATGTACTTGTGGACTAATCACCTGTGTATCTCACTGAAGCGCATATTAGTTCACCTAAGGTTGTCACTCAATTACCAAAACCAAACAAGAACCTTTCAACACCCCCTGTGATAGGGGGACGTTGCTCTCTTCTGGTGGACATCATAGCGAGAAGACACTTAGTACTGCTAGCCATGATACTCCACATGACATGTCCCAGGACCCTGTAGGTGTCTAGAGTGTTGGTCAGTCCTTCAAGAGATCCACTAGGGAATATTCTATCAATAGCCCTCCCAGTAAGAAGAGTGCTTCCATTGATGACTGCCTTAACGAGCTAACCGACATCATTAAAGACCATAGGCAGCAATAGGCCCTTATTAGCAAGCAAGAAGAAGAGATGGACAAAGTGGTCAAGATTTTGAAAGAAGATGGTTTGTGAGAGTCTAATGCCATGTATGCTCAAGCTTTAATTATTTGCAAGAACACACTGGACTGTAGGAACTTCCTGACCATGGAAACAAAAGAGGGTTGCCTGAACTTTCTGTAGATCTGCTGGGAGGACAGGAGATCCAGATCGAAGTAGATGTTATCTAAAGCATCGTTCCTACTGCAGCATTCTATGTAGTTTTATTTTCCAAATCGTGCACGTTGAGTTGTACTGTTTCCTGGACCATGTTTGTTTAAGTTGTATCGCTGTAATATGGTATGTGGCCTGAACTTTGTGTGTTGTTTTTTTCGAATCCAAATAAATTGTGTGTGCTTGCGCCAATGTTTGAATGTTGCTTTCTATGTTGAAGACACGTTTCATTTTTCATCTTTGTTGATTCCTACATTGCTTTTAATTGGTGTTCTAGGTTCATCTACTTGATTCCTACATTGCTGTTAATTGGTGTTCTAGGTTCAACAACAAGACAAGACCCTATTATTGTATTATTGATATGTTAGTGTACAATAATCTTATATGTTTGCTGGATCAGTTCCATATATTGTGACCACTAGTTACCTCTTGTATCTGACCCATCTATCGCGCTTGCAAGGTACAAAGCAGCAGTGGCCAAAGCGGCTCCAGTGGTCAACCCTGAAGTCCCCTTCCCGAAGATGACCGGGCAACAGTGGATGCACCTGAATCTGAGCAACGCACGAAAGTTCCTCGACAACTTGCGTATTTCTCCTGATGACTTCATGCATTTGCATGACATTTTACTTGGGTTTGGACCCAAGGGTACACAACAGACAAGATCCCTAGAAGCTTTAGGTATATATGTGTGGACTTGTGCGCACAACCAGGCAGTTTGAAGGAGCAAGGATAGATTTGAATGGTCTTTTGATACAGTTAGTAGGAAGGTTACTCATATCGCCGGGGTTATCTGTAGGTGGGCAGACAATATTCTTGTTCCAGCTGATAACACATATGCTGGAGTGAAATCTCAACTTGCAACATATGCACCATTATGTGATAGATGCATCGGTCCTTTGGATGGCACTCACGTTAAAGTTAAGGTGAATAAGCAAGCCAAAGCTGACTATAAGAATAGGAAAGGAGATGTAACAATTAATGTTTGTGCCATTTGTCGACATGGATGGGCGTTTCACATTTGTCGGTGCCGGGATGGTGGGGTCGGTGCATGATATGTCCGTCCTGAGAGATTGTTGGGAGGAACCAAACTTTCCGCATCCACCACACGGTTAGTGAGTACTGCCATGCAATTATTGGACCAAAATTTGTAGTTGCTTGGGCAGAAAAGAAAAACTAATTGTGCAAATGGTTCATGTGTGGCAGGACGCTACTATCTGGTGGACGCTGGATACACGTTAGAGTATGGCTACATGGGTCCTTTTTTCAAAAATTCAAAGTACCATCTAGATGATTTTAGGGGCGTACCTGTTGACACTTTGTCTCGACAGGAGAAATTTAACTTGACTCATTCGAGGCTATGCAATATCATCGAATGGATATTTGGGGTTCTCAAAGGCCGTTGGCACATTTTGGATGGGTACCTTACTGTCGTAGGAAGAAGCAAAAGATGATTATTATGCCATGCTTTTTAATGCACAATTATTTGTGGATTCGTCTACCTACCCACCGTCCGGCTGGGTGTAGCTCAATGCAAATATTACTATAACAGTAATGAGGGAGTATATATCTTTGGCTCTCTGGGGAGAATGATTCTGCAAAGGTGATGTAAATTAGGATGGAAAGTAGTTGAATTAAAGATAGATGGGCTGTGGTTTCAATTACATGTAAGAGACTTGTTGGTGCATGCAGGCGAAGAACGAAGGCGAAGGTGTATGTGCAGCTGCATGTTGCATGTGGACGTGTCTAGCCGAAGACTTGTCTATGCAGTTTGCTTTGTAGCTTGATGAAGGCTACAAGTTTTATAACTGTTGTATGTATGCCTAATTGTATAACGTTGGAATGGTCCAATATGTAGGTAGTGCTATGTTGTATTAATTTGTTGTATGGAATGTTGAACTGGACTGTAATTTCTATTTATGGTTAGAACCTATTGAGGCATGTAAGAACTTGTATGTAAACTTGTCCAATATTCGAAGTTGAATTGGGTCCATGTTTGTAATATATGAAACTTGTAGTAGTGTTCAATGAACTTGTTTGTCAACTGTTAGATTGAAGTGGCAATGCCATGCCTTGTTGTTTGGCGCCAGAATTTGAATGTATTCAGTGACAACAGTTTCGAATTTGAATGGCATTTAATGCTGCTGTAAGCCATGGCTGGGCCGACTGCTTGCTGGACTGAAGCTGCCTGATTGAATACTGTTGGCTGATCAGCAGTCCTACCAGCTCAGCCAAAACAATAACAGCCGAACAGAGCGTCAGATTCGGCTTGACCAAGCAATGCCCCGAGACAACTTTCTGCTTTCATGCGTTCAGCGTTCAGAGTTCAGAGTTCAGCGTTCAAAAAGACCATGGCGTGCATGAATTGGTGGCTGTCTGGCAAATGTATTGTGGTTGTCTAATCCTGATTCCTGAATGTGCATGCGTGGTTTCTTGAGAAAGTTCAAGGGAAAGAAAGCATATACACTTGTGCCAACGTTAGGACGACAGAACAAAAGCTAAAGATGAAAGCGGGCAATGTGACTGAATGATAGTTCCAAGGCAAAAAGGAGCGAGAGCAGCTTACATTACCGTGGTCGTGGTATCAATACCATCGATCAACAGTTTTTTCTGTAGTGATATCCACCTGAAAATGGCACCTATCCCCACTGCAAGCATTAGCGGAGCCAAGATGAGCACCTCGGGGGGCTAATCAATAGAGATTTAGAACAAATGTCGAAGATTAATAGTGAAATCACGTTTTTTCTACAGTAAATACAAAGCAAAATCACTCTCACGGGGCTGCAGCCCCCCTAGCCCCCCCCCCCCCGTGGATCAAGTCTTTTGAGAGGGCAAAAGAAAAACGAATTGGCCCCGTTCGTTTGGCTAAATTTAGCTGAAAAATACTGTTCCGACTGAATTGTTGTGAGAGAAAAACGATGTTCCGACTCAAAAAAAAAAGCCGAATAAATCGAATTATAAAGGAAGCAAAACGATGCCAAATAAATGCTCCGGTCGCAACGCAACCCCCCAAACCCCAACAGGATTTTTTTTTCTGATCCCGACGAGCATCACATCGCAAGCAGGCGAAAGCAGATTCCCCCCTTCAGGCCGTCAGACGCCCGGCCGGCAGATCACCTCGCGCAGGCGTCCTCCTCCTTTATTTTCTCCGGCCGGCCGGCCCCGGGGCCGAGGCAGCGGCGACGCACGCATGCTGGCGCAGTGGCGCGCGAGCGAGCGAGCACTCGCCCGTCCTCTCCTCCCGCATTTTGATGCCGTCACCGTCCAATCCTAACAGCGGGCAGCCCCCCCAGCACAATGCGCACACGGACGGGCACACCACGTACGGCTCCTCCGGACTCAGCATGGCTCCAGTTGGCCTCCCGTGCATACATTGGTCAGATGAAAGACACGTGTCCACCAAATACATCAAACGGCAGCCGAGAGCGGCTCCTCAGCTGATTAGCTGAGAGAAAGAGCGTACAGGGCCTGACCGCGTGGGAGCCGATTGGAAGCCGCAATCACGGGTGAGCAGCGGATGCATCGCATGCGTCGATTCCCGTGGGTGTCCACGCGGCAGAAGATGGGAGGGTATATGCACGGAAGCCTCTGTGGATGGTACCGTGTCCATCTAATTTTCTTCCCGCGTCGCGGGGTGCGGTCCAAGTCCAAGTCCAGTTGGCAAATCAGGCGCGTCAGTGCCGGGTACGGGCGTCGGGTTCCACGGCGATTTGGATCGTGTCTGTCGGGCGGACGAGCGTTGCCAATTGCCATGCCAACGGGGCCGGTGCGGCTGCCAGAGTGGCAGGTGCATCGTGCATGCATGCAACGCAAGCAGCAAGCGTAACAAGGGTCCAGTGATCCAGCTGAACTGTGAAATACGCTGCGCTGCGTGCATGCCACGGTCGCAACTTTTGATGCGCCGTACTTAGCTAGGCCGGGGCGACCCGGCTGGCTAGCCTGCTGCTCGGGCTAGAGCCTATGGTAGCCTGTAGGCTCTAGCCCACTGTGTCACTGTGCCAAGCTTTGACCAACAGCGGCTTGCTATGGTATCGCAGTCCCTCCGCTCCCGCTGCAAGTGCAAGGTCGCGCTGCTTTATTTCCGCTACCAACTGCTGTAGCCACCCGGCGTCTAGCGCTACGGATCGGATCAGATGGGATCACGATTTGTTTCTAGTAGTAGTACCTGATGACTGATGACTGGATGGGTGCTGGACCGCGCTAGCGCAGAGAATAGATGTGCATCGACGCGTCAGGCATTGCCCCTGGCCGTGTTTGCTCTCTCTGTTTTCGCGCTCGATGCGGCGCCAAAGGGAACGGGGTGGATCGGGGCCGAAAACGACTAGACGTCGGGGAGGTGGTGGAGGCGCGTGCGTGTTGGTGGTGCGGACAAATCGAGGTTTTGCCCCCATGAGAAAGCGGGCGCGAGGCGCCGAGCAAATCTTTGGGGCCGGCCGGAAAGGGAGGCGTGGCGAGTGGCGAGCGCTAAAGCTCGCGCGCGGCGGCACATACATATACACATTGGCATTGCACCGAGCCCGAGCCGAGCGGGTGGGGGCTGCACTCTGGAGCCTGGAGTTTGCCGGACCCGGGAGGCGAGAGGGATGGGTCGCGTTGGTGCGGCCGCCGTCTGGTCACTGCTGGTCTGCTGGACGAGGATCACGTCGGACGTCGCCGAGAACAGCCTTTGGGAAAAGGCCACTCGAGTCCAGTCCAGTTCAGTCGAGTCGTGCTGGCTTGGCTGTTGACTCGCTCCGAGTCCGGGCGGAGCGGACTGTTGACACGTGCGTACTGACTGATTGGAGTTCTCCCGAGCACACTGCACACAGCGCGCAGCTGCCGGTCAAAGAGCCCGGCGTCCCCCCGCCGCTGTGATGACACGCACGAGCACGAGCACAGGCATGTATATATATATATAATGCACAAGTCGCGTCAACAGAGCCCGGCTCGATCGGGTCCGCAAGCACGCGCGTTTTGTGCATCTTTTCCTGCGGCCGAGCGAGCGAGGCTGCCCGCCTTTTTTTGGCCGTCGGCCAATCGATGCACGCTAGGTGATCCACGCCGCCGTACTGCCCGGGATCAGCTGTAATTTCTAATCCTCCGGCCGTGCTCCTTAGATCGCGCTGCAGCCTTTTGAGCGAGCCCTTGTTAATGAACACAGCGGGCAGCTCCGGACCCAGACACCTGATGTGTTTCAAGTACTCCTACTGATCCTTTTCGTGTGTGGTTCTTTCTGTTCTTAATGACTTTGCTTTGTGCTCCTCTGGCTCGGACGTCAAATCGGTCGCGCCATTTTGAGGGGTTTCCTGCATGACGATCGATCGATGATGCAGCATTGACCGTGTCAGGGTCAGGCGAAACGCACGGCCCTGAGAACCAAAGTTGCTGCGCACCGGCCGTGTCGCTCGCTTTTGCATCGCGTCGCTTACTTAATTACATTACACTTCGATCTTTCTCTTTCCCTGGCAGTACTACCTCCATTTTCGTTTACTTGCTACCGAATGTTTACTGTAGCAATTTTGACCCTATGTTTTTTTCTGTAAAAGATTTTTAGATACATCAAATTTTCATATATATGATTCTTTATTGAACATACTTCATTAGTGCTATATACATTGATGTATCTAAGATTTTTTTAAAAGAAAAAATAAATGGTTAAATTTACTACAATAAAAAGTTGTTAACAAGTAAATACAAACGCAGGAAGTACAAAGCACTGCAGGCAGGTCACGTACACGCGTGCTTCAAAAGAGGGCAGCTCCGGGCCGGTCGTATCGCTGCAAACATTAGTACCGGGGCCGTCAATGCGAGCGTGCATGCATGCATGCAGACGACTGTCCCGTGTGCACTCGCGATCGACCTACTACTACGCAGCGACGCGCAGCTTCTTTTTCATCGAGACGTGTATCAGTGTAGTATATAGCGTACAGGGGGTGGCAGGCCCTGCCTTTGCCACTCGCAGCGTCGGCCATGTCTTTGCCACTCGCAGCATGCTAGGAATTTAGGTAATTTTATTATTAGTTTAATTTAGAAAAATAACGTCAGCAGGTTTATGACGATATATATATATATATATATATATATATATATATATATATATATATATATATATATATATATATATATATATATATATTTATTTTTTATGAACACTACAGCATGCAGAGATGACATACTGGTGAATACAGTAAAAACACAAAGTACAGAACTCACAAAGATTAGACACCCAGCGCGGACGAGGGTTTCGAAGGCAACTGCTCTCCCGCTACTCCGTGCGCACAGAGGTACGGGACGGAGAAACCAGAAGGCTGCAGAAGTGGTTGCGGAAGGAGTCGATCTGGACTGACGGAGGACTCGGATATATGGACGGGGAGAAGAGAGACAACGGAGAATTTCAGGAGACGGAGACGGAGAGACAGTAACGGCCGCACTCAGTTCGTCTCCACCATCAAAGGGGAGTAACTCCCGTTGTTATACAGATTAAGTGGCAAAAGACTGGCCACGCACGCTCGCCGCCTGCCATGGCCACGGCCACGGCCACGGCCTCGGCCCGACCGACGACGGCGGCGCGCGCGCATGTGGCAAGCCTTTGTCCCTTTCTCAGCTTCTTAATTTAGATGAATAATTTCCAATCATATAAGCCGAGTCAACGTTCAGTCAAAACCCCGTATGGTATTAAACCATACAACGCTTAATGTTACGCACTATATAGTTTTATTTGATTCATTAAATATTATATGGGCCAAGCCCATATTATATCCAACAATCCTCACCAAACCATAGGGTTTGTAACAAAATAGTCTTAGAACCATATTTCTTTTATATATCAGTGTTTCAAATGAGAGTGTTAAGTTGAACATCCATTTAGAACAATAGTTTCACTCAGTCACAACTGAACAATGGACTAGCTCTTGAATTGATAGTTTTGTATGAGGTGAATGTCATTAAAGTCCTTAGCTGATACTGGACAGCAAAAGGCATCCCCTTTATTTCAAGCATATAAGTCATTCTTCAGTGCCTTTCATGAGTATTTAGATATCACCCAAATCTCATAGACTGTGACCAGCAGTTTGATTCATATAGGTGTGTTCCTCAAAAGATGTTCTGTAGGACAACATCTTTGCTTTGACAAGCCACTTGGAACACATTAAGGCAAAAACCAGCCTACCTTACAGAAAGAAAAGATATGCATTAAAAATAAGTCTTACTAAGGACCTTTCCTCACAATGTACTACTAGCTTGTTTTACCGTCCTACCACACGGGATCTCCGATCACATAGAACAGGTTACCACTATAGTAAACTTCAAGTGGGTCTCAAACCCATCTCTCTCATGCACTTTCTATCATGTTGCGTGACAGGCCCTTAGTGATCTGATCTGCTAAATTGTTAGACGTATAAACATAGTCCAACGCTATTACTTCCGGAGTTTCTCAATTTTCTGACAGATTTTAGTCGTCTCTTAACATGCCATGTGGATTTCATATTGTCCTTAGAACTGTTAACCTTTGTAATCACAGTCTGGTTATCGCAGTTCATAGAAATAGCTGGTATGGATTTCTCAACAACCAGTAAATCCATAAGAAGATCACGAAGCCACTCAGCCTCAGATCCAGCAGTAAAACAACCCCCACGAAGGGAAATCCACAGAGTCGAAAGTGTAATAAGACCGTTGTAGATCATATTACCCAAATTCTAGTCAAATATCATATCCATACAACGATAATATTAGAGTACAAATAGTGCGGAATACATAAATTATTACATCGCCGCATTAGCAGAATCAAAAGTAGCATTCATTCAGAATAGCTTGAAGATAAGATCGCCAAACTCGAGCGTAGGCACGAGACCCTCAACCGTCAAACTCCTCGGAGCTATACTACTCAGCAGAACCTGTGTGCCAAAATTTATCAGTACGATTTGTACTGGCCACTCCCAACCCTATGAGCATTGCTTTGTAGAAATTGGATGCAAATTGGATGTAATCAAGAGGAACCTATAAGGCTGGGGTTTCCTATGCATTAGTAAATCAAGTATATAATAATAGTCGGTCGAGTTTTAACTCCATTCACACACCCATTCCACCCCCTTCCCCTTCCAGAGCCAGGAATGACAACCACCATCCCCACACCATCATCATACCACAGCCATACCATCGCTCAGTCGATAGGCCAACTCCCTCTCGGCACTGCCTCAAGGCCCGTAGCCCCTGGCTACGTCCGAACACTCATTCCCAGGAAGAAAAGGACTCATCTCTCTATCTAGTTTAAGCGAAACCCAAGAAAGGTCCATAGCCGACCAGTCGGCATATGTATCGATCGATCAACCATACACTCTGCAGAGGTTTTACATAACCATAAGATCCGCCTTCATCGCTGACCGTCGTCAACTGGGCTGATTCCGACCGCTTGCTAGCCTAGGATAATGCCACTCTACCATTCAGCCCTAGTACACCCCAAGTCCGGTCTGGGGTGGCTGAAATTGTGAGTCATGAGCCGGGTCCACAAGGTCTCCATGAAGTCTCGGAAGGGTGTGGGGGAAATCCTCCGAATCCCGTACCTTTCTCACACTGTCCGCTATCAACCTAGCAGTAGTAGCAATATCCTACCAAGTAGTCCGGCCGTCCCGCACCATATAGGGCGAGTGGTACGTAAAGCTTCTCGGTGAGTCTGAGTACTAGTAAGTCCTTAGGTTTGACCAAGTTAGAATTTCTTCATCAGGGTTTCCATTTATTGTGCCACCATAGCACCTCCACCCTGGGCTCCTCCCATCACAAGATCACACCCAAGGCCACCTCATTTACCATTTACCCACCACAGGTATCCATTCTAGGGGTGCCCAGGTAGCACCCCACGGCAAGACTTGCCCCAGGCTCGTCGTATACTCCAACTTGGTCGACACAACCCTCACCCTCTACGCACCCAAGTCACACTCGCAGCACTCTTCCCATGGTCCAGATAACACCAGTTTCCACCACGCATGATTATAGTGCAAGCGTAGTAGAAGTAGTAAGCAATGAAATATCATAGCAAGCGTGTGACTAGCCTAATAGCAGGGTGAGTAGGGGTAAGGTTGCATCAAGGTATAGGCCATCAAGAAAACATACTAGCATGCAAGTCCTACCACAATGTGATCATGACAATAAAGTAAGCACTAGCATTTCTATTTTAGCTATGCGTAATAGGTGCTACGAGATTGGGTGGGATTTGGCACCTTCAGTGTAGTCATCTCCGTACTCCTTACGGTACTCACGATCCTCGTCTGTCCGGTTCTCCTCCGAGTCTACAAACGACCGCATTATAGTCGCGTTAGCGACGTCTATAGAATAGCACAAAGAAGCAATGAAAATTCAAAAGAGCCAAATGCACTCAAACATGGGTCCATTGCATAGAGCTTGATTTTAGATGAATTTTGGTCCTGGTTTCATATTTTTTCGAGGTCGTATGAATTAGTTATCAATTTCGGAAGATTAAATCTATTTCTGAAAATGGAAAAAGGCTGAATTAATCCTGGGCTGACACGTGTCATGCTGGGGTTGGTCCACGTGGCTTGCTGACGTCAGTATGACGTTAGCATCATGGTTCCGAGCTGACTAGTGGGGTCTGGATGACGTCAGCATGATGTTAGCATGACGTCGTCAACGTCATGTTCACCGACAGGTGGGGTCAGAGGCTATTGAATCACTGACAGGTGGGTCCGGTCAAAGTCAACGGCGAGTCAACAGTGAACGTCTTTGGTCAACGGTCAGGGTCACTGACATGTGGGGCCAGGGCTGCTGACGTCATCAGCTGATGTCAGCGTGATGTCAGCATGATGTCACCTCGGTTGTGCTAGCTTCTGACATGTGGGTCCCGCGTGACGTTATCACGATGCCAGCATGATGTCATCAGCTGACGTGTGGGTCCAACAACACTGTGTCGCTAACATGTGGGGCCAGGTCAATGGTCAACGTTGACCGGTCAACGGTCAATACGGGCTGGGTCCGAACTGGGCTCTGGTGGGCTCGGGTTGGGTCGGTCTGGGCCGGGCTGACCCGAACACGTGGCACGCTGTGATGCTAGCACGTCGCGGCCGTCGGCCTTTATTGGGCTTTGTCCACAGCGTGGCTCACACTGTGTGGTTCACGGTGGACCAGCGCTCATGGTCCATAGACCTACGGCAGGGCGCATGGTGGACCAAGTCCACCGCCTCTTCTCCTTGGCTTGGCTCACATGCACTGAGCTCACGCTCGGGTGGTCGGCGAGGGGGGGGTGTTCCCCTGTTTTCTTCCGCGGTGGTGCTCCCATCGGCGGCGAGCGCCCGGTGAGCCCCCGTGGCACTGCTGATGTCCGATTGGAGAGGGGAAAAGCTTCCTCGGGTCACGACGACTGCGTCTATGGGGTCAAGGTGGCGGCCATGGCTTCCTGTGGCGCTGGCCATGGCAATCAGTGGCTCAAGCTCCACCGACATGCGGGAAGGCGCGGGTGCTGTGGCATAGGCCATTTCTGTGGTGCGCGTGGGCGACACGGTGCTCCAGCGAGCATGTTGGGCAGGTCGAGAGGTCTTCCAGGGGCTCCAGGTGACTTTGGCCACTGGCGGTGGACTTCCGAGCATAACGGCGGCGAGGCAGTGCGGGTCTCTATGTGGCTCTAGTGGGGTGGTCACGGCGTGCGTGTGGTTCTAGCGATCAAGACGGGCGAGATGAGGGAACGCCAGGCGCTCCCAGCGATCCTGTCCCCGGTGGAGTTGTCGCGGCGGCGGTGGTGCTCTAGCCATGGTGCGGTGTGGCCTCTGGGGTCCTCCGGTGGCCTACGCCTACCCGTGATCGCGATCGTGGCGTCTTCCTGTGGCGGGAAGAAACCAGCCAAGGCGGTGGCGTGACATCTACTGCGGTGATGCGGCCGCGGTGGCTCCACCACGGCCATGCGCGTGTTCCCGGCATGCGCCCGTGCGTGCTCGTGTCCATGGGGCTTAGGAGAGGGTCTCAGCGGTGTACGGCTCACTGTCGGTGTTGAGGGCGAGAAGATAGCGGCGCAGGGAAGAGTTGTGGCCGTGTAGCTCCGGAAGCAGTGCCGTGTCGTCCGCTCCGGCTTGATCCGCGGCGGCGCTCCAAGCTCTGGCGTCTTTCCCCCCTTCTTCCTCTTCTCCCTCTTCTCTCTTGGCTCGGGTGGGTTGTGGACGGCCACCGAGGTGGTGGCAGGGCGATGGAACGAGCGCTAGGGCTCCGAGGCTAGGGCTTTTATAGCAGAGCTTGGCCATGGAGCCCGGCGTTCGGCGGCTGGAGATTGTGGGGGATCGGAGGCGTGCATCCCATCCGATGGCCGTGCGTAGTTGCGTGGGCGTGGCGCAAGGGGGGGCAAGGCCATGCCCTGGGCGTGACCCCCTGGCCCACCCTGCCATTGCTGTCAGGGCTCTGTCGTGCGGTGGTCGTGCACGGCGTGGAGAAGAAGAATAGTAGGGCTGACTTGCGGGGTCTAGCGGCAGCGGCTGCAAGTGGAGGCAGGGAGATGTGCAGGCGTGGGCGTTGTGCGTCTGACACGCAGGGTCCAGTGGCAGTGGCAACGAGCGAAGGCGGGGAGCGCGTGGGCGTTGCTGGGCCGCAAGCTGGGCCCCGCGCGCGCTGGGGCTGGCTGGGCCGAGCTGCCTGGGCTTTCGAGGCCTTCTCCTCTTCTCTTTTCTTTTCTATTTTTCATTTCATCTCCATTGTTTAAATTTAAATTTGGTTTTGGTTTTTGAATTCAAAAATTGGTGCACCAAATTCATTAGGGTTTTAGATATGTGACCCACAACTTCCTTAAATATATATATTAGGAATTTATTTAGCCATTTTGTATAACAAAAGTAGGTGTAGTTTTGTTATACAAAAATATGGGTAGTTTTCACTTAAACCTTTGATTTGATTTCTTTTGGTTCATTACTTTAAAAGGGGTCGTTAGGCATTACATGAGACAAATGAAAAGTCCAACTCACAAAATGTATGCAACACTTATTTGTTAGAGATTAAATATTCATAATCAATAAATGACATGCTTATGTGATGACTTGGGTTGGGTTACTTCTAATGCAACTCTTAGGTTAGGTTCCTATACATGACACTCATCATCTCATGGGATTTTCAAAAAAAAATTGTAGTTGGTATTTTTGGTGTGTGGATTTCTGGGTTGTTACAGTCCTACCCACTTAACAGAATCTCGTCCCTAAGGTTAAAGCGTAACGTACTCTTCAAAGAGGTAAGGATATCATAGCCGAAGATCAGACTCTTTCTCCCATGTTGCTTCTCTCTCAGCTTGATTACTCCATTGGATCTTGCATATAGGAATAGTCTTGCTTCGGGTTTCTTTGGTATCTCTACCCATAATTCTGATAGGATGTTCTCTATACTCAAGTGTATCAGTCGGGATCACGTCATCGGGCACTCTCAAATATTTGCGTAGCTGGGATACATGAAATACGGGATGTACACCCATCAATTCCTTAGGTAACTCAACTTTGTAGGCGAGTTTTCCAATTCTCTTGCAAATCTTGTAGGGGCCAACAAATCTAGGGGCAAACTTGCCTTTCACATGGAATCTGACAGTCCCACGTAGCGGAGATACTTTGAGATAGACGAAGTCCCCCACATTAAACTTAAGTTCTCTTCTCCTTTTGTCAGCATAGCTCTTGTATCGACTTTGAGCAATTCTCAAATTCTCTCTTATTTGAGCAACTCCTTCTTCGGCATCTTGAATCTTAGCGGAATAAAAAAATGATCTTTCACCCGATTGAGACCACATCAATGGTGTCTTACATGGTCTACCATACAGAGCTTCAAATGGTGACATCTTGATACTGGCTTGGTAGCTGTTGTTATAAGAGAACTCTACATAGGGTAAGCACTTCTCCCAATCAGAGCCATAATTCAATACACTTGTGCGAAGCATGTCTTCTAAGATCTGATTTACTCGTTCTGTCTGTCCATCTATCTGCGGGTGGTAAGCGGTACTGAAATCAAGTTTGGTTCCAATGGACTGGTGCAGAGCTTACTAGAATCGGGATACAAACTGAGGACCACGATCAGATACAATACTAGAGGGAGCTCCACACAGTCTGAGAATATGCTCAATATATAGATCTGCTAATTTTTCTACATTGGTCTTGGTCTTCACTGGTACAAAGTGAGCAATCTTGGTCAAACGATCAACTATCACCCAGATGGAATCATTGCCTTTCTGTGAACGGGGCAATCCAATTATGAAATCCATGGATATACTCTCCCATTTCCACTTGGGAACGTCAAGAGGCTTTAGAATTCCTGCAGGCCTTTGATGTTCAGCCTTGACTCTATTACAGGTGTTACATCGTGCTATATGTCCTGCAATGTCTGTCTTCATGCCTTTCCACCAAAAGCGTCTCTTCAAGTCTTGATACATCTTAGAATTTCTAGGGTGAATGCAGTACTTAGAGTCATGGGCTTCTGATAGAATTTCCTCTCATAGGGCTAGATCAGAAGGTACATAGATTCTATCCTTGAACTAGATGGTCCCTTGTTTATCTTTATGGTGGTTGGTCTTGTAGCCTAGTTTCATCATACCACGGAGATATTCAATCTCCTCACACTTTTTCTGAGCTTGACAGATGCGATCTGTGAGATCATACTGTATACAGAGCTCATTCAACAAGCCATGCGGTAGTATCTCAAGTTGGAAATCATCAATCTTTTCCTTGAACTCAGGTGGTACAGATTCAATGATCAAAGTGTGACAGTAGCTCTTACGGCTGAGAGCATCTGCGACTACATTAGCTTTCCCCGGATGATAGTGAATTTCCAGATCATAGTCCTTGATCAACTCTAGCCATCGGCGTTGCCTCATATTCAGATCTTCTTGAGTGAAAAAGTACTTCAGGCTCTTGTGATCGGTGTAGATATCGCACTTGTTGCCTATCAAGTAGTGCCTCCAAATCTTCAAAGCATGCACAACTGCTGCTAACTCAAGATCATGAGTAGGGTAACGGTTCTCATGTTCTTTCAACTGTCGAGAAGCATAAGCTATCACTCTCCCATCTTGCATCAGTACACAACCAAGTCCTTGATGGGATGCATCATAATAGACCACGAAATCTTTGATGATATCAGGCAATGCTAGCACAGGGGTTGTGGTAAGCTTCTGTTTCAATTCCTAGAAGCTTTGTTCGCTCTCGGGCGTCCATTCAAACTCCTTAGTCTTTTTCAGAAGGTTGGTCACTGGATGAGCTATCTTGGAAAAGTTCTCGATGAATTGATGATAATATCCAGCCAGTTCCCAAGAAACTTCTGACTTCTATCACATTATAGGGTTGTTCCCATTCTTTCACAGCCTCAATCTTAGCTGGGTCAACTACAACACCTTCAGCTGATAGTACATGGCCTAGGAAGGCAACTTCCTGTAGCTAAAACTCGCATTTGCTGAACTTTGCGTAGAGCTGGTGTTGGGCTAGTTTCTCAAGTACAGTTCTCAGATGATGTTCATGTTCTTCAGCGGTAGGTGAATAGATAAGGATGTCATCAATGAATACTACCATGAACTTATCCAGATCATCCATGAAAATCTTATTCATCATGTTCATGAAGTATGCGGGAGCATTTGTGAGTCCAAAGGATACCACAGTGAACTCAAACTACCCATATCTAGTCACGAAGGTTGTCTTTGGGATGTCACTCTCTCGAATCTTCATATGATGATAACCAGATCTGAGATCAATCTTAGAGAAATACTTGGCACCTCTAAGCTGATCAAGCAAATCATCAATCCTTAGCAGGGGGTACTTGTTCTTGATGGTGACTGCATTCAAGTTCCGGTAATCAATGCACATTCTCATCGAGCCATCCTTCTTCTTAACAAATAGAACAGGGAATCCCCAGGGTGAAGCACTGGGTCTGATATATCCCTTCGAGATGAGCTCATCAAGCTGTTTCTTGAGCTCGGCCAGTTCATCGACTGACATGCGATAGGGTCTCTTGGCAATGGGTCCTGTTCCCTGGTAAAGAGATCAATGATGAACTCTACATCACGATCTGGTGGCATACCCAGGTAATTCTTCAGGGAATACATCGGGATAGTCTCTGACCATAGGCACATCATGAACTAGTCTTTTCCTCTTCTTGTGATTCTGAACTTGCTTTAAGGGCACATAGGATAGAGGTGGACTTTCCAGACCGGGGTTCACATCTAATAATTTGGCCTGATGGATGGGTCACTTGGACGTATCTAGGTGAACATGCTATGATACCTCAGTGAATGGTTAGCCAATCCATGCCTAAGATGACATCTAGGTTTGTGGAAGGTAACAGGGTTAGGTCGGCTTTAAAGGTAAGACCCTCAATGGTAAGACTCACTCCCTTACAGATGTGGGTGCATTTTAGGTCTCCTAAAGGTGAGCTGGTGATGATAGGCTTTTCACGTGGGGTTACAAGCAGGTCATGTTCTCGTACAAACTTGGATGATATGTACGAACAGGTGGCTCCAGAATCAAATAGAACTGATACAGTATTGCCTTTAACTAAAAACATACCGTACACCATATCAGGGGCAGTCTGTGCTTCCTTGGTGTCCAGATGGTTGAGACATCCACGGGTAGCAGATCCCTTGAACTGAGACTTCTGAGCAGCTGAGTTCTGAGGACATTCAGCGGCTTTGTGACCTGGTTGGCCACAAGCGAAGCAGGTGAAAGGCACACTGCCTGTAGGGGTTGGCGCGGGTGCCTTCTAGTTTCCAGTGCTTGGTGTGCAACAGTTCTGTGCTGGGCGTTCATTCATAGAGCGGGAATGGTTGAAACGATCCTGAGTGTTGCGGTCCTGAGCATAACGGTCCTTGGTGTAATGATCCTGAGCAGGGCGGGAGTATTTGGTGGTGTAGCCTCCACTACCCTTACTCAATCTAGGGTTGTCATCCCTGTTGTGGTGTGAGCGTTCCCTAGATGGTGCATCTCTACGGAACCTCTTGCGATCACGGCCACGAAAGGACTCCTCAGGCTTGCGCTTCCTCTCCTTGTACTCCTCTCCAGCTTCAGCACGATCTTTCTCAATCTAGATGCAGTGATCCACCAGAGCACGCAGTGTGTTACTCTCAATACCGCCAAACTTCAGCTTGATGTGCGGGTTAAGTCCCTTACGGTAATAGTTAAAGGGTCGAGATGGCAGGACTAGAGGGGGGTGAATAGTCTTTTCTAAAATCAATCGCGTCGGCTTACCGAAACAAGTGCGGAATTATAACTATCGGTCTAGCCAAGACTACACCCCTCTATCTAAGTTCTCTAGCACCTTCCAAAGATACTAATCAAGCAACAAAGGTGCCGGGCTAGCTAGAGCTCACCTAACCAATTTTAGGAGTAAGGTTACATAAACCTATGCCACTAGTACTTTAAGCAACAAGGGAGCTCCTACACATGCTAGTAAGCAAAAGCACAAATCTAACTAAGCTCACTAGCAATGCTCAATAACAAGGCAACCAATGCCTAATTAGAGAGTGCAAATACTTAGCTACACAAACTAAGCAATGTGACTAACAAGGTTACACAAACTAAATTAGCCACGCACGGGAGCTACTTCTATGCTACACAAGCAAGAAGGTAACTAGTAAGCTACACAAGCTATCTAATTACAAGAGCAACTACACAAGCTTAATATATATAAAGGTAATTGCAAGCTTATGTAATGGGGATGCAAACCAACAGGGAAGAACAAGGTTGACACGATGATTTTTCTTCCAGAGGTTCACGTGTTTGCCAACACGCTAGTCCCCGTTGTGTCGACCGCTCACTTGGTGGTTTGGCGGCTAATTAGCATCACCCGCTAAGCCCGCACGTCGAGTGATGCAAGAACCTACCCCTTGAGTGAGGATAGCTCAATGACACGCTTTACTAGAGTTGCTCTTTGCGGCTCTCGCGGGGCGAGCACAATACCCCTCACAAGCACTTCTCCGGAGCGCCGCACAAGCTTCTTGCGTGCTTCGACGGAGACCACCACCAAGCCATCTAGGAGGTGGCAACCTCCAAGAGTAACAAGCACCACCGGCTTGTAACTCGATCACCTAGTGCCACTCGATGCAACCTCACGATGCAATCGCACTAGAATCGCTCACTCACATAATCGAATGATCACTATCAAGTATGTGTGAGATGGAGGGCTCCTAAGCACTCTCAAGCATGGACACAAAGTCCCCCAAGGTGCTCCACACCAGCCATGGCCGAATGGCCACTTCTATTTATAGCCCTAAGGGCTAAACTAGCCAGTTACCCCTTCACTAGGCAACTGGTCGGGCCGACCGGACGCTCCGGTCAGTGTTGATCGGATGCTGGACCTCAGTGTTCCGGTCACCCGCAGACGGCCACTGTGTCCCGATTCCAACGGTCACTTGACCATGACTAGACGCAGCAGCTTTCAACTAACTGGACGCTGAACCCCCAGCATCCGGTCATTTCCAGTAAGGTACCGACCTCAACCGGATGCGTCCGGTCACACTTCATCGGACGCAGCCAGCGTCCGGTCACACTCCAGCTTCTGCGTCACTCCACGTTAGCGCGACCGGACGCAGGCAGGCAGCGTCCGGTGCTTTTGAATCCAGCGTCCGGTCACTTGACCGACGCTGGCATCTCCTCCATTCTCTTCACCCTTGCTCAAGTGTGCTAACCACAAGAATTTACATCCGGCGCAATAGAAAATAGGCATTCCATTTTCCCGAAAGCGCCGAAGGGAAATCTAGTCGAATATTATATCCACGAAGGGAAATCCACAGAGTCGAAGTGTAATAAGACCGTTGTAGATCATATTACCCAAATTCCAGTCGAATATCATATCCATACAATGATAATATCAGAGTACAAATAGTGCGGAATACATAAATTATTACATCGCCACATTAGCGGAATCAAAAGTAGCATTCATTCAGAACAGCTTGAAGATAAGATCGCCAAACTCGAGCGTAGGCACAAGACCCTCAACCGTCAAACTCCTCGGAGCTATACTCCTCAGCAGAACCTGTGTGCCAAAATTTATCAGTACGATTTGTACTGGCCACTCCCAACCCTATGAGCATTGCTTTGTGTAAATTAGATGCAAATTGGATGTAATCAAGAGGAACCTATAAGGCTGGGGTTTCCTATGCATTAGTAAATCAAGTATATAATAATAGTCGGTCGAGTTTTAACTCCATTCACACACCCATTCCACCCCCTTCCCCTTCTAGAGCCAGGAACGACAACCACCATCCCCACACCAACATCATACCACAGCCATACCATCGCTCAGTCGATAGGCCAACTCTCTCTTGGCACTGTCTCAAGGCCCTGTAGCCTCTGGCTACGTCCGAACACTCATTCCCAGGGGAGAAAAGAAGGACTCATCTCTCTATCTAGTTTAAGCGAAACCTAGGAAAGGTCCATAGCCGACTAGTCGGCATATGTATCGATCGATCAACCATACACTCTGCAGAGGTTTTACATAACCACAAGATTCGCCTTCCTCGCTGACCGTCGTCAACTAGGCTGATTCCGACCGCTTGCTAGCCTAGGATAATGCCACTCTACCATTTAGCCCTGGTACACCCCAAGTCTAGTCTGGGGTGGCTGAAACTGTGAGTCATGAGCCAGGTCCACAAGGTCTCCATGAAGTCTCGGAAGGGTGTGGGAGAAATCCTCCGCACCCCGTACCTTCCTCACACTGTCCGCTATCAATCTAGCAGTAGTGGCAATATCCTACCAAGTAGTCCGGCCGTCCCGCACCATATAGGGCGAGTGGTACGTAAGGCTTCCCGGTGAGTCTGAGTACTAGTAAGTCCTTAGGTTTGACCAAGTTAGAATGTCTTCATCAGGGTTTCCATTTACTGTGCCACCACAGCACCTCCACCCTAGGCTCCTCCCATCACAGGATCACACCCAAGGCCACCTCATTTACCATTTACCCACCACAGGTATCCATTCTAGGGGTGCCCAGGTAGCACCCCACGGCAAGACTTGCCCCAGGCTCGTCGTATACTCCAACTTAGTCGACACAACCCTCACCCTCCACGCACCTAAGTCACACTCACAGTACTCTCCCCATAGTCTAGATAACACTAGTTTCCACCACGCATCATTATAGTGCAAGCGTAGTAGAAGTAGTAAGCAATGAAATATCATAGCAAGCGTGTGACTAGCCTAACAGCAGGGTGAGCAGGGGTAAGGTCACATCAAGGTATAGGCCATCAAGAAAACATACTACCATGCAAGTCCTACCACAATGTGATCATGACAATAAAGTAAGCACTAGCATTTCTATTTTAGCTATGCGTAATAGGTGCTACGAGATTGGGTGGGATGTGTCACCTTCAGTGTAGTCGTCTCTGTACTCCTCATGGTACTCACGATCCTCGTCCGTCTGGTTCTCCTCCGAGTCTACAAACGACCGCATTATAGTCGCGTTAGCGACGTCTATAGAATAGCACAAAGAAGCAATGAAAATTCAAAAGAGCCAAATGCACTCAAACATGGGTCCATTGCATAGAGCTTGATTTTAGATGAATTTTGGTCCTGGTTTCGTATTTTTCCGAGGTCGTATGAATTAGTTATGAATTTCCGAAGATTAAATCTATTTCTGAAAATGGAAAAAGGCTGAATTAATCCTGGGCTGACACGTGTCATGCTGGGGTTGGTCCACGTGGCTTGCTGACGTCAGCATGACGTTAGCATCACAGTTCTGAGCTGACTAGTGGGGTCCGGATGACGTCAACATGACCTCAGCATTACGTCATCAACGTCATGCTCACCGATAGGTGGGGCCAGAGGCTATTGAGTCACTGACAGGTGGGTCTGGTCAAAGTCAATGGTGAGTCAACAGTCAACATCTTTGGTCAACGGTCAGGGTCACTGACGTGTGGGGCCAGGGCTGCTGACGTCATCAGCTGATGTCAGCGTAACGTCAACATGACGTCACCTCGACTGTGCTAGCTTTTGACATGTGGGTCCCGCGTGACGTTATCACGACGCCAGCATGACGTCATCATCTGACGTGTGGGTCCAGCAACACTGTGTCGCTGACATGTGGGGCCAGGTCAACGGTCAATGTTGATCGGTCAATACGGGCTGGGTCCGAACTGGGCTCTGGTGGGCTCGGGTTGGGCCGGTCTGGGCCGGGCTGACCCGGACATGTGGCACGCTGTGATGCTACCACATTGCGGTCGTGGGCCTTTATTGGGCTTTGTCCACAGCGTGGCTCACATCGTGTGGTTCACGGTGGACCAGCGCTCATGGTCCATAGACCTACGGCAGGGCGCATGGTGGACCAAGTCCACCGCCTCTTCTCCTTGGCTTGGCTCACGTGCACCGAGCTCACGCTCGGGTGGTCAGCGAGGGGGGGTGTTCCCCTGTTTTCTTTCGCGGCGGTGCTCCCGTCGGCGGCGAGCGCCCGGTGAGCCCCCGTGGCAGTGCTGATGTCCGATTGGAGAGGGGAAAAGCTTCCTCGGGTCACGGCGACTGCGTCTGTGGGGTCAAGGTGGTGGCCATGGCTTCCCGCGACGCTGGCCATGGCGATCAGTGGCTCAAGCTCCACCGGCGTGCGAGAAGGCACGGGTGCTGCGGCATAGGCCATTTCTGTGGTGCGCGTGGGCGACACGGTGCTCCAGTGAGCATGTTGGGTAGGTCGAGAGGTCTTCTAGGGGCTCCGGTGACTTTGGCCACGGTGGCGGCCTTCCGAGCACAACGGCGGCGAGGCGCGCAGGTCTCTACGTGGCTCTAGTGGGGTGGTCACGGCGTGCGTGTGGTTCCAGCGATTAAGACGAGCGAGATGAGGGAACGCCAGGTGCTCCCAGCGAACCTATCCCCGGTGGAGTTGTCGTGGCGGCGGCGGTGCTTCAGCCGTGGCGCGGTGTGGCCTCCGGGGTCCTCCGGTGGCCTACGCCTACCCGTGATCGCGATCGTGGCGTCTTCCATGGCGGGAAGAAACCAGCCAAGGCGGTGGCATGACATCTACTACGGTGATGCGGCCGCGGTGGCTCCGCCATGGCCGTGCGCGTGTTCCCGGCGTGCGCCTGTGCGTGCTCGTGTCCATGGGGCTTAGGAGAGGGTCTCAGCGGCGTACGGTTCACCGTTGGTGTTGAGGGCGAGAGGATAGCGGCGCAGGGAAGAGTTGTGGCCATGTAGCTCCGGAGGTAGTGCCGTGTCGTCCGCTCCGGCTTGATCCGCGGTGGCGCTCCGAGCTCTGACATCTTTCCCCCCTTCTTCCTCTTCTCCCTCTTCTCTCTTGGCTCGGGTGGGTTGTGGACGGCCACCGAGGTGGCGTCGGGGCGACGGAACGAGTGCTAGGGCTCCGGGGCTAGGGCTTTTATAGCAGAGCTCGGCCATGGAGCCCGGCGTTCGGTGGCTAGAGATTGAGGGGGATCGGAGGCATGCATCCCATCCGACGGCCGTGCGTAGTTGCGTGGGCGCGATGCAAGGGGGGGCAAGGCCATGCCCCGGGCGTGACCCCCTGGCCCGCCCTGCCATTGCTGTTGGGGCTCTGTCACGCGGTGGTCGTGCACGGCGTGGAGAAGAAGAATAGTAGGGCTGACTTGCGGGGTCCAGCGGCAGCGGCTGCAAGCGGAGGCAGGGAGACGCGCGGGCGTGGGCGTCGTGCGGCTGACACGCGGGGTCCAGCGACAGCGGCAACGAGTGAAGGTGGGGAGCGCGCGGGCGTTGCTGGGCCACATGCTGGGCCGCGCACGCGCTGGGGCTGGCTGGGCCAAGCTGCCTGGGCTTTTGAGGCCTTCTCCTCTTCTCTTTTCTTTTCTATTTTTCATTTCATCTCCATTGTTTAAATTTAAATTTGGTTTTGGTTTTTGAATTCAAAAATTGGTGCACCAAATTCATTAGGGTTTTAGATATGTGACCCACAACTTCCTTAAATATATATATTAGGAATTTATTTAGCCATTTTGTATAACAAAAGTAGGTGTAGTTTTGTTATACAAAAATATGGGTAGTTTTCACTTAAACCTTTGATTTGATTTCTTTTGGTTCATTACTTTAAAAGGGGTCGTTAGGCATTACATGAGACAAATGAAAAGTCCAACTCACAAAATGTATGCAAAACTTATTTGTTAGAGATTAAATATTCATAATCAACAAATGACATGCTTATGTGATGACTTGGGTTGGGTTACTTCTAATGCAACTCTTAGGTTAGGTTCCTATACATGACACTCATCATCTCATGGGATTTTCAAAAAAAATTGTAGTTGGTATTTTTGGTGTGTGGATTTCTAGGATTGTTACAACAGTGCCTAATGTTGTGAGTTCTGTTTCCATTGTAGACTTCGTTAAGATAGTCTGCTTGCAAGACTTCCAGGAAACAACACCACCTTCAAGCGAAAACACATATCTACTTGTGGCATAAAGCTCATCAGCATCAAAAATCCAGTTGGCATCACAGTAGCCTTCCAGCACTTTTGGATGTCCAGTATAACAAATATCATAGCTCATGGTCCCTTTTAGGTAGCGCATTACTCTCTCAAGAGCACGCCAGTGATCATCTCTCGGGTTTAACATAAACCAGCTCAGCTTGCACACAACAAATGAGATGTCAGACCTTGTTGCACTAGCAAGATACATGAGCGAACCAATGATCTGGGAATATCTCAACTAATCCCTTGCTATTCTTCAATTTTTCCTCAATAGCACACTAGGGTCATAAGGTGTAGGAGCAGGTGCACAGTCACTGAACCCAAAGCAACGTAGCACCTTTTCCACATAGTGGGTTTATAACAGAGTTACCCCACCATCACCTTCTCTTAGAAGCTTGATATTAAGAATAACATCAGCCTTTCCCAAATCTTTTATCTCAAAACTTTTAGATAGAAATTTCTTCACCTCCTCGATCACTTTGAGGCTAGATCCAATGATCAATATGTCATCAACATCTAAGCACAAAATGACTCCTTCACCCCCACAATACCGATAGTACACACATTTGTTAGCTTTATTCATAACAAAGCCAGCAGATGTTAAAGTTCTGTCGAACTTCTCGTGCCATTGCTTAGAAGTTTGTTTTAGGCCATATAATGACTTTAATAATTTACACACCTTGCCTTGTTGACCATTTGCTACAAATCTATCCGGTTGATCCATATAGATCTCCTCCTCCAACTCTCCGTTTAGGAAAGCTGTCTTAACGTCTATTTGATGAACGATAAGACCATAAGAGGCTGCCAGAGAAAGCAAAACTCGAATTGTGGTCAATCGGACAACCGGTGAATAAGTATCAAAGAAATCATCACCTTCCTTTTGAGTATAACCTTTGGCCACAAGCATTACCTTGTACGTCTCAATAGTACCATCAGGCCTAAGCTTTTTCTTGAACACCCATTTGTAACCTATAGGCTTGCACCCATAGGGGCAATCAACAATTTCCTAAGTTCTATTAGATATAACAGAATCCATCTCACTTCGTACTGCTTTCTTCCATAAGTCAGCATCAGGAGAGGAATATGCCTCTTCAATGGTCGTTGGAGTGTCATCCACAAAGTACACAATATAGTCATCACCAAAAGACTTTACAGTCCTCTGTCTTTTGCTTTTCCTAGTGATTATAGTGTCATCCTTCTCAAGATTTTGCATATAGGGTTCCTCAATTTGTTTTATTGGAATAAAATTTTCATGCTCATGGGGAATTATAAATTCATGACCAGTTGTGCTAGGTGCATTTTTCATGGGAAACTCATTCTCAAAAAAATGTAACGTCTCTAAATTCTATGATTGTATCGACAGCCATCTCAGGAACACTAGAGTTTATAATTAAAAATCTATAACCTACGCTGTGAATAGCATAACCAAGAAAGACATCATCAATAGTCTTTGGTCCAAGCTTTCGCTTTTTGTTTATTGACATATTTACCTTTGCCAAACAACCCTAAGTTCGTAGGTAAGAGAGATTTAATCTCTTCTTCTCCTATTCCTCGAATGGTGTAATTTCTTTGTTCTTTGTGGGCACTCTATTTAGAACATGACATGCTGTCAATATAGCCTCACCCCACCATTCCTTAGATAGTCCCGCAGTCTCCAACATAACATTAACCAAATCAGTTAGAGTGCGGTTCTTTCTCTCTGCAATCCCATTGGACTGTGGTGAGTATAGTGGCATCCTCACATGAATAATTCCATGCACCACGCAAAACTCAAAAAATTCATTTGAGAAATATTCTCCTCCGCGATTGGACCGCAAACGCTTGATTTTATTCTCAAGATGATTTTCTACCTCAGCTTTATAGACTTTAAAACAATGCAACGCTTCATCTTTTGTTTTTAGTAAATACACGTAGCAAAATTTAGTGTAATCATCTATAAATGTCATGAAGTATCGTCTGCCGCCTTTAGTCAATTCGCCATTCATTTCGCATAAATCAGAATGAACGAGTTCTAATGGTGCCAAGTTCCTCGCCTCAGCAGCCTTGTGAGGCTTGCGCGGTTGCTTTAATTGCACACACACCTAGCGCTGAGAATCTTTGACTAAGTTAAATTTCAGGATTAAATTCAGATTTGCAAGCCGCGTGAGATAGCTAAAATTAATATGACAAAATCGTGAATGCCATATATTCGACTCATCCGAAATATTAATATTGTTTACCACTTTATTACACATATCATCAAGCAAAGATAAGCAGAACAAGCCTCTGCAATCATAATCTTTTTCAACAAATGTTTTATGTCTCGACACAACACATTTATTGGACTCAAGTATAATTTTTAAGCCATCACAACACATCTGAGAAGCGCTGACAAGATTCTTCTTGATGGATGGGACATGCTACACGTTCTTTAATAGCACCGTCTTTCCCGAAGTAAACTTCAGAACGACCGTACCAGCATCAAGAACACACGTATGCGAACCGTTTCCCATCAGCAAGGCTCCACTCCTGCCGGCCTAATAGAAAATAAACAAAGAAGCATCAGCACACATATGAATATTAGTACCACTGTCCATCCACCACTCAGGTGAAAGACAAACTGAATGAACAAAAGATAAAGAATTACCATACCCAAATGTTCCTCCTCCAGTCTCGCTAATTACTATGTTTGCTGATTTCTTTTCTTGCTTATATTTACGGTCTGGGCACGCACTTGCCCAATGCTCATCACTCCCGCAAACAAAGCATCCTGCACCTTTCTTGTTATTTTTCTTCTTAAACTATGCAATCTGCTTAGGTTTTGCATTGTTGTTCTCTTGCCTGTTCTTCTTTTTTATTACGAGATGCAAATGAGTTTTTATTCTGCACCATATTGGCTGCGGAAGACTGAACTCCTTTTCTACGGTTGTCTTTTGCTCTCGCCCTCTCCTCAACATTAAGAGATCCAATAAGCTCATCCACGCTAAACTCTTGTCTCTTGTGTTTTAGAGAAGTAGCAAAATCCCTCCAAGAAGGTGGTAACTTAGCGATTATACCACCGGCACAAACTTGTCGGGCAACAAACATGGAAAATGTTCTAGTTCCTTCGCTAGCGCCTGTATCTCATGAGCCTGTTCGACTACAGAACGGTTTTCAACTATTTTGTAGTCATATAGCTGCTCCATAAGGTACAGCTCACTGTCAGCATCAGAAACCCCAAACTTTACTTCAAGAGCATCCCATAACTCTTTGCCTGATGTGCAAGATATGTAGTTTTTCTCATACTTAGGATGAAGTGCACTAATCACGGCGCCTCGAAACAGGTTATCGGCGGCCAAGAACTTTCGCTCCTCCTCAGGAGTAAACTGTTCAGGCTTCCCCTGTGCGGCGTGATAGTAGTTCATCGCAGTCAATCACAATACCGTCTTGGCACACCATATCATGAAATTCTTGCCATCAAAATTATTTGGCTTCAAAGCAGCAGCAAAACCACTGACAAAAAATTACCTAACATTAGGTTTTCGGATTGTTAGGAATTTAGGCAATTTCGTTATCAGTTTAATCCAGAAAAATAACATCAGCAGGTTTGCGACGACATATATGTGCATGTGTATATTTCGTATGAACACTACAGCATGCAGAGATGACATACTGGTGAATACAGTAAAAACACAAAGTACAGAAATCACAGAGATTAGACTGTACCCAGCGGAGGGTCCCATGCCGAGGGCATTGGCGCTCCCCAAAAACCTAATCGCCGCGCACCCCGTGTAAGGTTCTCTGGCGGACGAGGGTTCCGAAGGCACCTGCACTCCCGCTACTCCGTGCACGCAGAGGTACGGGACGGAGAAACCAGAAGGCTGCGGAAGTGTGGTTCTCTCGGGAGTGGTTGCGGAAGGAGTCGATCTCGGATATATGGGGACGGAGAGAAGAGAGGCAGCGGAGAATCCTAGGAGACGGAGACGGAAGCGGAAGAGACCGTAACGGCCGCAAACAGTTCGCCTCCACCATCAAGGGGAGTAACTCCTGTTGTTATGTGGATTAAGTGGCAAAAGACTGACCACGCCCGCTCACTCGCCGCCCGCCTCGCCACGTCCTCGGCCGGCGGTGGCGGCGGCGCGCGCGCGTGTGGCACGTATTTGTCCTTCTCTTAGCTTCTTAATTTAAATGAATAATTTTCAATCATATAAGCTGAGTCAACGTTTAGTCAAAACTCCGTATGGTATTAAACCATACAACGCTTATTATTACGCACCGTAGAGTTTTATTTGATTCATTGAATATTATATGCGGTTGGCACTTGCGCGGCACAGGCAGCGTAGGAAGGGGGCGCCAGGCAGTGTGCAGTGGCGTTACAAGCTCTCCCGTGCTGAGGTCTCCACTGAACCGGCAAAGGTTCTGGGACCATATACTCTTGGGAGACAGTTCTTGCTCAGCGATGGATGCTTAATTCGGCATATACCTGCTTTCAGTGTTGGTATAGTATTTTTCTCTCATAATAAAATAAGCATCAGACGACTTATTAACCGCAAAAACCATCAGCCGAACAGCTCAGCACATTAGGGTGTTGTTTCTTTCAGCGCAGGCAACGGCAACATGAATCGGAACTGAAAGCCAGCGCCAACCGTTCCATGCCAAGAGACCAAGAGTTAACATGACTCGTCTGGTTGGATGTGATGACGGGGCAGTGGAGTCTGATTTTGTCGCTGAGCCTTCCTGACTCCGGGAAGGGAGTGAATGGCGCTGGGAGAGGAGGGACAACAGTTTTATATCCATTCACGCTGCGACCTATTACTGGCTGATCCTTCCAAACGTCAAACCGCGCAATCCATTCCCACTGTGAAGCGGTGACGGGCTCAAATCGTCCAAACAAACAGCACCTAGGTACGAACCCAATTTTGCCGATCCATCTCTGGATCATTCGACAATCGCAATCAACTTTAGCATGAAAACCGACTAAAACATGGGGAAACATTCAAAAATGCAAAAGGAAACACATGGGGGAAACATACATAAGTGCAAAAGGAAACAAAAGCTTTCCAAGCAAACAGAACCAATGGTTAGATTACAAACAGGCCGGGCTCATACAGAGATCAATGACAGGAACACCACGCTATACACTTCATAACAGCACGAGGATTTATCATTAGGGAAAAAGGGGAGATTTCTGTGTGATGTTTCAATGTGGAAGCATGACCATGTAAGCACGGGATGAGTCCCCCAAGAAACATCATCATTATAGTGGATATTCTTACAGACTACAAAGTACCTACAAGGATTCAGGTAGTATATAGAAGTAGTCACATAAATAACAGATCCCTTTCAGAGTGGTCGCAAATGTTAAGATACACCAAACATATACCGTGCTAGGACACTAGTTTCAAGCTATTTTACAAAGTCATACTCCATTCCTAACATGGGCTTCCTCAATTGTCCTCGTCAAAATGTACTATCGTGCAGACTGCACTACAATGAATCCCATTACAGCATCACCAGACATGACTCAGATGGTCGCTGTGGCAGTGTGGGGTCAGCAGACAAGAAAACTTCCATATGGAGGAACTGTTTACCATGAACCAATGCCACCAAGAAACATTTTACAAAATAGAGACTTTGTTCAAGTTAACTGACGTGTTATGTTTTGTAACTGTGTATGGAGGTCTATGAAGAAACAGTGCCTTTGGAAACTGTGGTACAAAAGAATGGGTCGACCTGACAAAACAAGTGGGATAATATCAATAGAAGTTAGAACAGTCAATCCGTGCAGTTTAGAGGATAAGCACATACCTTGGATGAATAGTGGTTAAAAGACAACATGCACAGATGTGGGCAAGATGCATCAATCAATCGGATGCTTATCTGTTTGCCTGGTGGTGTATTGGGCAGAAATCAGAAGCAAGGACAGGAACGCACTAGCCACAAATATAGCATCAAACCAGCGGTGGTAGAAGTCAAATTGGATATCACCACCCAAAACATCAGTAATGATCACCCTGAGCACAAATGCAATAACAACCATATATTATATTGATGGAACCTGATCATGATTGAAAATTTCAAACCTTATGAAACATAAAAGACATCAAAAGAAGCATAACATCATTTCATTCAACAAGGTTGTTCACAAGGGACCCAGAAAGCCAGAACCCCTTTATTTGTGACATCAATTGTTAAATTGACATATTCACTGTTCTTTCTTTATTAAGTCATATAAACTATCACATTTTAAATATAGTCTCCTGCTTTTACTGGATTTTAAAAGGTAGTGCAGGATCATTACTGAAAATATATAGCGAAAATAAAGTTAAACTAAACAGCGTGTTCAGTTATGGAATACCTATATTCATTTGCCAGGCTTTTTCTTATAAGAAGAATGGAAGATATGAAGTACATGCCCATGATCTCTGATAGGAAAAGGATAACATTGGTTGTCGACCCACTCCCAACTCTAGAAACGGCGAAGAAGAACTGCACAGAAAATGAGACACGACAGCTCAAGTTTAGAGTTAGATTCTTAATAGTTAATACAAAAGAAATCAAGACCACAGATCAATGGAAGGCACCACAAACTCATATACATAAATAGACGTAGCATCCATGAATAAATAATACTCACCTTCATAACATTTGCCAAGAAACCTCGAACAGATATGACAACCAACATCCCAATGAACATCAAAGATATATACTGCAAGTACAAAGGTGAAGCAGGACAAAGGTCGGAATCTCAACGAATATACAACTAGAAGAGGACAGCGATGAAAAAACAAGACAACCTAATATTACATTTAAGAAGGCAACAAGTCATCCACATTCTATTTATGTAGTGTACACTACATAGAGGCAATTTTTAGATTCATTTTGCAATTATTTCAGCTATGATATACTTACCTGAGATAACAGTGCAACATCAATGCCAATGTCAAAATGTCTCAGGAAAATCGTTATTGTCTTTGTTACAGGATCAACAGAGCCTGACTGGGAGAAAGAAAATGTAGGGAAAATAATTAAAATGTTTGTGGATTTAAAAATATCAAGCAAATGCATTTAGATCCACAAAGGCTGAGAAGTTTGTACCTCCTTAAAGACTACACTCTGCAAGGACTGCAAAATTAAAAAAAGTAATATACATAAGGTTAAATCACAAGTGCGACATTTGAATCGAAGACTGAAAACAAAGTTCCATAAAAATAATCTTTGCAGCAACATGGTTAAGCTAGATAAAACTGTTCCAAAACAGAGTGATTAAACATATATTTGTAATTATGCCCATCAGGTTCAGCATTTTCTGTGTCTCATGGACTTATGGTACATGAAATGAGATGATTTGATGATGCACAATGTATCAATTTGGAGTAATACCTTGAGCATCTTATAAACACAATACACCGACAAAGCGTATCCAAGTAGATTCTGAAGATGCCCTCTCCACGTTCGAGAATACGCAGCAGCTATCTGCAAGGCAATTGCAGGAGAGCACAGAAACAGCTATTACTTAGCCTAAGAAAGATCCACTGCAAACAAACATGCCCAATGGTCACTACTGTTAAATGAACATGCAAGATGCAAAATTGCAAAGGACGGCGATGCTGGCCTCCCTGTACACTGAAGTAAAAGATTCTATAACAAAAAGTGATGTAATTTGGAGTGTGGGTGTGGGAGACAAAAAAAAAAGTAGTTAATATCACAAAAACAAAACTATTTGCGTCTAACCACAAATGAATTACAACTTCTAGGATAACTACACAGTACACAGAACTACAACTACTTGTGCAATCAGTTTCACAATCCTACAACATTTTACATTCATCCACATGGCAGACATTGGCATAGGTCCCCTACATGCAAAATGTTGTAGTTGCTTGAAACAGATGCCTCAGTTAGTTTTAGTTTTGAGAAACTGATACCTGAAGTTGTAGTTCCTTGATACTTATGTGCACATAGTTGTAGTTTTGTGAAATTAACTCAAAAGATAAAGTCCTGTGAAATTTGTGGGAAGTGAAGAGCTATGGAAAAACACACACTCATCTACAAGACTATATAGGGCAAAAAACAAGAAAAAAAAAACTGAGACAGTGAAGTCTTGTTAGAACATTTATGTTATTTTTCTAAGATTTTATGGCATAGGGTATGGACCACCAGCTATATCACTATCACCGAATACTTATATGGCGCAATATCAGTATCATATGAGGATTACAGCTACCAGATGATTTGTAAGATGCTAGGATGAACAACAAGGTTGAGAAAGTAGTGGGGTGTATCCAACTAACTAGTACAAAATATTATCACTGATAATTAGATATCATGCATGGCACACAAAAAAAATACCTTAGCCTGACGGAGTTCATATATCTCAAGGAACAACTGTTTGGAAAGCTCTTCCAGTGCCTGGACTTCTGCTTCTAAGTTTTTTATATCTTCAAGATAGAACTAGGAATTAATACTTATCACCAGCAAAGAAACATGTAAAGCAAACAAAAGCAGGAAACAAGGATACAAGTATACCCTGCTCAGTTTGATCTTCCTGCACAGATCTGACGACAGTTCCCACTATACGCTTCAGAAACGATCTGGCCTTTAGCTTCTGCAAGTAAATGTTCTTTATTCGCTCATGCTGTACATGGTATGCATCAAACAACAAAAGAATTGCCACTTGCAAGTTGCAACCCCAGTGTTGTAATTTATTCCATTTCGTGTTAGATGGAACAATCCATTACCCCTTCAATTCCAATACATGACCACATACCAAAACATGGCAATATCATGTAGTCAAATCTTTTGAGTTTTAATATTTTTCACCTAGTGCATATTTCCATGTAAAACCAATGTGCAGACTCTGAAACATAAGGCAGGGACTAGTAAAGTAAGTACCTCCTCTGATCCTTGAATCCTCTCCATCTCCATCTGGGACAAAATAATTTTCTTCTTCTTAGCAGTACATGTCTCCATGGATTGCATCAGCTGCCGTTCCAAGGTTTTGATGTCTGTTTCATCAATTTCCCTGCAAACCATGATAGTTATAAAATGACCAGTATAACAACGTAAAGATGTAGATCAAAGTTAGTCGTCAGAAGTGAAAATACAATATTGATGAGATCAGCTCCAAACCTGATGAAGAGTGACAGATAACTGTATGGCAGATTGACAGCACCAAAACCAGAAAGAACAGCCATGACACTCACTCCAATCACCCCAATCCTACTGACCAACTGCGGCATCGTAAAAAAACCTGCAAGATGAACATGAAGTCAACCACTATGACACAACTAGGTATGAATTGAGTTACAAACAATTGGCTAGCATACAAAAAGGAATAAGCCAGAGATCAATACTACTTAGTACAATCAATAGTTTGCAACGTCAACAAACCCTTCTCTGGTGAAGGCATGGGGAAGTGAATCCCCATGCGCCAGAACCCGTATAGGAAGACCAGCAGAAAGAGCGCCGCGACGAGCCACGACCGCTCCCTCCTCACCCCTGCAGTCAACAACCGATGAGCCGATCAGGACAGCCGCACACCGCACATAGGGAGAGACCAATGAAGCAATGGGAGATTGATTGGGGGCCGGAACCTGAGTTACGGAGCAGAAGATAGCAGTGGTAGTAGGGGAGCACGAAGACGAGGAGGAGGATGAGGCAGAAGAGGTCGAGGTGCCAGTTGAGGAAGCGCGCATGCTTGGAGAGGACGGGGAGGATCTCGAAGAGAACGAGCTCGAAGAGGTTGCAGGAGAAAGCGAAGACGAGGCCGAAGAGGATCTGCACCAGCACCCGCCGCTCCTCGTACTCCTTGTACAGCCGCCGGTTCAGGAACCACAGCCCCGCCCAGCCCAGCCCCACCAGCGACGAGCCGACGACGGCGCCCTCGTAAACCACTGTGCCCCACCCCATCCCTTTCTGTATTCCTCGCGCGCTGCTGCCACGCTGTGCTGAGCCGGCTGCCGCAACGGTGGTCGGCGACGGCGAGGAGAGTTTCGTCGGAGTCGGATCTCGTGGGAATTGGGGGAGGCGTCCGTAAGACTCTGCCGGTGGCGTCTCCCCTCCCCCACCGGGAACCCCTGCCGCGGTGATGCGCCGTTCATGGGCCGGGCCGGATTTTAAGCCTGATGGCTAATTGGTGGTACTGCAAGGCCTTTGCGTGCGTATGCCTTCTCTCCCCGTCTATACGGGCTTCGGCACTGATATATGGGCCGGACACATAAAACCTACTTTTCGTGGACCGTGCTAGGCTATTCTGTTGGAAGTTTGACTCAGTGTGGACCAGCCCAACAAGATGCAACCAGCATGCATGATGCCTCTTGTGGTCCTGCGGCCGTATTGCGTCGTTTCAGTGTTCTTTCTCCGAGGGTCAGTGGGCCAGCTGAGCCCGGGCCCGTTGATCTTCACGTGGACTAGTTGTCGTGGACACTCGCATGATCCAACGCCGGGACCAGCCGTCCGTACACCGGAGACCACCACTGCTCCATGCCGCGAGACGCAACGAGTTGACTTTTCTCCCTTGTCCCCAACGACCGCTACGACATCATTTCATCCCCCTCTCCCAGCCAGATCCAGACTACACAGCGCGCGATCGGCCGTCACACAAGGCAGCGGCTCGAAGCAATCTGGATGGATGGCTCATGGATAGATCGCACGCTCCATCAAACCGGGGGACCGTTCGTGCTTTCTAGTCATTAGTCACCACTCGCCACCAACCAAAAGTCCGACGACCTAACTCCGTCCAACACCGGGCATGCCACTGTCACCGACGTGCCCGCGCGCGATCCCGGCACGCCCGCACTAGCCGACGCCTACGCGTCCCCGCTAGCTTTAGCCGTCGGTCGTGCCGGGAGAGAGCGAGACCACACCGGCCGGCTCGCCCGAACTCTGGTTCGATCGGTCACATGCGTCGGCACCGTGTTTCCACGCTGATCCGCGATTCCCCCCAAAGGCGTCAGCGTCAAGGACGTACGGGACCCGGTAGAACACGTGACGCGAATCGCACCAGGCAAGTCCTCACCCGCCGTGCCATCGTAGTACAGTGGCACTGCCTTGTCCGGCGGGCCTCATCTCAACTGTGCTGCGTCTGCTCCCTGGATCAGCGAACTAGTGCGTGCGATGACCCACGTCCAGGGTTACAGCCTGTTCCGCCACCAACTATGGAAGCTTTGCGAGAGATCCAGCGCTACTGCGCTTTTTTCTTCTCCGAACACCCACGACTTCGACCTGACGGGTGCCCATGAGCTCGGCCTATGCATCATGTTCCCTTCCGCCTCAACACGTCAAAGCGATCATCAAAAAAGAAGCATGGCGGTGGAGTTTGCTCATAACCACAAGCAACAAGCAAAGGCAGGCTGGCAGCAGATTAAAAGTTGCCATGTCACGTTTGTTCGTGCAACTTAAGCTAAGCTCCGCTCGCTGCTCTTAGCGAGAGAGAGATGGCAAGTTTTGTTTCATGTTCCCTGATGATTTATTGGCTAGACCCAAAACTCATACTGACATACTGTCCACGGTAATGTGAAGTGCAGGGAACATCTTTGAGTTATTACTGATTCATGCAGCGATAAATCTCTCACATGCAGTGGAGCCAGAAAGGGACAGAGACACTGATCACGGAGTAGCAACTAGCAAGAAACAGATCTTTCAAATTGAAAAAGGTCAAATAAACAACCGTGCCACGCAGACCATCCACTTCATACAATTCCAAACGGGTAAAGAGTGTAACATGAAAGAAATAGCATTACATAAGCATATTGTTCGAAAATTTAGGAGCATGAAACTAGTAGTGAAGTATTTGTTGACGCCTCAAGATACGATGAGGCCAGCACCAAAGAGTCGTCAGCTCTGAGACGTTGGGATCCACATGGTACTTGTTCATCTGCAAGGCCGTGCTAGATTTAGAAGGTTTGCAGAACGAAAGGATCAAAACCTGAAAAAAGAACTGTGCTTACCTTGACGGTATTCCATTCGGCGATCTGGAGCTGGTGTTGGAGAAGTCAGAGGTCGCCATGGGAATGGAGATGGAGAGCTGGGTGGCCGAGAAGCCAAGGCTGTTGTCCTCAGCCAGCTCTGGCCACGAGTCCCTTGACTTGGGCCACTCGTCGAAGAAAGGGCGCAGCGTCTGGTTCTCCTGCTTGGCGGTCACAAAGTCGCTCCCGAAGAAAGAGAGAGGCTCCCTCTGGGTCTTCGGCAGTGAGGCAATGGTGCTCTCATCCAGACCGCTCAGCGTGCCGAACACAGGGTAGCTTGTGGCTTGAAATGTGGTGGTTTGGGATGGCAACAGGCGCCATGAGTTGTCCATGGATGTATCCATGCCGCCGGGCAAGAGCTGGCTGTGCTCATCCGACAGAGATTTCACCCCATATGCAGAGTACCTGGATTTCAGATGCCACAAGGAAATGTCAGCAAAAGTAAGCACGTCCGTCTGGAGATCAACATGATCCACCAGCAAATGGACAAACTCTTGTTGGTCACACGACACAAACCATGTTTACTGAAACAGTTGTAGTATTATTGATTGTGCTATTGTGTAGCAGGAATTCTCTGAAAAGCATGCAGCCATTCATGACAAAAGACAGAGAAACAACAGTGGGAAGACCAATCATGTAAGCAAACACAAAGATCATGTGCCCTGCAGGTAACCCTACAATGAGTCAATGACAGCTTGGGTAAAGCGGTGTAAATTTGCAAAGTGCCGAGGGGTGCACAAAAGCTTCGGCGTGGGCGTGCAAAAGGAGATGGCCAAAGGATACTATCAATCTATCAAGCTACTAGCCTTTTCAGATTTATTAGGTTCCAGGCACATGGATGAGACGTTTCCGGGCAGAAAAGAAAAAAACACGCCAGTTTTCTGTGAGCAGTTCTGCCGTTATTTCCAGTCCGACAACGAACATGCAGCGCAAGGAGAAAAACAGCAGCAGTCCGCAGGAGAATAATAAATGGGTACGACAGAGCAGGAACATAAGAGAGATGCAGGCACTAGTTCTGAACATAGAGCCCAGATGTGTTTCATCATCACGATGTAGTGAAGGATGGAACACCCTGCTCTGCGTACCAGAAAGCGTCATCTTCTCAGGATGAAATCAGGTCCCAGAAAGCATGACCAGATCAAAGGGAGCAGAGGGCTAAGCAGAAATCACTGAGTATTTTTTTTTTCTGTGGCAGTCCCCGAGTGTAGAGGCAGAGATTTTTTCAGTTCTTGGCTATACTTGTCCGATGACAGATCTCAGCTAATGACTGGGGCAGATAATAAAAAGTGCTTCTGGTGCCGCACTACTGATCCACGCTGCTGTCTAGTGTCTGTAGTACTGAATGCAAAGCAAAAAAACAATCTAGCACAATGATGAAACAGTGCATCACACAACAGATTAGCAGGCATTCATCATCCAACGGGTGCCATGACCCATCTGACACCGATCAGAGAGCTAACTAACACCATATACTAGTACTAAACAGTGGAATATGTGACAGAGGTTGCAGAAAACATAATGAAACTCACCTGAGATCTTTGCTCCCTCCACCAGCAGCAGTCGCGTAAGCAGCGGCACTGTCCATGTGCAGCTGAGAGGTGGGCCCCATGCCGAACGTGCCACCACCACCACCTACTACCCCGCCGCCGCCGTTGCCGGCGAGGACCGACGGGTACAGCGAGTGGTTCTGGAAGCCAGCAGCGGGCGCGGGCTGGTGGTGCTGCTGCTGCTGCTGCTGCAGGGGGGCGTGCGGCGGGGGCACGAGCTGCGCTTCCACAGGCTTTCTTGAACGGTTGCGGCCGCGGTGCATGTGGCGCTCGCAGTACTTGGAGTCCGGGGCGGCCTCCTTGGAGCACCGCCACTTCTTGCCGTCCGTACGCCGGCACCGCCCGGGCTCCGGGTCCACCTTCTTGCCGAAGTAGGTCCCATACCCAACTGCAAGGAAACCACACACGCAAGAGCCAGTGAGTCAATGGCTATGGCTGGCACGATGCGCATACATGTGTACGTGCGTACGAACACGTTTTGTGTCGGTGCGTATTTGGAGGCCGAGGAGCAATACCGGAATGGGCACTTTTCCAATCAGACGAAAGAACCAAAAATGAAACGCGTGCCATCTTTGCTCCTCCAATCAGACCAAAGAATCAAATATGAAACGCGTCCTTCCAATCTTCCGCACAAGTTAAATCACACAAGAAGTAGATCTACCAACTACCGAGTCATTTTTTTTACGTTGTATTTACGAGCAAGAAAGCAGATGGAAGGGAAATGGTTGGAACTGTGTTTTGGGGGTCCATTAGGTGCAGTGCAGATGGCTAAACCGCAGCAGCAGTGGGAGCGTGGTTAGGCTCCCAACAACCAGACAGGAATAATCCCCAAGAATAGGGACCAATCATCAATAAACTAACCACCGCTTTTGGCCGGAGCCAAGCCTAGCATCTTATCTAATCACATGGAACCAATAAAAAAAACTCCATTAGAACATGAGGCTAAGCTATGGTCGAGAGCAAATCTTCAGCTCCTCCGGCCGGATTAAAAAAACGCTACTCCTAGCCTTTTGGAAATGGAACCGGATCCAGGACGAGATTAAAAAATGACCGGAGACGATTAACAAACGGACGGGGAGGACACCTGAATCCCTCGATCCGAATAAACAACCAGATCACTGCATGGACGACGACGACGACGACGCCGTGGTTGAGCAAATGCAAAAGCGTTAAGCGTGCGAGGGAAGGGATGTAATGGGAAGGCGGCGCGGGGCCGTGCTTACGGGCGGGTTGGTGGTAGACGAAGCCTCGGCGTAGGGGGACGAGGAGGTCCGGCGGGACGGGCACGCCGGCGACGAGGTACTTGTATATGAGCGCCTGGTGCTCCAGCTCCTCGTACTGCGCCGCCGTGAAGAGAGCCGGCCTCGCCACCCACCTGCCGCTCATCGTGTGCTGCTGCTGGTGCTGCGCGGCGTCCTCCCCCACCCTGCAAAGCAAAGCTCGCCGCATTAGATACCTGGAGGAGTCTGCGCGCATCCGGGTGGCATAGAGCACGCGAAGAAGAGGGGCTTTTGCCAGACGGGAGAAGAGGAGATGGCTTACGCGGAGAGAGGGGCGGCGCGGCAGAAGGGGAGGAGGGAGGAGGGGCGGTGATCGGCTGCCGGAGACAGGGAGGCAAAGGGCATCGCCATGTATGCTTCTCTCTCTCTCTCTCCGCTCTGCCGCTGCTTCCGGCCTCTCTTTTAATGTGCTGTGCTTTTGCCTTTTACCTGGCTGGCTCTGTCTCTTTCCCCCTGTCTCGCTCGCTCTGTGCTGTGCCTGTGCCTGAGCCTGTGCCTGTGCCTACGCCGAGCAGGGCGGCTGCTGTGCGTGGCTGTGTGCTACCACTCGCTACCTGATGAGGGGGAGCGGGGCGAGGCGAGGTGAGGAACGGACGGACGACGGACGGGGGCAAAGGGCAAATGGCCTGGGCCTGGCTGGGCTCGCCTTATAGGCGACCGCAGCCGCGTTGCGCAGGGCAGGGCGGTCCGGCGGTGGGATGAGGCCGACACGGGAGGGTTCCAGCTAAGGGACAAGCACCTGCCTGCAGCCCCTGTACTACTGCGTCTCCCTTCCCACCCTCTCTCATCAGCGATATTTCACGGGCCCTCCCTCTCTCCACATGCACACCCCCAGCTCGGCTTGGCTATGTTCGCGGTCGTTTTGGGTTGCGGGCTACAGGCTAGTACCGCCTACTCCCTCGGTCTAAAAAAAAACACAATTATAGCTTTAAATTTGGACACGATAGATATATAGGTTCAAAGCTATAATTGTATTTTTTTTTTAGATGGAGGGAGTAGTTCCGTTCGCTTTGCCGATAAGAAAGACTGGAAATACTGTTGGCTGATTTGCCGTGGGAGAAAAACACTGTATCATTCTCTCTTCGGTTTTGTTGTGCGCAAGGGGAGCGAGAGAGAGGGTGGGGGCGCGGCACGGGCACGTGGCTCACTACCGGAATCCTCAAATTTGCCGAGTATTTTTATGTTTGCCGAGTGTATTTTCTCGGTCACTCTGCAAACAAGCTCTTTGCCGAGTGTTGAACTAAAAACACTCGAAAAAAAACACTCGGTAAACAAAGGGTTTGCCGAGTGTCAAAAAAACACTCGGCAAAACATGGGGTTTGCTGTGTGTCAAAAAAAACACTCGGTAGAACAAGAGGTTTGTTGAGTGTTTTTTTTGCACTCAGCAAAGAAATAAAAAAATCTAAAAAAGAATGCGAAGGGAAAAAATGAGGAAATTTTTTTGCCAGAGTCCAGATTCAGGACACTCGACAAAGCCCCACGCACCGACGCCCTAAAATCACACACCCACGGTCGCCCTCTCCTTATTGCCCCCACTCACACGCGCGCCCTCTCCCTGCCCCCGCTCCCTCTCACTACCTCCTGCCGGCGGCTAGCCCCGGCCCTTCCCCTCCTCTCCTCCCGCCGACGGTCGGCCCCTCCCCTCCTTGCCCCGCGCCGCCCCGGATCCGCTGCCTCCTCTCCTCCCGCCGACAAAGTGGTGCCTTGTATAAATACGTCACTAACCCAACTTTTCCCTCGTTTCCCCCATCTCCTGTCTGGATTAGAGCGGCGGCGGCGGCTCGATCCCACCCGGCGGCGCCCTCTCCCCTCCACCTCGAAAGCCGGCGGCCTTCCCCAGCTCCCTCGCCGGCGCATCCCGTGGATCCATCGAGGAGGCTGCGGATCTGATGACACCTTCATCCTCCCCACCGATTTGGGCGGCACCAGCTGACCTCCTCCACCGTTGATGCTGGTGTGGGCCCGTCGACGTGGAGGTGAAGGTCCGTCGTCGGCGGCGAGGCCTTGATTTGGGGAGGATTCGTCACCGGCGAGGCCTCGATTTGGGGCGGATTCAGTGACGCGGCCTCGATTTGAGGCAGAGGTGGAGGTGGTGGAGGCTGATTCGAGCGCGCTTCGGGCTGAGGAGCGAGGGGCCCTACGAATCTGCCGCCCGTTGAGACCCGACATCTGCAGTCAGGACCAGGAACAAGGATCCGAACCCTACTGCGACACGACTGTCGGCCGCGCGGCTGCGAGGACGTCGACATCGTCACCGGCGACGGTCTCGAATGACTCCAGCTCCTCCAGGTACGCGTTGCCGCTTCGTCCGCCTTTCCCTCCCCGCTCTTCGCCCCTCTGCTCCCGTCGGGTGCGCATGCGAGACTTGTGTGCGTTGCGCCGGTCGTTCCGTGATCCCCGACGTCGTGTTCCGCGGTCGCCAGGACATTGGTGTCGACCCTATTCGACCTGACTGTGCGTTCAGCCGGCCGCTCATTGGTGATGCGCGTCGTGGTGACTCCCTTTTTGCTACCGATGCACCCGTAAGGTCCTGGGCAAGGTGGTTGATAGTTTCATTCTCGTTCCTACTTTGGTTGCGTGCTAGCAGAGTAGTGGGTTTCGCGTTGAGATGCCATCCTGCTAAAAATTCAGAAGCAAACCAACTTGTCTACAACATTTGTTTCAGATTGAATTTATGTTTTGATCGATAAGAATAACTGTGTATTGCAAATCTGTTGGGTGAAATTTGAAGTCATCATATAGTTCTAAAAACTGAAAAGATGAAACGGACCTACCTCAAAACCACCTGTTTCTTAGTTTGGAGATATTCTTCATCAAGGTATTTTATGAGGGTTTTGATTGCTTAGACGGACCATTAGCTCCATCCTCTACTGACACCAAAATCTGTTGGGTGATGCGATTTAAAATGTTCAGCCATAGGGGAAGATGCTTTGAACAAATTAGACTAAAAAATGAAAATCGTACCTGTCACCAAAATATTTCAAGTTATCAGCAAATGCTTTAATACAGTCAATAGAAGTGCTTAGCACTTCCTAGAATTCCAAAAGAGAATTCAGTAGAATACAGCTAGCAGTTGGTGATTGCGATGGTAGCTTGTTGTGCCTTATTCATTTGTCCCTTGTGCATATCAAATGTCAGTTTTTTTTTGTTCTATTTTGTTCCCCGGATTTTAACAGGAAAGTGAAAAATATCTAATGATAATCAAGGGATTGTTTATATTTAGAGAGGAGAAATGTCTGAAAGATCAGTAAAGCTGATTAGGTTCATATGTCTGTTGGGTAGTTACCGAATGCCTGAGTTCAACACAAACATTTCTTTAGCAAAGGTTTCAGTTAGCTGTTTGGCATACAATTTAGCTGTTGAACTGTTAGCCGTTAAGATCTAACCCTTTCTTTTGCTGAACCTCACAATCATGTAAAATAGACATTGCCTCTTCGTTCCAAGTGAGTTCCTTCTCTCAGGCTTTTTTGTTACATTGTTTCAGATGGGAAAACTGAGGTGACACATTCAAAAATATTTCAGTTTTAGGGGAGTGAAATTGAGGGTGCATCCTACAGCTTGGAGATGCTATGAAAACAGTATCTTGAATATCTTGCATGTATCAACCTGATCAATCATTTTGGTATGTGATATTTGCGGAGCTGAGATGATATGGAACCCTAGTCTTGTGCCGCGCTGCTCTCCCCTTCCCTAACTATGCCTTGTGATTTTTTTTGTTTTGTACTACTCTTGAGTGGTTGTGATGAATCAAGTTTCCATTAGAGAACTTCTGCACTTTAGTACCTTATGAGCTGGTACTTGGGATATTTTATTTTGTTTGCTGCTTAACTAGAATGGCTTGTACCAGTACAAGCAACCAGTTCTGTGGCCAGTTCAATTCCCATTAGAGAGAGAGAATTAATTTAAGCTTCAGGTGGAATTAAGTTACAGTTGTCATGCTGATAATGGGTAAATCTGAGCCATTTCTCGAGTTCTTTTGCTCTTATTCTTTTCCTCCAGGTGAGGAAGGAGAAGCTAGGGGATCGAATGTCCAAATAGAACTGGTCTTGTTCGTTCGTCTGATTCTGCTATTCCTTCGTTGTTTCAAGGTCAAGCATAGTCTTCTTCATTTCCTCCCTTTTGCCTTGTTTCGATTTTGTTGGAGTGGACCTTCTTCTACGGCGATTTAGCTTTCATGGTTTGTCCATCTTCATTATTTCGTTTCTACCTCTTAGATCTGGTTGGCACCTTTGTTCTCATTCTGATTTCTTTTGTCATTCGAGGTGTATTGTATTCTTCAGCTATCTGATTCATTTAGATGCGAGTTTGGAGCAATTGATCTTCGGCGACGACAATGTTGGAGGTCAGTTACCGCGTGGGAAGCACGGAGAGCACCCTCTCAATTTTGGAGGTCAGTTGGTCTTTGGATTGTATTTTTGTTTTTGGAGCTTTTGGTCCCCATGGGTCTGTGTATTTTTGATATCTGACTCGTACAAGGACTTAGGTCTATAAGTTATTTGTTATATATTTTTGAGTAATTTGTTGTCACTGCGTTTGATTCACATGAGGAATTAGGACCTAACTTAGTATTTATTTCATTATTTACATATCCATTTTTTAATTTTACATCTCGTGGCTTCATGTAACTAAAATATGTTGAGAAAAAAATATTATTTTTTATTAAAAAAATAGGTTTGTCGAGTGTAATTCCAAAAACACTCAGCAAACAATAATGTGAACAGTATTTTGCCGAGTGTATTTTGAAAGATTTTTTTTTTTTGAAAAATAGGTTTGCCGAGTGTAATTCAAAAAACACTCGGCAAACAATAATGTGAACAGTATTTTGCCGAGTGTATTTTGGAAAACACTTGGCAAAACACCTTTTTTTTGCCGAGCGTCAAATTTAACACTCTGGCAAACTATTTGCCGAGTGCGCGATAAAAAACACTTGGCAAATAGTTGTTTACCGACACTGTAGATGACGTGTGCTGTATGTCGAGTGTTGCACTCGGCAAAGCATTTGTCGAGTGTTTTTTTTTTCTTTACCGAGTTTACTATTTCCGGTAGTGGCCGTGCCATCCCAGGGCGTCGACTGCGGAGCAAACCCCAGAGGCCAAACCCTACCGTCTTCTCTCTTCTCTGCTACCCGCGGTAGCCGCTAGGTTTCACACGGCCTACGCCTTAGTAGGTCACATTAGTACAACCTCGCAGGGTCATACAGATACAGTCATACCAGCTGACCACACAGTACGGCGATAGAGGGCAATACATACAGTACACGGGACAGCATTTGTGGTTAATACTGTAGGAGAAAATAGGTACAGTAAGCACGTCTGAACATGGAGAAAAAGTTTGAAGCTTGAACATCACTGGTATGGTTAATAACTAGGGGTACTAAAGTTCAAAAAATAACTAGGGGTACTAGTGACAAAAAAAAAAACCGTACTACACGGCGGTCAATTTCAACTGATGGGCGAACAAAAAGCCAAACCGATGCGTACGTACGGGCACTTCACGTGCCCGCAGAGCCGCAGAGGCAACTGCACGGCACCAGTCTCGTGCACAACGACAACTCCTAACTGCCGGACGTTTTGGTTCGCATGCAGCGCGGGCCTTGGCCCCGCGCGACCGGGCATCCACGAGACCACGATCCATGCCATGCGACAGGGGTACGCGCAGGTGAGACGCCAGAGCAGCCGCTGACACAAGCAGCAGTGCAGCAGCGCAACCTCCCGTTGCCTTAACGGCTTGCGCACCGCGCGCGCCCGGGGTACTCCTGTGTTTTTTCCTGCACGGAGCGAGTAAAAGCTATCGCAGCCTTTTCCAAAGGGCTCTATAGCCCGTTCGACTTACCCATATTCAACTTGTTCGATTTGTTTTTAACTAAAATATTATTTTTCTTTCACAATAATTTAACCACAACAGTGTTTTTCAGCCAGTTTAGTCAAGATTCAGACCAGCGAACGAGAACGTGTGCTTGCTTCTCGGGTCAGGATCAATGGATCACAGGATGATCGTGGCTGCCTGGCTGATCGAAGTTGAACATGTCTTGCTCGCCCATGTCGCCCTGCTGCCTGTTCCGTCTTATCGTCGTCTTCGTTTTCGTTTTTTTTTTTGAACCCTTGTGTGTGTACGGGGGAGTCGCAGAGAGAGGAAACTCGGCGAGCTGGAATCCAGATCCAAAAACAAGTGGTGCCGGTAGGCCATTTTCTAGGTGCCCCGCAGCGAGCCTCCTGACTTCGTCGTGTCAAATCCGTCTCGAAGCTGCTTCATCAAGACAACAGCAAGGCGTGATGGCCTGATGGACGCATCATACTACTACAACGCAGCGCGCGCGTAAGCATGCACGATGCACCGGCAGCACCGCGCAGCAACTTCTGGTTACAGACTTCCAGGTACTGTACAATACGTGACATCTGACATGCATGTTACTGCATGCACGTAATAGTATCGTCGTAGCATCAGGTAGATACCGTAGCCTGACCAGGGCAGGCCTGGAAGCAAAACAACAGTACCGTAGCCCAGGTTGACCACAGGTAAAAGCAGAGCCCCGCAAAAGAAACCGCTAGCCTGCTACTCCAGTGCTACTACTGCTACCTTTGCATGGGGCCTATGCATACGTAGGCCATAGTCTACACTCTACATATACCATGAAAGTTGCAAGGAATGCATACACATCAGGATCCAGAAATGGCTTCACTTGCCAGTTGCTATACACCGCAGCAGCTCCAAAAGATCTGCAACGCAGGCGGATAAGATCGTAATAAGAGCAGATAATAGTTCCTCCTCTAAAATTTACTCTCGATAGCATAGGATATTTAAACACATGCATATAGTATTAAATATAAACTAAAAATAACTAATTACACAGATTAGCGACTAATTTACAAGGACGAATTTTTTAAACATAATTAGCTCATGATTTGATAACGTGGTGCTACAGTAACCCATGTGCTCAAGATGGATTAATTTGACTTAATAAATTCGTCTCGTGGATTGCTGATGACTCCTATAATTTGTTTTATTATTACTATTCAAACACTTACCTATAACATCTCAATATGATACCTGATGTGACGTCCCTAAACTTTATTGTCTAAATTTAAACACCACGTTTTCTCGAGGGAAAAAAGCTACGTACTACAACTAGTAAGATAATAAAGAAGATATATAATGGACAGCAGCGCGTCGTATCCATAAGATAAGCGTTTGGAGCTGTGGATTAACATGGTCCAGTGAGCCTGTTTGTTTGGATATAGTTTATCATAAATAATCGTAAATTTTTAGCTAAAATAATATTTTTCTTTTGTACAAACTAGTGAACAGTATTTTCACGAACCATAGCAATGATAGCCAACCGAACAGCCGGTGTTCGCCCGCGTCCACGACCATGTGGGGGCGCGCGTAGAGGTGTTCGCCCGCTGGTTGGGTATCGCAGGACAGCTAGTACACGTGATGGACCGGGAGGAGGCAAGCTTCCCCTCCAGCTGCGGACAAAGGAAGCGGGCGCCGCCGCTAGGGTCCCGCTCGGGTCCCGCCGCTAGGGTCCCGCGCGCTGCTCGCCTCACGCTCGTTCGTAGCCGCGGTAATTTCGCATTATTTTCGGAAACGCCGTACGTCAACCGCGTGATTCACTTGCCACTGTCAATTGTCAACCGAATTTTTCAGCGGTTGGATCTTTACTCCTGCTCAAAAGCTGCCGCTCGATCCGCCGGATGCCTACAGTGCCACGCCGCCCAAGCCCTTCGACGGTTGGATCTGATCAATTGCGTTTCTCATCTCTCAATGGAGTCGCAGATGCCACGGTGCATGTGCAGCCCGGGGTACGGCCTGCGCGGCGGCCTCCCAGCTGTGAGCCTGTGACCTCGTCGGCGATCATGATGAAGCAGCTGCAGCAACTCATATCGTCCGCCGCCGCAGCAACAACAACAGATATGGCTAGTACCATATCTCGGAGTACCAATCAAGGCCGAACGCTACGCCTTCCTCGGTGTCGGCGTCGGTGGCGGCAGCGTGTTACGGCATTTCGAAATTTTGTGAAGATTTTTTTTAAGAATTTGTGAATAATTTGACATATATTTTTCTGATGTCTAGAATCCATAGAAATAATTTATATATTTTTTTGAAAATTTTGGTATATATTTGTGTTATTCTCAACTTATATCACTCGGTCCAATAAATTACTATTGAAAAATATTATTGTAAATATAGTAATAAAATAGTGTAAATATAGTTAGAAAGACGATATAAGTGTATTAGAAAAATTCAGTTGATAGTAGAGACCAAACAACCGAATGTCCAGCAGACAGATCCTTATTTTTTGCTGATCCCTTCCTCCGTTTCGGTGTTCACATTTGCCAAGTTCGATGGCGAAGCTGTGTGAGTCTTTTACGGCTTCACCGCTTTCATTAGCATTGCCTTTATGGCATCACGTGAGGATTTCTAAAAGCAAGTCATCGGTCTTGTTGCGCTATACACAAAGCACAGCAACTCTCATGCTCCTATGATCCTATTCTGGACCCGTTTGTTTCGCTGAAAAAAACAAGCTAAAATATTATTCTGGCTGATTTGTTGTGAGAGAAAAATACTGTTTTAACTAAAAAAACTGAAAAGTACGAATTATAAGAGAAGCGAAGAGGACCCAGTCGAACCTAGCTACAGAACAGTAGGACCCTGCAGGAGCGCACCGCGTTGCTTTCTCACTGCATGAGCGCCGAGAGCGACTCTACGGCCTTGTTTAGATGTCATCCAGATTCCAAAGTTTTTTCACTCTTTCTTCATCACATCAATTTTTAGCTGCTTGCATGGAGTATTAAATGTAGGTAAAAAAAATAACTAATTATACAGTTTAGTTGGAAATCACGAGATGAATCTTTTGAGCCTAGTTGATCTATACGATTGGACAATATTTACCAAATAAGACGAAAGTGGTATTATTCATCAGATTAAAAAAATTTGCAAGTGAAAGTCCTACGTTCGGGGGCATCGAAGCCACACACACTCCTTTTTATTGACTTCTAGGACAAGGGAGAGCCAGCGTAGAGGCCCGATTTTCCATAGACAGTTGGCACGTTAAATTGTGGGTACAGTGTGACGAGACGGAATAACTTTGGCGTTGCATCAATTTGAGGCCGTTTTGACGTCGTGGTCCAGCTGTGTTCTCACCCGCCGGGGTGGGGGCCGGCCAGCCAGCGCCCATAGGCCACAGCCCTGCGCCTGCACACCCCACGTAGGCCCAACGACGACGTCCTTCTCGAGAACTGTGCAGATGTATTGACCGCCTTGACTTCTCGTGCTCTTCACGGTCCGATCAATCCACATGGACCGGATCAACAACATCAACTCGTAAACGATCGTAAATTTTCAGTCGAAAACAGCGTTTTTCTCTCACATCAAACTAGTCAGCAGTAAATAATCCACGATCATTTACGGTCTTCCAGGCCGACAGCTGCTTGATGGGAAGTCGTGGTAGTACTACGTAGGAACAAGTTTACCGCGCCGCCGAACACACTGCCACACTGGCGGTCTGCGAGCAAACCGGGGCCAGGTCCACAGCTCACGAGTCACACGCTGCGAACCTCCATGCGTCGACGTCGGTCTACTGTATCGGGCAGGAGCCTGGGTCTCGATGGCACGAGCACGACAAGACCGAACGAGGGCGGGCACTGCGCTGAGCTAGCGGCGGCGGCCCCGGCGGCGGCGGTTATAGCACGTCACGGATTTCACGGTGGTTGGCCGGCCCGTGCGGTGCGGCGGAGCGAAAAACAACGCCTCCGCGGGCGCCAATAATGCGAGACGGCCAGCCCGACGGGCGGGCGGGCGGCGGCGTCACTTTGGCGAGCGAGTGGTGCGCGCCCGCGGGGCGCTGCCGGTGGGTGCGGGATGGCTGCGATGCGGCGCGGGCCACCCCATCACGTGACGCGCGCTAAAAGCTGAGGAGGGTCGGGGTTGGGTTGGGTGGGTGATTGGCTGGCTGGTGCCGGGTTACTTCTCGTCCGGTAGTAGGAGCGGCCAGCCGGCGGACGGGACGGGCTGGGGCCTGCCCGCCGGCTTGAGGGATCGCGTGGACGCCGGTGCGCGTGTCCTCGGCCGGACCGCGCACGTCGTACTGCGTACGTCGCTGCTGCCCACGCGCCGACAGGCCGGTTGGCTCCAAGTACGGAACGAGATCCTCTAACGTACTATCTTCTGTTCCATTGAGTTTGTCGTTTGAAAACCGTGCTTCCATCATAATCCCGGTTCCTGAGCGACAAACTCAATGGACGGAGGGAGTACTCTACGCGCAGCAAATAATCACAGCAGCCGTCCAAATCTTGCGTCGGCCCATATACTTGATGCGGCCCACGTTCAGGAAGCACAAAACATGGTGGGAGAAGGAACGCTCCAGCCTCAAGGAGAATATGTTTGTTATTTGTTCTTCACAATTCATTTGCAGTGCATATTGGAACGACGGGTTCTTAGCAATTTTGTCATGAAAATACTTGAGCATGCTACCTGCTTGACCGTATGCTATCTCTCATTGGCGCTTGGTACGCAAACAATTCTTGTGATCACGAAGGGTGTAGCTAAGATTGAGTGGACCACCAACTTGACGACTAGCCAACTCATGCAGCTTTTGGTCCAATTCCCGCATCATCTGCTGTTTCAATTTCAAAAGCTTATAAATCTAAAATTTTCCTTTGTGACGCCATTAGGTGCAAGGTTGCTGGCAGGTGTAGTGAATGATTGTGTTCCAAAACTAAGTCAGACACTATCAGAGTTTCCTTCTTTCGGACAATTTTAAGATTCATGTGGACTTACAATCGGTTCTAGTTTAAGCTCGAGAGCACTTTGTTAAATGACCCCTTTTATCTGGCAACCCCTCATTTGCACAAACAAATTTATATGATGTAATCTTACCATCAGAAGGTCTTTTGTTTGTATACCTTTTCCTAACCTCAAAGCCTTTCTGTCCACCATAGCTCAGCCAAAATGCCCAAGTTTCATCTGAAGTTCTAAATTCCATGCCAACATGAGGTACAAAATTAGCCATCAAGCTCTCTCTGTACAGAGTAGAAAAGCAGACCACAAGGTATGAGGTTGGTTCATATTCATTCAAAAACATGAGAACAGTGCATATTCATAAAAGAGCAGTTTTGAGATTAGTGCATATTCATGATGAGCGATAGTCAACTCTCTTTGTTCAAGAAAAAAAGACTAGAAAGTTAAAAAATCATACCACAATAAACAGTTACATGTTATGGCACATTTTGACAAAAGAAAAGCCATGAGATTGAGTTACACACCTATTTCCTTCCACTTCCGGACCTTTCGATTCTATTTTAATTGCAGACTTAAGCTACATCTTTCTTGAGAAAGGGAGAGAGTTCAACAAAGCTCAGAACAATCTTATGAACACAGATCAATCAAATCCAAATATCCATTCATGACACAGCAAAGCAGATCTAGTTCACGGGACTTACGCAGGTGAAAAGGGAGTGCAAAAATCCGTCACTGTCGCTGGATCGACCTCCTCGGACGAACTCGCCGGCTGAAACTACCTTTTCTCCCGCGGCGTCCACGATCTCCCGCTAATTTTCTGTCCACCTTCGCGCTCTTTCTGTGCAGCTGCGTGCGAACGAGCCGAACAAGGCCAGCGTGAGTGCGTGACAGTGGGCCGATGGATAGAATAGTCATGTACGTATTTCGGATGCTGCCGTCGGATGGTGCAGCAACGGTGCAGGAGGCTTGTACGTCCCTCTTACGTAGAAACAAGTATGTTAGAGGATCTCGTTCCCCAAGTACCGGCGGGGCAAGAAACCCCTGCAATTCATGAAAAGGACTGATAAGAATTCTTAGGGCCTCTTTGTTTTCTACGTGGCCTCCTAAAATTTCTGTCACATCGAATGTTTAAATACATGCATAGAATAAATATAGACTAATCACGAAACTAATTACATAACTTGCGACTAATTTATGAGATGAATCTTTTAAGCCTAATTAGTCTATAATTTGACAACATGGTACTATAGTAAACATATGCTAATAACGGAGTAATTAGGCTTAAAAAATTTGTCTCGCAAATTAGCCTCCATCTATGTAATTGGTTTTGCAATTAATCTATATTTAATGCTCCTTATTAATATCTAAACATTCGATATGACATGAATTTTAGGAGCAACTAAAGAACCAAACACGCCCTTAGTACAAACACGAAGCCGGGTTAGATCTGATGAATCATTTGCACCAGGATCACAGTACAATTCGTGTAAGTAGAGATTAGGAAAACATAGTAAAGGTACATGCACCAGGCAGAGATTTATATGGGACGGTATAGGGATTTTTTTCCAAATGTCATGAGATGAAACTAGTAGGAGGGCGCTGTCTTTAACTCCTCGACAGTAAGGCTAATAATACAGTCCCCTGCTGGCTATATAGGAATCCTTACAGCCTATCTCTCAGCTCACCCATATACTAGTTTAGCTATTTAGTATTAATACATGGCTCATTTATCTCTCTCACAAAGTTTATTGGTTCTCGTGCCTAAGCCGGCTGTAAACTTACAACCCGCTTCTCCTCTCTCTCATCCACGTCAGCATATAGCCTGCTTATTATACTTGCTCTAACTCGTTTTTTACTTTTGTTATTGTTACCGGGTTGCACGCTTGCACAGGCTACCTCTTTTTTCTCACAGTTATCACTTGAACTTATCAGCAGTACCTTTTCAGCAAAGAAATAATATTTTTCTCTCACAATAAATTAAGGTCAGCCAAAATTCACCGAGCTGAACAGGGTGGTAGTTAGTCCCTTGCTGCAACAAATCTGCAGTGGTCCGAGGAGGAGAACGGCAATCCAAAACCTCCACCGGTGACGGGGACACGGCAAACAGGTAATCGTCCCCCTTCCCCCGGCAGCGAGGGGTGTTCGGGTGAAGAGGTGAGTGAAATCCATACCGTGAGGGGTCTTTGGCAATTGTACTTGTTAGGGCCTTAGGGGCTCATTTTTGTACTGGTTTTGCTGGTGAAATTAGAAGCTAGTGTGGGCCTTAATAGCAAGTGTTAAGAGCCTAAAAGGTGACATGATGTTTGGTGTCTATATACAGTCCCTACGAATGCTCTCTCTGGTGAGCTTTGCGTTCGAAAATTCCCCTGACTATTAAAGAAACGAGGAAACATAACACTAGCAAAACTGCAAAAAATGGTTTCATTTCCAATGCTATTCTAAACATATGAAACCAGTAGAGTTAATATTAACCTAGACTGAAACTTCATATCATATATATTTTCGTAGTAATATATATTAGAAAAATATAAGCATTGCTAATATTTTGTACAAATATAGTTAATAAAAAATGACTTCTCAGACACATTAAATAGTGTTTATTGCAAAAACACACACACAACAAATAGTGTTATTTTTGGATGGAACGAGTAACCGGCAGTTAGCTAAGTTTTTAACCATGCTCAGGCCCGTCTCAGAAGCAAGTTCACTCTGTGCAATCTTCAGGGACTCAAATATTATTTCGGCCTCTGATTTTAGTACAGTTATTAGTGGTACTACAAATTAGCATTATTAATTTGATTAATTAATAGAAAACTCCTTGCATGATTAGTTACCACACGCCACAATTCGACAAGTCTATAACTCCCACACCTCTCTATATTTCCCATCTCCTCTTAATTTCCGCATGCGCATACACACTTTATCTTTGAATTTAAATTTTATCAATCAAATTTTGTTTCCAATTCAAATCCGTAATCTTCAGATTTTAATACATGTTAGTTTTTTTTTTTTTGCAGTTTGAGCAATGAGCATAAATAGTAATGGTTTGGCACAATTGTTTAACTGCTAGATTAGCAAAAAAAAAAGTTTTAAGAAACGATTTTGTTTAACATACTCCAGCCTACTTTTCAATTTCGCACTGGGCTAACCAGGACGCCCCTGACCTGACCATGCTCTAGTATTTGCGGCCACGGCAGGCGCTATCCCACGGGCGGACGTGCGTCGTCGAGACAGAAGACCACGCCTTCCGGGTCAGCCAGAGAGATTTTTTTTTATTTTTAACACTTTTTTAAACTATTTTCAAATCTAACACTGTTTAATTTTTTTAAACACGCTATCAGCGCCATGCATGGTGGCACAACGGAGGTAGCCGCGTGTCAGGCAGCAGCGGCGTTGGCCAATGGTGCGGCCGGGCCCGAACTTAACCGTCACGCCGCGGGCTCCCTCCCTGGTTTCCTCCCTCTGTCTGTCTGCCCGACTTGAAGTGAGGGCGCTCGAGGGCCCCGCGCCGCAGCCTCCCGACTCCCCCGTGCCCGGCCAGCCACCCTTCCCTCCCTTGCCGCCCCCCTCCCAACCTTCCCCAAGCTCCTCCTCGGCCTCAGTTAAGTTAACGATGCTCTTATTAGTAGTTTGAACAGTGGATTAAGGATTAGGATTGATAGCTAGGGTTTGGAGGGAAATATTAGTTTGAATAGGTGGATTCAAGGATTAGAAGTATGTTTATCATGTTAAGTGTAAGGTTTATTTGTTTCCCCATAAGTGTTGGTTATATTACTGTAGTTGTAATTACCATGTTTAGTGTATGGTTTATTTTTGTTCATATAAGTGTTGGTTATATTACTTTAGTTGTAATGCAAATGGTTCTTCTTTACATTAATTTGTGATGTTTTGATTGATGTTAAATTACAACCGTTTTATTAGATGCAAGACATGTATCGAGAGCAGTTGTGGACGAAAATAGGGGTCGTCCTAGAGAATTGTACCCGACACGTATAGCAAAGATGTCTCCATCCCTTCTGACCTCTCTGTCCTCACTATGACTGTGTGAAAGTGCAATCAAAGCCCTAATTATGGGTTTTGATAATAATGACCACACTAATTAGAGAATTAATGAGATTTATCGAGATAACAAGCAGGGAATTTATATTCGAGGATGCTACACGAAACGGAGGAGACCCCAATTACAAATGTAGATGGCTTCAAACTCAAAGGAGGTTTAAATTCTTTTATATTTTGAATTTGAGTATAGCAAAAAAGCCGTACTATAAAGGGGGACACAATGCTTAAGCTAATATGTGCTACCAAGTGCTCAAACAACCTTAAGCATCCTCAGATTAATAGCCAAGACAATCCACACTTTACTATTACCCTTGCTGTCTTGCGTGGTGTGGCACTGTCGCACTTGAGTCGCGGCAAAAGGAAGTTAGCGCTCACGCTGACTTTCCCGGATGGCTCGAGACGTATTAAAATGTCTCGCCCGACCCCTTGGGTGCGGGCTCCGTCTTGCCTCAACCCAAAGGACGTAGGTTCCGTCTCGCCTGACCCCAAGGACGCGGGTTCCGTCTCGCCTGACCTCGAGGTCACGGGCTCCGTCTCACCTGACCCCTTGGGTGCGGTGACCATTGGGGGTTGGGGGTATATATGCCTTTCCTCTTCCTCTCCATGGGCTATCTACCTCTTCTTCCTCTCTTCAGTACGCCCAAAACAGAGCAGGAGCTCTCTCTCTCTCTCCCTCTAATATTGACCTTAAGCCCCCAAGCAAATCCATTGATTTCCCCATCAATTCTTGAGGGAAAAGGGTCTAAAACTTAATTAGAAAGCAGCTCCATTGATTCCCCAACTCTAAAGAGCACTTGGTTCACGTTTTGACTGGCGGTTGTGTTTGTTACTCTTGGAGCTTGGCTCCTAGCTGGCTAGAGCGTCACCCTTGAAGCTTGCCAACTTGTATGGCAACCCTAGGAGGCTTGTAACCATCTCTTGAAGTTAGTAAACTCACTCGTCATCTCAAGAGTTAAGTCTCTTGATTTGAGAACGAGGGAGGGTTAGAAAGCCCTAAGCCTTAGTGGCCAACCTCAATAACATGGAGGTAGGCAAGCCTTGGTCGGTGAGCCGAACCACGGGATAAATCATTGTGTCACTTATGCTTGATTTAAATTACTTGCATGACATATTGTGGTTGAGGTGATTACTAGGGTTTCTAGTCTATCTACTTGTGTGTGGTGTTCCTACCACTTCTAACTCTTGATCTGTGATTGTCATACCTATAGTAAGCTAGGAAAATTTCTCTAATCTAAGTTTTTGTTCACGGATTTTGAATTGTGATTTGAAAGTAGTCTGTAGGTACGGCGGCGCCGCTGTTCTGGCCCGAAAGCGCCACGTAGTCCGGTAGTGCCACCCTCCATAGCGGTAGTGTCCGCTGGGTGAATTTGATAAAAGTTTGAGTGTTTGTTTTGACATGCCTATTCACCCCCTCTAGGCCAACCTAGAGATCCTACAAGTGGTATTAGAGTAGGTTACCTCATATATACTTCACCGCGTGAGGTATGGAGCTCGGAAGAGGAACTAGTGGCGTGAAGCGGGTGGATGTCGACACGAACAGCAGCGAGCTGAGCGTCTTGATAGCAAGCAACACCACACTACCATATCTTAAGGCTACCGATACCGAATGAACTCTCAATGAGAATGAGAGAAGAAGAAGGAGAGAAGAAAGAAAGCTAAAAAGAGAAGCAAGAGAGAATAAAAAGGTGCAGCGGTTAGAGGAGAAGAAGCAAGCAACACCCAAAAGAGAGCTAGTCATGATGTTTCAAGTGGTATTTTCAAATTGATGCTCTCATGCAAGTAAAGATGAAAAGAAGAAGCAAGCCAACCACAACAAGAAAGTGCACTTGATCATAAGTGGTATTTAGTTTCATATGGGTGAAGAATAGAATTCAAAATGGTATCTATTGGTCTTCACCAAGCTTATAATTGGCCTTCACATAGCTATTAGAGTAATAAATTAGAATCTATGTGATTATCCTCTACTCCAACATAGCAAAGGTATCTTTGTAATGTGCATGATCATTTCATCCCTTTCTAGTATGCAGTTAGTGCATATAGCACATGCTTTATAGGATCATGCATAACAAATGCGTTTAATTTTATAGCCTACCACTATTGCTTGAATGATTAATTGATCTAGTGGTTAGTATATGAATTTGTTCATGAGCTAAGTAAACCCAAGTACTTGATTTAATTTGGATTGTCAACAAGTGACAAGTACAACATTGGCAAGATAACCCTTGTAAGAGGTGTGAAGAAGCTTGTCATTCATTTAAACCGGACTTGGAAGCTTAGGCAAATCGATTTAGTTTAAGTCAATATTAGAAGCTCATGATAATGATAAGAGTACAAACACAAGACAACAATACAAATGTATATCTAGTTTGTTTGCTTAAAGGAGTATCTAGACTCAAGTATTTCATCAAATTCACAAGTGATGTCTAGATCAACTCACAAGTGATATCCTATAAGTGGTACTATGAAGATAGCAAATGTTCAAGAAATGGCTTTTATTGATAAATCTAACAAGTGGTTTCATACTAGAAAATGCTTTCAAGTGGTATCACATCTACACGTATCGATCATGCAAGACAATGGTTTCATAAGTGATCCTCAACTTTAAGTGATCATCAAATAAAGAATGCATCCCTCACCTATAAGAGCTTAAGTGGATCAAATGGATGACTCATGCTATCACATATGGGGAGGTGTCACACAAATTGATATCAAGATCAAAGATTCTGTGTGTGGTGTCTTAAGAAGCCCTACACAAGATACAAGTAGTTCAAGTTACAAGTGGTATGTACAAGTGATGTCATTCCAATAATCAAGTGATGTCCATAAAAAATGCAAGATTCAAGCCTCAACCATCTACCCCAAATACATACCTTTTGCATCAATAAGAAGCACACCTTTTATGGAAATTGATGACAAAGGGGGAGAGATTGTACAAAGATATGAAAGCCTTGAGATTGAGATTGTACAAGGGGGAGAGATAAGATGTGAAAACTTTGGGAGAGGATTGAGACAAAGAAGTAGAGGTTGGATATGGACATGGACAAAAAAGGGAGCAACGTTGAAGAAAAGAGATGGATCAAAATTCTTAGACAAGAGAAGTACACAAGTAGGGGAGAGCAAGCTCATGAACTTTGATTAATTGCATTTGATATGTGCATATTTATGTGCTTGCTCGCATTGCATAAGTTTTTAAATTCAATATGCATGCTTGTGTGATGTATGCTAGTTGTAAAATTTGATTGATGAAGCTAGACACTTGGTATGTTTTTCGAGTAATGCTAGCACCATGCTTTTAATGTTGATCTCACGAGGTATGTAGTGCTTTTTATTTTTCCAAGTGTTATCTAGCTAACCATGGTGCTAAGGATGAACTTAAAAGTGCAACTCTGATTGGTATCACACTTCAAATGTTTACTCTATACAACTTAGCATCATTCGGTAGTAATTACCCTTCCATAATTTCAATCTATGCATAAGTGCGAGCTTCAAATCAAATACTCTAGCACATATGTAGGGGGGGCTAATACTACCATTTCAGGTTTATGGTACTTGTCCAAAATTATTTACACAAGGTAAAATTACTTAGGCAAGCAACATGAATCCAAAAGAGCTTAATTTCCATATCTTTGTAGAGTTGTCATTAATTACCAAAAAGAGGGAGATTGAAAGGTCCTTGTGTGGTTTTGATAATTGAGTGACAACCTAGGTGGACTAATTGTTTTTATGTGAGATACATAGGTGATTAGCCTACATGTACATGTGTGTGAGCAACATACGCCATGAAGGTGAAAATGGCGCAGAGATGTTGCAAAGCTCACACATGTGATGATGAAGGAGCTCATTGCACATGATACATGACATTAAGTTATATGATCAAGGTGGAGAAGATCAAGACAAGACTTGGCTTGATGGATCGGTTGTAAGCGTGAAGGGCAAGTTGGAGGCTTTGGAGTGATGGACCTCGTGGCGATGAAGCTTAAGCAAGACTTGGCACCGATGGACGAAGGCAATGGTGAAAAGCAAGTGAAGTCAAGATTGATAAGTCAATATGATCACGTGATGATATAAAGTGGATCATATCATTGTTGATCATGTTGGTGCATGTGTTGCATCGACATTGGAGAAGATGGAATGGAATGCGCAAGGCAAAGGTATAACCTAGGGTATTTCATTTCTCCGGTCATAGGTATGTAGAGAAGTTTATGACCGGGATTTAGGATTGATGGCCGTACTATCAAGAGGGGCAAACTTATTTGCATATCGGTCATCTACTGCCACTTCGAGTGATCTAACTTTGTATCATCGCTAGGATCAAGTGGCGTGGCAAGTTGAGTGGCTAATCCTTTGAAAAATGATTGTGAAAATGATAACACACATGCACAAGGTGATATACTTGCTGGTTGACACATTTGAGTAAGGGTAAGAAACTTCACCGACTGGAGTGTCCGTCCATAGAGTGCGGATAGTCCGATGGTGCCACCGGCGCCCTGTATAGAAAAGACAGGATTTCACAGAGTACACCGGACGCTGGCCTCAACTGGACTGGTGTGTTCGGTCAGTGGAAGCAGTGAAGACGCTGGCGTTGGTCTTTGACTGAATGCTGGATCACTTCGTGACCGGACGCTAGATGGGTGCATCTGGTCCTGCTGACGTGGCAACGCATAGAGGAGATAGTGAGTGATCGAACGCTGGGTGAGTCCGGTCGCGAGTGGAGGCTTACTGGAAATGACCGGACGCTGGGGTCCTATGTTCGGTCATGATCAAACTGACGCGTCTGGTCATAGCTAGAACCTTACTGGAAGTGAGCGGACGCTGGGGTCCTGCGTCTGGTCGTGGCACTGTGCCGCGTCCGGTCATCACTTGACCGTTGAGATCAAGCGCTCAGTATTTGAAGTTAGGGATGACATGGCAGCCATCCGTTGATCGGACGCTGGCAGAATGCGTCTGGTCGATCTGACCAACGCGTCCGGTCAACCAGAAAAATGCCCAGTGAAGGGGTAACGGCTATTTTAGCCAGTGGGGCTATAAATAGAAGGTGGTCTCGGCCATGGCCAGGGCTGAGCACCTCAGGGGACTTTGTGTCCATGCTTATGAGTGATTGGGAGCCCTCCATCTCATATATGCTTGATAGTGATCATCCGATTATGTGAGAGAGCGATTCTAGTGTGAATGCATCATGAGGTTGCATCGAGTGGCGCTAGGTGGTTGTCTTGCAAGCCGGTGGTGCTTGTTATTCTTAGAGGTTGCCACCTCCTAGATGGCTTGGTGGTGGTCTCCGTCGAAGCCCGCAAGAAGCTTGTGCGGTGCTCTGGAAAAGAGCTTTGTGAGGGGCATTGTGCTTGCCCCACGGGAGCCATGAAGAACAACTCTAGTTGAGCGTGTCATCGAGCTACCCTCACTTTTGGGGTAGGTTCTTGCGATGCCCGATGTGCAGGTTTTGTGGGTGATGCCAATTAGCCGCTGAATCACTAAGTGACCGGTCGACACAACAGGGACGTAGCGTGTTGGCAAGCATGTGAACCTCGGGAGAAAATCATCGTGTCAACATTGTTCTTTCCGTTGGTTTGCAATCCTCTTACATAAGCTTGTGGTTGCTTTCATATATATTGTGCTTGTGTAGTTGCTCTTGTAATTAGTTAGCTTGTGTAGCTCACTAGTTACCTTCTTGCTTGTGTAGCATAGAAGTAGCTCCCTTGCGTGGCTAATTTAGTTTGTGTAACCTTGTTAGTCACATTGCTTAGCTTGTGTAGCTAAGTATTTACGCTCTCTAATTTGGCATTGGTTGTCTTGTTATTGAGCATTGCTAGTAAGCTTAGGAGCTTTGTACTTTTGCTTACTAGAATTATGTAGGAGCTCCCCGGTGTGTAAAATACTAGTGGCATAGGTTTATGTGACCTTGCTCATTGAATTAAATAGGTGAGCTCTAGCGAGCCTGACACCTTTGTTGCCTAACTAGGGTCTTTATAAGGTGCTTGTGAATATTGATAGAGGGGTGTAGTCTTGGCTAGACTAAATTATTTTAATTTCACATTTGTTTCGGTTAGCCGACACGATTAAATTTAGAAATGACTATTCACCCCCTCTAGTCGCCATCTCGACCTTATGAAGGGCAAGGCTGACAACAATAAATATGCCGCCGTATCCTTTAACTATTCTTCTATTCCTATGACTAACCGTGATAAGAGGTCTTTCATCAATGTGCCCGCGAGCAAGTTACCTCATTTCAATGGGACTAACTTTGCCAAGTGGAAGCACTTGATGAGAGCCTAATCTTATAGGTCTTCACCTCAACATTTAGGAGATTGTTTGCAATGGGTTTGAGTCACAGATTGATTCCAAGAACCCAACACTAGAAAATATGAGAATCATTCACCTCATTGGTCAAGCCACAAGTATGTTGCTTAGTGGCCTTAGCTGGTGATGAGTACAATAGAGTGATTGGAGTTGATCTTGCCAAGCAAATATGGGACACTTTGCACCTAGCACATGAAGGGGTTGACAAAGTGAGAAAGGCAAGAATTGACTTGTTGATATCAAAGCTCAACCGGCTTGTAATCTTGAATGGAGAGGGGCCACAAGAGATGTTTGATAGATTGATGACAATGGTGGGCAAGATTAGTGGCTATGGTTATGATGAGATAGATGATCATAAAGTTGTCAAGATTACTGTTGGAAGCTTATTCACCTAGAAATGAGACCGTAGTCACTCTAATTATAGACAAGAAGAAGTTTGAGTACTTCACACCAAATGATGTACTTGGAAGGATCTTAACCTTTGACATGCAAAGAGAAGAAGCAAATGAGAGGAAGAAACTTGAAGAATTGCAAGCAAAGTTAGAGGGCATCAAGATCAAAGATATAGCTCACAAGGCCAACAAATCAAGCAAGCAAGGCTCTACTAGTAAGTCCAAGATCAACCAACAAGCTTCAACTAGCATGCCCAAAGTAAGCAAACAAGTTCAAGAAAGAGTAGAGACCACATCATCTTCAAGTGAAAGTGAAAATGATGATGATCAATATAAGAAAGTTGATGATGTTGCTCTCTTTATGAAGAGGATATCACAAGGGGCTAAAGAAGGAAGACTATAAGGTAGTGAAGAGATGGCTTTCCAAACAAGAAAAAGAGGGCATGATACAATTGTGGAAGCACCGATCACTTCATTGCCAAGTGTCCATATGAGATCAAGGACAACAAATACAAGAAGGACAAGAAAGAGGAGAAGGCCGACCGTAGAAAGAGCAAGAAGTACATGGAAGAGGCTCACATTGGGCATGAATGAGACTCAACTAAAAAGAGCACAAGTGAAGAGGATGAGAAGGTTGCAACTATTGCTATTCACAAGTCATCCCCTATACCATGGCTCTTCAATGACATGTCCGATGATGACTACTACTCCCCTCACATTTGTCTCAAGGCAAAGGGTGAGAAGGTAAAATCCAAATCGAAGGCCAAATCTCCTCCACCTCCTAGTGATATCTCTAGCAGTGATATTAGTGATAGCTCTAGTGATGATGAATCTAGTGATCAAGAAATAAACATGATAACTAAAAATTTGAATTGAAAGACCAAATTATTCATCACTAAGCTTATGGAAGAATTTAGAGAGCGTCCAAGCTGAGCTAGAATCTAGAGAAGAGACTCTTATCCAACAAGAGGATCTCTACATTGCTAGCAAGGAAGCTCTTGCATTAGAGAGAAGTGAGGTGGAGTCCTTACGCAAGACTTTAGCCAAAGAACAAGAGCACCATGCTATCACAAAGAAAGCAAATAAAGCTCTCAAGAAAAAGTATTGTGACTTAGATGAAAAGCACAAAGAACTTGAGATGCAATATAAGCATTCTTTGGGATAGCAACTCACATCTCACTAAGGCAAAGGAAACATCTACTCCCTCTACTAGTCAAGGTTGTGGAAAATGTTTTAATCTTGATTTGGATGCCTATTCCACTAACCTTGCAAACATGGAAGCTATGAGAAAGGAGATTTCTAGGCTCAACGAAGTTATTGGAAAAGGGTGGATAAATGTGACCCAATCCAATGACAAGAAGGTTGATGAATCAAAAGGGCCACAATCCAAGCAAGGAAGGCATCCCTGAATCAAGCATTGGCTCGGTCACACAAAAGGAGCCAAGACAAATGGAAGAAGGATAGTGAATGGATATGTGTGTGTGCAGTTTGAGAGAAGGGCAAAATTGGTATAGATCAGTCTGCACCGACCACGACAGTGCAGTGTTCCTGAGTGACAGTTCCACGGTGAAGGGCGACAGTGCCGCACCCCACAAAAATGGGAAGGCTACCGATTCTATTCCTAATCAAACTAAGCCCAAGAAGAAGGTGTACTAGGAGAAACAGGTTTTCTAGAAGCCTAAGGAATCAGTGTTGGCCACCAAGAACAAATATGCCTACCAACCAAAGACTTATGCACCTCGACAAAGCTTGATCTCTTGCTTTGTTTTGAGGAACAACAGCAGTGGAAAAGTGGTGGCAAAATATGTTGGAAAGGAAACCAACATATATAGAAATACTTCTATTTAGGTTCCTAAGATTCTTGTGACTAACTATGCAATGCCCCAAGTTAAATTGGGGACCTAAATCTAGCAACTAAACTTGTTTTAGTAGGCATACTGCTCCTGGTGGATTATGTTGGGTGCTTGATAGTGGATGTACAAATCATATGGCCGGAGAAAGGAGTATGTTCTCATCATATTCCCCAATGACGCACTCAAATGAAAATATTGTCTTTGGAGACAATTCAAAGGGAGATGTGATTAGTCTCGATAAAGTTGCTATAACCCTTAAGCATTCAATTACAATGTATTATATGTTGATTCGTTAAGTTACAACTTCTTGTCCATTTCTCAATTGTGTGAGATAGGCTACGATTGTCTCTTTTTGGATAAGGGTGTGGAAGTCTTTAAAAGAGAGGATTCCTCTATTGTCTTTATGAGTCAATTAAAGAACAAGCTTTACTTAGTTGATTTCAATAAAAGTAAAGCTAAGCTTGAGACTTGTTTAGTGGTAAAATCTAGCATGGGTTGGCTTTGGCATCGCCGACTAGCCCATGTTGGGATGAGAAACTTGGCCAAACTTCTAAAACATGAACACATCCTTGGACTAACAAATGTTCACTTTGAGAAACATAGGATTTATAGCGCTTGGCAAGCTGAAAAGCAAATTGGAGCACCTCACCCACCAAAGAGCATCATGACCACCAAGCAACCATTGGAGCTAATACATATGGATCTCTCTGGACCGGTCATCTACCTATGTATCAGGGGTAACAAATATGGTTGGTTGCTCAAGGTTTCACTCAAATAGGGGGCTTCCGTAACAAGCAAGATGAGAATAGAGTGGTGACAAGGAACAAGGCAAGGTTGGTTGCTCAAGGTTTCACTCAAATAGGGGCTTGGACTTTGAAGAAATATATGCACTAGTGGCAAGACTTGAAGCAATTTGAATGCTTCTAGCCTATGTTGCTCATCACAACTTCAAGCTATATCAAATGGATGTAAAGAGTGCATTTCTCAATGGCCCTATTCAAGAACTTGTTTATGTTGAGCAACCACCGGGCTTTGAAGATCACAAGTTTCCCAACCATGTCTACAAACTCTAAAATGCACTTTATGGGCTTAAGCAAGCACCAAGAGTATGGTATGAATGACTTAAGGAATTCTTGCTTAAACAAGGCTTTGAAATAGGCAAAGTCGATCCACCCTTTTCACTCACAAAGTTGGCAAAGATATATTTGTGTGCCAAATATATGTCGATGACATAATATTTGGTAGTACTAATCATTCTTTTTGTGAGGAATTTAGTATGATCATGACCAAGAGATTTGAGATGTCCATGATGGGTGAATTGAAGTTCTTTCTTGAATTTCAAATCAAGCAAGTGAAGGATATAACTTTTATTAGCCAAACGAAGTACACCCATGATATGCTCAAAAAGTTTGATATGGTGAATGCCAAGCCTATCAAAACTCCCATGTCGATCAATGGACATCTAGATCTCAATGATGAAGGGAAAGCCGTGGATACTAAGGTATATCACTCCATGATCGGCTCTCTACTTTATTTATGCGCATCTAGACCTGATATTATGCCTAGTGTGCTAGATTTCAAGCTAACCCGAAAGAGTGTCACTTAGTGGCCGTTAAGAGAATCTTGAGATATTTAGTACACACTTCTAACCTTGGCTTGTGGTATCCTAAGGGCTCTAGGTTTGATCTACTTGGGTATTCGGATTCTGATTACGCCTGATTGCAAAGTGTGGCAGAACCGCCCGAAATAACACACTTACGGAGGTGCTCGTCTTCCACCAGACACTAACCACCCTAAAAGCAAGCTACAGCGGGCGGTATCCGTCGAGCACACCCCAAGGGAGAACCTAAAAGATCCACATTTTCCCCCAAGGATCCAATAATGAGAACGAGTTACTAATACTTAATCCATTTCATACATCCAGAGTGCGTAGAAAGTACATTATTACATTTCCAAAGTCAGAGTGCGGAATATTAAACAACGGAATAAAAATAAGCATCTAGCGATAAGGAACAAGGATCCGTCTATGCCCACCAAAGGAATCCTTCACACAATAGTACTCCTCAAGCATTACCTGTAACAGGGGTAAATAAACCCTGAGTACATAATATACTCGTAAGACTTATCCGACTAGTGGGAATAGCTTTCCGACTCCAAGGGGGTATGCAAAACTTTATGGTTTGCTGGTTTCCTTTTTATAGAAAGCGATACTAATAGTGGGTCCTTATTGATGTTATTATTAATAGCCGTATTAATTTATTATCTAGCTATTCTATGTAAGCACCTGTTCTACTTTTAAGCAAGAGTTGAGCAATCAGTTCCCTTTCTTCACCTTTTATCTTTCAGTTCTTACTACGGTGCTAGACCCAAAACAAGTCGTACCGGATCACCTGGCGATTCGTGAATCAATGCCCCTAGCTGGGTACCCTAAAAACACTCGCTCCGCTTGAACCCTAGGCACAAGCAGAACCAACCCATCATCCTCCTGTCATGGGGTCTAGGTCCCCGTCTAAACTTGGACTGCAAGCCCCCGCTTCTAAGTCCCGGACTTAGTGCGGTGCAAGGACCTCCACCATCTCCGTCTCCAATCAGTCGATCCGGGAAGAGCCATAACCCATGACAAGAGAGCAACAGGTCTTCCCTACGCCCATACCCAAGTATGTGCTCGGGATAATAAATCTGTGACTTGCCTCACGACTTATGCAATGACCGGATCCTTAACCAACATAGACATGAGAAAAGTGTAACCAAGCTATGCTCTGTTGGCCGTAGGATACAACCTCTTACACCCACCAGTAACCAAACCATATCCCTGCCCGGTCACCACTTTTCATTTCCACCATTTTATCAGGAGTGATCATAATTATCACCTATTGTGAGTAACGGCAGGTTACTCACACTACCGAAATCCTGAGCATAGCAGCTACTCGACCTATACTAGTAGGACTCATAGATAGATATATTTATGCATGTAGTTTCTATAAAATGCTTGTAATGTAAATACACATCATATATAATCAGTGATTATTTAAAATAAGGGTTATGCACCGGGGCTTGCCTTGGGCAGGTGGTGGGTCAGCAAAGTCATCACCAAAAGTCTTCGAGGCTCCCTCCTACATGAGGATCTCCTCCTCGTACTCCTCAATGACCTCTTCATAATCATGTTCGTCCACGGGCACGAACTCTATCAACTCGTGATCTACATGCAAGAAATGATGATGCAACATTTAGTAATACGATAATAACAACTCTCAAAATAAAATACATCTATGAAGCTACTAAGTGAGTCCTATCGACTAAGGTGCTAAGTTACCTACTGTTACCATTCACAAGTATGAAGCATGCCATATGTTATCTTAGCAACTAAACGCATTCTTACTCCTAATACCGATTTATTTTATATATGATAAAACGAGGGGTACTAGCTACTCTATTTATCAACCTATTCTAGGGCTACAAAAATTACAGTGAGTATATAATAATCCAATGGTCTTACTATAAAAATTTCATGGCTAAAGCTATCATCAATTTGCCACAAAAATTCATACAAATATTAATGTACATAATACTAAGCTCTCTAATTTGAATTTATGAACCCATCATTATCACAGCTAACTATAATCTAACTACACTAACAGATAGATGGCATTTTTGTGAACCTAACAAACTTGGTTTCACTATTTTTGGATATCTACAAGATTTACTACAAATTATCAAAGTTCAGCTCAGAACTAAATTGAATAGGCATTTACTAACTTACTAAAAATTGGAAAAACTTAATTTTACTGCACAGGCCCACAACACACAACGTGGCCCACATCTGCGCTGCGTGCGCGCACACGCGCTCCATCGGCGTGGCCCAACGAGGGGGCGCGGCCCAGTCCGTGCGGCAGACGGCCCGTGACAGGGAAGAACCCGCGCATGCCGGTCAATATGCAAAAACGCCTTTGGTCTACCTAGTAATCACACGAGCACTAAGAGTACTATTCTACCAGTCTACGATTACACAAAACTATCCCTAGAATAACCTATCTTCGCAACGACGATACCCTCGGACACCCGCACGTGCACCGGCGTGGCGACGCCGGCATAGGGCGGTTACGCCGGCCAGACCGGTCCCTTCCCGCCCCCAAATGCGAGCCAATGATCACATAGGCGTAAACCCGAAGCGATGGGTGGTGATGCAGTGAACGAAGATGATGTCCCAAGCTCCCTCCACGACGGCAGACTCCTCCCTGTAAAGGCAGCCACGTTCCCATGAGCCAAGGCACAGACAACGCGAACGAGCTCAAGGACTGGCATCAATGACTCACCCCGATCCTACCAGACATGGTGGATTCACCAGAGATGGACTGAGCCGAGCTGGCCGCGTTCGCACGGACAGTGCGGTGGCGCACGATGGTGGCAAGGCTGCGTCAGGGGAGACTAGGCGGCGGTAGCGATCTAGTAAAGGTGCGCAGGGTGATGAGTGGGTGGAGGCAAAGCGAGCGGTGCAACTAATTGAAGTTGAGCACCACAAGAATGGAGACTTTGCCGTCGACGCACGCCATGACGGTCTTAATGACCCGGCGAGAGGAAAACTCCAAATTGTAGCACGACACGGCAATGCTCACAGCGCAATGGGGTCGGGTGGCTGGCGGACTACGCAATAGAGTCATGGACCAAGCTAATTGGATTGAGATGGCTCCACCAGGCCGAACTGAGGGGCATGGGTCCGACGACCACGACGCCAAAGAACAGGGGAGACAGGCATGGCGTGGCTCATCGCTGCCGTGGCGGGACGTGGCTGTCACATTGATGCTCAATCGCGTATGTGTGGGATATGGATATATATTAATCTATGTTGTCACTTGTGATACAATTGTGCAAGAATGTATATCTTTATATATATCACATGCTGTGTGGTGTCTATTATGATCTGTGATGTTACAGCAAGTGCGGCAGTGCCGCACCCAGCTGCAACAATAAATCATGTTCTGCATAAACTATCATTTGCATCATGGTTTTACATACCTGACACAGTATGCAACACCCCACAGGAGCATGGTTGTAGGGAGAGCCCCATCACTTTCACTAAAATGTGAATCTTGGCTTCTTATGCCAATTTGAGAATTCAATTCTCTATTCACATACTTAGGGCGAGGCTCTACACCCACAACTCAAAAATCTCAGTATTTATTTCATATCTTTTATAAGCTCTAATTGGATTGTCATCAATCACCAAAAAGGAAGAGATTGAAAGTGCAATCAAACCCTAATTATGGGTTTTGGTGCTAAATACCACACAATTAGAAAACTAATGAGATTTATCGGGATGACAAGCAGGGAATTTATATTCGAGGATGCTAGACGAAACGGAGGAGCCCCCAATTATAAATGTAGATGGCTTCAAACTCAAAGGAGGTTTAAATTCTTTTATATTTGAATTTGAGTATAGGAAAAAGCCATACTATAAAGGGAGACACAATGCTTAAACTAATATATGCTACCAAGTGCTCAAACAACCTCATGCATCTTTAGATTCACAGCCAAGACAATCTACACTTCACTATTATCCTTGCTGTCTTGCGTGGTGTGGCACTACCGCACTTGAAGAGAGGCACTACCGCACTTGAGTCATGGCACAAGGAAGTTAACGCCCACACTAACTTCTCCGGATGGCTCGAAACGTATTAAAATGTCTCGCCCAAACCCTTGGGTGCAGGCTCCGTCTCGCTCGACCCTAAGGACACAGGTTCCGTCTCGCCCAACCCCTTGGATGCGGGCTTTGTCTCACCCAACCCCAAGGACACGGGTCTATCTCGCCCTAAGTCATGGGCTCCGTCTCGCCCGACCTCAACGTTGCGGGCTCCATCTCGCCCGACACCTTGGGTACGGTGATCGTTAGGGGCTAGGGGTATATATACCTTTCCCCTTCCTCTCCAATGGCTATCAGCCTCTTCTTCCTCACTTCAGCATGCTCAAAACAGAGTAGGAGCTCTCACTCTCTCCCTCCATTGTTGACCTCAAGCCCCCAAGCAAATCCATTGATTTCCCCATCAATCCTTGAGGGAAAATGGTCCAAAACTCAATTAGAGAGTAGCTCCATTGATTCTCCAACTCTAAAGAGCACTTGGTTCACGTTTTGGCCGGCGGTTGTCTTTGTTACTCTTAGAGCTTGGCTCCTAGCCGGCTAGAGTGTCACCCTTGAAGCTTGCCAACTTGTGTGTCTGCCCCGGAAGGTTTGTAACCATATTTTGAAGTTAGTAAACACACCCTTCATCTCAAGAGTTAAGTCTCTTGATCTGAGAATGAGGAAGGGTTAGAAAGCCCTAAGCCTTAGTGGCCAACCTCAACAATATGGAGGTAGACAAGCCTTGGTGGCGAGCCGAACAATGGGACAAATCATTGTGCCACTTGTGCTTGATTTACATTACTTGCATAACATATTGTGGTTGAGGTGATTACTAGGGTTTCTAGTCGATCTACTTGTATGTGGTGTTCCTACCACTTCTAGCTCTTGATCCGTGATATTCATACCTATAGTAAGCTAGGAAATTTCTCCGATCTAAGTTTTCGTTCATGAATTTTGAATTGTGATTCGAAGTTGTCTGCAGGTACGGCGATGCCGTTGTTCTGGCTCGACAGTGCCGCCGTCCATAGCGGCAGTGCCACTGGGTGAATTTGATAAAAGTTTGAGTATTTGTTTTGATAGGCCTATTCACCCCCTCTAGGCCAACCAGAGATCCTACACTGTGGTCATCCGACCGACATGTTTCAATCAATGTTCACCTAAACGGCCGATTAAACGACCACTATACGGTAAACGGTGGTAAACTGTTTTGTTAGGGGGTAAACGGGAAAAACGGTCTAAATAGCCTAAACGAAATGGAGATAAATAGTATTAAACGGGCTAAACAACTGTTTAAACGGCTATTTAGGCGAACACGAGGTAAATCTAGTTTAGTTTTGTATGGATAAATTTGTATACTTAAGTTTATTATATTTATAAATGTGTACACTTGATATGTTACATGCATAAATATCTATATTTGGTTCTTTTCACATGCATAAATATATATACATACCAAAATCATTGATTTTTGCTTGGATAAATATGTATAAATGCTAGAATACTTGATTTTTTACATGCACATATATAATTATATGTATTTTTTTAAAGTACAAAACTGTTTAGACCGTTTAACTTCGTTTAAACACCGTGTAAACAGCCTAAACGCTAAACGAAGGGCGATCTTGTAAAGATCGTTTACCGTTTAGGAAAACATTGGTTTCAATCGAGACATCCGGACGCAGCAGCTCATTGCTTCTACACATGTAGTCATTTTAATATAAGTAATTCTTTTTGTTTGTTTTTTCTTCATTTGTGTTACTAGGTTACTAATATTTTGTTGAAATCTTGTTGTGTAGGCTCATGAGATGTGCTTTTTCTTTTAGTGGATCGACGGTGCTGATAAGTTTGACCCAAGGTATCTTCTTTTAACGACTGTTAGAGAGGGAGACATCCACGTGAGCACTTCGAGCGGTGGGTTCCACCTCCCCCTAACCCTCCGCCAATGACGGCTAAGGAGAAGCACTTAGCCATAGTTGGACGACTCGAGGAACCTCCTTTGTACTATTGTGGAGATTAAGCTGTGATAAACCCTGATAATACGTTGGAGTTTGTGTGTCCAAACAAGCATGAAGTAAGTGGACAGTGTATCTGTTGAAATATTGAGCTATAGGTGTTCATATACTAATGCCACCTCTTTAGGTGTTTGTATTTACGAAGTGTCATTTCAAGGAGTGGCTTTATGGTCCTAAGAATCAATGGTCGGAGCCGCCAAAGGAAAAGGAAAAGGAAAAGAAGAAAGAAAGGGTAATTTTCAAAGCAGCACCTATCATGTGCGAATGTGGTCTTAAATCCAACTACGGTCTAGTCCCTTCGAAGCATGGAATAGGCCATTATTGCGGCCAGATGGTTGACTATGATGAGGTTGGTTATTGTTGTGGAAAACATGAAATCGTATTTTTTTTCTTTTGCTAAGACTTATGATCTAATTTTTTGTTTCAACAGAGCACTAGGAAATACAAGTGGAAATCTTATGATAGTCAAGCTAGGTTCTTGGATGAGTTGAAGGGGAGGCAAGTAATTACACGGAAGAGGGGATATGGAACTGACTATGTTGACCTGTTCGTTAAACAACGAAAGAAGGACATGCGTGAGTTTGCTAGACAGAGCGGTATTCATAACTCGATCGGTGTTGGGCTTGACAAATGGGGGTTGGAGAGACGGAGGGCGTTAGAGGAGGAGAGGGCAAGGAAGGCTGCAATGGAGAAGGAAAGAGTATAGATGCAGGTCTTAAATGACCATGTTGCTGCATTGTGTGCAAGTGAGTCATTGGAAGCCTTGTTATTTTTGTTGGCTGTTTTTATATGTAATATAATCGCGTTGCTAACTTATTGCATTTTATACATGAAGGGATTGGATGCGGCGGGAAGCATGCCGCAGAGGTGGCCCATGCAAGGTATGTGAAAAAGAAGTTACATGAGCACAGAACGCGAGCTGATCGCAACGTTCTATCTCTGATTGTGTTGGACAATGAGGGGGGCGAGGATGAGGACGTCACTGCCAGGTTGAGCGATCTCATCGCTCTAGCGGAGGCAGGCTTGCGGGTGGAGAAGGATGAGGACAACACTGGCAGACTGAGCGAGCTTATGGCTCTAGCAGAGGTGGGCTTATAGGCGGAGGAGGATGAGGACACAAATGAAGCGAAGGCCGCTTACTATAGGCGACAGGAAGATCAGGGCAATGCAGGTGAGCCTAGCCACATGAACAAGGCAGAGGAGAACGTGTTCTTGTCTTAGGTCGCAGATGAAGCGGAGGTCGCTTACTACAGGCGACAGGCAGATTAGGGCAATGCAGGTGAGCCTAGCCACATCAACGAGGTTGTGGTAGAGGATTGGTACTCGGACTATGAGTTGCTTACTCAGTATGTTTCTGACTGAGGATTTCCATGCTTTAGTCATGAACAATGTTGTATTGTATTAGAACTTTCATTATGATGTCTTGTGTTTCATTTGAACTATTGATGTATTGTACCGATCTAACGAACATTGTACCCATATAACTTTTGTTGTGTTGTTACTGCTAACTACATCACATATCATGTCCTCCTCCTCCTGCTCCTCCTCTTCCCATTTGAACTCGTTCACATCGAAGTCATTGCTTATACAGCCTACTGGAATTTAATGAAACTACTCCTGCGTTAACTAACCGTCCAAATCTATGTTACCGTGAGTTGCTTGTCCTTCGCCCCCGATTCTTATTCATTGCCTCTAACACCATCAATGGACGGCCCGTCCTGGACACCCTGCATCTTGTACACATTCTCCACCACCACCTCAGCCATGGGCACATTGGAACCTTGGAGCACCCTATGTAGCGGGACCAGTGAGTAGGGTCGCGCAAGGGCATCAGGACATAGTGTGCCCTAATCTTTCCACTATCAAACCTTCCCTTCACTGTGAAATTATCACCAAACTTTGCATTCAAATGGACACAAATGTCATTGAAGCTAGGAGGTTCATCAAACCATTCCAATTCTTCTTTCATATCCTCAAGCATACCATCTTCTTTCCTAATACTTCCTCCTTAAAAAACTCGGACACAACAATCCATCTACAAAAGCAATTGAGGAAACTTCATCAAATCGTCTTAATCGTCGTACGTATTGTCTATAGTAATATTAATACCTATACTAACTATAATTATACTAACTAATCTAATATTAACACCTATACAAGACTAACTAAAATAACTAATTATACTAAATACAATAACTAACTAGAATCACTATCTGTACTAACTAAACTAACTAACTTTACTAACTATACTAACTTACTATACTACATATACTAACTAAACTAACTAACTTTACTAACTATACTAACTTTACTCACTATACTAACTAATCATTCAAACTAATTTTGCATCTTAACCCTAAGTAACAACAATTTCGATTCAGTCAACAAATACACAAGGGGAGTACCTTGACAACGAGAGAAAGATTGGGGCTTAGCCAAATCCACCAATGGCGACGAGGTGGCGAGAGAGAAGGAGAGGGGTGCGGCACACCGGCGGCCGGGCAAGGAAGGGACTGAGGGCACAGGTGAAGGAGACGATGGGGAGAGAGGCCGACCGGCGGTGGGGAAGGGGCCACTACGCCGGCGACGAGCACGGCTCCTGGAGCGGCCTAGAGAGGGAGGCGGGTGGTCGGGGGGGGGGGGGGGGGGGGGGGGGGGGTTGCGGGCGGTGGCCTCGACGGCGCCGGCGGGTGGACGCGGGCGGCGACAATGGGCGTGTCTCTCCCTCGACCCGTTTCACTGGAGTGAAAGAGAGACAGTGAGGAGAGGGAGGCCGGTCCGCAGTCCTGTGTTGGACTTCGCCGCGCCGTGGGATGTGACACGGCACCGTTGTTTACCGTGACAATATGCGCGGCCAAAAGTGTTAGATTTGAAAATAAAAAAAATTTAGTGTCAGATTTAGAAATAGTTTACCAGAAGTGTTAAAAATAAAAATAAAATCGCCAGAGTCCAAGCTGACGCGGCGACGTGCACCTGAAAAATACAAAAAGGTTTCCAAGCACGAACACGGATCCACAGGCATGTCCAGGCGGCAAGCGCCCAGGCCGAAGGCCGATGGGAAGGCTGAGCACGCAGAGCGCCATGCATGATGCATCGTCCAGCCTGCTACCCTGACCTCTCTGCCCGTACGTGCCGCTGCCACTAGAAAGATGATCAGAGACCACCAAATAAAAAAAAAAGTTCGTCACCAGCCACGGCGACCGCGCTACGTGCACTGCGGTGATGGCATGCTACCCGACATGAATGGGGTAGGACGTAATTTTCCAGGTCAACGAGTAGTAAAAGCTGGGACTGGGCACCTCTCGTGAAACAGAGACAGAGACGCCGGCATGGTGCATGGCCAAGGCCAATGATTCTAGCGTGGATACGTGTTAAAGTAGCGTCCAAGCGAGCCCGTCTCCCAGCTCACATGCGAGCGGAGCGGTATGCACAGTGTCCTCACGAGTGGAGGCTCAGGGCTCATCACGAGTTCGGAGCGTAGCATGTGTCTGTACGAACTTGAATCATCATTCGATGATGCGTGTCCAAAGATCTCGAGCACAGTACAGGTCGTTAGGCCTGACGTGTCCATGGGGGCTGGACAGAGTGTGAGTGTAGGTTTTTTTTTTTTTTTTGAGGAAAACAGAGTGTCGGTATTTGGAAAGCTATAAGTGGGGCGCTACATTTTGTAGCTGTGGGAAAAGCCCGCGTCCCAGTTCGGTCCAGGCCCATTCAATCCCTTGCAGACGAATCATGTCACTGGCAAGTGTTTTGACATATGGGCCCAATCTGTCATTCGGCATCACGCCTATATTTCAGTTAATAGCAGGTTTGAGTCTTGTTTAGTTCCATACGCGCCATAGCTTGTCAGTTGTCACGTCTCACCTTTGCCCTATTAGGCTGTCTCCAACAGCGTAGGTATAAGGTGACCGCAAACCCAAAATGTGTGCTTCACAATGTTTTAGGGGTGAAAAACACGCTCCAACAAAGGAGACAAACACAGGACCCATTTCGCGTGGAGGGCGACGCGCAACCCAAATAAGCGTCCTCCTGTCTCTTTACGTCTCCACACATGCGCCAGGTCCACCACCACAGGGAAGGGGACGACCGGAGCCCGAGCGAGATCTGCTCGCCGCCACGGTAAGACCGGAGAAGACACGGGCGGCCCCGGATCCGCACGCGGCCCCACCGCCGCCGAACGGGAGCTGCGGCTGCGGAAGGTCTCGTCGTCGGTCGCGCCTGCGGGGACGCCGCCTCCATGGCGAGGCTACGCTCGAAGCCCGCACCCCACTGTCGCCGAACGGGAGCCGCGGCCGTGGGAGGTCCCACCGTCGGTCGCGCCTGCGGGGACGCCGCCTCCATGGCGAGGCTGCGCTCGAAGCACGCACCCCCACCGCCGCCGAACGGGAGCCATGGCCGCGGGAGCTCCCGCCGTCGGTCGCGCGTGCGGGGACGCCACCTCCATAACGAGGCTACGCTCGAAGCCCGCACCCCCACCGCCGCCGAACGGGAGCCACGGCCGTGGGAGGTCATGCCGTCGGTCGCGCCTGCAGGGATGCCGCCTCCATGGCGAGGCTACGCTCGAAGCCCGCACCCCCACCGCCACCGAACGGGAGCCATGGCCGCGGGAGGTCCCGCCGTCGGTCGCGGATGCGGGCCACCTAAACACGAGATGCATTTGTTGGTTTCGATCACGTAGAAAAAAAAATGTCACGCACCCAAACCATCTCTTTACCAACAGCGGACCCAAAAGCAACCCCAAACAAGGAACAGCTAGCGTCAGCCAGCCTGGACCAGCAGCAGCTCGCGGCCGCCGGCGCCAGGGACTTCCTGCTCAAGCGTTCCTACTCCTTCGGCTTCGAGCGCAGCCTCGCCATGGAGACTACCTGAACTATAGCGCGCTGAAAAAAGTTCGGCGTCCCTCCGGTGCTTATTTACAGCATTTCTTGCAAAAAGTTCGGCACATGATTTTTCAAACGTAATTTGATGCAACTTATGAGAATCGAATATGCGGTACGGCTGTGGTCAGGATCCAAAAGGAGCCTTGGCCCCCATGAGACCAGAAACTCTGCTAATCTGAGTAATCTCTTTGTGCACTTGTGCAAGTGTAGCTCAGTTGATGTGGGCTCGAGCAAGCAGAAATATCTGTTGGAGCTTAGGAGGCCATCCGAATTTTCAGTTTAAATGATTGTTTGCATCTACAGGACTACCAATTACTCCCTCAGTCCCCATAGAAAGAGTTATTACAGGACTCGTGTTGATCAAACTTTCTTTAGTCTAACTAGATTTATACAAAATATTAGTAATATTTGTATCTCCAAATGAGTTTATTATAAAAATATATTCAGTGCTCTATTTAACAATACTAATTATGCATCGTAAATATTAATGTATTCTTATATATATTTGGTCAAAGTTAAAAAATATTTGACTTATCGGGAAACGAGAATAACACTTTTTATGGGACGGAGGGAGTAATTGATTAATTTTTCGTCCACTAGTTATGGATTAGTTGTTAGTCTATTAGTCCATATATATAGGAGTTAATACGACTACTCCCTCCGTTCTTTTTTTACATGTCACATTAGCTTTTCCCTAAGTCAAACATTATTATCTTTGATCGGCCATTTTAAAAAATCCTTATAGTTTCACAACATATAAATTATATATTAAGAAAGTATTTCTCATAGTAATCTAAAAACATAAATCTTATAGCATGGTTCTATATATATTTTTTACAATCAAGGGTCAAAGATACAAATATTTGACTTAGGGCAAAGCGAAAATGACATCTAATAAAAAACAGAGGAAGTAGTTATTAGTCCTAGTCCATCCAAAGAGATTCCAAACTATAGACAAAATAAATAAATAAAAATATATGGACTCCGGGCTATGTCCATAAGGGAACATTAATTCTAAATTGATAGTAATTCTGTTTTTTCTAGGTCTTTATGTTTCAAATTATGCAATGAGATCCTCTTAAGTCGGACACATCGACTTGTCTCCGCAGTCAACATCTCATTCATCTATTCGGAACCAACCATGACTGTGGAAGCCAGCTATTCTCACATGCCAGCAGCTGGCCCATCAGCCCAAGGACGCGCAAGGGAGCCCTGTCTACCTCCGTCGTCGTTGTAGATCACCGGATGGCCACTCTCATCCCCGGCAGCTGCCACGCGATGCTCGGGAACAGAGATGGGAGGAAAAGCTCTCTCGTGAGCGTTCACAGGGGACGGGGATGGGGAGCTATCCCCGGATGGGAATTCTCCATTGACATCCTTAACCGAGAACCTTAAATTTGTGTTTGCATAATCATCTCTTGGAGCGTTGTTTACTTGTTCACTTATTCTTGCACGTTCTTCAATTTATTTGTAGATTTATATCGTCATGTTCGTTTGAACTTATCAGCCCAGTCGTGGAATAATGTTTTCTCTCGCAACAAATTGGCTTCAGCCGGCTCATGAACAACGACGAATTAGAGCTGGTGTAACCGTCGCTACGGTCTTTTTTTGCGTACGGAGTACCTTGCACCAACTGCTGCTGGAGTAGCAGTACTAACAAAGGCAATACACGAACCCAGGCACGGAGCCAGCGGTGGGGCTAGGGGGGCTCCAGCCCCCCCTACCGCTCGCGAGCAAGCGAAACCCCGTAGAGTCGTCGTATGAAATTTCAACTGTAGATGTATAGGTAGGAGGGACCAAAATTTGTTGAACATCTTTTCTTGCTAATTACTGTTGTTTAGCCCTCTCCTAGATGTTTTTCTAGCTTTGTCCCTGCACGAACCAAATGATCCTAACCTTTGTCTCAAAGCAAGCTTCCACGCTGGACTCGCCTTTCACTGCATTTGATTCGTCTCTGAACCCAAGCCGACGGCACGTCGCGTCATATGATCAGAGATGGTTGAGCAAGTCCTGCAAAATGATGATCATGGGCTAGGCGCTCAGCGCGGGGGCCACTCACGTGACCAAGGCCGGAGCTGCTATCAATCGCATCGTACTCCAGCGCAGTGAAAGGGAGCAGGGAGGCGACGGCGGCAGTTACGCTGCCGCCGATGCGCCGACAGTCTGTCTCTCTCAAGTCCCAATTGACGGCCGGGACGTCGGGACGGACGACGGCGGCCGGTTGCGGGGTTGGCTAATCGCTTGGCTGTCCAGACTGAAGTCCAGGACGACAACTGCTGCTTCTGCTCCTGTTGCGTTTGACCGTAATACGGCCGTTGCTTTGACAAGGAAGAGTGTGCGCTCCTCGTCCTCTGGATGCCATGGCTGCGGCTGCTCACGGGCTGGCGTGTCGTGATCACGTGCACATGGTAATGGTATGGTTGCACTACACACACATTATGGACTATGGTGTACTACCCCTGTATCCTGATGCTTCTTTGTGTATCCTGTACTGCACTGCTACACCGTAACTTCGTAAGATGTACTATGTGGACTTGTGGGAATGCGATTAGGACACGACGAATCAATTGGAGAGAATTTCTTATTTGACATTGGGAAAATGAGTTGTTCTTTTTTTTGGCCCTGAAATTTTCTTCGTTCCCTATTTGACACTCACTTCAACTTTCGTTCCTAATTTGACACTGCCGTCAAATCCGTTAGCTAACGGTGTTAACTGGCCGTTAAAAAGACGTTTTTGCCCTTAGAAAAAAAACGGCGAATCAAATTTGAGAGGAAAAAAACCTGCGTCCGCCTCTGATGCATGCGCCCAGCTAAAAAAAAAACGGGCTGGCGTGTCGTGATCACGTGCACATGGTAATGCTATGGTTGCACTACACACACATTATGGACTATGGTGTACTACCCCTGTATCCTGATGCTTCTTTGTGTATCCTGTACTGCACTGCTACACCGTAACTTCGTAAGATGTACTATGTGGACTTGTGGGAATGCGATTAGGACACGGCGAATCAATTGGAGAGAATTCCTTATTTGACACTGGGAAAATGAGTCGTTCCTTTCTTGGCCCTGAAATTTTCTTCGTTCCCTATTTGACACTCACTTCAACTTTCGTTCCTAATTTGACACTGCCGTCAAATCCGTTAGCTAACGGTGTTAACTGGCCGTTAAAAAGACGTTTTTGCCCTTAGAAAAAAAACGGCGAAGCAAATTTGAGAGGAAAAAAAACTTGCGCCCGCCTCTGATGCATGCGCCCAGCTACAAAAAAAAAGGCGCAGGTTTTTTTTTCCTCTCAAATTTGCTTCGCCGCTTTTTTTTCTAGGGGCAAAAACGTCTTTTTAACGGCCAGTTAACACCGTTAGCTAACGGATTTGACGGCAGTGTCAAATTAGGAACGAAAGTTGAAGTGAGTGTCAAATAGGGAACGAAGAAAATTCCAGCGCCAAGAAAGGAACGACTCATTTTCCCAGTGTCAAATAAGGAATTCTCTCACAATTGTGGGCTCAACAACGTTAGCCCTGAAGTTTTTTTTTTTTTTGAGTGGAACGTTAGGCCTGAAGTGAGAACTCCATTTCACCTACAGTACTCTTCAAAATCTACTAAAAAAACACTACTCTTCAATTGACAAATTGAATGGGGCTTTCAGTAGTACTTGCCGAAGGGCGCTGGCGCTCTCTGAATGGTTGGTCCTGGGCCTGCTATTACTGGGCCTCCTGGCGAAATCGATGGAAGGCCAGTTTGATTCTTTCATTGCAAAACCAGCCCAACTGAGGTCGGAAAGCAAAACAAACGATGGCAACACAAAAAGCTCTGAACAAAATGAACCTCATCAAAAGAAGGGAACAAACGAAGTCGCAAAGCATCACAAAGACTACGCTTTATTCACTTCCTAAATTGCACATTGGCCGCGACCCACTTTTTGTATCGACCTTATCGTACCACGTTTTTTCATTAACAAGAAAAATTAGCCATGACTCACTGACAAGACAATCCACAATTCTGTCCCAAATCATCTGTCCCAGAGATATCACTGATCATATCACCGCACAAGCCGAAAAGAAGCAACACCTAGGAGTATCCTAGATACGCTGCTCCATCTATACAGCCCAGCCGTGCGAGTCACTCGACGCCCTCGGCGGATTTCTGCACCAGCACGACGCCCAGGGTGATGGCGGAGGCATAGAGCGCGTTGGGCATCTTGCGCACCACCTTGCCCACGCCGGGGACGCCCTCCGTCGCCCGCTTGGTCGCCATCGCCAGCGCCGGCGCCGCCACCAGCGTGATCAGCAGCTTCACGCTGATCGTGCACAGCGAGTCCGCGGTCAGCTTCCGGATGAACTCCGCGAACTCCTCGCGGTCCAGGAGCCCGTCCAGGTTCACGTCATACTCCTGCGCGTTGCAGAAACCAAGCCAATGATGATAACCACACTCAACTCAAGAACTACCTGTAGCAGCTGAAGCAACGGGGATCTCGAGATGGGAAAAATAATTACTTCCAGCCTTCCACAGCAAACCACTGACTTTGTGATTAACTAACACATAAACCAAGAACACTTTGCTTCCAGTTCAAGGAACAGCTGGAAGAAGAACACGATATTCGATTGGCCATACTGAAAACAACAAAACTGAAACGAAGGGGAAGACTGTGATTACATCCATCATGGCCTTGAGCTTCTCCTTGGACGGGGGATCGTGGTGCGGCCCCGGCAAGTACTTGTTGATGTCACTGCCACCAGCAAGAACAGCAATAACCAATCAGAAATAGATAAAAACCGCAGAGTATTCCAACAAATTCCAACATGGTACAGGATTCGCTCCGCTGTTGTACTTGTAGACGCAGAGGACGGCGATGTAGACCTCCTCGAATCTGAGGGCCTCCTTCTCGCGCTTCTGGGCGTCCTCCGTGAGGCGGTCGAACACCTTGTCGGTGATCTTCCTCACCTGGTGCTCCTTCCACCGCCGCCCTGCACCGATTCGATTCGTCGTTCATCTCCACCGACTCGACCGCTCACGAGACTGGACCGAGAATAAGATGCGAATCGACCGATGGATGGGGTTAAGGGGCGGGTACCTTGAAGTTTGTCTTGAAGATTGCCCCAGGCTTGCCCCATGGCCGGGCCGACGGCGGAGACCTGGATGGGGCTCTGCAAAAGGGAAAGGGAAATAAAGGTATCTTGCTGAAGTTTGTGATTCTGGTTTAGCGGATCCCTAATCATGTGGACTGTGTCCATCTTCCTGTGAGAGTTTGGAGGTCTCTTACGAGCGCGTGCTATGGGTACCCGATTTATTGTACACAGAGCTGCACCAAACCGTACGTTGTGATCACAGACACAGTCACAACTCGCACAGGGAAGAAAACGGTACGGGCCTTGTTTAGATTGGGGCTAGGAATCCGTATGTGGCACTGTAGTACTTTCGTTTGTATTTGACAATTATTGTCCAATTATGGCCTAATTAGGCTCAAAAGATTCGTCTCGTAATTTATAATCAAACTGTGTAATTAGTTATTTTTTTATCTATATTTAATATTCCATGCATGTGTCCAAAGATTTGATGTGATGGAGAGAGAGTGAAAAAACTTGCAATCTAAACAAGGCCACGGATATTTTCCGATCGTATTTAAAACCGAATCCGTTTAGAGGGGTTGAGATCTGTCCGTATCCGAGTCCGGATATCCAACATCCGATACCGTATCCGTATCCGAATACTCAAATCGCATATTTATGATGTCGATATCCAATCGTATCCTATCCGACATAGTTGACACTATCCGTATTCGAATCTGAATCCGAACAAAAATATAAAAACAAATGTAATATCGGTGATATCCGTCCATATCCGATCCGTTTTCATCCCTTCGCACCATACTCTTTTCCTTTTGGGGCGGTGAAGATAGAAAAGAAAATGCTAGAGAGGGTATTGTACTCTTGTCTCAACCAAGTGTGATATTCTTATCTTTCTTTTCGTGCGGTGGAGCAATCCCCTTACCTGTATCTGAAATGTAATCCTATATATACTAGTGGATGTGGATTTTAGACGTGTTTGATCGGAGACTAAAGCTTGCCATACTAAAGGTTGGTCATACCACAGTTTTTTCGGCAATTATTTGGTTCACTGCCATAGCTATGGCACGCTGAACTTTCCTAGCACTCTGTCCCATATGTCGTAGATTTATTTTCGTGCCAAAACTTGTCATAAGTTTGGGTTCGGTTTCGTTCGTCACACTTTCTGTAGCAGCCATAGTTTGCCGAAGGTTAGGCGTGGTAAGTTTTGGTCGTCGACCAAACAGACACTTTATCTTTGCTTTTTAGTTCTTTTTCTATCTTCCTAATACATATTGGAGTGCCGGTCTCTGCTACTCATCATAAATTGGATTTTTATGAGTATGTTATCTTAAGAGCTCTCATTCTTTCTTCTGATGGTTATGCCATACGAGTAGCACCTGGCACCTGGAGTTGTTCTCTTCCTTCTGTCTCCACTTCCGATCAGTAGAGTTGAGTTTCCTTGCCCTGGTGGCCTGGTCTGTCCCTAATTTTAGTTTGGCAAGTGTTCGCCCAAAGTGAACGTTTCTCTATCTGCCGGACGACACGTGATGGCTCGACCATGCTTCAAGGCACTTGGCCGTTTGACCGATGTGGTTTTCGTTCCCCAATTTCCATGTAGCTGACTTGTTCGAGGGATTCTTTTTGTTGCGGTATTTACTGACATGTGTTCTTCATTTTGCTTTCACATTCACGTATACACGAGCTGGAACAGATGGTAATTTTATCTTCTTGTATGTACCGTTCCTCCTATAGCTTTAGTATTTTCTTTCTTTTCTCCGTTTCTCTTACCTTGCATTCGAAGCGATTTTTTTAGCTTAATATGCACGCACACTCACCTCTATAAATACACGTACGTAGACCATACCCTTATGAGTATCTCCGAAAGACTGCGCCGGCACATTTCTAGATTAACGAAATCACCACATGCGCCACGGGAATATCTCATATCACTGAAAGCACAATGCCACGCTGTGGGGGTATGGCCCCCGGTACCCACAAGATAAGACATGGGTCGTACCACCAAAGATGGTCCAGCCCATAAGATCAAGGCGTGCGGCGCACGACACTGGTCGGCGTGCACCGTAAGACTACAAGAAGATATTATAATACCAAATAGGGTATTTTCCTTATAACCCTACCCCATCAGAGTATATAATAAGGGGCAGAGGTCCCCTAGACGATATATCGAATCTGATACACAATCAATAAAAAATAACAGAGCACATGATGTAGGGTGTTACGTCAAGCTGACGGTCTGAACCTGTATAAATCTTTTGTCTTACGTCTTTGTTACCATCTGGTTCATATCACGCGCACCTCTACCGATTCATCTACTACCGTGGGTATACCCCTCGTAGACTATCGACCAGATTTCGTCGACAATGGTGCGTTAGGTAGAGGGTGTGTGTGCTGATCCCATGACAAATCAGATGGCGTACCTCAAGATTAACATGCTTTGCAACAGCTCGGCTGATCAAGTCAACATCCTTCAACGATCACGGCGCATCTCCGAGCAGCACACGTCGCCGAGTCGAAGCGATGCTATCCCTACAGCGACTGATAGACAACCGACGGCCCGCTAGATGGCAAGATCGCCTCGGCATCACGCGATGATTTGCGGCGGCATGCTATCGCGCGTGGTGACAGGTCGCCGCTACGTCATGGGCCATGAACAGTCGTACCAGCAATGAGCAGCGTCAATCACGGCGGCTCCTTGACTCCCTCCGCATACTCAGATCGGACTCCTCGTGCGATCCATTGCCGAGCCAGATACGGCAAGGTGGTTGGAGCAGTTTACTGATCCCATCCGGATCACGATCGATGAGCATGCAAACGTCACGGCCTTGCAAGCAATCAGTAGCTACATGTATTCATGTTCATGCATATATGTTGCGTGTATCGGCTCATCTACTTTCTCGGGACCCTACTCTAACGCGAGATCAACCAATCCGGTTCCACATAAAAAAGCTAACTCAAGTGATTTGTTTGATTAAGTAATTTTGTGATGTATTTGTGTATCTCCAGATACACATATATTTATAGATATGAAATATGTCTTCACGACTATTATTGATGATAGGATTCGGCCGCGCCTCTTGCTGACTCGTGGCGACGCTCGGCAACCTCTCGTGCCCGCGGACTACGACATCAGATCAACACGAGACAAAAAGCAGGCAAGGACGTACGACAACAGCACCATGAAGCCGACGCAAGCAAGCAAGGCCAAGTATGCATGCATATACACGTGCCATGTAGCTCTACGTCAATTTCCAAGAGCCAAGCTTGATCAACACACAAGCCAACGACAGCGACAAGTGCTCCGGCAACGACAAAGGCTGCTCCTACTGCTCTTACACCATATCCGATCGCGAGTCGTGAAGCGAGCCATCTGAGCTATCGAGCGTACATGTCCGCGCTGTCAAACGAACCGTCCGAGCAGTCAAGCGAGCCACTAAGCGAGTTGCCCGCGTTGTCGACCAGTAACACAAGGACAACATCGCTCAGACTACTCGCTCCGATCGTCTGCCACGTCACAATGATGACAACCGTGACCGCCGCCATGATGATAGTTCAGAAAGCTTGAGGGCCGGGCAATTTTGTACACGCCGACCAGATAATGACATACGACGCCGACCAGTTGTTCTGTCTATAGCTAAGTCATGCTTTAATATTCTTCTAAATATTCTTCGATCTTCATATAGCGCCATAATGTTTCTTCGAGTTGTTTTCTCCATGTTTATTCTTCAAATGATTTTCTTTCATGTATACCATCTTAAAGAAGACATACAGCTAAGTCTAAGGCAAATCCCCAAATAGTCATGTTGATGCTCGGATGTTCCTAGAGATGGCCCTATCTCCAGTTTCTCCCTACACATGCATGAGCGCCTGCCCTCTGCGTTTGGGGTGGTCGGCAGCGCCTCCTTAGCGACGCCCTGCTTTTCCTACACGCACACGGGCTCCATGCTCCGCGTTATGGTTAACAGGCTAGCTAGGGCTGGAGACTCAGCTACACACTAACTGGTCGGACGGTTTATATTAAATATAAACACATCTTCAGAATAACACTAATTGTTCACACCAACTGATCGTCGAGCTGCATACGCTATTTAATCATCATTGCTGATTCTTTTCTGGAGTTCATATATTTTATTTTTACATCATACACTACACATTATATACATTTGTTTTGCATGGGCACGGCTCGGTCAACGAGCTTACGCTCAGAGACTGGACAAGATGATCATCGTCTAGGTGGTCGGACCACCTATCGGACGGACTTCACCGCCAACCAACTGGTCGGACTGCTCGGCACTCACTCCTGCTCGGCGTTCACTTCGCCGCCGACCAGTTGGTTGGACTGCTCATCACATGTGCTTCATCGCTAGCTACGCTAGGGACTCTTCGGTGTTCGGATTCTTCGTGCAAGCGTCACCAGCTATGTTGGGGACTCCTCGGTATTCGGATTCTTCGTGCAAGAGTCACCAGCTAAACTAGAGACTCCCTCGGTGGTTGGATCTTGCTACGGCTTATCGGTATGCTATCAAGTTGCTCCATGCTGTTCGAACCAGGGTGCTGATCTTGGGCAGCAAGTCTAGGGTCTTGGTACGTGCATATCAGATGACGTCGGCAAGCTTTTACACTTCTTTTCTTTGACCCTGCTATAAGATTCATTCTTCATCTTCCAGTAAGCTCAAGGATTAAGTGGCTACACTTCACCTAGCGGTGAATGTAGTGCTTATTTCTTGATTTACCCTCCTTATTAATAGAGTCTAAATGGCTACACTTCTCCTAAGTGAAAGAATTTTCAAATTTCATCTTGAGCCCCTTACATCCTTCTAGCAAGCCTTACTTGGCTAAGTTCGAGATCTCCTAATCAGTTAAACTGGTCGACATTGACTTTCTCTGCCTAGGTCACCAGTTAAACTGGCCGACATTGACTTTCACCGTCCAGATCACCAGTTAAACTGGTCGGCATTGACTTTTATCGCCCAGGTCACCAGTTAAACTGGTCGGCTTTTATTTTCAGCGCCTAGGTCACCAGTTAAACTGGTCGGCTTCGACTTTCACTGCTCAGATCACTAGTTAAATGGGTCGGCTTCACGTCAAACTGTTCGGACTTGTTCAAGACAGTATTGCTCAAAGGATACAAGGCGCTCGAGGACTAGTTATGGGGGTATGGCCCCCGATACCCACAAGATAAGACATGGGCCGTACCACCAAAGGTGGCCCAGCCCATAAGATCAAGGCGTGCGGCGCACAACATAGGTCAACGTGCACCGCAAGACTACAAGAAGATATTGTAATACCAAATAAAATATTTTTCTTGTAACCTTACCCCCACTAGAGTATATAAGGAGGGGCAGAGGTCCCCTAGACGATATATCAAATCTGATACACAATCAATAAAAAATAACAAAGCACGGGATGTAGGGTGTTACGTAAGCTAACGGTCTGAATCTATATAAATCTTGTGTCTTGTGTCTCTGTTACCATCTGGTTCGTATCACATGCACCCCACCGTTCATTTACTACCATGGGTATACCCCTCGGTAGACTACTGATTAGATTTTGTCGACACACGCTCAACACGCATGCACAGTCACCCCTATGAATACACGTATGCAAACCCTACCCTTATGAGCAACCCCGAAAGACTATGCCAGCACATCTCACGATTGACTAAGTGAAAGGTCCTAATGGCTAGAAGGGGTGAATAGTCTAATAAAAATTTTTACAACAACACTTAACAAAATGGTTAGATAATTATAAGGCGAAGCAAGTATTGCGTTAGCCTACTTAAAATGCAAATCACCTACCACAATTCTAGTTTAGATAGTATCTATTCACACAATAGCTATGACACTACTCTATGTTAGTGTGCTCTCAAAGGCTAACTAAAGAGCCATACCAACCAACCAAGCAAGCTCTCACAACTAGCTACACTAAAGAGCTTGACAACTAGTTTGTGGTAATGTAAAGAGAGTGATCAAAAATGTTATACCGCCATATAGATGAAGGAACCAATCAATTACAAAGATGAATAACAATGAAGACCAATCACCTCAGAATCAAATGATAAACACAATGATTTTTACCGATGTTCACTTGCTTATCGGCAAGCTACTCCTCGTTGTGGCGATTCACTCACTTGGAGGTTCACGCGCTAATTGACATCACACGCCAAACCCTCAATAGGGTGCCACACAACCAACACAAAATGAGGATCACACAAGCCACAAGCAATCCACTAGAATACCTTTTGGCTCTACGCAGGGGAAAGGTCAAGAACCCATCACAATCACCACGATCGAAGCTAGAGACAATCACCACTCTCCGCTCAACGATCCTCGCTGCTCCAAGCCATCTAGGTGGTGGAAACCACCAAGAGTAACAAGCGAAATCCACAGTGAAACACGAACACCAAGTGCCTCTAGATGCAATCACTCAAGCAATGCACTTGGATTCACTCCTAATCTCACAAAGATGATGAATCAATGATGGAGATGAGTGGGAGGGCTTTGGCTAAGCTCACAAGGTTGCTATGTCAATGAAAATGGCCAAAAGTCTGAGCTTCAACCGGCCGTGGGGCTTAAATAGAAGACCCCATGAAATAGAGCCATTGTACCCCTTCACTGGGCACAACGCGGGCTGACCGAACGCTCCGGTCATGTTGACCGGACGCTGGAACTTAGCGTCCGGTCGCCCGACGACAACCACATGTCCCGATCACAACGGTCACTTGAGTTAACCAGACACTGCACTATTACTGACCGAACGCTGAGCCACCAGCGTCCGGTCGTTTCTAGTAAGGTTCCAGAAACACCTTTTGCCCACCGGACCTGTCCGATCGACCCTGCCAGCGTCTGGTTAGAGACCCCAGCCTCTGTGTGCTGCCCGACAACAGGATCGGACACTCCTCGCTAGTGTCCGGTCGTTCAAGACCCAGCGTTCGGTCATTTGACCGACGCCAGCATCTCTGCTAGTACAAGTGACCGGACGTGCCGGTTCCACTGGAACCAGCGTCCGGTCACCTTGTGACCAGCCAGACTAACTCCTCTTCACCTCTAACTTCTTCACCCTTGTTCAAATGTGCCAACCACCAAGTGTATCACCTTGTGCACATGAGTTAGCATATTTTCACGAATATTTTCAAGGGTGTTAGCATTCCACTAGATCCTAAATGCATATGCAATGAGTTAGAGCATCTAGTGGCACTTTGATACCCGCATTCCGATACGAGTTTCACCCATCTTAATAGTATGGCTATCAAATCTAAATGTGATCACACTCCCTAAGTGTCTTCATCACCAAAATAAAATAGCTCCTATGATTTATACCTTTGTCTTGAGCTTTTTATTTTTCTCTTTCTTCTTTCTAAGTCCAAGTACTTGATCATTACCATGGCATCATCATTGTTATGCTATGTTCTTTATTTGCTTCACCACTTGGAGTGTGCTACCTACCTCATGATCACTTGATAAACTAGGTTAGCACTTAGGATTTCATCAATTCACCAAAACCAAACTAGAGCTTTCAATCTCCCCCTTTTTGGTAATTGATGACAACCCTTTCACAAAGATATGAATTGAAATACAATTGAATCCATGTTGCTTGCCCAAGCATATTTACCAAGTGTAAAAGAATACGGATAGATTTCATGAACCCCAAATGGTAGCTATTGCTCCCCCTACATATGTGCTAAGAGTTTGGATTGAAGCTTGCACATATGCTTAGATAGTAAATATAGGAGACAATGTCTACCAAATGATGCTAAGGTATAAAAGATGGACCTTTGAAGCATGATACCAATCAGAGTGCACCATTATACCATCCTTAGCACCATGGTTAGCTCTATACCACTTGGAAACATACTTTGAAAAGATACCGCTTGTGAAAACTTACTTGAAAAAGAAAGTAATCTAATGATTTCATTTCATCATTCAATCTTACAACTAGCATACACCACATAAGCATGGATTTTGTAATTTAAAACTTGTGCTATGCAAGCAAACATATGTAATGCACATTCAAATACACCATACAAGTTCATGAGCTTGCTCCCCCTACTTATGTGCTCAAAATTTTAATTGATCCCTTTCCTTTGTCATATCTCTCCCCCTATGTCAAACTCTCCCCCTATTACTTATATCTTTATTTCTCTCCCCCTTTGTCATCAATGACCACAAAGCATATAACTTGCCATATCAATGAGTGTTCTATTCTTTCTCTCAACAAGGCTGTTTGATTATGGAGTGTACTTGGCCGAGAATTGATGTCTAATTCTAAATTCATCACACAACTCATCAATTCTAGTGTTCTTGAACTCACTACCATTGTCACTTCTAACTCTCTTGATGGTTGTTTCAAACTCATTGTGAATGCCTTTGACAAATGATTTGAATATTGCAAATACATCACTTTTGTCCATTAGAAAGAATACCCATATGCATCTAGTGTAGTCATCCACTATCACAAAGTCATATTTATTTCCACCGATACTAGTGTATTATGTTGGCTAAAACGAATCTATATGCAATAACTCAAATGCTTTACTAGTGCTTATCA